>NC_137565.1:12888301-13488301 GCF_963082525.1 Nesoenas mayeri | reverse complement strand
CTGGGAGGCAAAGTCCTATATTCTGCTCCCTGCTTGTACATGATATCATGAAAGGTCAACAGATAAGATGCAAACAGGGAGCTGGGAGCAGAACTCAGGAGCACCCCACTTCCTAGAGGCTCCCCATCATCCAGGCCTATTTCTTCATTTTTTCTCTAGCACAATGACTGTCATTATACTTTTCTGGATGGAGGCCTGGCTTTGGTCTGGCGGGACCAAGGTGTAGCCCTATCTCCCTCTTCTTGGGATCCCATCAGGTCAAAGAGTGCACACGTGTCCACTTGTGTAACTTTAAGTCGTTTTGCAGAAGATAGTTGGCCCCTTCCCTGACTTTCTTCACTCATCGACTGATAAATGTCATGCTCAAAGTAACTTCAGAGCGTATCTGCCAAGGGAAGCCATCACCACGTTGCCAGGTTGCCTAATTTAAGAGTCCTAAGTATCTGGGAGGTGAACACAGATGTTAAGCTCTCAATGTAACTGCAATGGAGCCTTTTGCTTTTTTTAACTGACAGACTTTAGGTGCCTGTGTAATTTATCCATCCCAACAGCACTGGTAAATCCCACTGAATAATTTTCCTTGGATTTGCCTCCTTTGTATTAGTTGAACACAGAATTATCGTTTCTGCCTTTAAGGCTGCTGCTCCTTCCCAGGGCTTTTTCAAGGCTTCAGCATCAGCAAAGGTGACTTTTCAAGGACCACTAACTCCTGAAAGCACAGGCACAAGACAAACTCATTTTCCAGCCATGTGATGGCTGCACAAAAGTAATGAACCCCCTAAACGTTAACTGCTGATCTGGAGTATCTGGAAATCTGTAATTAGTTAGGAACTGCACTGATTCTACCTTGTTCTTCCAAGGACACAGGCAGAGCTGAGCAAAGAATTTAAAACTCATCATTCAATAAATTAATTAATTAAAGCAGAGCCTGTGTTGTCCAAATGCAGTGAAAATATCAGATTCATCCTCTATTCAAAATTATGCAGTTACAGTTTTAAGCGATCTTGTGCTATTGTAACTTTATTTATTATGGCAGGCAGCAATCAAGACCTTGCACTTTGTTGGGGTTGGTTATGTACCTATGACCCTAGTGAAAGTGTTGTTCGGCTTGCAGACATAATTTTTGTTCTTAGAACACCAATAAGGAAGACTGACACAATGTAATTATGTTTTCAGCGTGTGTTTAGGATTTTGTCATATAAAAGTAATTTTCTAAGAAATGTCCTGGCAGTGAAGCTCTATCATTCAGTAGTTTATAGAGTAAGAAGTCTAACAGGTGTGGACAGGACATTGAAAATTCCTAAAACTGTCTTTTTTTCCAGGAATCTTCCCAAACCTGCTAATGTAAACACCTCTGTCTGGGCCTGTGTATACAAGTTGAACTGTAAGAGAGTCTTGCACTTTACATCTACTGCAAAATATATTTCTCAAAAATAGAGCTCTATCTAAATCTATGTTTTGGCTTTTTATCTGCTGGGATTTATTTGTTTCTTCTCATTTTAGTCTCCAAATTAATGCATTTATTTCTTGGTTTTTCAAGAGCTAAGCTGAAACAAAAATATACATACAAAATGAACCAAGAATACATATATATATATTTATTTCCATCACTCCAGTTTAGAAAAAATTATAATCCAATTACTTTTGGATTTATGGCCCATGTCCCCCCATCTCTTCCATCCAGAATTCTTCTGCATTTCAGTCATTTTCCTGTATTTTCAGCCCTCTGTTTTTGTCTTTTGTCTGTTTGCCTGAACCAACATACAGGCTGTGGCTTGATGTTTTAAGCAGGCGACTCCTTGTGGAAACAGGTAAGGGCTGAATTTTAATTGTGTTCATGGACAAGCTGCTCTGGGGTTTCCTTGAACTGCTTGTCACTGAAACCTCTGCTTCTGCTTCAAATTTGTGCAACTGTGTCATGCATTCTCCAATAATCAGGAAAAGGAGCTAAGAGGGAAGTGAACAGACATCCCACTCACATTCAACTCATTTCTTCAGAAAACAAGGGGAGAAGGTGAGGCTTTTCTCTACAAAAATAATAATTTAAAAAAATCCTTATCTACCAAAGCAATCGTTCACTGCTGAATGAATTTGCTGATCATCTGATATATTTTACGGAGTGAGCTGTTGACTAGCTTTAAATAACTAAATGCAATCTTCACATGGATGAAGTATTCTTTTTTTTCCAGCTTCTGACTGCCCTTTTGATTTCATCCATAGCCCTTCAAAAACAAAGTGTCGGAACACCTGCCATCAGCCTCCAGCATGGCACGGAAAGCTGCTCTGCCCACAGTAAGATTCAGCTTCTTGTTCTGTGTTTTGAAAGTAGCACTCCTGTTAAATAGCATTGGAGATCTGAATTTATATTCTCACGTTCATTATTTTTTCTTCTAAATGGATTCTTACACTATGATCAGCTTGGCCATGTTCGGCTACTATCCAGTAATGCATTGAGAAGTATCATTCATAGTCATGTGTTGTTTATTCTCTCGTCTATTCTCTCAGAGGGAGATGTGTGTACTTTGGAGTATATTATTTTTCAGATAGGCCTGCTTTAGTCAATAATACGCATGCTTGATGGGACTTCTAGTCTTCCAAAACCTTGAAATGGGAATTCCCTATACTCTTCTCAAATCCAGAAGTCCAGAAATACCAAAAAAGCTTCCAGTCTCTGTTCTGTTTTTTTTTTTTATTCAAACACAAACTACAAGGTAACTTTTGAAACAGAGAACATTCAGCTACACTGTGCAAGGCAGCATCTTAATAGAGACTTGAAAACAAATCTGTTCTTGTGCCATGCTGGTAACCTGGGAAATCGGATCCCAGCCCTGGCTGGGAGATAGAGATCCCATCAGGCTCCTTATGGATGGATTTGTGGCAGGGAAGAAGCTACTCAAACTTTGGAGCTACCTCTGGGAACCAGTGTTCTCCAGATTTTTTGCAAGACTGCATATGCTTGTGAAGGAGCAGGGCGGTATAACAGGGAGATATAAATAAAAAGGAAACCATAAAACTTGAGAGAGTTTAAAATACACAGGAGCAGTGGGACAGGCAAGCACTTGGCAGGGGCTGGTGGACAGGAAAGCTAATGTCACTATATGACTGCAGTGGTGCCCAGGGGATAAGAAACATATTCCTGTGATCAGCTTTCAAAACAATATTAAGTTTCTTAATATATTTCCCCACAAGAACTAGAACAGAGGCAGGGGAACCACAGAGCTCGCCAAGGGGAGTCCAGAGCTATTATATCCTTACACGATTAGCACATACACTTCTGCTGGGACCAGCACCACTGCTTTTAGGAAATGCAGAAAGAACAATGAGCCAATTTAAGGAAAACCTCAGGGTCCAACTGGCAGCTGAACATTGAACACTTTCTATTTTAAGCCTGAATCTTTTCAGACATGACTGCTTGAAAGCAGAGGGTGTCTTATTCTTGCTGATGATGTCTTCTGACAGGTCCCAAAGTAACCTCTGTCTTCCCATTATGAGGTCCTTACCTCTGTCTTCCCATGATGAAGTCCTTATCTGTGGGTCAGAGCCAGCCCAGCACATTTTGCTTTGGGAGCTCATCTTGCCCAACAGGCTCTCCAGCATGCTTCCTGGTCCTTCCTCTCTGATAATAGCATATTAAATGTTTGGGGCAATTCAGAAGTGTCTGTATCAAAATACCCACACTACTGAAGTCGGGGTCTCTGACAGTCCTCATGGACCAAGATTTCTAATGTGCTCAAGATGATCGTTCCTCCATGCACATAAATTGGTCATGCCTAATCAACATTTTCCCCTCAATCCTATGGCACCTCGAATCCTGGGGTCAGTTTTGGGCCCCTCACACCAAGAAAGGCCTTGAGGTGCTGGAGCGAGTTGAGAGAAGGGAACGGAGCTGGTGAGGAGCTGGAGCACAAGTGTGATGGGAGCGGCTGAGGGACCTGGGGGGATTCAGCTGCAGAACAGGAGCTGAGGGCAGACCTTCTGATCTCTGAACTGCCTGAAAGGAGCTTGGAGCATGGAGGGTGTTGGTCTATTCTCCCAAGTAACAAGTGATAGGATGGGAGGAAATGGTCTCAAGTTGCGCCAGGGGAGGTTGAGGTTGGATGTGGGGAACAATTTCTTCCCCAAAGGGCTGTGGGGCGTTGGAACAGGCTGCCCAGGGCAGTGGTGGAGTCACCATCCCTGAAGGGTTTGAACAGACACGGAGATGAGGTTCTCAGGGACATGGGTAGTGTCAGGTGTGGCTTATGGTTGGACTCCATGATCTTGAGGGTCTCTACCAACCAAAATTATTCTAAGATTTGATGATTCTGAACCTTGGTTTTGCCCAGCTCAGCAGTGCTCACATTTCTCTCTGCTGTGTCCTGGGATGTCAGGCCAGGGAGGTCATTCGTGGTGGGAGGGTGTCATCTAAATCAAACTAAACTGTCTAGTTTCAGACAGATGGCAGAGGGTGTTTCTGAGGAAAGTAAAGCAAGGAAAACATGACCTTGCTCCTTTTACAGTAACTTTGCTTTTAAGCCCTAGGGAATCACGACTGGATGCTTTGGTCCTACAGTGTGACCGGCCTATGACCACTCTTGAAAGTCTCAGTCAAAAAATTAAAGAACAGGTAGCCAATACCAAACAGTTACAATTCTTCCCGCAAATCCTCTAGCATCTAAGTGAATATGGACACTAAGCTGAAACAAGTTCAATCCCTGAGAGCTCATGTAGAAAAAGCTCCAAACTCCCTGGGATTATAAGGAAGAAAAAAAAATCAAACTTGGTACAAATGTAGTAAAACTAAAGAATCTTTCAAAATTCACACGAAACACAAGATCTCTCCATAGAATTTAATCAAGTCTTGGTTCTGCAAAAACAAATATACTGAGAAGATACTCCAGACTGGCTGTTTTTCTGGATCACTTCTCCCATCGCACAAGGGGCCAGTTAGAGAATGAGCAGTCCAGAAGATAACTAATAATTATATTTCCTGGTTCTTAGCTTGCTGTGCTCAAAAAGTCAAGGGGAAAGTTGTGCAGTGGAACTGCAGAAGCACTTCATCTTACAAGTACCAGCATCGTTTCCCAGGATGAACTTCAATTCATTTTGTCACACTGGGTAAGAATAATTTCATTTTTATCTCTGGGATTTTGGTTTAGTTCATCTGTGCATTTAAGGCCTGGTAGTAATTTTTTCCCCTCTGTTTTTTCCCAGGATACATGATGAAATCATACAAACTCAGTATATCAAAAAGATGATGATACATAAAACAGCAGCCCATTCCACAGACAATAAAAATAGGTAAAATTCAATATACAGCACTTCCAAGTAATTTCAGCAGCAATTCCAGATTTATTGTCTTGTTTATTTATTCAATTGATGTCAATAAACATCACCATTCTCTTTTGCTGACTAATTCATCTCTTGAGCAATGTTATGTTTCTCTTCTCTGGAGACTTGCAGGGTCTCCAGAGGCCTGGTGGCACTCTACCAAATTCAGTACTTAACAGTGCAAGAGCTGCCACACATTTATCTTCCCATCAGATCAAGAAATGTGCTGGATCTGGATCAATATGCAAGGTACAGCACAGCACAATGTCAATTCTGACTCTCTGACAGATGGGCAGGGACCTGTGCTAAAGCATTGGTTAGGGCTCGGTCCAGATACCTGCAGTCATAAAATAAACTATTCAGCTCCCTTCCTCTCAAAGGGGAAGAGACCTTGGGAACGGGTTGGTTTGGGAAGATGAGTTGCTTTCTCACAAATGGTGGGCTTGGCTGTTGCATTGCGAAGGATGGACATTGTTGTGGATGTTGAGATGTTTGTATGAACATCACCACAGGCTAAGGGAAAGACAGTGAGGGGCAGTGGATCGCATTAAGGTTTACAGTGAGATGTGAACAGGTCCAGTCCCACCCAGTGAAGAGCCAATCTGAACATATTCCTTTGGGAGACACTACTCAGTACTTCCTGGGGCATATCCTAATGAGAGATCCTCTGAAAAGGTTTGCACCAAGACTTGATGTAGGGAATGCTAGAAGGAATCTCAGCAGAATAGGGAGGTTTTACTGGTTGTGACTGGTCCTGAAATAAGTCTAATAATTCTCTTAACTTCTTGGAAGGGTCCACAGTGACCAAAGGGGCCAGGACCTCTTGCCGCAAGACCTCACTTAATTTAGTGTAGGTCCTGAAAGTGCTCATTCAGAGTAGAGCTTAAAAAAATTAAATACACAGGGTTTTTTTGAGAGTCCAAAAAGATAAATGCTGTGCATTACAAAGAGGGCTGGGAAAAAAGGCAGCAGGGCTGCTCTTGCATTCTCTGTAAATATCCAGGCTGGTAGAATGAATGCAATAAACTGCCTATTTCTCTCCCACGATACTAAGCCTTCAGACAGTAATTGTGGATATCCTAGAGCTGCACATACCACAGTTACAGCCCAGAAAAACTTAAATTTGCATCCTCCTGGATAAAAACATTGCAACTCAGCAGCTGATTCAGCTATAAAGTCTTTCCCAATAAGTTATGAAAAGACGACTGGGGACCTGCATTTTTCTCATTCCTACTATTTCCTTTTTTTTTTTTTTTTTCCTTTTTAATAAAACTGTGTTTATGATGGTGGATAAAACATTTCTGTCATCTTTACTAAAAGCTTTTACTACCAATCAAAAATGAGTGGTGAATGGATAAACTGTATATCAAAGCACAGCTTGGAAACTGGGCAGTTGAGCAAGTAGCATTTATGAGAGCTGCTGATGATAGGAGATTATATTTTATATCAGAACATATTTAAATTCAGCTGGAATTAACCCTACATCTTCACTTTCAAGTCATCCAAAGGCATCAAGGCTATTTGATAGGTATTTGAGCAAAGAAAGTTGCCATCAGTGGAAGGTAAGTGATAGAACAAAATAAATGAAGGGCACAAATTTTAACTAAATCTTTCCTATGGAAACAAGCTGCAAGAATTTTGACTGGATCAGAATTAGGAGCTGAATTTTTTCCTGTTATTTCTTGGTCTCTGGAAGATGAAATGACAGTATTTCGGGAAGCACACAAGCTGCTTTTTTGCTGTAATAAAAACACTTCAGTTATTTAAGTATTTCTGTATATGCCATGAGAATATCTTCCTGCATCTTGACGTCTGGACACAGCCATGAGCTGAAAATAGTTGGTGGAAAAGAGTTGGTTATACTCTACCCTGCAAAGAGTTACACAAGCTCTAATTTTTTATCACAAGGTTGCAAAATACTCCCGCAAAGCCAGACAAAGTTTGAACGCCCACTGGCTCAGACACCCAGAAACAACTGCATAATTTATGCATCTTACAGTCAAGAGAGGAAAATTCATGACCAATGCCTTGCAAAACATCCTTTTCTTAGAGGACTAATTCTTCAAACCTTGCTCCATGCAAGTCTTGTTTACCTATGTAATAAATCAGTGTGTTGACTGTCACCCATCATACAACTGTATTGTAGGCCAGATTTGCACCTGGAAATTTTCAGGGATGCAACCAGAAGAAGAATTCTCCTTTTTCTGGGGTGTCAGGGCCAGTCAACGAGCCACCTACAGAGGACATTGGGTCTGAAATTCTTTGTGGCTCATTGATTTTCCCGATCACTCACAAATCATCTCTCCTTCCTTCAGGTCAATAATCCCTTTAAGCCATTATTTCTGTTTAGGGTACACTTGGAGGCAAAGTTCGTTTCCCATCACCAGCTCTGGCATTTCTGCTTTCACTGGAAAACTGCAGAGGTCTGGGCAAGATCCTGGTAGGCTGTGTTCAGCTCAGAGGAACCAGGAGATTAACCTCATCCCCTTTTAATGACTGTGGGATTGTGCATCTGCTAATTAAGCCCCGTGCTCGCTCCTGCCTCTGCAGATGTATCACCGCCATTGGCACTGAAGCAGCAGCTTCTCTGTGCATCCCTTTGATATGTCTGAGCTGCAGCAGGAATGCCAGTGTGTGAGTCAGAGGGACCACCTCCACCCTCCTTCATTACACCACTGCCCTTATCAATAATTCATTCCCCTACTCCTGTCCGAGGCACAGGCGAGTCTATTTGTAACTCAATAGTGCCCCAGTCAATAAGCACCTGTGGTTATGTATTATTCTCCTTGCAAGGATGTACAAGCCTGTAAGTACAGAAGTGAAACCTCAGAAGGAGACAAAACAGAGACTCAGCTGAAAAACTGCCTCCTCTGAAAGCAGCACGACGGACCATGTGTGCCACGAGTGGGTGCAGGAGAAAACTTCATCCCCTGCTCTGACTTTGGACCATCCAGACAGAAATGTATGTCCTCAAGTGAAATGATAGATAGGATCATCCCCTTCGAGCACCCGTGTATCACAGCCCCTTGCTGCGGTCCCACCACCCAAAGGCTTTCAGCAGTCTAGTTATTTTGCTCCTCAGGTATTACTCTGTATAGCATCAGTGAAGAGCAGGGGGTGCAAATTCCCAGCGTTACCCCTGCACCATTGGGGAGCTGATTAGACACAAAGTGAAACCCACTGTCAGGCAAATTCCAGTGACACTGATTTCAGCTTCCCATATAAATAAGGGTTGAAAGATCAAGCACCTGCTGAAGATTAAGTTTTGCATCTCGAACATGAACAATTTAAATAATGCTAAGAAGAGAGTAGAGGCGTAGATAAAGATAATTAACTGCTACTGTTGTGATCTATTTGACATGCAGAGAATAAGAAACCAGAGTTATTTTTTAATAAAAATAGAACTCCTTCTGGATTTGATCTTGCTACCTTCAAAACCTAAAGACAAATACTATTGGCACTAAATTAAGCTACAAAGTCTTTCATTAAGCACCACCCATGGGACTGTAAAGATGTTCTTGGAGAGTTGAAAGAAGAAACCTTGCTCTACGAATGCAATAGAAATGCTAATGAAAATATGGAGAAATATACCCAAGATATATAATCCATAAAACAACAAAGACACTCTCAGCAGGTCCAAAAGCAATCATAGACAAAGCATCGCAAAACAAACCTGATGTTACAACATTATGATGTAAAGACAGTGATTGTCTTCATTAAGTGAAATATATCTGCAGGTAAGGAAGGAACAAAACATTGTAAACGACAAGATTTGTTGCAGTAGCAGCAGATACAAAGATTTTTGTAAAAAATTTCAAGCCCAACTCAGGAGACTGCCCAGACCACTTCTCCAACCATAAGAAAGCATTGCTGCCAGGGTTCAGCCAGCCACCACAGCTTTCAGGTAATTTCCCCAGATATCTGAACTCTGCAAATGGAAATTATCAAAGATAAGACAATGAGATTGTGTGTCTGGCTGTAAGTCAGTGATTCACACTTGGTCTTCGTAGTGAGAAAAGTATCCATAGAAATACCGGACAATGAACAACTTGCAGCAGGGAACGTCGACATGCATCCTACTTGAGGCCTCATTAAGACACAGTACTGTGGCTCATGCTATCCAGATTTTCCTCAGGAAATTCTCAAGGTTAGGCAGAAAAGCAATAAAGCTTTTTCATTCTTCTGTCAGAGAAGAAGAAGGAAAAGGTGAGTTTCGCTGCATGCATTTTTGAAAATAGATGGAGAGGCACTTTTGAAAAGTGCCCTGTTTAATCAACCCAAGTGCACAGAAGAGGAATGTTACTGTTTAATGGCTGGACATGATGAGATTAAAGGTCTTTTCCAATCAAAATGATTCTATTATTCTATGTTTCTATGTTTCATCAAAAAACTAGAATTGAGTGTCTTTTAGTTTCCCTGCTCATGATGGGGCTTGCTCCATTGTAGGACAGTTCCCAGATAATGGAAGCTAGTTTTCTTATTACAGATAACACTGAAACCTCTAATTTCAGTGTGGCTTCAGGGGAAGACATTGGTGTTGCTATCAGTATTAGGCTCTGCAGCCATTATAAGCCTAGTGTAGTATTTCTGACAAAGCACATTATGGAGAAAGTAGATGCTCCCTAAACAGAACTGAGGTTGACAGAGCAATTTTCACTCCTTTTTTGTGATGTTCCTTTCTAATTACAGTCCCTGCTGTGTGTCTTTTTCTTCTTCATACTCAGAACTAGGAGGAGCTCCAGTAGGACTGGGGTCTTTTATTTTTGCTGTCTGGAATATTTTGTTTCTTAAAAATAGAATCAGTCTGATAGTCTCTGACCTCTGCTGCAGCTGAGAGTATCACATCTTAAAGGTTTTCAAAGCTTTGTCTTAGGCCACGTTTAACACAATGAAGACAGTTGCTAAACCTACAGGTTTCTCCTGTTCATGCCTTGAGGTACCATAACTAGACAGAGACCATCCCACAGGGTCTCATCCTCTCTGACCTTTAAAGTAGTTAATGAAACTTTTTAAGTTATCTAGTTGGGTTTTTTTGTTGTTGTTTTGTGGTGTTTTGGTTAGTTTTGGGGTTTTTTTGTTGTTTTGTTCTGCTTTGTTGTTTTGGTTTTTTTATAGTTATGGAAGTGTTTTAAGCCATATTCAAGGGAGCTGCAGCACAAAGTGCCAGGGTGCTTATTACTTAACACTGAAAACAGAGAACTTGTGTGGGCCAAGAAGCAAAACTGACATAAGGAACTGGCCAGAACAGTGTCAGCAGGCCTCAGGACTAGGACCAATTGTGGCTGTAGATTAAACTGCTTTCCAATAATGCTCAACACCTTCCCCCTTCTCTGCTACCCCCCTCCAAGAAGGACACAAAAAATAAGCAAAAGTGATTGCAAATATTAATAGGAAAATTCCATGTCAGCTGAACCCAAGTTCAGTGCTGAAGGCTAATGTTTCCTAAGGGCTTGTTACTTTACAATGCATCATAAGCATTTGTACATATTTGATTTCTCCTTCATTTAAAGGACTATCAGGAAGACTTAGCAGCAATTACAGTGGAGACAGAAGTAGGAGGGCTGCTAATACTCAAATATTGTCTGTCTGAATAGCTTCAGTGTGCAGAAGGATGTAATTTCTGTATGCAAATCTGTGGTGCATTATCCCTTTGCCACATGGAAGGAATCATCTGAAAGCACAACCATAGCCCAAGTTGTTATAATTCTGGGCCAAATTCAGCTCTTGGCACAGAACACACAGGACAGAGCTCTTTGCGTTAGGCATGTAAAGGGATGGGGACACCGTGGTGGCCAGCACAGTGCTATGGTGGGTAGCCACAGCAAAAAAAACTCACCTGCCATGCCTCCTGCTCTGTGTGCCATCAATACCTAGAGGGTGGAAAGAACAGAGCTGTCCAGAGACAGTCTTAACCTTTCCTTCATTTTAAAAACTCCCTGCAGATGAAGTCGAGGGCAAGCAGTGTGGAGAGCAGAAGGAACAGCTAAGCAAGGGAAATTTTTCAGAGAAGGGTCTCAAATGTGGAAACCTGAGAAAGTCAAGATCCCCAGGTAGGGTAGAAATGCTCTATCAAGATTGTGTTCACTTTTGAGACCCAGCAATCATATGGTACCACTGGCCTGGTGGCACAGGGTTGGCATTGTATTTATGACTCCTTCTCGACAGCTCCTTTTGCAGCCTGTCCCCAGCCATCCCTGGATCCACGCTTTCTCTATTTCCTCGGAGTGGCTAATTTTAAGAAGGACCAATGAGTCCCCAGGGAGGGTTCCTGAGTCTAATGTATTTGTGATGTAAATATAGCATGATATTGTGGGAAGAGAACTCAGGAGCCATTAGGTCATGGTGTGAAGGAAGGGTGAGTTATGTTGTACACTGTCCCCAGCTCCTGAGAATGGAAATTTATGTTTTCCAGGTAGAAAGGGAACCTGTAGGTGGGAAAGAGTGACCTCTAGCAGTGCAAAAAAGCACTTCAGACTACCTCTGTGAGAAGGACCTTTTCTTATAATAAAAGGTGTGAGGAAGCTCAGCCTAGAAGAGCTGAAGGCCAAGCAGTGTGGGGTGGGTAATGAAGGATGTGGCCCACCTAGTTCTGTAGATAAGAAATCTTTTTCTCCTCTGGTGATCAAGAGGAGATTGACACCAGGGTCTGAGGAGGCCTGAGCTCTGAGCAAAGCTTCCCTGCAGGCAGGCTGTCTAAGCTGGGCCTTGCATTTGCCTGCCTAGCAGCAGAGCTGCCATCTCTTGAGCTGTGACACACAGCAAATGCCTGGAAAAAGAGCATGTCACTTGGGAATCACTCTGTCCCATGGTGGGTCCCCTGAGCTGGACATCAGATAGGGGAGGAGAAGAAGCTCCTACTTCTGATATGTGAGAGAAGACCTGGTGCAGACTATTAGACCGTACAGTAAGGACTCCTAGGTCAGTCAACCCAAGACATGGTCCAAGTGCTGGGACAAGGGATATGTTGCCACCGAAATGGGACTGGCAACAGCCTGGGAGCCACATGGAGCCATTCCGATCAGATCCAGCGTGTAGTTTCACGTGGGCTTCCTCGGAGTATTTACTAAAAATTAACTGACCTTGCTGTGAATGTTCTCATTGATGCATCCCTGATGCTGGTTCTGCTTCTGGAGAAGCTAGTCGGTCCCCAGTGTGGAACCCCCAACACCCAGCAGTATTCACAGTTCATCTGTATCATGGTTCTCACCACCAAGTAGAGGAAACAAAAATTTAGCAGCCTTAATTTTCATCTACAACATTCTCAATGATGCACAGGCTTCTCTGGATCCAGCTGCCTTCACTTGCATGATAAACATCAAAAACACTTCATCTGAGATATATGAAATGGTAACTCTGCTTCCATTTTGCAGGGTTCAAAACAGACCTCACTTCTGTGCTCCTCACATCTGCAACCTTATTTTTACATCAATCTTATCATGATTATTGCACAAAAATCTGAAAAATCCTGTTTTCTGCTTGAAAGTAACATGTGTCTAAGCAAAAATTGTTGTTTTGTTACAAAACAGTAAGCTGGAATGAAAAAGACTGATAAAATTCTAAAAATATACAGTTTGGACAGTGCTAAAAATTCCTTCAAAAATATGTTTTCTGAAGATTATTTTTAAGATAAAGCTTTTATTTGCAACACTTCAGTCATGTCTGCTAGCAAAGAAAGAAAAATTTGGAGTTTGGCCAGTGCCTTTTTTTGCAGACTTGGACAGAATATTCCAAGAAGATGAAGTTCAGCTGAATTCCCCAGTCACTGCCTCAGTACAGGGGAGAAAGGATGTGATACATCAGCTAAGAAAACCATAGCACTGTTGTTTGAAGTGCTGAAGTTCATCTTTAGAGCCTGACATTCATACCCAAAATCAAACAACTGATCTGGCATCAGAACCCAGTGCTTGGTAAGGAGAGAACACCTAATAGTGTTTCTCCAGTAGAGAAGCACAGAGGAGAGAACTTGGGATTCCTTGTTTGACCAGCAGCTGCTGCTGGCACCAGGCACGCTGGCTTTGAAACTTGTTTGTTCATTCTCTGCTGAAAGCAGATGTCTCTGCAATTAGCAGAGATTTAAACAATCAAAAGGAAAGTGAGAATGGAGACAGGACATCCAACACAGTGGTTCAGAGGGATGTGCAGAGCTGAGTTATGTGAATGTTCCTTTTGCCCTGTTGGATGAACAGGAAAGGAATGATTTTCTGAGCTGGACAGCAAGGCTACCTTGATCATCTCTTTCTTCCTCCCTCAGGCAGCAGCACCACTTCTGTGTGTGCTTTTCTCTTTTCACAGGTGCTTTTGTAGGTCTTTTTCCTCAAACCCACAGAAACAGGTTGGTAATCTTATGAAAAATGTAGCAAGACTTCTGCCACCTTGCTGCATGGCATTCTTTTAGGTTTTCATAGAATCACAGAACAACTTGTGTTGGAAAGGACCTCTGGAGGTTGCCTGATCTGACCCTCAGCTCAGGACAGGGTCATTGTTAAAGTTGCATGAGGTTGCTTGGTGTCTTGCCCAGTCAGTGTTGTAAAACCTCCAAGGACAGAGATTCTCACAGCTCCTCAGGGCCTCTGCTACAGTGTTTAACCACTTCTGTCCTCCATTTCACTTCATTTTGCATTAGATGCAGTGTCTCTCATGGCACAGACATTTCAGCAACTCTTACAAGAAGACAGCAGATTTTTTAAGAGGGACTAGCCATAGTGTTCCTCTACTCACCAGAACCCCTACAGGACAGCACTGTACTTAGCCCGGTCTGTGTTTCAGCTGCAGGAAGGCTCAGTGTTATTGTAACATCCTTCTGTCCAGGTCTGAGCAACCCAGAGTTCTATAATTATTTATCTTGCTGAACCACATGCTTTTGGAGTGCTCTCTTCATCCAAAATGAATTGCAGCTTTCACTCTGGGTCTTCTTGGTGAGAGCAAACGCTATGTATGAAAGACGGTGTCAGGTATTTTCTGCGGTGCAGAGCAAAACTCTGACACAGTTTCTTGAAGCTTGGAAAATCGTAAAAAAAAAACCACCTCCCTTACTTAGAAAGCTCCATTGCTACCAAACTCTGCCAGGCAGCTTCCTGGGTTAGAGAGGCTTCTGAGGTCATAGAAACTTCATCATATATCTGCTTCTTTAGGCATCTACATCCCCTTTGAAATTCTTCGACAGATGGAGGATGAAGCTCTGAATCAGTTGGCCTCAAGACAACTCATTTCACAAGGTTCATGTGGAAATTTGCAAGTCTTGTTATTTGTAATAAAAAGCCCTGGGATATCTGAGCTCTCAGTCAACCCCTCTCTTGACTTTTTTTCTGAGAAAACTGCCAGAAAATGATCTAATGTTGTTATTTCATGCATCATTCTGATGCATGTTCAGTGTTTAACATAATGGCTAGAAGTCCCCTTGCTCAAGGGCAAATTTATTTCCTGGCTAACATCTGGCTACAGACTAATCTTTCCTGCAATTTGCCAGTTGCTGGCTTGAGTGAAAAAGAGAATGATTGAGCTCTTTACCTGTGTGTATCCAATTAGGCAAAGAGAAGTTGCTGAAGGTAAAAATGATACACTAATGAAAGATGCAAATGCCTTCCTCTGTCTGCGCCTTCTTGCCAGAATTTAGGACACATGTTTGCACTCAGAGGAGTGGAAGATAACCACTTTGATGACCTACTGTCACCCACTCCAGAACCTTATTTCCCTAAGCAAGCACCTAAAGTATAAAAAGCAGAACAAATAGTCACCTGTGATACCCTCCTTGTTGCTGGCAATGAGCATCTGGGGATTTCCTGAGTCAGAAGCTGTGTTAGACATCAAAGCCTCCTCCTACAAGAAAACAGGAGACATAAAGTGGTTCTGTGGATCTGTTGAAATGAAAGAAACCTCTTACCTTCATGTTATGCACAACACCAAGACAAACTCATGGGACAAGAGCGTATTGACCCCGTATAACTAAGCAGATGTGAAACCAGTATGACAACTCAAGAATCATAGAATCATTTTGGTTGGAGAAAGACCCTCAAGATCATCCAGTCCAACTATTAACCCAACACTGTCACTAAAAGAAAGTGTTATGTCTCTGCGGGGTTGCATTATGATCCTGCAGAGTATTAAACTGATTTCCTTCCCAAACAGAATGGACAGGAGCATCTCTGTCACTCATAGCCAGGCAGAGCCATTTCCACCTGCTCTGGCTCACTCAGACTGATGGACGCATCATCCCTTCCCACTCATGGACCAGCAGGTCCTGGGTCACCAGATGTGGCCATGGAGCACCTTGAAAGATAAGGGAAAAAGAGATAAATATAAGTCTTCAGTCCTGCACATACTACCTTTATGCCCTTCCTCAGTGTCCTGCTGTCCACAAGTTCATCAGCAATTTTTACTCTCAAGGAAAGACCTGAGTAAAGAAAAAGGTTGAGACTCAAGGAGCAAACACAGCTGGTGCTCAGTAATGCAGGTATATTGCTACAGTGTGCATGTTTTATAACTTCCTTCTGAGCCTTGCTCCCCATAATCAGATTATGAAACCTTAGAATCAAGTTAATGCAAACAAACAGATCATGCAGAGAGCAATAAAAATAAAATATCATAATAAAAAACCTAAATAGAGAACATATTCAGTAAACAGAATGCTGTAAACAAACTAATGTGTCTCTCTGCGACAATATTCGGCGGGATATAGAAGAGCCCCAAGAGATGGCATGAAAACACAGCTGTTCTCTCCTTGCATTAGGTGAAGAGTGAGAGGAGGGATGTGACTGCAGCACAGGTCCTATGGCTCCAGGGTCACGGCAGGGACAGCTCTGCCCGTGCTCCTGGAGTTGAAGGTGGCTCCTCTTCGTGCCTTTGCTCCAGGTGACACTTTGACTCCCCTTCCAGGTGACACCCCTGGCAAAACCATGAGCTGAACAAATCAGAGGCCACTGAGCAGGCTGCTCTTCCTGCTGGCCAGGGCTCCTCTGCAGACAGAGCGTGGTGTGGGCTCAGCAGAACCAGGAGAGAAACTGGCCTTGCGTCTCTTACATAATTTCGGAACTTTCTCTTCTCTGTAACCCACGCAGCTCAATTAAGTACCAAGCTTTGTCTCTGCAGCTCTGGGGAGGTCACTAAGTCAACATCCTGGGCTGGGACAGAACCAGAGCTAGGTAAGGAAAGCATGCATTGCAGCATGTCATGGAAAAAAATAGTGGGTTTTAAAATCAATAGCAGCAGGATCATCTTTACTGCCATCACCGCCTGCATCATAGCCTGCCAAAGAGTAGCATCTCTTCCCACCAGTCTTGCTCCAGCACCTAGGGTTGCCTCTTTGTTCTCATTTTAAGGAAATCCCATACCAACAAAAAGCTTAAACAAGCCGTAATGTTCTGATAAACATCAGCTGGAGAAAGGTCTGGGGTTACAGGCTTTTTGGGACAACACATTTACCTGCAAATCTGCTGACTGGCAAAGATCCACTGGAGTTCTCAGCAGTTTCCTATTTCACTGATCATTTTCTTCCACTCTGGCCCTCACAAGTCCTGGTCATTTCTGCCTGTTTCTCCCATAAAACTGGTACCTCTACCAGTGGTGAGTAAGCAAACTTATCATTATTTTAGGAACACAAGCCTTCTTCCTAATGATGATTGCTTGGTCTGGATGTTCTTCTGCTCTTGAATGGGTGCCTCTGTCTCTGAGTCTCTGGGAGCACATCTTGTTCTTCCAGACAAGTGTTGTGCCTGAATTGTTCCCATTTGGACCAACAGAGATCCAACCAATTGGGTTGGATTAAACCATTGAGGTTTAATGCTTCCCAACATATTGTTTACTTAATGAATTCATCCCTCTAGCTCTTCTCCAATTATCCCTCTAAGAGCACCATGAGTTTTACAAATGTGTTTATGATTCAGAATTATTTGACAATTCAGTTTTGTTTCTCAACATTCAGCCTTAAGGATGCATGATAATTTTCCAGCCTGAGTATTAGTCTAATCACTCACTGAAAGTTCATTCATTATCTGTCTGTGTTTCAAAATGCTGCCACTTTTCACCGTATTTCTGTTGGTAAGGCAGCCCTCCAAGTCACTACCACTGTGTCATCATGGTTGCAAATGTGATAGAAATGCTTGTGTTGGGGTCATCAGCTGGAAATTAAACCATGGAAGGTGCTTTGCGCACACAGCTTTACTGTTTGGTAGAGACTCCAGCCACAGCAGTCACTCCTGGGTCATTCTCCTGCCTCTAGTGAAGCACATGTGGTCCTTGTTGCCCTAAAGCCCTGATTGCTGGCAGTTTTCACCTCCCACGAAACAGTGATCTGGGGAAAACCAGGCACAAATGGAGCAGAAGAGATCCCTCAGCCATTCTGCTGCCCAAAGGCTGGGTGAGCTTTGTTTAAGTCATTCCTGACTGATGGTTGTCCAAGCTTTACTGAAAAACATCAATGGCAGAAATACCGTTTGCCCAGTCATGTTATTGAAGTCTTGTTAGGATATGGAAAGCTTTTTCTAATGATAAAATCACTCCTTCCTTCATAAAGATACAAATGATAGTTTGTTTCGTAACATTAATTTATTTGAAGATGATCACAAAGTCCAAACTCAGGCTTCTTTTCAGGACTTGATGAGGACAGTCTCTTCAGTCTTCCCTTGCAGGTTCTCTTCCCCAGTGCATCTTCCTGATGTTACTGAATCAAGTAGTGTATGAATGTCTAAGTATTTATTTTTATTTCTTTTTTTTTTTTCTTTTACAAATCTGTATTTTTATATGGAGTGATGGATTTCTATTATCATTGGCCTCCTACATCCTCACACAGAGCATATTCTGTGGATAAAAGATGAAATGCTGTTAATCTACTAGATCCTGAGAAGGCCTGTTCTCCACAGGGGCAAGGAAAAGCAAAGTTTGTAGGTATATAAACAGTATTTCCCCAAAAGTAGGTGAGATGGCAGCAGGTAGTTGGAAACTACAGCCACCTTGACTCTGCAAGAAGGATGGAAGAGGCTGAGACCTGGAAGATGGAACTGACTCACAGCCATACTTGGGAGCCTCCCTCATCACCCACTGCTTGTAACCAGCTAAGCCTTGATACTTAGGGCAGAAGAAACCACCTGCTTCTAGGAATTCTGACTGATTTTGAAAATACAATATTTTTACAGATGAGCCTTTACCAAACCTGAGATAGTGTGGCAGTTCTTTTAGAACCTCTCCACAAGCTGAGTTTCTGCTTTTAAAATGTTCATTTTTGATAGCCTGCTAACACTGTTTGTACTCTTAAACTTGTCTTGAAAAGCAGTTTACCACCCCTTGGAAGGACCTTGTGTGTATTTTGCATGTGAGCTGGGCTCTAGGTTGAACCTGAAGGATGTCAGGGAAATTTGTGTTCCTGTGCTTTGGTGTCTGTGGATCCATCTGAAGAGTGCATTGCAGATCCTGTTCCTGTTACACTAAGAAAAAAATCTAATTGAAAGCTTCATTTTATAGTCAGCCAATTATCTGTAAATTCCAGCACAATCACAAAAAAGGGAGAAAGTAAACCAGTGATCCAGATAGCAGCTAGTCTTGGGTGCAGTAAGAAGCAAGTCTGCATAACAAACAGAGCAGGGAAGGCTGGAGGGAAGATGCTCCGCACCTGGGGCTGTGCTGCTCTCGCTGTGCTGAGTCAACCTTCAGCACCTAACTGCTGAGCATTTCCCAAAAAATACTGCAAAGAGTCTGAGTTCCTGTGTCAGAGCATTTCCCGAGGAGCCCCCAAATGTGGGTCAGGTTGATGACATGGGCTCAGGTCAGTGAAGAACTTTGGGGCTACTCACAAGGCACTGGCAGGAGAACTCAGCTCAGCCATATCCTGAACTTTGAATTAGGATGTTCCAACTATGAAGCAAGGCAAAATGTGGTAATTTGTGTCCAGTTCTGGGCCCCTCAATTCCAGCAGGACAGGGAACTGCTGGAGAGAGTCCAGCGCAGCCACCAAGATGCTGAAGGGAGTGGAGCATCTCCCGTGTGAGGAAAGGCTGAGGGAGCTGGGGCTCTGGAGCTGGACAAGAGGACACTGAGGGGGGACTCATTGCTGGGGATCAATATGGAAAGGGGGAGTGTCAGGAGGATGGAGCCAGGCTCTTCTGGTGACAACCAGTGACAGGACAAGGGGCAATGGGTGCAAACTGGAACACAGGAGGTTCCATTTAAACATCAGGAGAAGGAACTTGTTCGTGGTGAGGGTGTCAGAGCCTGGCCCAGGCTGCCCAGGGAGCTTGTGGAGTCTCCTTCTCTGCAGACATTCCAACCCGCCTGGACATCTTCCTGTGTAACCTCATCTGGGTGTTCCTGCTCCAGCGAGGAGATTGGACTGCATGAGCTTTCCAGGTCCTTTCCAATCCCTGACATTCTGGGATTGTGTGATTCTGTGAACCAGTGGCGGAGGATAAGGTGTTTGACCCCTTCACCCTCTCTTACAGTCTGTGTATCACGGCCACTTTGTGATCAATGGAGACTCATCAGTGGACACCAGGCAAATAGAATTGCTCACTAGAGGTGCCTCTTTCTTTGCTTAGATTGCACAAGATGCTGATGGTGACTAGCTCAGACATGGATATCCAGCCACGTGAGCTGCTGGGCTGGAGGAGATTGCTTTTACCATATCTGCACCTGGGGGTTTTGATCAACAGTGGCTGAACATGATCCAGCAGTGTGAACAGGTGGCCAAGAAGGCTAACAGCATCCTGGCTTGTTCCAGCACAGGTGTGGCCAGCAGGACCAGGGCAGTGACCATCCCCCTTTATTCAGTGGTGGTGAGGCCAAACTGTGAATTGTGGGGTCAGTTTTTCATCCCTCACACCAAGAAAGGCCTTGAGGTGCTGGAGCGAGTGGAGAGAAGGGAATGGAGCTGGTGAGGGGCTGGAGCACAAGTGTGATGGGAGCGGCTGAGGGACCTGGGGGGTTCAGCTGGAGAACAGGAGCTGAGGGGAGACCTTCTGATCTCTGAACTGCCTGAAAGGAGCTTGGAGCCAGGGGGGTCAGGCTCTGCTCCCCAGGAACAAGTGTCAGGAGCAGAGGAAACGGCCTCAAGTTGTACCAGGAATGGTTCTGACTGGATACTAGAAAATATTTCTTCTCAGAAAGGGCTGTTGGGCATTGGAACAGGCTGCCCAGGGCAGTGGTGGAGTCACCATCCCTGGAGGTGTTTAAAAGATGTATAGATTAGGCTCTTAGGGACATGGTTAAGTTGCTAGAGTTAGGTTACGTTTGGACTAGATGATCTTGAGAGTCTCTTCCAATCAAAATGATTCTATGATTGTATATGTACCTTTGGGTAGATCTCAAATCTCTTCCAGTTGGCTCTACATGTTCTGCTTTAAAGCATCCCATTTTCTCCCATCTTCTTGAGCAATTCTGGAAAAAGGAGCCAACAATGCTCATGGATGCTTCACAGCCATGGGCTGTGAGAAGAGACCTCACAGACAGACAATGCTGCCTCTCCAGAGCCTGGCAGGGTAGGGATGATCAGTAGGGATTATTAGTGCAGGGATGATTAGACCATCCTACCAGCTGGGGGTGGCTATCACACAAAAATTTTGTTAGCCATATAACTAAATATGATCTGGCATTGTTGTAATTCTTGCCAGTGATGATGAATAAGAAAGAGGAATATAGAATGATGGCAGATTTATTGAAAGGGAAGGGTTTCAACAATGACATTGTTGCTGTAGCAGTATCAACAAATACATGGGGTTTTTTTTCCTAAATACATGGATTTTTCCTAATAAGACCAAATTCTGTCTGCTCTACTCAGAGAGAAATGTGAAAAAGACTATCGAGAAAGTAAGCCTCTGAAATATCAATTTGTGGAGTGGGTATTCTAAAGCTTTTAATATTTCTAAAGGAAGATCAAATTTCTGTTCAAGCAGTTTTTCCAACAATGAAAATAATTTGCTACAAAAATCAACCCCTTCTGAACTTTCTCTCAGCTCCGGAGTTCTGTGATGACATGACTCAATGCTATTTTCAATTATCTCCCTTTGACAATGAAGCACAGCATTGTCCTTTATATCAAGGTTTTGACAAGAGCCTTCACGCTTTCATGCTGCAGTTGCGATTCAGATGTTTTCTCTTGCTCCTAATTTTTTAATAGACTTTTCCACTGAGCCCATCTCAAAATGAAATGAATCTAATTTAGATTCAAACAAATCAAAATGAGACTTTAAATCTTTTTTTTTTTTTTTTTTCCTGAAGAAATACAGCATCAAGATAAATCTTTGAACACAAAGGAATCCCCAGGGAAGAAGATAATTTTGGCAACAGATTATGCCATGTTCAGAGGACAAGGCCTTGGGGATGTGGCAATCCACTGTTTTGGTCTATGCTGACAGACTTTGTGGAAACATCTGAAGCAAATTATATAGGAATTACCAAGAAGGCCTCCAAATGAGGTAGCCCAGGACTTTGTCTCTGATTCCCAGTTCCAGCTGAGTGAGTCATATACTGAATCCTCAGCTAACCTGGGGAGAGGTCATTCTGGGCAGAAATTCAAAATACAGCTGTTTTATGTTGCGTTGTTGTTACTGCCGCCCGTACGTACTTGAAAATCATTTACAAAAATGATGCTGCAGACCTATTCCCAGTAGTTGCAGACCATAAAAAATGGAGGGGCAATAGCCACAGACTGAGAACTTCAGCTCAAACATGAGGAAAACTTTCTTTACCAGGAGTCTGGTGCAGCACTGGGAAAGTGCTCCAGTGGCTGGAAGCATCTCAAACCTTGAAGGTTTCCAAGGGCTGACCTGCGTTTTGAAAATAGTCCTGTTTAGAGTGGGAAGCTGGACTGGAGACCCCCAATGGTCCCTTCCAACCATGCTTCTACCTCTGATACCCCATTGACAGTGACAACATGAGAGAGCTCAACATAAGAGAGAAAAAGTTATACCTAGGTCTCACCAAAAAGCTACATGAAGACGTGTAGGCCCTACCTGTTGCAGAAACACCAGGAAATCAGTCCAAGTGGGACTTTGGCTCTCAAATGGTTAGAGAAAGGCCACCTCTAAAGCGATTCACCAGTGTAAATCAGGGAGAAGCAATGTTTTGTAGGAAAATGGCATTCTGTAATTACAGAATCCCAGAATGTCAAGGATGGGAAGGGACCTGGAAAGCTCATCCAGTGCAATCCCCCCATGGAGCAGGAACACCCAGATGAGGTTACACAGGAAGGTGTCCAGGCGGGTTGGAAGGAGACTCCACAAGCTCCCTGGGCAGCCTGGGCCAGGCTCTGCCACCCTCACCGGGAAGAAGTTTCTTCTCAAATTTAAGTGGAACCTCCTGTGTTCCAGTTTGGACCCATTACCCCTCGTCCTACCATTGGTTGTCACTGAGAAGAGCTTTTTTTGGGCAGCAAATATTGACCTCTGACAGGCATAAATACCTCACCCAATGACATACTAAACACAGACCACTAGTTTGGAGTTACTTTCTGCCTCTTTTGCCTTTACTGGGGCAACTTCCTGATACTTGGTAATTATTTCTGGGTAACGGGTTGATGTAGAAGACTGGAGACTTCTACAGCTATTTATCCAATGTCTGTTGAGCACCCATGGAAGATTTCCTCTGCCACTCAAACTGTGCCATGGTCCTCCCTTGCTCTTTCCTTCGGCATGTGCCGCATGTGACACGTTATGTCACTGGGAACTGCTATTAGAAATGGCGTCCAGCTGCTCCACAGTTCATACATGATACTGGTGGTATCTTATTTTGTCATGCGTGGTGATGGTGACACATGGTAGATGGCAACAGTGTCAGGTGCAGCTGGACATGCTAGCACTTTGCAGCATGTTTCTTTTTGGGACTGAGACAAGTGTTGTCGTGGTCAGAGACAAGGAGATTCTGAGGACTTGAGACTTCTCACCAAAAACATTTGTTGGCCAAAAAGACCCTCTCAGTGGTCTGGTTCCTGTGCTCTGTGCACACACAGCTTGTCTGAGCCCTCATTCCTTCCCTTGCTTTCATCCAGTTTTAGGGTCTCCTTGATTTTGTGAGCATTTCTGTTGTCCTCATGCTTCATAACTGGCACCTTATGATATGACTGGATAGGCAAAGAAGTGCATCACTGGACGCTGAGCACTGATAGCATTTAGTGCCTCTCAGCTCAGCAGATCTTCATCATCACTGCAGGAGCAAAGCTGAAATTCTCTGCTAAAGCACATGTACCCATGCTTCACACAAGGGAATCATCTCCATTATCCTTTACAGGTAAAAAAGGCTTGAAACTGCTCTCTTCGTTGCTTGTTTATCCTCTTAAGAAGCTTTATTCTGCAAGGAACCTTGAAGTGATCATCTATTGCCAAAGTCTTCAGCAGAAAAATGTGACTTTTTTAAAATAAAGAGGAAGCAATTTTGGCAATGGACTGTTTTCAGTGATGAAGTGCTGATAAGTATAACAAAAATAATTTTGCTAATAACTATCACATTGAGGCTTGCTGCATTATGATTAAAATTGTCGATGTTCCAATGAAAGAGATCTGTCAGATGCGTTGCAATTTGGCCGTATAAAAAAAATGTTATCTGCAAAATGGTTACCTGAAAAACATTCAGTGACCTCTGGTTATCTGTTTAGGGTCTGAAACACCCAGTGAAGCAGTTGTAGCCCATTCAGTAACAAAATCATTGCAACACATTAAGAGAAAGCAGAAATAATTGAGGTCTGGAGGGGCTGAATGCAAGGAATGATTAAAAGATATATTTATGCATAATGACTTGAGATGGAACATAATAAGTTTCTTGGAGGGTATTTGTAACAAAAAGATGGGATTTGTTTAGCATTGCACATTGGGGCATAATTAGAAGTAATAGGATTAAAATTATGCATGGAAAAATAATCTGATTATCAGGAATCATTTGCAGCTGTGAAAAAGAAGTTGTATCTACAAAGGGTTAATTGGTGCTTACAAGCTGCAGCATCTTTGTACAGGCACATTCCTGCCTCGGTGGCTCTAGGGCTGGAGTACCTCCAGCAGGTTAGTATAGTCCTTCTGCAGTGGATCCCTTTGGGTAGAGATGGTCAAGAAGGTTCCCTCACTGTCAGTGCAGTTTAAATTACTCTTGTTTTCAGGAATATAATTGTTCTAGTGCAAAGTGTGTGCTGTTTTAATGGGCCTCTTCTCCCAGAGTCCTTCAGTGACCTTCATCAGAAGGGGGTGGCCCAGGAGAGGGGTTGGACAAAGGAAGAGGCACAGACCTTCAGGAGAGCAGGGTCAGAGAACTGGTGAATCTGCAGAGTTTGGTGGGAGGGGGAGCACTCAGTGAAATGAACCTGTAACTCAAGGCACCTGACATGTTTCTATTAGGAGGTGGATCAAAGCTGTTTCTCCTACTGAAAGACCTTGTGGAAGAGGGTAAGACAGTTGAAACTAAATGTAATGGTCTCATTAAAGTGCTGAGTGATTTTTATTCACCTAAGAATTATGTTCTTACTGAAAGACATGATTATTTCCAAGACCGCAGGCAACATCCAGATGAAGAGATGTCTGAATCTATAACAAGCTTGAAAGACTTCACTTCAAAGTACATGTCCAGCCTGACAGCAGAACAATACCTGACTGTTTGGTGTGTGCCTGCATGCATTGGCAATGAAGAAACTCAACACATCACCCCATGCAGCCAAAAGGAGAGAAAAGTGGCCATTTTGTGTAAGCGGGAAAAGAACAATGTGTCCCTCTTAGTTTTATACATCAGGTTTGAAGTTGTATCCATGCTGAGCAGCCATATTCTGCAACTCTAGCATGTTGGTGGTCTGAACATTCAAAATGGAAACTTCACTGGACTCCACTTGCCTCTTGCTGTTTGAAGGCACGCAAGGAAGAGGAGGAGGGATGGTTTACCCCAAAGCTCTCATCCTGTTATGAGACCGGGACGTCCTCAGGTGACATATCTGAACATGTGAACCTGGAAGGTTCAGAGCAGGTGTGTCTGAGATATCTCCTGGTGTACAGTCTTGAGCAAAAGGAATATAAAATCAGAAAAAAATCAGGTTGGAGGGGAGCTTAGGAGGTCTTTCAAACTGCTGCTTTAGAGCAGGGTGAATGTTGAATTTAGACTGGGTTTTCAGGCTTTTGAAATCACAATGCCTGATAATACAGCTTTGAAGGTGTCAACATGCTGAAGCATCACCTTCTGCACATAGTCAACTGTTAACAGAGCCAAATGTCACTTTCAGGAAGATCCCATGGGAATGGCCTTTCTGTGGGACAGACAGGTTTGGGATAGACTCAGGTTACACATCTGAACCTGTAAACCTGGAAGAGCTCCTGACCCCACCAGTTTGAGACAGACACAGAGGATTATCTCTCTGAGGAGCTGAATACAAACCACAAGAGGCTTCAGGTGACAGAGTGACCTGGACTCACCAGCTTGGCACAGTAGGTTGTCTGCCCTGGATCCCTGGCACATTCTTTGCCAGGGGACCCATCTCTCATGCCTGGAATCACCAAATCTTTCATTATGTTTGCACGACTCCTTCCCTTGTGACCACATCTGGGTGGTGTTCATTAAACACCTGCAGCTGTACTCCAGAGTCTGTACGTTTCCTTGCAGTGCTGCCTCCTGCAAGGCTTTGATAGCCCGTGCTCAATCCTCTGCCAGCCAAGGCCCCACTGTCCGCATTTGAACTAGCTCTCTTGGTGATGTCTTTCCTTACTACCCTGTCTCCCCAAAAACATGACCTACACAGAAAATAAGACCTAGTATGATTTTTCAGGATTTTTGAAACATAAGTGGTACTCCAAAAATAAGCCCTATCGCAGAATTCCAGAATGTCAGGGGTTGAAGGGACCTGGAAAGCTCATCCAGTGCAATCCCCCCATGGAGCAGGAACACCCAGATGAGGTTACACAGGAAGGTGTCCAGGTGGGTTGGGATGTCTGCAGAGAAGGAGACTCCACAGCCTCCCTGGGCAGCCTGGTCCAATTCTCCATTACAGTTAATTTTAAAAGTCAATTTAAACAGTGCCCATGCAGCTATATATGTAAAAAAGTGATAAGTTTTGGAGCAAAAATTAATACAAGACCTTGTCTTGTTTTTCAGGAAACAGGGTAGGTGGGGAAAAAAAAAAACCACCCAAAGTCATCACATCACCTCCCTGTTCTCCTCCTAATGAACCAGATTGAGCTCTGAAATCACTCTGTATAAGGCATTTTCCTTAGTCTTCAAACCACTGTTTCCTACAACTTTCCCTGTCTTTTTACAGACTTTTAGAAGGTTGAGGCTGGAACTGAGGTGCATGGCGAGATGCCTTCTCTCAGTGCTGGAAAGGGAGATGCACAGGAGCTGTTGCGACACTGGTGTTGCGACAGGGATGTACTAGGTTAATAGTGATAGCACTAATGATCTGCATCATTGGAATTATTGTGCATTTCCATCTCACAGATTTTAACAGGAACAATGTAAAACTGTCTACTGAAGAATATGTTTATATTCAGGAATAAGCAGGTACAAGTGTTTGATGCTCACAAATGGGTATGTTTTCAGCAGGCAACAGGAATAAAAAGTCTGAAAAGGAAGAAAATTATATTCTCCATGCCAAGACTATTTCTTGCCTACAGTATGCCTGAGATGCCACGGAGCTACAGCTCCCACAGAAGCCTCATTAGAATTTTGTAATCATAAATGATGCCTAAGTAAGAGACAGTTACCTATTTTTGTTATCTTTCAGTCTCACATATTTCTCTATGGTGAGGACGTCCCATATTTTATTGAATCAATATCCCAGAGAGGGAGTATAGATTTTGCTGGCTTCAAGCAATAAGAGTCTAAAAGCAATCAGAAGCAAACAAACAGGGGGATTTACCTTCTCTTCTGGGGATTCATTTTTAACTCCTAACAACATGTTGGATACATTCTGTTGAATGTTATGAGTAGTATTTTTTGATCTATTGTTTCACCTTTTCTAAGGCATATTTTATTTCAGAACAACCTTCTTGTGATGCTTTAGAGGTCCTCCTGGCATTGGTTCATATTCTGAGATGAATCCCATCTTTGTTTAACTATACCCTTTTGAGCCAAAAAAAAAATACACAAACCCAAAATTGCTTGGGTGAAGTACCATAATGAGAATTTGGGGTTAATATCTCCTTCATTGACAGACTGGAGAGAAAAACTTCTGTATTGTGCCCCAATATTAATATTTTCATACACTAGGATATATAATTAGTCCTTCTGTCTCTCTGTCTTTTGTTTTTGACATTGGATGAGTGTTGGTGGTAATTTTACTCCCCCTTCTAAGATAATTAACTTATTTTGCCACTAGCATCACATGTCCCCAAAGTGAGCCCCTCATAGCCAGCTTTCAGGGAGAGATCAGTAATGTAACCTTTAGTTACATTCTGAGTGCTGCCTGTATATGATCGCACAGAGAAACACACATGAAGAAATTCTGGGGCCTATATGACCATTTCTTCCAGGAATTACACTTCAACAACCATGACCCACTCCAGAAGAACATCCACATTTTCCAGAAACTATTTCACCACTAAACACAGACTCCAGTATCAATTGCCTCTAAACTAAACCTATAAATTGAATTCCACCACAGAGCATGTCTTTTCAATACTGAACATTTGCTTGTACATAAAACCAAAATAAACAAAAAAGAAGAATGAGGAAGAATCAATGTAAGAGTGCCATCTGGTGACATCTGCCATAACCTTATATCATAGACAGCTTCTCTGCAGTGCAGAGTGGAAAAATTTAGGGACAAGGTCCATGACAGTACAGGACTTTTACAAAACTCATCCATTTTCTCTACAAAATTGGTCAACATATGTAAGCAACTCAAAATTGGTAGCTGAGGGCTAAGCTCTTTAAAAATCCAGCCCTAAATGTGTAAATATAGGTGCAAAGCAATTTCCGTGGCCATGCATGCAAATTGAGTAACTGTCCTTGCAAATGGCTAATTAGGTACATTGGACATGGAACTGGGATAACTGTGCACACAAATTAAGGCTACACTCTTGTGCTGAAGTGGTCTGAAAAGCTGCCTCTAGGCTTCTTACTCTGATTTATTTAGATATTAACATCTTGTATTTATGTAAATGCCTGTCATGCTTGAATGTTCTGAGATGCAATTGTGACAATCTGAACGTGACTTAATGTCACACTGACATAGTAACGACAGAGGTTAATATCTATCATGGCCCAATTTAGTCCAGTTTTCTAGTGGGAATCTGCTCTATTTAAGAAAACAGAATTCCAGGATGCATTTCAGGGAGAAGTTTCTTAGAGTTGTCTATTGTTTGTGAATATTTTCATGTTGTCTCCACCTGTAGAGACGGCACAAGACCGAGATTCTCATTGAAAGAGCATTTGAATGAGGCTTTGGGTCTGCTTGCTGAGCTTGAACTTTACTTGAGCAGATAAGGTTTGAGAGACCTAGTAATCACTCTGCCTGCTAACCATAAGGACCACTCTCACATTTTAGGGGTAAATAATAAACCCCTGCCAGAAATCTAGGAAAATTAAACCAGTGAACTAATTTTTTGGGTTGTAGTTTTCATCCTTTGCATATTTCAGCTCCTTAAGAATTATGGTAGAGAGCACACAGAGCTATGCTCTCTGACATGGTTTTGATGTGGGCCAAATAGCACTGGTCCAAACCAATTGCAGGCATTGTGTGGGAGTAGGAATTGTCCAGCGGCCATTCCCAAGAGGCTTTCAGCATGCAAACCCTCTGTTCAGGAGGGCAGGAAACTTTGTCAGCAAAGACACAGCTCTTCTACTCCAGCTCAGAGACTGGGTACATGCTGGGACACTTGCAATGTCCAGGGCATCTGGTCCCACAGCAGACAAGGTGCTCTGCTGGGAAACTCAGTTCAGGCTGTTGCCTTCTTGCTAATGTGATCTGATGCTTTGGGCAAGTCATTCGAAGCATCGCAACCCCCCAAGTACAGGGGTTTTAAAGGTACCAAATAAACAGCTTAGAATCCCTAGACAGCCAAAAAGTAAAAGGACAACCTGTGGGGGACTACGGTGAGTCTGTGGATTCCCTGATGGAGGGCATGGGAACAGAAATTAGCATTGAAGATATTAAGGCCTACCCGTGAGAAAGATGGGAGT
Organism: Nesoenas mayeri; assembly: GCF_963082525.1. NCBI lineage: Eukaryota > Metazoa > Chordata > Aves > Columbiformes > Columbidae > Nesoenas > Nesoenas mayeri. Next base: position 13,458,928 of record NC_137565.1, on the reverse strand, counting down.
AAAGGAGTACCCGGAGATGTTAAGGATATACCCGTGAGAGAGAAGGAAGTAGAAGAGTAACATTGATGATAGCAAAATTAGCCAATGAGATGTTACTGCTGTAACTTGTAACCAATAATGAAGAGACACGTGAATTGGTAAAACTGTATAAAAATGCACTTGTGGCAATAAATGGCATCTACTACTTTCATCCTGGAAGAACTTTGTCTATGTTGTTTGCCCATCTCAACCATGACAACAACCTGAATTAAACTGTCAAATAGTCCTCTGGCAAAATGAGGAGCGACCTCCCATGACCCACAAGTAACCATGGTGCATGGATGTGCATCTGATCTGCCACACCAGAGCTCCATTACCCAAATCTGGGATAACATGTACTGGCAGTCCCAATGCAGAAGGCAATATTCACCTAAAAATCAGCACCTTTAGGAATGTTGTTTGGTCATTTCAAAACACAGCCCAAGGACAAGGAGATGGTTTAGAAAGGCTCAGCGCACCTCCCTGATCCTGCACACTCATCCTTCTGGCTCCAGTGGACAAGTTATGCCTCCTCCATGCCACACTGTCATATTCAGGACTACAAAAGGGTTTGATGGAGAAGGGTGATACAACCCATTTTCTCTGTGTCCTGCCAGATTTTTAGGCAACTCAGCAACTCTGTGAGTTGCAGCAAACTCTGCCCAGTCCCCTCCAAACCCCATGAAGTTAATTGCTGCCAGATGCAAGTCCCCGCAGCAGCCTGTGCTGAGCTGTGAGCTCCAGCACCATCCTGCCACTGCACCCCTTGTGCAGGCACACACCAGGCTGGGAAAGTCTCCCTCCCAGAGCAGGTTTGCTCTTCCCAGATGTAGAAACAACCTCCTTACCTGGGATTTCTATCAGACATGGCTTTTCTGCTAAAAGAAGAACAGTTTTTAAAACAAGGACAGACAGCGCTATCTGACTGACTGACAAAGCAGCCCACTCTCACGATTTTGTGTGGCTTCACCTCTAACACACCAACGTCAGTTTTTCACTGTTGGTGTCACTCACGTCCCATTTACCCCACATGATTTTGACAGAGATCTTGGCCAGTTATCTCTGGGCATTTTCCTCTGGACTAATTTAGCCTTTCTATCACTAAGTTTTGTTAATGATGATAAACAACACAGTATACTGGCTGAAATGGATTTCTGTCATTTCGGAAAATTTAGGACACAGGGATCTGCAAAATATGACCTCAATTTAAGTCCATCATCTTCTCCTCCTGGAATTGCTCAGCTGGAATAAATATCATTACCCAGACCAGGGAGACTGTCTGAGTGAGTGGATTACAGCACACATACCTGGAGTGGAAAAAAATGCAGCTAAAAGTCCTACCTCTGTGACAAGAAGTGAAAAATTGAACCAGTATTCCCAAAGGTCCAGTGAGGACCCTGAACAGTGACTAGCTGAAAGTCGACCTTTTTTCTTCCAGATCAAGAAGAAATTTTGTGATTGACCTGAGAAATGGCATTGACAAAATTTTTGATGAAATTGATTATTTTCCAGGAGCAAAAAACTCCAGTAGTTAGGCCCCCCAAAAAATTATTCCAAGTTACCTTGAATACAAATAGTTTCATGAATTCATGCAATGGTGCTTGGGCAGCAGTGTGTAAAGACACAACCTCATTTTTTTCCTGAGAAGAAAGCTTTTTATATAGAGAGGATCACAGGACAAATTGGAGGCACAAAGAGGAAGGAAAAAAAGGTCCTCTGTCATAGGTTTCTGATAAAGTTGCACAAAAGGCACCATGAGCATTACGGGTCACAGGAAAGACACCTGCCAACTAAGCCCATGCAGGTGTGCAATGAACAGCAAGAATTTCCTCTAAAAAAAAAAAAAAAAAAAAAAGAAAAAAGAAAGAAAAAAAAGAGGCAATCTGTGGCACAGATTCAGTGCTTAATTTGTAATGTAATGATCTTGCAAGGCAGGTTGTGCAGAGGGTGGGAGGGAACTGATGCCCATGGAGATGGGGGTGGATGTGCATTCTAACACAGGTGGGAAATGAGAGGAGTTGGGGAAATCAGCTCCCACAGGGGTCTCTGGCAGGACAAAGTTTTGAAAGTGCTGAGATGTGAGGGTGGGTAACCCCTCCGGAGCGAGAGGGAGGTTGACAGGGGAAAACGTCGCAGGCTATTAGCCTCTGCAGAGCAGAGAGAGAAAAGAGTCATTGGCATTTGTATTACAGTAAAGGGTCAACAGGAACAAGCTGAAAATGCACTGTCTCCACTGCGTCCCCGATTTTCAATCACCAGTAGAGTTATGAAATTTTAGTTCCTACATTCTCCTTGTGAAGGTTTCGGTCTCTTCTGAAAAGTGGGACAGAGAGGTCAAGGATGAAGTAGTTATTTTGCAAAAAAAAATGTTCTCTCAGTAATAACTGTTTTTACCTAGGCCTTATAGATTGTTTGTGTGAGTTCATTATGGTAGGTACTGGCTGACCTCAGCCTAAGAGTTTATGGGAGAGCACCTGGTATGCAAGACAATGCCAGCCACTTTTGGTGTTGGCATGCTTGGGTTTTGATCTGCTTTTCATATATGACTCATAGTAATTGTGGAGAGATACAGATTTCATGTATTTTTACATTTACTGCATTAACAAATGTGGTGACACTTGCCATTTCTTGGTTTACAGAAAGTTTGGTCCCAGTCAGAGGGGCGGCTTTGTTTGAAACATGTGGTAAAGAGCATGGGAAAACAATTTTTTGGCATAATCTTCTCTTGGTATAGGCTGTAACTGTTTACAGCCATATACATCTGCCTCAGACAGTAATTTTTCTTCATGGACTCCAGCACAGGACTATGTGACAGAGGGAGAGATGTGCAGTTGGAGGGGTGGGAGCTGCTTTTTTTATTGTAATAAGCTCCTCTGAAGTGTCTTGGTAACTTGTACATAAATGTGATGTATTTCCTGGGAGACTGTCTTATACACTGAAAATCATCTTCAGTTTGGTAAGGTCTTGCTAATTCTTCTCTGAGCAGATGTGGTGATGTCTGAAGGCCTGGCTGTACATCACTGCTTTGGGTATTTTTTGCAGAGTTGTGGGTTTTATGAAGCATGTAAATGAGCTTTTTGTAAGAAATAAGTTTCAAGACACCATTTTCATACATCACTTTAGTATAGGGTTCTGCCAGAAAAGCATTCCATGAGAGGGTAGTAGCTGTTGGATCTGTCCTGGAAGAGTAAGAGAACAGGTCTTTGGACAGGGAATGTGGGGGCTCTCATGTATGGGCTGTAAGCACAACATATAGCTGGTGGAGTGAGATGTCACGATGCATGCAGTCCAAAAGCAGAGTAACCAGGGTCTTGAAACACAGCATTGAGTTTCTCAATCCCAAGCTTGGTCTTAGAGCTGGCACGTGACTGCACAACTTGACATGGTCCAGCTTGGAAAAAGAGGACAAGAAACAAGCCTAACTTTTCGTCAGATATTTCACAACATGGCAAACATTACTTTTATTCCTGTCTGTGACATCAGGGACTATCTCTAAGGATCTTCCAGTCCTCTTTCCTCTGGTACCTATCCACCTGACTGCGTCAGCTACAGAAGCCTGAAGATATTCTTCTGCATGGCAATCCAAAATGGATTGTCAGAAGATCAGAGCTCATTCGTATAATCATCAAAAGATCAGAATTAATTCGTATAATGGAACACTCATGTTGGCATCTATGGCTAAGAAATAATCAAACTGGAACAAGCTGCTGCCATAACTTTCATTTGAAAAACTCTGCAGTCATCTATTGGTCTCAGAATCACTTATGGATTTTTTACTCTTTAAATTACTATATGGAGGGTATCCTTTCCTGCCAGCAATCCTAGTGGGAAGAGGGATCCGAAAGTCAGAGCATGATCTACTAGGTGACAAAAGCAAGGAGAAATTTAAAACTTCCAGCTCTTCTGATCTGGATGTTACACTCAAGACCTTGTTGTAGGCAAAAGGGAACACTCAACACATAGGGAGCTAAGAATACGCTGTTAGTATAGTTAATGTTTTGACAGCCTAATAGTCCAAATTATCTAATAATTACAGAATAGCCTTGTTAATAATATGGTGAAGATCACTGTATATAAGCTTCATCACGTATGCCCCTGTCCTCTGGCATTGTGCGCACCCTCATTGCATCCCTCTGGGTTGGCACCTCCCGCCTCCTCCATACCCCGCACAGGGTCCCCAGCAGCATCCTGAGCCCTGTGCTGGGATGAGTCTGGTATCCATGGTGGGGATTCTTTCTCCTCCAACATGAGTTGTTTTCATACACTTCTCAGCACACTCTGCTTCCTCATCATTGAATCACAGCTGAAATTGGCAAGCTGCAAAAGGGCCCCACTTAACATCAAGGACTTCAGTCCCTTATGTGCTGCCTACTTGGATTTGTTCTGTCTTTTACGTGTATGATGGTGGTGGAAGTATTGTCATATATGGCATTCCTATGAGTTATACAACATCCACTTTGGCCCCTAGACAACTGTTATCACAACTAAAACTGAAACACACCCAGGTCATGACAATCCCTGGGATCTCTTATGAAGCTAGATCCTAGTATTTCAGCTCTTTTTAGGACTTCAGAAAGGGCACAAGAATGGACCCAGAACCAACACTTTGGGGAAATCTCTCCTCAGCAAAGCAAATGAAACCTAATCAGCTCATTAGAAGTTTGTAGATGCATTTTCAGCTGTAGAAAACTCATGGATGAATCATGGCATTTTCCTAAAACCTGGAAGTACTACTTGAAAGAGTTGCTTCTGCATACCCCGGGCAAGTTTCTCTGACACATCCCATGGCTTACAACAATTTTGAATGTTGTCTTTGACTGTTTGAAACCTGACAACCTTTTAAAGACTTATGAATGAAGAAGATACAAGGTTTAAGGCTGTATTTCTTGAAGGCACTGTGGTCTGTATCATCTTGGGCACCTTGAAGTAGGTGTCCTTGACTATATTGCAGGTTTCACCTGCTAACCTGCTTAAGAGTCAGAGCACTGTGACCAATTATTTAGGGTACACCTAAGGGTATGAGAAAATCAGATCCTTAAAGGTAAGATTAGAATGTAGTGCCCTGTATCTGCCATCAAATCACAAGAAAAAACTCATTTGAGATTAGTCAAGGTTTCATACCCTGTACGGTGTAACAAGGCAGCCCAGAGGCTGGTGGGGGTCACCTGCTTGCAGCTGACCAGATAAAGTGCATTCTCTGTCATATCCTGATGCTTAACGTTTTGATGTTGGCAAGGCATCAATTTTCTATAATAACCTTTCTGAACAAGGTCTTGATGAAGATGTGGAGACTCCAGATATTCTAACCAAGACTTGAGCTCATTTCACGGGAGCAGAATTGCTGCTGAGGTCCTGAGAGCACTGATGGGCTCTGCAGCCACTTTGCCTCCTCCCTGGGGGCTCAGCTGCTCCTGTGAAGGTCAGCTCAGACTTGGTGCAATCTGGCACAAGACCTGGGAGAAGCCTTGTTGGTGGCCTCCCCTCTTTGAATCCAGAGCTGTACTCAAGCTCTGTTGTAGGCACCTCTGTGCTCACTGTTCTTGACCTTGCTTTCCTGACTTGGGTTCCTGCATTGACCACGGACTTGCTGTTGTCACTGCAGGCTTTTTGGGGCATCTCTGGGCTTTCTGCTGACCATGGTTACTGTCACCAGACCTGTCCCGTTCTGCTTACTCAGGTCCTGTGGGAGTGCATCACTTGCTAGTGAGACCACTGCCCCCTGCACACCCCTGGCTCCAGCTCACCTCCCTGCTCTGGTAGTGACAATGTGACTTATCAGTCACAAATACTAGATGGGCATTTGAAAATTTTAAGCACCAGTTTCCTGGAGCTCATTGACTCTTGGGCTCAGTTTTGCCCTGATTAAATATCTGCAAGCTATACAATAAACAAATCTCCATCCAACCTGCTGAAAACTCATGTTAGTCTATGCCATTCACAACACACAACTGATCCAGGACCATTGTTTTTCTCATAAAAAGGTACAGATTTAATGGATAGTGAGAGCACCTCTGGCACCATTTCTGGAAGGCAAGAAACAATAGGGAATATGTGACTCCTCGGGGCCCTGTAAGATCTGGGAAATCACATTGCTCTGTAATTAAGCCGTATGCTGGGAATTGTGAGTCCCAGGTGAAGGATTTGAATAAAGGTCCAGGTTAGCAGGAGGGTTTGAAGTTGGTAGATGGTGGGAGAAGGGGGCAAGAGCCAAGGTGGACTCTTCAGTCTGGGGGAAGGGATAGAAACTTTATTCACTCTGAATAAACAGTACTGAAGCATTTGCATGATCAGAGTAGGACTAGTGATCTTGTTTAAAGTATGCATACATATCTATACCTGTGGATGTGGAGGGAGAGGTGGTGTTGGGATGAGTGGAATCGTGATACCAATTGCGGAATGCACCCAACAGGTGTTTGAGCTCTGGAAATGCACCCAGATTAACAGATGCCTCGGGATGTCTGGGTCAGATTATTTGCCTGGGGCAGATGATAAAACAGCAGCAGCAGCTGCTCTTCTATGCTGGCAAATGGGGCAGATTTCATGACTGGAGCCTTGAGGCCGTCCAATCCATAGATATGAGACAAAGGCAGGCAGACAACGTTTCTTGATGAGGAGATAGCTCAGAAATAGCAGAGCTCCACCTCAGTTTCTGCTCTTGGAAACCTGCATGGCCAGAAATACAACTTACTAAAAATGTTACATGCTGCAGTAAGGGACGGGATGGTGTGGGAAATACAGAATCTGCCCCATGGAGCAATACATCAGTGTGAACTGAGCATCCTGCCGTGCTGACGGGAATAGGTTTGTGGGAGAGATATTTAAGGGACTCTTAATATGTTTCATGAATCACAGAAAGGGGAATTAATATCTTTAGGGGGTCATGGCAGTTTAACAAGGTTTTGGCTGAGGTTCTAATGGCTTATCGCTGAAATGTAACTATTAAAACACAAAATTTAAAGCTCTTGGCCAGATGAAGCAGCTGAATTTAGAAATACTCTAGACGCATTGATCTGAAGCTAAAATCTGTTCTTGTGTGCCCTGGTGTGAATCTGGAGTGGCTCTGCCGATCTTCATGGAGTGAGCTGCTTTTACAGGATGCGCCTGTCGCTCTGCTGCTCCTCTCCTGTACAAGCCAGGATGCAGCCTGTGAATTAACCACATCTTCTTATGACCTCCCAGGCTACACAACATCCACTCCACCGCATTTCCTACACTGTGCAAGGTTTTCCCATTATATAGAAATAGCTTTTGTGCCTTTGAGGGAAAGCCTAAGGCCAGAGCCAGGTTCTTGGCCATGCAAATTTCAAATGAAGGATTAATGGGACATGAGAGCAGCCTTTCCCTAAAGAGCTTTTTCTTTCAGGAACTATTGCCTCCCTAGGCTAAGCACATTTGTTGTTGTTTTTTTTCCTTTTTCAACAGAAAGGGAGATTAGTTTCTGGTAAAGGGAGTTCTTTCAGGTGTGCAAGACTGCACCATGGAGATATATATATATTCCAATGTGCAAATTTTACTGCAAGTACACAGTTTTTCTTTACATGCGTTTGCTTATGAAGCCACGCACACTTGAGATAGTAAATGCATCTCCTTATAGGAGCCTAAAAGATGAGGTCACATGAAGACCTTTATACTGTAAACATCTGAAGTTTTACTGCCCAGTGTCTGCCTTCAGTTTTTAGAAACTGATCTGAACAAGAGGGTTCAGGGAGATGCTGAAAGAGGCTGCAGTGGCCAAGGGCAGAGCCCCAGTATGGGACAGACAGGCAATTGCTCAGGGCTTGGGACCAGGGGAAGAAAGGGGCAGCTGGCAATGGGAGACACAGCTCTGCTTTCCAACACAACAAGTAGGAAAATAAATCAGATAGGACCCAGGAATCTACTGGGAATGACTGATGAGCGCTTCTCTTACCTTCTCTAATAGACGGTTCTTCTTTCTTTCCTATTGCTCTTTAATTTGTTTTTATTTTTTTGGGTTCTGGTTGGTTGGTTTGGTTTGGCATGTAGTTTGGTTTTGGTGGGTTTTTTTAGTGTGGGTTTTTTGGGTTTTGGTTTGTTTTGATTTGGCTTTGGTTTGTTGGGTTTGGGTGGTGGTGGGTTTTAGTTGCTTTGTTTGCTTGTTTGAGGGTTTTTTCAATAAAAAAGTTCCCTCTCTTTCCATCTCTGGGCTGAGATAACCTAATCAAATCCTGGAGTGGTGCACAGAGGGAATTGTTGCAAGTTCAGTGTATGGGAAAATGAAATCCTGTATCCCTGATGAAGCAGCGCAGTATGGCTGACAGCTAAAAAGAAATTAATTTGGAATGCTTTTACTGCTTATTTGCTAGCTTGTCATCCTTACTATTGCTGTGGTTTCCTGTTGGTTTGATTTTTCACATTCTTCCAGCTCATTATGTAATTTCTGTAATTTTTTTTTTCTTTCTACAGTACCTAAGTCCTGAGTCCACATTTGTAGCTTCAATCAAGGCAGAAAAAGAAAGTAGGGATGAGGAAACCCTCAAGAGGGTGTGTTTTGGGATTTGCTTGTTGGGGAAAAGACCTTAAATTTTGACCCTAGTATATCTGAAAGGTACAGAAAATGGCAGGCAAGGAAAATGAAATTTAAAAGTGCTATTAAAAAAATAAATCTCGGAATGAGTCCGGGATTCTTCTCTCTGAATTCTAGATGCTGGTGAAACTTGAGCAGTCTCTTCGGGAAAAATACCACATTTTGTCTCTGCCAAGTGCTGTTCTCAATAAATATAGGAAATACAATCTGTGACTGTAGTGGATGTTGTAACTGAGTGTGTGCAGAGAGTCCCAGGAAAGCCTTTTGTTAGGATCTTCCTCAGAAAATGGTCAGGGAAAGTCAGTGAAAGGCAATCCTATGCCAGCAGAATTACCACTTGCTCACAGCTGACATATCACAGCGTAAAACACTCACCTGCAGCAACGCAAAGCCACGACAGCATCACATCACACCCATCACACCTGGTGCAGGGTCCACGCTGTCAGCCTGGCATCCATGGGCACACGCTGCTCCTGCTCCCTGCCCTGGTTTTCCACAGCGTTGGGGCCACCCAGCTGGAGCCAAAGTTCTGCAGAGATAAGAAGAAGGAACTAAAAGGATTTATTTTTTTACAAGTTTTTACAGTTTTCTCCCACCAGCAGCAGGCCAGGGTGTGCTTGGATGTGGGACTGTATTTCTAGGAAAGGAGGGTACTTCTGAGTACATGTGCCCAAAGTGGGTAGAACCAGTAAAAACTGGAGTTATTAAATTATGGTTTATTGATCTGTATGAGCAAAGTAGGCTGCTTGCTCAATTTTAGTATGAAATGCCCCCTTGGTTTGAGTACTGGAGAAATCCCCCGTGTCCCAGGTGTTAGAGCAAAACAGGTTGGGACAGGACATTTGTGCAAAGAGAATGTGCAGGTGGTCCTGTGCAGGGCTGGGAGAGGAGATGTGGACGGGTCAGAGAGGTGTGTGTGTGCTGGGGTGTGTGCCAGGAGCCAGGTAACTTATCTGCAATGGAAAAATGCATTTGTGGGAACAAAGCCCCTTTCACCTCTCGGATATGTTCCCCCTGTACAAGCAGCGGGTTTGCCCTGTCTGTCTGCTTGGGATTGATCTCCCCATCCTGGATAAAACCACAAGTTCTTCCCTTGATCCGTGAAACACCTAACACTAAATCTTTTCCTTTCCGCTCAGTTTAGTAAAGCCTGAAATGAGCAGCAAGTATCCAAGGCTAAACCTCTCCAGATGCAGTGAATTCCCCCACACCGGGCACGAACCTCCCTGCCCTCAAAAACAAACCGTGGAGACCTTCCCCGTGCGAACACGGCGTGGGGAAAGGACACGCATCTGATTAAACACAAACAATCTTCCCAGCACCCTTTCCTTTCACCCACCTCAGCTCTTCTGAAATGTATCGATCCGCGCTGTGAGCTGCAGATAAAGGTCAGGTTGCAGGGCTTGTCGGCTTTGATCTGAAGGATTTTTTGGGCTCGGCACCACAGCTGCCCTTGCTGTACTCGCAGCAGAGCAGGTCGCACAGACCCCCAGGACCTCTCACCGCAGTGTGCATGTCCCTGCCCTGCAGTTCACGGTCACCTCTGCTCTTCCCAGAGACTCATGGGTTTGGAGGGACACACCACAGCCAGTGTATCCAGGGATTTTCTCTGCCAGCCTCGGCCATGCGATTCACACTGGAGGTGAGGAGTTCATGCTGCTGTACGGGAGAATAGTGATAAAATCATTTTGTGTCTTGTCCTGACAACCCCAGGTGCAGGGGACAGGGAACCCATGGGGAATCCCATCAAGGGACAACATGATACAGCTGCTCTGGAGGAATTATCCTCTCGTGTTTCAGAGATGCAGGGTGAAAAACCCTCCCAGCTTATCAAACCCATTTCTCCCTTATAGGAGGCAAAAGATGTTTCTACCAAAACAACATCTTAAAACCAGGTAGGCTTTTTACCTTTGCACCTTTTATCGGAAGGTTATTTGCGTTTCTAACAGTTAGAGGGTTTCCCATGACAAACTCAGTCTGGATTGCATGGTCCCAAGTGATGCATCTTCCAGGCCTCTTCCCACACAGGAGGCTCCCAGCCTCACTAATCTCTACAGGAAAAGCTTTCTCTGGTATTTACCTTTATATTGCCTTTCTTAATATTAGATTGTTCTTGTCTAGTCTCCTGCCTCTACTATATTTACGGACCTTTTTATTTGGAGTAAGACTGTTCCTCCAAGCTTTTTTCCTTCATGCATATTCAGATCTTTTTAATGAACAATGGCAAAAATGGGCCTTTCAGCCCCAACATCATCGGGAAAACGCAGTCGTCTTGTGAGGCCTCCAGTTGTCTGAAAGGAATATTTTGGGTCACAAACCACATTGCAGAAAGTCACACTTTTTTTTCCCTAGCTTGGGAGAGTAGGTCACTGCCTTGGTCCTTACCTGGGAATTCATTTCCTTGCTTTGCCACAAAATATTGGTGTCCCTTTGGGCAAACATTCGTGCCCCAAGTGTCTGATTTAGTACTTCTCATTCTTGCAGAGCTGACACTTAGGAGGGTACTAGAAATAGTCAGCTAATTACCTTCCTATCATGTAAAAAGGAGCACATATGTGGCAAAAACGTATTTCAAGAAGCAGAAGTGAAACCAGACAAGTCCAAGGAGCCTGGACTCTAGAAACCATCAATCCAGCCAGTGACAACTGCCAAAAATAGCCCAGGGGCAATGGCAGTGAGCACCAGAGCTGCCCTGCCAAAACTCACCCCTCTCTGCACCCTTTCAGCCCTTCTCCATTGAGAGGACAGTGATTACTGAATACAGGTATTCCCTTTCTCCTAGGAGTCTTGCAAATGATCATTCCTGGGAGCATTTAACCCCAAAGCTTTACCAAAGGTCACATCCTGCAGTCACCTTGTTTCCAAAATCTCCTCTGAGAAATTGGCCAGCAGAGGAGCCACCTGCATAATCCCACCCTGGTGTCCTCTGAATCTAGAAGCATTTCTGCTTCTTTTGCCCTTTGCAGAGGGATCCACAGGAGGGTACAGCTGCCTGGACACCCAGTTCAGCTTCCCTCCCTCACAGCAAAGGGAACACAGCTGTGCACCGGCAGGAGCTCATCCCCTTGCAAGGGTCACCAGCACCTTGTCTCTAGCACTGCTCTTGATGTCCATGTTGTCCATGGTGTCCATTTTCTTGCAGAAAACTTTGTGTGTGTGTGAGAGAAATCTTTTGGTGTTTGTTTTTTCCACTCTCTTACAGTGAAAGCCAGAAGGGAATAAAAGCCCTTTGTGTATGAAAACATCACACTACGCTGTAAGGGGATCCTACAGGATAAAAGGTAGTAGAGAAATGTAAATGTATGATTTGGATGAGCCCTCTGGATTAGCATGTGAATTTTCAATGGCATCTCTCCGGCGAAGCTGTGAGCGGCAAGGCTCTCTGATTACACTAATTCACATGTAATCTCTCTGACAGAGGCTGGTACAAGGGTGGGATATCCCACCTGGGCCAGGCTGCTCCAGCTCCCCCCTGGGCAGGGATGTCATAGGGGTCACGCTGTGTGGACAAGGCGGGTGGGCTGCAATGGGGAGCGCATCGGCTTTTGCATGCTGCTCTCTGACTATTTCTGGAAAAAAGCACAGTTTTTCTGTTTGTTCTCAAATGTAATACAAGCTCAAGTTTAAGCAAATAAACAAAGCTGGCTATTATGTAATCTGCTTTTTCTCAGCATCTGCATTTCAGGATGCAAATCTCGGAAAGGCTTTGATTACAGAAACTGGGGCACTCGCAACCTTGACAACAATTTCAGACGTGATCAGAATACAATGCACACCAATGCAAGCAGAAACTGGATCCCATGGGGACTCCTTACCCATGTCTCCAGGCTCTCAAGCTCCTGGGGTTATTTCTGGGTATGAAACCTGCTGGAAATGGGTGCTTGAGTGATGTTACACAGTCACATTTAATGAACAGAAGAGTTTAAACCAAAGCTCCTGTTCTTCCCCCACAGAAGGTGCCCAGAGCAGCTACCCTGCCTGAGCTTCCCCCCACAGTGGGATTAACCCAGGGAACACATGTATAAAAATAAATTTTTAACCCGGGCCATAAAATTCAAATATACAATTCTCTCATACTCTCTCTGACCTGGCTAGAGTTAGCCTGGGCGAGCTTTCAGGAGTCCTGCTGAAGGGAGAGCCCCATCTTGTGTTATTTTGTGCTTTCTATCTCTGTTCCAGAAGTTGGTATCAGCTTGTGAAATAATTTTACTTACTTTTTACAACCACCATTTTCCACTTTCCCCTGTAATTGTATAATTAACATACTTCATCCATCACCTTTATATCCGCCATCCGTCTTTGTTTCAGTTGAGCATGGCCTTATGCATGAGCACTGCACACGTTAGCGATGACTGATCAAGGGGAAATGTGTGTCAAATCGTGAGAAGTGACTACAGGCAAACTCAGATTATGTGGAGTAGCCATGAGGCCGTTTCACACACTTCATTATCTCTGGACATAAGTGCACACCATTTCCTGAAGTAGGTGAGCTGAGTTGTCCCCTGGAAATGTCTACCTCTACTCCAGAGATAAATCCAATTTCTAAAATGAATCTGTGTACAGAACACAAACGTGACCTTAAATCTGCCCTGTTGTGATATCCAGCCGTGCATCTAGAGCTGTTATTAACCTATTCCAGTGCCTGTGGTACCAAAGAAAAGAAAACAAACTACTTTTTATCCTGTGATGCCCAATCAGGATAAAAAAAAAATCCCTCACAGGCTGTTTAGAAACCCAGTGGTCCTGATAACTTTCCTCACAAAACGCAACCACAAACATCTTTGTTTCATCTTTTCTTCTTACTCTGATTATTCCCATTCTGCTCCAAAACCAGATGTGAGACTGCCAATGCAGCTTTATTCAATGAACCTCACTAAGTAGCAGTTATTATTCGCTAATAATAACTTCACTGCACTGTTTTCTTATCCTGAACACCTTTCCAGAATGCAAGCCTATTTTGCCAACTGTCTGTGCAGAGCACGTGTGTTCCCACAGCTCCAGCTTTCATCCCTGGAGGAATCAAAGCCCGTCCACTGCTCTCCCAGCATCACTGCAAGTGTTTCTGATCCATGGGAGCTTATAGACCCAGATGCTGCTGGTTTTGCAGCCCTCACTCTTCTCTTTTACAGTGCCTTCATTTTGTTTTTCTACCTTCTGGAGTCCTTTCACTCGTTCTGTTATTTCAGCTGGCACCTGCTGGAAGTTTCGCTGCTGCTGTCACCGCATCTCTTTCGTTTGCCCACTTTGTCTGCCATTATCTCCTTTGCAGCTGCACCTTTGCAGCACTAAACACTCCAGTTAGCTTTGCTGGGAAGACTGTCAAGGGCTCTTGATGTCAGCTCTGCTTTTGAGAGACCATGAGCTGTCTTCCTATCAGGGAGACACACATTCCTGCTGCGAAGTCCCTGTTATCCTCCTCTTAGTGGATCAGGGAGGAATATTGCAGCTCTTTCATATTCATGCCCTAATTCATTTTGCAAGAGCTTTCCTGTGTAGCAAATGCTGTGTCTCTCTCACCCATAAGACACCTTTGCTCCACTCACACAGTACCAGAAATATGTAGAGCCAAGCAGGAGAAGGATGTGTGCTTTTTTTTTTCTTATTTTTTTTAATTTACACATTCCCCTCAGTATTCACAGCTTCTGGAGTAAGTCGTCTTCTTTGCAAAAGCCTGAAAGCAAGGAGGCCGCCATGGGCTTCGGGGCCCACTGTATTTATCAGCGTGTTTCATTTCCCTTTAGTGAGGCCCTCCAAGAGCAGAGGCAGTGACCAGGCTGTCTCCATTCCTCTATCCCAACCACAGGAGTGATGGCTGCAGGGAAAGCCCCAGGGAACACCATGGCCTTGGTCATGCTCCCCCATCCCAGGTTCCTGACCCAGTCCAGGAGGTGGATGGAGATGGGCGTGACTGATGGGGAGTATCCCTGGGAAGAAGGGGAACCCTGAGCAGTGGGAGGGAAGGTGACAGCTTCTTTGGAGGAAGGAGAGATGGAAAATTCAGACCAGACATGAGGAAGAAATTGTTGCCCTGAGGGTGGTGAGAGCCTGGCCCAGGTTGGCCAGAGAGGTGGTGGCTGAACCATCCCTGGAGACATCCCAGGCCAGGCTGGACGGGGCTCTGAGCAACCTGAGCTGGTGCAGATGTCCCTGCTCATGGCAGGGGGGGCACTGGGGGAGCTGGGGAGGTCCTTCAACACAAACTATTCTGTGATTCTATGCCAACATCTTCCCCTGCATTGAGGGACCAGTCAGTCCAGGAGCTGCCATGTGCCCAGAGACTAGCAAAAATTTTGAGAAGAGCCAAATTAAATGGAGGAAAGGAAGATCCCAAGGAGCTGAAGGAAGGAGGGGTGAGTAAGCCAGCCCAAGTGTACAATGGCTTTACCAGAGTGAGGGGAGAAGGACACACCTGGAAATGGGAGGACTGGAGAGAAAAGCAAGGAAGGTGTACGTTCACACATTCTCCATGTCCACTGGGGATGAGACTGACCTAAGGCCAGGGGTAGCAGAAGCTACACGTGAAGGGTGAAGCATTCCTCCATGTGTGCTCCAGGAGGAGGTGGTACAAGACCTTTGAGATGTCCCTCAGAGCAGCACACTGGGAATGGAAACAGTAGCTCTCTCACCCCTCCGTTTCCACAGACAGCAGCCTTGGCCCCACAAAGCTGTTCTGTGAAGGTAGCAGCCTCCTCTCTGCTGTCCCTTGCAGCTAACCAGAGGCTTTGCTCAGGGCTCAGAGGAGCAAAGTCCTGCAGCTCACAGCCCCTATTCCCAGGGGAAGCAAAGGTGTGTGGAATGCATGGAGGACTCCTTTCCACTCTGCTCAGGCTACATGGAGAACTTGCCTGCATCCTGGGTATGGGATACCACGTGTAAGTGAAATATGAAAAAAATTTACAGGTCAGAAATTCAGAATAAACAAAGGTCAATATTTACTGGCATCCTGGATTGTGGCTGTATTTAACTATGATTTATTTGGTATGAGAACAATTCTAATGTTAGCATTACAAAGCAAGAACTCTGTAAATCCCTGAGCTTGAGTACCCAAACCATCCTGAGAACGCCTATGGAAGGGCAGTATCCTTTGGTGGCCTGTTGCCACCTCAGTCAATTCACCACCCCGAGCCTCTGGGCTCGCAGTCAATCATGCACCCAGCTCACTAGGGCAGCTCCCCTTTCAGAGATGTTGATGATGGTGGAGGAACCTCTCATTGTCCCATCTCCAAGCTAAGGAGAACTGAAGATTCCTCCAGTGCTCCCAGGGCTCTGAAGCTTTTATAAAATGACCATGAGGTTAGACTTCATTAAAAGTGCACACAGAGTAAGTAGCCTTACAGTCTTGTTGCTTTGCTATTCTCTGTCGTCTTTGTTGTTCTGGCACCAGTCTGCTGCCATGTGTCCTTATTTAAAATGGAAGTGTTTGGAAAAAGTCTGGGTTTTTTTCAAAGTCTGTTGAGTCCTTAACAAGTTTTCATGTGTTCTAAAGTGAATAATCATAATAATGGAAAGGGCTCCCTGTTATAAAGCATATGAGTAATAAAAGCTTCATGCTGCTTGAATAAATTACTAGGAAGCTGTAATACGAATCCATGACATGCATGGTTTTGATTATTACAAAATGTCACTGCACTGTGATACATAATACATATGTGCATGGAAGGCAGATCAGAGAGAAGCATCCATCTCCATGCTCACTGGCGAAAGACAAGCAATGACTGGTACCTGACTGCCATCTCTGGGACAAGGAGCACACTGAGGCTGTGACAGGGTGTGAAGGATACACAGAAGGTCCTGGGTGGACTCATGTCCACTACATCCATGGACTTAGGAGCGAGACAGCATGTCTGAAACGGTTGCCTGAGGCTCAGTTTAAAGTCTATGGAAGAAAACAGGCTCCTCCAGGTGGGAATTTGTGTGAGCTGGCTGAGAACAGGACACATTACCCTCTGCATTTGTGTACAGGAAACTAAATGAGTTCTGTGGACAGAGCTATCTAACTTCAGGGTCCAAATGGGGGCAAAACCATTCCCTCACTTGAGCCCGTGCAGACATTGGCAAGCCATCGAGCTTTCAGTCCCTATGTCAGATGAGCCGCTGTGCCTGGCTGGATGTGTCACCGTTCCCACTGATCCCACAGTTTCAGAATCAGGTGCCATGAATCAGAAGAGCTGTAACATCACTGCCACCTCCGAGGCAGTACTTACCTGCCAGTACTCAATGTATTCCCTTCTGCCTATTGATATGACTATTTATTTAAAGAATATGGATCTCTAGCTCTTCCAGATTTCTCCATCAGGTATACTTGATGCATATAGGAATACAGAAAACACTACAGGATGTTTCAAAAAGATGAACCCAATTTGAAATCACTATCCTTTGAAATTGGGTCCACCTTTTTGAAACACACTGTATTTTAGGAGCAAAACTGTGTAACATTTCCCATTAAAAAAAATAAATATATATATATATAAAAAGAAAGAAAAAAAAAGTGCAAGATGTGATTGTCTACTTCAGAATAAGGGAAACTACCACAAAAAGAGTCTAGAACAGGAACAGTTTGGTTATAAATGTGGATATGTGTGTGCATAATCATGTGTATGCTGCTATATTGAACCAGACACAAGATGGCAACTGGTGCCATCTTCAGCCCAGCCGAAGACATTCAGTTTTCCACATGGAGTCAAGGAATGACACCAAGACCGCAGCTCCACTGGCTGCCTGACACATGGGAAAGGACATCCCCATCGCTCCGTCTCTCCTGTTCCTTGGGGCTGCTCCCGGCATTCCCTGGAGGGTTACCTGCAATCTGGAGACTGGGTACAGTCCTGCAGTTTTCTTCCCCACTGCAGCAAACTTGGAAAAAATGTAGAAGAAGGAAAAGAGCAATTGATGGAGATCCCTCCAAAGACAGAGTTTTACCCAGAGCTGTGCTGCTAACTGAACTGGACTGATTTCAGAAGTACTTAATGCACAGATTAAGCATTTGAAATACAGAGTCAGTGTACATGAAATGCAGGCACCATTGCCTAGTGAGAACAACTTTAAGAAATTAGAGGAAAGTGAAACCATACTTAGAAAGACCCCAGACATCCTGCACAGACAGACTCAGAGCACAAATTCTGGATTTGCAGACAGAAGACCTTGCTGAAGTGTATTGATAATAGAAACAAGAAAAGAATGTGATAAGGAGAAGCTGAGAAGGGATAAAAACGAGACAGTAAAACTAAGGCTTTTGTTATTTTGTCAAGGAATGAAAACTAGAGGAAGTGAGAAAACTCAGTGAGGAATAATAACAAAGCCACTACATGAGCTAATAAATGTGTCTGATGAACAATGTAACTCCAGCCAGGAGGAGACAGGAGATGGATACCATTTTCAATTCAAAACAAAACTAAAAGGAGAAACAGAGGAATAAACAGTTATACTGTAGTGCAAATATGTGGCATCCACATCTAACGTTGGAAGAAGAAAAATTTCCCTATTGAAAGACAAGATAATTGTTGGGTATGTAGTTTCGTTTGTAAAGTAAAAGTGGTTTGGAGAAGCAAATGCAATCCCAGGTAAATGTGTCCGATTGTGCAGGCAGCTGAAGTGCCCTGGGAAGAAAATCAGACCATAGTGAGGCAGGAGCAGTTTGCCTGGGTGTTCTGCAGTGCAAGACGGTGACAAAGACACAGACTGTCACAGCACAGGGGACTGCCATGCACAACCACTGTCTGCAGATGTCTGAAGCCGTGGCAGGTATTGCAGAAAGCACATCAAAAGGAAGAAAAATGCCCATTCTATTCAATGTCACTTAGTTTCCAGATGACATGGCCACATTGGCAGCAGTACAGGCACATGGATTTCTGTTGGAAGAGATTGTGCGAGTGAGTTCAGCAGATCCAGAGGTAGATAGTCTTCAGAATGCATGTCCAGCCATGCATGTCTCAGCTTTACTATTAGACTGAAGTTAGTTCTTTAGCCACTGAGCTGCATAACCAGCTGGGACACAATTCTCACAACATTGGCAGATGGGAGAAATATGAATTATTTCAAGTATATTTCTAAAAACTGAATCCGTGCATAAAGGAATTTTTTCCACAAAGAAGCCACAAAACATGATGTGCTGTTGCCCAAGCGATCTTTGAACAAAGGAAAACCCAACCTTGAGCACAAAGGCTTTGGTGGGCAGTGCTCACAGGGCAACACTGGGACATGGAAACATAATGGACAAGGGACCTGGCAGCATGCAAACCAAATGTAAGGCAGTATTCTGCAGATGGGTGCCCAGCAGACAAGCAGAAGGTAGAAACAGACCCCAGTGCACCCAGTGAGGCAGCTGGAACACATTGCTCCGTGAGCACTGGTGGAGGAACTGGTGAGTTTTCAGTCCAGAGATTGTGCAGAGTGAGAAGTGGCCAAACTGCAGCAAGAAAAGATCAGGTGACGTGAGGAGCTGATCGACTGAAATCACTGAATATAGAAGTTGTTCTTCATCTTCAGTGCCTGGAGACCTAAGCTTTGTCTCACAGGGGTCTGCTTCCAAGCAAAAAATTCAAAGTGGCCTAGGAGGAATCTTGTTAAGCATTATGTAGGATTGTATTTCCTTATTTTTTTCTTTTTTTTGTCACAAGACTGGACTTCATTTCACCTCAAGTGTCTATAAATTAGATGTCCAAGTCTGATTTCATCACTCTCAGGCTGCTTCAACAGAGAGAGATAGACATCTCTGCAAGGTAGCTCATGAGACCCACCCTTTGCCCCTGCCTGGAGGAGACCAGCATGGAGCAAGCCAGAGGTGGTACCTCCAAGGCCTGGCTTTCATGAGGGACAGGATTTTTGTTTCTTGGCAGCAGTGAGTCAATCTGCTGACAAAAAAGATTGCCCTTTGCCCACTGCACCGAGCTGTACCATACCCTGGGGCTCCATAGGCCACAAAACACAACGCCTTGCAAATAGCATGGACACTGTAATGGCAGCTGTCATCCAAATGGAGGCACAAACTCTGGGCAAAAAGTTGTGGTGCATCAACCCAAATGTCTTGCCTTGAAAATTAGGACTTGCAGTCACATCCATATCAACCTCACCATTGGGCCTGTGGTCTACGAAAGAAAGATTTCAAAGTTATGGTTTTAAAAAAACCAAGACATTAGAAACCACAGGACTTTTGAGCTATTAGGCTGCCAGGCAAGTCAGAGAGATAGCCCCCAAGATTTATTAACATTATCTGCTACACAACTCCAGATACAGCTTCAGAACTTGTGGGAAGTCTTATTTATCAACCACAGGGAAAGGACAAATGTAAGAACAGGCCATGACAGATAATAATTCAATGTGCTGGGTGAACCTACAGAGACTGGCATTTTTCATTTCACTTCTCTGTTTGCAAAGAACTTGGCACTGGTGTTGTTTTCATTTAATTTCTCTGTTTGTAAGAGATTTGGCCATTCATTTTGGCTGGAGATCTGATACGCAAAGCTAAGGAAACACAAGGCACATGTTGTTCTTGAGTGGAGCAGAGTCAGGGAAGCTGAAAAGAAAATAGGGTTTTTTTAACAACTCAAATATTGACTGGATGTTGCAAGGAAGGAGGAAAAATCTTGCTCCAGAAGTAACCTCAGAAGAATTCCAGACTGTTGCTGTAGAGTCTTTATCTTCTTGTTTCTTGCCTTGATAAATACAGTGTCACATCAGAAAACTGAGTCTTGTATTGTGCAAATGTCAGTTGTCAGTGTGGGGAGATGCACAGGCACATACGATGTGGACATATGCCTATAGAAGCCATCACTTATGGAGTCACACAGACTGCACAGATGTAGTTAGATAGGGCCAAACCAGTGCAGCACCAGTTCAGATACACCTGAGAGCAGATGTAGAGGTGTGAAAGTGATGTGTCACGGTTGTGTCAGAGGGATTGGAGAGTGGGTGGAAGAACAGACCCATGTGGTGTCCAGGAGCGAGGCAACAGTGGCGCCAGCACACTGTGGAGCAGGAAGTGTTCATGGATTCCAGGCTGCAGGCAAGTGCACAGCAGCAGGCATCAAATTGTAAAGGCTGATGGAGTCTGCAGGGACCATCCTGGAGCTGGGAGCAAGAGGGACTAATGGGCTCTTTTGTTTCCCTCTTCTGTCTTCCAGTAAATGAAAGACACAGAGATAGAAATTCTGCTTCTGAACCAGTCAGGAACAACCATGTGCTTCATCATCAACATTTCCTTATTTTGATGGTGATAGGAACTAGGACAGAGAAAGTGCAGACCATTAGGCATTGCTAGATTCAGTTCTGGGCTGATGTATGACAGTTTTCACCAGAAATACCCAACCTCTCCGCTTAGACCTCCAGGGGTAATAGGTGGTGATTGACAGGGTAGGGAATAAGGGTGGGATATTCTGCTGTGGTGACTGATGTAAAGCGAAGGGCCCTGCAGACAGGAATCAGCAGGTTCTGAGAGATACAGACAGGGAAAGCAAAGCTACCTTGCATGGGAGCAGTCACATCAGGATAAAAAATGGGCCATCTGGGTTATCTCATTCCCAGCAGATCTCCTTATGTCTCCTTCAAAAAAAAATTCAGAAGCTGCTTCTCTATTGGTAGGCAGAAAATTTGATATACTGATCAGAACATTTCAGATACGGTCAGTAAAAAGCACTTTTCTGCCCCACATTTCCACTGGTGCGTAAGATGGCAGTGGGGTGGAGCAGCCCCTCCAGAGAGCTGGATGGGGAGGGTTCCCTTCCAAAAAGGTGAAGGAAAGTCCTGAAACACATCCAGATTACACATGCTCTTTTTAGTTGTATGGGCAAAGTTTCTGCTTCACCTTTTCCTGTCAAAGATACACCCAAAAAAGGACTGAGGAAGTTTAGAAATAAAGGTAAGTTTCAGTTCAGTGGAGAGTAACAAAGATGCGGAGGGGTCTGGAGCATCTTTCTGATGCGGAGAGACTGACAGAGCTGGTGCTCTTGAGCTGTAGAAGAGAAGCTGAGAGGGATCTGATCAATGGGATCAATATCTCAGGGTGGGTGTCAGAGGATGGACCAGACTCTGTTCAGTGGTGCCCAACGCCAGGGTGAGGGGCAACGAGCACAGACTGGAACACAGGAGGGTCCATGTGAACATGAGGAGAAACTTCTTTCCTTTAAGGTGCCAGAGCCTGGACCAGGCTGCCCAGAGTGAGTGTGGAGTCTCCTCTGGAGATACTCATAGAATCATAGAATAATTTTGGCTGGAAGAGACCTTTCCAGATCAAGTCCAATGATAACCTAACTCCAGCACTGAACCATGTCCCTAAGAACCTCATCTATTCATCTTTTAAGCACCTCTAGGGATGGTGACTCAGACTCAAAACCCTCCTGGACTCATTCCTGTCCAATCTGCTCTAAGTGAACCTGCTTTAGCGGGGGGTTGGACTGGCCCCTTCCAACCCCAACCATGCTGTGCTTCTGTGATTCCATGTGATTCATTGGAATAGAAACTGAAAAAGGCATCAAGGGACTGTAAATAGATTATTCCCTTGCTACTGTGCCCTTTCAGTCTTGCCTCCAGCACACATTTGCAGGTGTCCGCACCAGCTCCGGGTAGGTTGGCAGGACCCTAGGAAGAGCTGCTTCTTCTACACAGTGGTCACTACGTGTGCTGTCCCCACCTGTCCCTGGGTCTCTGCTCCTCATACGGGGAGCTCAGATGCTCCCCACATCCCCCTGCCCCATCATGCCCTTAGCCTGGTGGCTGCCAGTGCAGAATTGGCATCTCCTCCTACCCATCTCCTGCCTGATCTCCAGTTCCAAAGCAGCACATCCCAGCAGGGAGGGGTGTTCAGGTCTCTATGAAAGCCCTGCTCACCTACCCATCATCCGCCTCCACTCTCCTCCCTGAAGCGCTCCCTGTGGTTCAGCTGACAACACCTCCAAGTCCCTGCACTGCTGGCCTGGCTGTCTGACTGCTCTGTTACCTCCAGACATATCTTCGGTTCGAGGTTCAACCACAGCACCCTAAAAATTGCTCCCAGCCATTGTTCCTGTCACCCAGTTCCTGGCAAAAGGATAAAACTGAAAAAGGAAAAAAAAAAAAGCACAAAGATGACTATGAAAACAACCTTAATTTGCTCAGTTTTGCTGCACAGAATTCATTGACATATAAGTTTACATTAGAAGTGTGTTATCTGTACATATTATTTAAAGTATTGGCTCACATGCTTGAAAATTGAGAGATTTTATTCTGCTCCCCTTTCCTCCCACTCCCGCAGAAAATAAGTTCTTAAAGGTAGAAGAAAGGAAAAGCAAATGGAAGAAAATGTAACATACTTCTGCTTTTGCTATTGGTTGCAAAGCCATTTCCCACTGGAAAAATGTGTAAAAAGAATAATTTACTAGAACTATAGCAAAATAAGAAGTTATTTTCAGCTGGAATTCTAGCTATAGGTATGAGTTAAGGTGGTTGACATTTTTTAAAATTCTTTGCAACTTACTTGTTTTGTCTTACATAAAAATATTGTTCATCCTTTTGTCAGGCTGAACACTTTGTTTTCTCCTGGATAGAATAATAAAAATTACAGCTTTCCTTTGAGCATCTCTACAACCCTTCTGATTTTCAGCCAAACCTAGTCATTTGCCAAAGTGTTATTCTGGTATCTAGGAGGCATGCTGCAGAATCCATGGACAAGTATACTCTTTTTTGGTCAAGTCAAAGCCTGTTGATAGGAATAAAGCTTTCCAGAAACTGAAAAATAGTAGACAGGAAATGTTTCATGAAAAGTTCTCTGCTATGGGAGCCTTGCAACTTGGTGTAGCAGAGTATTGCCTGTGATTATTTGCCTCTGACACATTTGAAGCATTAAGTTTTTGTTAATCAGGTACTTAGACAATAAAGCCTTGGCATGTTTTAATTTCTAGGATGGGACATGATTTGACTCTGCAATTAGGACATGTTGTGAAGATATGTCTGGTGTTGGTTATCCTGGCATCACAGATTCTGTTGAAGTATGGAGTTTAATAATGTTTTCAATGTGGCAGTGATGCCAAAACACATTAATTCATTATAGACTAGAGGAATACGGTGCTCCAAATGCATTGCATCATTTATGGCCATGTAGAGCTCAGAGTAAACTTAGAAATAAAATGTGCCGGGTTGTGAAGGCACAATAAGGTGATGGGTCTTTGGCAGCTCCTCCACAGCGACAACTTCACCATCTCTTCAAAGTTATGTTCTGCCAGGCCAAGGCAGCAGTGAGCTCCCTGCAGTGCCCCATTTGCCATCTGAGAGGCCTCATTTCCACCATCCTGGAAATGCAGAAGGTCCTGCCATCTGGTTGAGTGTTCTCAGCTTACAATGTAGTTCCCCTGTTAGGATTCGGCAATAGACAGTTTTGAAACTCACTTATCGATATGGATTATACTGAATAAATGAAGGAGATAAAGCAATCAATAGCAACACTTCTAGAATAGAAGAGGAAACAGAACTGTTTGGACAAGAATACACAAGTTTTCCATGCTTTTCAATGCCTGCAAGATGTCCAATCTGCCCAGCACCCATGCTAAGTGTGAATGGAAAAACAGCCATACAAGTGTAATTTTTTCAAAGCTTGTGGAGCAATAGATGGATGTTTGGTGTAGACAGAAGCTTCACTTGTTTGTGTATGTACTTATGCAGTGCGAACCTTCACAGCTTCACCATTGGAATAGAAATGACATCCAGGATGACTCACTTCTATTTGTCAGGAAAAGGTAACAATGAAGCTGCAGCAGTATGTTTGCCCTGTTCCTGCTTTGGAGACAAACTTCCCAGCCATTTCCAATCAATAACAGTGATCCAAGCAGACAAAGCTGGCCCTTCATTAATCAACATTCAGATTTGCCTGGGGCTTGTTCTAATTGATTTAGAGTAGAATTTCAGTTCTTCAGAAATGAAAAATAAAATAAATTTACCAAGTTTAACTCCAGTATGTCAATCCAATTTCCAGTGGTTTTATGGTTTTATTTCCTTGGACAATTTTCTGACACTCTCAGCTTGGTAGTTTAGAATCATAGAATTGTTTTGGTTGGAAGAGACCCTCAAGCTCATCAAGTCCAACCATTAACCCACCCTTGGCACTAACCCATGTCCCTGAGAACCTCATCTCTGTCTGTCCAGCCCTCCAGGGATGGTGACTCCAGCACTGCCCTGGGCAGCCTGTTCCAATGCCCCACAGCCCTTTGGGGAAGAAATTGTTCCCCACATCCAACTTCAATCTCCCCTGGCGCAACTTGAGGCCGTTTCCTCTGCTCCTGGCGCTTGTTCCTGGGGAGCAGAGCCCGACCCTCCTGGCTCCAAGCTCCTTTCAGGTAGTTCAGAGATCAGAAGGTCTCCCCTCAGCTCCTGTTCTCCAGCTGAACCCCCCAGGTCCCTCAGCCGCTCTCATCACACTTGTGCTCCAGCCCCTCACCAGCTCCATTCCCTTCTCTCAACTCGCTCTAGCACCTCAAGGCCTTTCTTGGTGTGAGGGGCCCACTTCTTAGAGCACTATGGGTGTTTCTCAAGGACCTGAATGAAGCATTCTTAGACCCTGTTTTGCTTAGGAGTGCTGCAAATCACAGAATCACAGAATGTCAGGGATCAGAAAAGACCTCAAAAGCTCATCCAGTGCAATCTCCCCACTGGAGCAAGAACATCCAGATGAGGTTACACAGGAAGGTGTCCAGGCGGGTTGGAATGTCTGCAGAGGAGGAGACTTCACAACCTCCCTGGGCAGCCTGGGCCAGGCTCTGCCACCCTCACCATGAAGAAGTTTCTTCTCATCTTTAAGTGGAACCTCCTGTGTTCCAGTTTGCACCCATTGCCCCTTGTCCTGTCACTGGTTGTCACCCAGAAGAGCCTGGCTCCATCCTCCTGACACTCCCCCTTTATATATTTATAACCACTAATGAGGTCACCTCTCAGTCTCCTCCAGCTCCAGAGCCCCAGCTCCCTCAGCCTTTCCTCACACGGGAGATGCTCCACTCCCTTCAGCATCTTGGTGGCTGCGCTGGACTCTCTCCAGCAGTTCCCTGTCCTGCTGGAACTGAGGGGCCACAACTGGACACAATATTCCAGATGTGGTCTCCCCAGGGCAGAGTAGAGGGGCAG
This sequence comes from Nesoenas mayeri, assembly GCF_963082525.1. Taxonomy (NCBI): domain Eukaryota; kingdom Metazoa; phylum Chordata; class Aves; order Columbiformes; family Columbidae; genus Nesoenas; species Nesoenas mayeri. The sequence goes on along the minus strand of NC_137565.1, from coordinate 13,433,286 downwards.
GAGAACCTCTCTCAACCTACTGAACTCCTTCTAATTCACTCCAGGTACCGTTGGCCTTCCTGGCCACAAGGGCACAGTGCTGGCTCATGGTCATCCTGCTGACCCCCAGGACCCCCAGGTCCCTTTCCCCTACACTGCTCTGCAACAGGCCATTTCCCAACTTACACTGGAACCTGGGGTTGTTCCTGCCCAGATTCAAGACTCTACACTTGCCCTTGTTATATTTCATAAAGTTTTCCCCACCCAGCTCTCCAGCCTGTCCAGGTGTCTGGATGGCAGCACAGCTTCCAGTGTCAACCACTCCTCCAAGCTTGGTGTCACCAGCAAACTTGCTGACAGTCACTCTATTCCCTCATCTAAGTAATTGATTAATATACTGAATAATCCTGGTCCCAGTACTGACTCCTGAGGGACTTCACTAGATACAGGCCTCCAACTGGACTCTACCCCATTGACCACGACTCTCTGGCTTCTTTCCTTCAGCCAGTTCACAGTCCACCTCACTACCTGATCATTCAGTCAACATGTTCTCAGTTTAGCTGTGGGAGATGGTGTCAAATGCTTTACTGAAATCAAGATAGACCACATCCACTGTTTTGCAATCATCTGTCCGCCTGGCTATGTCCTCATAAAAGGCAATGAGGTTGGTCAAGCACGACTTCCCCTTGGTGAAGCCATGTTGACTCCCCCTAATGACCCTCTTATCTCTGATAAACCTTGAGATGGCACCAAGGATATGTTGTTCCATCACTTTCCCAGGGATGGAGGTGAGGCTGACCAGTCTATAGTTACCCAGGTCCTCCTTCTTGCCCTTTTTGAAGACTGGAGTGACATTTGCTTTCCTCCAGTGCTCAGGCACCTCTCCCATTTCCCACGACTTAGCAAAGATGATGGGGAGTGGCCAAGCAATGACCTCAGCCAGCTCCCTCAGCATCCACAGGTGCATCCCATCTGGACCCATGGATTAGTTTTTGTCATCTCTGAGGCCTCTTCTCAGTCCAAAGTTTCTGTCATATGAAATTCCCTGGCAAATATGCCAGAAATACTGTTCAGCTGAGAAGAAGGAAGGGCAAGGCAGCAGAGAACCTTGCTCACTCACTTCTTTGCTCCTTCTGGGCCATTTATGCAGATATTGGCAGGTTACTCACTGAGCATCCCTGGGGGTTCAGGGTGAGTGTAGATGGTGCTGCCTCCTTTTGCCGAAATCCCCAGAGACTCTCTGTTCCTTGCATTGACCACTGCACCGCAGCTGCAAGGCAGGCTGGGGACACTGGTTCATGTGATGTGAATCCCTGGGTGGGAAGTAATGGGGACCAGGTAACTACTGGGGTAGAGGGAGTGAAAGCGAAGCAAGAATAGGGAACACTCATCTTGCAGAGTTCATCAGCAGTACAGGTGTTTGCACAGGTTATCGAGGCCCTGGGAGGTAGGAGAAGGAAGTTACACAAATGTTATTAAATAGGCTATGATTTAAGAGAAGCAGTAGTTCAGAGTAAAAGTGCATATTTGGGATCAGAGCTTTGAAACATCCATTCAGTTGTTCTGAAATGTAACTTTTGATATTGTGACCCATAAAGGTTTTATTAAAGTTCACATCTCTCTTCTTTTTTCTTTTTTTTTCTTTCTTTCTTTCTTTCTTTTTTTTCTTTTTTTTAAGCTGCAGCCTCTCAACATAAAATTCAACCATTTTTGCCTTTGGTGTGCACAATTTTTTGTAATAAATGTCATCCCATTCATGCAAGAAGCAGAATTTCTCACTGTCCCTGATCCTGCAACAAGAGCAGCAATTGTCCTACTAAATCATGATGTATGAGCATTTACAAAAAGACATTCCTGATTTGCTTCCTGTATCTCATAATACTGGGTAAAACTGAAAATGCCGAGTAAGATTCAAGTGTTATCAAGTGAGGACTAAGACCATTTATAATCTTTCTAATCTAAATTGGATTAATTGTTTCCAGAAAGTGTTAAAAGTGCTTGTATTAGATCAAGGGCTAAATGGGTTGAAGTGGGTCGTACAATTGCACAGAGGAGTGGGTTAAGCAAAAAGGGGATTTGTCAATGAGAAAAACTCTATTAAGCAGCTCCTAATTGAAAACAAACTTGCTAAGGAGCTGTCTGCACTCTGAAAAGATCTTTATGCACTTTTATATAAATTACCATTTGATTGAGTCCCTTGGAACTCCTGCCTGGCAGTACATAAGCAGCAACACCACATGCAATCTGTCCTCCTGAAGCACAGGTGAACAAGGAAGGATTTGACAGATAGATCCCATGTCTCTGTTCCATTAGTGGGCTGGACATAAATATTGAGATATTTCCATTAATGTAGTAAGCTAGAGAAGTCCATCTAGGAAGCACTCAGCTGGACAGCTGGGTTCATATGAGGTTTGTTTCAAGGTAAACCTCATGCAAGTTATGAAGGAGACACAGGGGCACCTTGGGGCATTTGTACAACACATAGTAATCCAGTTTATCTCCAAGTTTCCTCCATGTTAGGAGGACTTTTCTGCTATTACATTAGAGGGAGCTGTTAACTAGATGAAACAGGCTGCTGCCACTCAACTTGCACAGGTTTTGTTCAGGGTGCTTTAAAAAGGTAACACTGGCAGGAGTACTGCCTTTAGGAGGGTGGTTCATATGACATTACAAGGAGCTAGATTTGGCCACTCGCTGCTGCAAATTGCACCCTGTCCTGCCACAAAACCCAAACTCTCTGCCACTGCTCTTCACTTCTCCACCCTACGAATGTCTGCTCTGTCCCCTGGAGGACCTCCAGTAGAGTTCTCCACTGGCCTTCCTGATGCTCCTTGCTGAACTTCTGCAAGTCACAGTTGCCAAGTCATCTCTTCACTCCTTTCTAATTTCCTCAGCTTTACTGGTTTCCCTGCATTTTCCCTTCATTCAACATCCCATAATCTCTGTTCTTGACCCCTTCTAATTTCATTTCTGGTTTGTGCAACTGTAGCTTTATCTACTCTGCCATTTTCTCTCTCTCAGTGAGGCAGACGTTCCTCCACATCTCCCACGAGCAGAGCAGCTGCAGCCATCCCAAAGCACATGCCAGCTCTCCTGCCTCATCCTCTCACTGCTCCCACCCCCCTGGTCCTGCAGGGACCTCTGCTTTCCCAGTTGGCTGACCGAGACCATCCTCTTCCACTTCCTTCCTCAGCACCAGTCATTGGTATAAATATCAATAATGATGAATTATTAATTGGCTTAGTGCTATTTAATAATTTACTCATTACTTTAAGTTCTTCCAACAGTTTGTTAGCCCAGTGCTTACCTAAAGAATTTAAGCTTCCGACTTTTTGAACGTTCTATGCTATATTAATTAAAACAAAATATATAAATAAATAAGAATGGAAAAGTTAGAAAAATAACATGAAATTGTTCTGTGGAAGGCATAACTACCAAATGTCTGCACTTAAGAAAGGTGATTTAAAGTTTTATCTGGCAGAAATAATAGAATGTAGTAGATTCCACAGACAATAATCAGAGCCTTATCTCAAAGTGCCAATCTTACCTCATTTGCTATTCTGGGGAAGATGACTTTGTTATCAATAATGAAATGAATTGGCTCCTTCATTTAGAATCTTGTTAATACCATACAGGCTCTTCTGTGTCCATTTATTCAGTAGTCTTAACCAAAAACTAATTCCATAGCTAAAATGGAAATAATTTCCTTAAACATCAATTAGCTCAAACATTGTCTTTGAGGGCAATGAACACCAGTCTGTTCTTTCTTTGCTAATACACTTCTCAGAGCACCTCAAAGGAAGGGACGACTAGACTGAGTCCATCAGGGCCTGGGTCAAATGCAGGACTCTTGGTGAAAAGTTCCCTCTAGAGGAGAAGATCTTCCATAGCCCCTTTCCAGGTAAAGAACAGTTAAAGCCCGAATCAGGAAAGTTTATCTTTTGTGTGATTTAAGTATATCCCACATAATCATGGCAGAAAAAAACATTATCGAAGTTTGATCCTCTTTTTGAAAACCACACAGAACTTCACCTAGCAGACATCCTGGCTCCGTATTAATTCATTAAAACTGAAGCACATAATTGCATTGTCGTATATTCAACTGCCAGCTATTGCATTTGGTCACAGTGACCACCAATTCTCAACCTCCCCTAGGTGACCTAGCAAAGGTTGGTATTTGGCACTCAGGGGTGTCCCGTCCATGGCTCCTTAACTCCCACGTGGCCAGGAGGCAGGTGGCTATGAACACTATGCCAGGTTGTGTTCATGACAGGGAGGAACCCTTGAATGGCTTTTTAAACTACCTTTACAGATACATACACACAATGTTAACAGACAATCTGCCTGTAACTTTATGTTCAACCAAGCCTATAAATACCACTGTTGTCTAAACTATTGGTGTGTCAGAGCACCAACAGCTACCCAGAAAAGCCAGGGAAAGTTTTACTATTCATCATAATCAAACAGAGCTCTCTGCCAGCATTAAAACTGACCCAGCCGTGTAGGGTCAGACATTCAAGTGTATGAGGGATGGAGGACAAATAAGACATTTGTATCAATGTGTCACATTACTCCCTCCATAGGGACCTGAGTGTGAGACGGTCTTTGGCTTATCTTCCACAGCAACAACCTTATCACAAAACCTGTACTGTAAACTGGCCAATCTTCTCATGGACTGGATTTTAGCCAGAATCTGATACCTCCCCCTATTAACCCTTGCTCCCTGTGTAGCTTGCAGGTAGATGTGAAGAGTTGAGCAGCTTGGGAGGGAAGCTATAAAAATAAGCAGTCTTTTCAGAGTCTTGTAAGTGTCCACTTTGAATAAGCTGATGTAGCACCTTGGTTCATGAGATGAGCAGATCCTCCCTTTCCTACATTGTTCCGATAATATTCATTAGGTTAAAAGTTGTTCACCCTAGTTATAAGTTCAAACTCAGAGTGCTCGTTATTCACTGCCCAGGAACACTGCACAGCACCAAGATGTAACTCTGAAATAGGTGACTGCATCCTGAAGGAGAACAGTGGAAGAAATGGTGCTACAAGGAGAAAGGGAGCAGCTCACCAGCTCAAGATCAAGGGCTGGAGTGTTCCAGAACTGAAGAGACAACTGGGAGAGACTCACAGAATTTGGGGTTTTATCAGTCAAGTGAGCTACAAAAGTGAAGATGAGCCACTTTTCGTTTTGCAAGATCAAAAGCACGAGATTTGTTTAGAAGTGTACACTTAACTGCAAAACAGAAAGTACTGAAGGCGGCTGCATATAGTGACTCTCACATCACCTTCAGCATGGCTAGACCCAGGTGTGCACATTGATGTGATATACAAGTTACAGCCACAGGTTTAAAAGAAAAACTTGTCTGTTAAACACAGGCTCATAACATTCACATGATACATCATTCCTAACATAGGTGTCTGTGATTGATGTGAAGAAGATAATATTTAGGTTTATTTTCCCTTCACTTGTTGGAAAACAATGCAAGCACTAGATCTTGATACAGGAACACAAGATTCCCCAGAAACAAAGAGAAAACAGAAGTAAATGAGAGTGTAGAAATAATAATAATAATAATAATAATAAAAACACCGCGGCCAACAAAACCACAAAAAAACCCCAACAACAACAAACCAAACCCCGCACCTGTCTAAAAAGCAAAGAACATACACAGCTAGCATCAGTCCTTTATTCAAGAAAGAAAGAAAAAAGGCATACAGGTACACTAAAAGAAATAGTTTCAATTAAAGTTGCTTATACCTGACAAAAATATTGCATTACAATGCTAAACCACTAAGCCTGATATATAAAACTAATATTTGCTACAGATTGTATACTTGCTATCTTAATGACAGACAATAAGAACATAAATTCAGCATATGAAAATTCAACAATTCTTATAAGATTATAATTTAAACAAATCTGTACCCAGGAATTAAATAGCCCTGTAGAACAGGGTGCTGAAGAACAGTGTCAGATACAGGAAACTCAAGGAGTCATATTCTGTCTTTCTATGGGGAAGTCAAATTATCCTGGAGCGCCCTTGAAAAATGAGTGGTCTCCAGATGACACGGTGTGAAATAGAGAGTTTAGCGTAAGATTTGCTGATTGTGAGAACAGTGACTGGCTTCCCGGAGGAAACAGGAATCTCCTGGGGGAGAATCCCCTGCTGTAATTTAGACTTGTAAAAGTCAGTTGTCCAAGTCTATGCTGGTCACTGCAGGTTCCCTATACAATCAGTAGAGAAAAACAGGAAATGACATATCAGGATGTTGTGTTTCCAGTGGTTTTACAGAGCACCCAGCAAGGATACCTCAGGCTCAGATTTTCAGATCTGAGATCAGATCTAACCTATTGACTCTAAAGCCTAGGATGAAATCCTTTTTCAACCCAAGACTTCTAAATTAAATCAAGAGTGAAAGAGTTGAGCAACTCACAGTAATGTTCAATTTCCACCTTTAAAACCACCTCATTTTTGTTGTTGTTGTTGTCTGTGGTGTTTTGTGTTTTTTGATTGTTTGTTTATCCAGAGAGCTGAAAAGCAGTAAATATGATCAAGCTTTTTAGAAAATTCTCTTTGGAGAGTCAGAGAAGCACATGCCAGTGGGTCTGGTTGAATCCACTCTAAAGAGTGGGATAAAGGGACATACAGGTAATTATGATACATGGGAGAAACAGCAAGGAAAGAAGAATGCCTTGACAATTTATTAGAATTAAAAAAAAAAACAAAAAACACACAAATAAACAAACAAACAAATGTGGGAGTGACACATACACAGTAACGCTCTCCTTGCATTTCCACAGTCCTGCTAGGAAGGATCCTCACCAGAGATAGCTAAAGAAATGCAGCCACCTTGGGATAAAATGGCAGGTCCTGACATAAATTGGTAGCTGCTTAGAACACAGAAAAGTAACGTATCAGTGGAGAGAGATCACCAGTGGCTCAGGATACTTGTAAATGATCTAAAGGAACATGAGTTGTGAGATGATAGTGCTGATGACATTAAGTGATTCGGGATTGAAAAGAGGGCTGACTGCAAAACATCACAGATAAATCTGCCAGCACTGACTAGATGAGAAAATGACAGCTGAGATTTGGCGAAGGTAAACATGGAATTATGCAACATGAGGAAAAGAGCACTGCATTTCATTTACATCCGTAATGGTAGGTTTTGAGATAGCTGTTACTGTTCAGGAAAGAGTTCTTGAAGTCAGTGGACCAAAGAGGTTTAGGGTTTTATAATAGATGGTTCTATAGAAATATCAATGCAATCACAAGGAAAGGAAATTGATGCTGGAATGTAGTAAGAAAGCAAAAGAGGGCAAAACTGAAAAGGAAAAGAAAAATAAAAGGAAAAAGGAAAAGAAACACATGAGGAGAAAATAATGCAGATTTGGGAGTGAACTGGAGATGGTAAATGAAAAGCTCTTTACTAGTGTAGGAAACAGGATGTGGCAGATCAGGCTTGCTGGTAGCAGCCTCAAAACCATCAGAAGATAAGCTATGGACTCTCCATCACTGAAGGCTGCCAAGGCTAAAATGCAATGTAGATCTAAAAAAACAAACAAAAAAAACCAAAAAACAAACAAACAAAAAAAAGCAAAACCAAAAAAACAAACAAACCAAACCAAAACAAAAAAAATAAAGAAAAATGATGAAAAAACAATAGATAAAAGGATGTATCATATTCAAAATATTAGATACAAGGATGCCATCCTCTCCTATAGGGTCCTTGTCCTGCAAATTGCTAGAGCCTACAAAGGCATATTGGAGGAGTATCCCTGTTCTTCCTCTTCTTTTATCCTCTTTTGCACCTGCAGTGGCTACTATTCTGAGCAGAAGCATCATGTGGCCATGTTTTGTCTCCAGGAAAACCATTCAAACACAAAGTAGAAAAGTAAAAGTCTGAGGAGTGAATGAGGTAGTGAATGAAAATAATTCTAAATCATATAATTTCATACAAAGTGAATTGATCACCAGCAAGACTTGCATACATTTTGGTTTATTTTCTTTTCAAAAGAACTTGTTATATTAAACTATTTTGTACAGATTTGATCCCTTCTATTATTTTAAGGGGCTACTAGGCTGACTTGAGAGTTATCTATTCTAGAGATAAAAATGAGAGTAAAGCTGATTTTTAATACTAGAATATAATTTACTGTCTGGATGTGAATAACGAAGAAAAATTATTAGGTATGGATAAAAATTTGTAGAGTTTGAGCCTACAGGTCATTGAAAGATGCCCACACAAAAATAGCTCCAGCATTTAAGCTATGCAGGGAGCCTGTGTAGAAGATAAAGTATACCTTTCAGCAACTATTTCTCCAATTACTTGCTGAGATAGAAACATATCGTCAGAATAAAATCCAGACCCTAGGTAGGTGTTGCCTTTGTATTGCACTGGACATTCACATACTGAGTATGTTTCCATCAGACTCCGAAGTCCTTTTCAGAGTTATTATTTTCCAGGTTCCCCTCTTTTCCTCCCCATGCTCCCACCTACCTGTTCATCATGATCTGCATTCATGGTTTTTAATGGTTAATCTTGAATTGTCAATTCTTTGGCCAGATCATTAATCAATGCACAAACTCACATAACAAACTTTACACTCAGAAACATTTTTCAAGGAATAATTTCATAAAATATTCACAGACTGCTGAGCTATTCCACCTTTGTTATCCATATTTATTATGCACATATGCTGCATCTTCTGCTTTCATATAAACTCTGACCAATGGTAGGCTACAATTCCCACAAAACTACTCTTCTTTTACCCCAGAGTCATATTGAGTTTGGGGGCCGGTTTGCTTTCAATCATATATAATAATACAAATGCCTAGGGATATCCACAGCCATTTAAAGAAAAGCTGCAGCCAGAAATCAAACCCACTTTTTCATGGAGTGAATGTATCTTGTACTGGAAGCTGCTGGGTTTTATTCTGGCAGATATCGCTTCAGGATTTTCCCTGGCTTGGCTTTGCCCTGGTTTCTCCCCCCGGGGAGTGTAGCTCCCGCTGAAGTATGTCACATTCAACCTTGGAGGCTTCAGCGTGTTCTCTTCCTGCTTTTATGCCAAAATTTACTCACATGAAAACAAGGGGAAGATTTGATTTTCAAAGTGTATCTCTGAGGAACTATAATATAAGCTGCTGAGAGAGTGATAGGTTGTGCTTTGCTGAAGGACCTGTTTGTACCTTTTTTGATCCCTTTACTACTGTCAAAAATCGGTCCGGGATATCATGTCCAGGATATCAGTAAGGTATGAAAAAATACCAAGTTAGAGGGCTGCTCTTTGGAGCACACTCCTGTTCATCATAGATTTGGGCACAAATTTGGTATATTGAGAATGTGTATTTAGGCTGATGGGTCTCAGTTTCAGGAAGGAGCAGAGGAATCCTCATTCTGGGCAGCTGAATTACATTCTGACATTTGATGCTTCTTCATACCTAGCTACCAGGTTTGATTGTTTTACCTGTGGTTTCTTCAGCGCAGCGTCTTCTGCGTGCTCTCAGACTGCCAAGTGAGGCTGTGTCTGTGACGAAATAGAGATGTGGTCCCCAGAACAAGAGCTCTCACAGCAGAAATATCAGGCTTGAAGGGCACCACTGTGTGTGGGAGCTCAAAACTCCCAGAGAAAATATTGAAGCATGATGTGGGAACTATCCACCTGCTTCTGCCCTCTCCTGATCAAGCCGCACATACAGAAGCAAGAGCCTTTGAGAAGACAGGACTAGAGATAGTTTATAAAGATGCTTCTGCCATTTGAGGCAAGATTTTGTTGTCATTTAAAGTAGGTATCAGCTATTGAATAGCTTTGCTGCTTGGGTGTCTGGGAGGGGCTGCCAAAAATTGGACAATGGCACAAAATAATGGAGCTCATGCAGATCTGTGCACTCTGGCTAGCAGGAGGCCAGCTCAGGCAGATGTAGGACAAAACTATTTATACATCAGTACTACATGCAGTGCCCAAAGATTGGGTGGTTTGCTGAAGCCATTACCACAGGTAGTTGAACAGAATCAGCTGTCCAGTGGCCAGAAAGCCTGTTGCTTTTAGGAAGGGGCCAGGGTTTGTACAGTCATGTTCTGCTCATGTGCAGATCACACTTGGCAAATTAAAAATAGGGAAAAGGAAGGTGGTTTTCCAAGACCTCCAAGCATTCCGGATTTGGAGTGAAAACAGATGCAATATTTGGTCATTTCCAGCCCAGTGCTCTTTCCGTAGGCCCCACTACATCCAGTCTATAAATTGCAAATACATTTACAGTTTTTCTAGTAAAAATAGCCTAACAAAAACAATTGGAAATGGGACCTTGCCAGCATGCTTGTAATCTTCTCAGAAGAATTCTGCAGCTGTCTTTGCACGCGCTTGCAGCACATTTGAGGGGATCTATGTATTCATTCGTTCCCGTTGGGTGCTGGATGAGCAACATCAGAGGGAACTGTCATTCTTGTAACTTGAAAAGATATTTCTGGGGTGGCAGCAGGGCTGTGGGAAGAACTCACCTGGGAGTTTTGTTTGCAAAGCTCTTTACTTCCACCATGCTGCACGTTACTCCTTGAAAATATTTGTCATTCTAAGTTGTTTTCTAATAACATTGACATATGACATTCTAGATTCTTCTGGATGATTTAGGATCTCACCACAGAGAATTTTAGCATATATTAATGTTATGCTTAACCCTTTAAAAGACACTTGGGAATGGAAACTCTAAGGAAGTAAGCTCAAGAAATTTGACAAATGTTATTTCATGGGAAAAGAGTACAAGAAAAAAAAGAACGAAGGAGACCAGGTACTTACAAAAAAAGGACTGAGAAACAGCCCTAATGCAGGAGGAAAAAATAAGTAAGTGTAACAGAAGAAACTTTTGGCTGCATTGGGCAGCTTTCAGTGACTTGGAAACAAAAAAAGAAACATATCACAAGTAGAAACTAAACGTGAAAATGTATCAGCAGAAGGTTAGTATGCAAGAAAAAAGAATGACTTATAATCAGTAAGGGACAAAAACATAGCAAGAAAATAAATATTTAAGAATGAGGAAAATGAAATAAATCCTTGGATATTTCCACACAGGATAAATAATAGATGATATAGAGAAAGCTGAAGCATTCAGTGCATCCCTCACTTAAAAAGAAAATGTTATTTTTTTACCAATTATTACTGGAATTAATTTTAAGAGAGGAAGAAAGAAAATAGGAGTTCATTCCCAAGTGCTGAAGGGATTAGTCTCAACAGTCACAGAGTTATTCACCTTCACCTGAGAGGGTGCGTGGAGCAAGAGCAAGAACCCAGAAGATTAACAAAGAATAAGCATAATATATGCCATTAAAAAGGAGTAATTGAGGAATCTGGGGACGTGCAGATGGGTCAGTCTAACCTCAGTGCCTGGAAAAATACTGGAACAAATGGTTTATAAGCACTTGGAGGATAATAGGGTGATAAGATAAAAGTCCATATAGGCTTGACAAAAACAATTCATGTTGAAACAGTCTAGTTTCCTTTCCTAGGCAGGATGACTGGTCCAGTGGATAGGGAAAGTGGTAGATGTGACATATTTTGGCTCCACCAAGGCTTATAGCATAGTCCCACATGGCAGTCTTGCAAGTATGCTTGTGAAATACATTCTGCAGTAAACTATCATGGTGGATAAAAAGCCCTGAAAACACTAATTGGGCAATAGCCATGGGTAGTTCACAGCCCACTTTGGAGGCTTTTTCAAACAGGGCTCTGTCTCGTGCTGCATGCGAGCCAATATTTTCTTTTATAGCTTTTACAGTAGAAAACAGTAAAATTTGAACAACATATTCTGCCAACTCAGGCAGTGTCCTGACAGGTGAGATGGATCCCTGATGTCTGCTCATTGGAAACACCTCCTCGGCAGCTTTCTGACCTCCTACTCACAGTGATCTTCAAGCTTTTTGCAGCACTCCAGGCAACCATTCCGATGAACTTCCAACACAGGAAACATGCCCAACCTCAGGGGCATTTCAAATAAATATTTACCGAATTTGGAAACAACAAAGATGACTAGTGGAAAAAAAACACACAAATAACAACTGAATTTGTATCAAGCTACAAGGGAAATGTCTATTTTTTCCCCATGTAGCTCATTCACGATAAACGGTGGTGTTTCACACTACAGTGAACTGCTACATGGCAATAGTTTCCAAGTGGGCCATCCATGATAATGCTCTCTTCCCTTCTTAGATGCTTCATCAAATTTTCTTTCTCCGCCTTAAGTAAATGTGTTTCCCAGAAAAGTTTTGTGTTCATTCCATCCTGAATTAGTCCTGACACTGTTCTTCCAGTCTTTTAGTGATGGAGTTACCTCAGCCCTTGAGTCCTACACCTTCTGGGGGCATCTCTGTCACATGGGGGTACTGCCTCTACCCATGGTTTTAACAGGAAGCCCTTATATTTCAGTATAAAGTGCTCCCTTTCTGCTTTGGCAGATGATTTATAACCTTAACACCTTGAGAGCTTTTTAAATATGGCAAACATTTTACGGTATAAAAACATGAACTGCACAACTCTTTTTAATGATTGGACCTCTGGTGTGTTCTCAGCTTTCCATGGAGTTCACTCGCAGCCTCTCTCCATAGTTTAGAGGGGAGATAACAGACAGGAGCTGGACCAGGGGGTTTCTGAGACACAAACACTGGGAAGATTTCAAAGTACTTGGGAGGATGGGATCAGAACTGAACATGATCCTGGTGAATTGGAGGCATGACCCAAAATAAATGCAATTAAATTCAACAGAGACAAATGCAAACAGCTCAGTCTGGGATTTAGGCAGGTGAGGTTACCCTTGCCATCAAAGCTGGTTCGAGAACTTTCTGTCCCTCTCCCCACCTCCAATCTGCTCATTTCTGCTTCAGTGTAAGTTTGTTGCCCTTTTAGGTGTGATGATCAACTGTTTGTGGGGCTGCATTGCAAAGCAGCTCTCTGAGACAATTCAGAATAAAAATACCCCTTCCTTATTTATAAGGTGTTGTATCTAACTCAGCTCAGTTCTCTGCTCTGGTTCACAGCACAGCCCCACAAGCAGTTGTACCAGTGTATCTGTTTGGGGAAGCAATCTGCAGCAGGGAGAAACAAACGAGCTGCCAGGAACACCGAAGCAGAAACTCCATTGCCAAAGCCAAGTTTCACACTCATACATTTTGACAAAGGAGAAATCAGGTGTACAAATACGATATGGGGAATAGCTTGTTAGCAAAAGTACAGTGCAACCTGAGTCAGAGTCCAACACAAACTCAGTATGAGCGGGTGGTGTGATGCCATTGCAAAAAATAAGCTGATGAACAGCAGCAGTAACCTAAACCTGAGTGCGGAATGGAGCAGCAGGAGGCATCAAGAGACGGGAGGTCATCAGCTCAGTGCTGTGGCTTTTCCCATCAGTTGACTTTAATAATCCAGCTGGTAGCCTTGGGGAAAAACAGAAAGAAAGGTCCTATGTTGTGAAATCAGTAAATCAGAGAAAGTCGTACATTTTCTCTTCCAGAAAAGTGGGGAAGCAAGGGAAGACATAGCAGTCTGCCACAACATAAAAACAGTTACAAAGAGAAATAACTACTTGCTTTCCATCTCGTATAGGGTGAAGAGCAAAAAATGAACAGCTGATGTTGCATTAAAAAAATATTTTGGCAGTATAATAAGAAAAAACCCACTGCCCCTCAAAAGAGAGAAGTACAGGAACAATTATATTGGCACAACTTCAGGAGAGAACCATATTATAACATTTATTAAGGGCTGATCCTTGGCTGTGCTTCAGTTCAAGTGGTAGATTAAATGATCTCCTGAGGCTCCTTTAAGTCTTGTATCCTATGATCTGTGCAATTTTTTTTAGTATACTAGGAAGTTGTGGCAAAAAAAAAAAAAAACAAAACGAAAGAAAATAATACTTTAACAATGAAAATGCATGGACAAGCAAGGAGACCTTATCTTGAACTCTGCTTGAAAGTGAACTTATAACAAACTGTGTAAGAATAGAGGAGGCTGTAGGAACATCTCACATAATGATTAGAGATTTGGAAAACAGCAACAAAATTTTCATGATATGTTTAGAAGGAAATGAAATCTGGGGAGCATCACATTAAGTAAACTGGAGGGCAATTGGGTGTACTCGGAATCTTGACTCTGGCTTGTACAGAATTATGTTTTATTGACACACATCAGATTGAAGACTAATGAAGAAGACTGGGCAGAAGCAGGGATTGGTTTTTGTTTGTTTTATTGTAATTGGTTTCCACAATAGATAATTAACTGTGGAACTCATTGCTATAAGACATGTCAAAGACTGAGAACTTATCAAGAGGAAATAGAAAATGAGAAGTGTTAACAAGAATGAGTGATAGGATATGTATTTAGGAGGAATAAATTATTCCTGCTTGCAAATTAAATCAGCCACTAAGCCCTATGGACAGGAAAGATGTAGTTTTGTAGCATACTATTATGCTTATTATGGATATTTGTTCCATATGGTGCTGTCTACCATGTCTGGCAAAAAAAGCCACCAGGTAGATCTAAGTCCTCTTAGTTGTATTTGTGTCTTCACAACTACAGAAGGAATAAAACTCCTGTGTGGATATCTGCAGGCTGGAGTTTGACATTGGCATTTCTGGGCACCAAAAAGAAAATATCTTCAGTTCTTAAGAATTTCAGTCAGGTGCTAAACTTGTATCATGTTTGGGAATTCAGCCCCTGGAGGAATGTTAGGTCAGGTTGAAGAGATCCCCTGATAGCAGCAATGAGCTTCTTGCAGATGTCCAGAACAATTCAGTGTCTCGTTGAAATCCTCTGTGGATCAGCAGACAGAGAGCATGGCATATGAGACAGATTCAGGCCTGCCAAAGCAAAGCAATGCATAAGGACTGTTTAACAGTGCCTTTTTTGAGGGATAGCTAATGATAGTATTGGAGGAACTGTAGGGGAACATACTGATTTTCAAAGTTGCATAAAAACGAAACATCATTGCTTAATGCTTAAGTACATTACCTACAATAAATACCTCTTCAAGCGAGAAAATACACCCACCACCTGCTTCCTAGCTTTGCTTTATCACCAGGAAATCAAAGCAAAGATCATGTCCATTGAGATAGGTCTTTTATGAATTGATGGTTAGAATTTGATGGTAATAAGTAACTTTGTGATGGGGATGAAACTCCTCTATTGAATACATATCTTAAAATTGCATCCAGCAAAACCAGTGGGCAGGAAAAACAATAAAATCCAAAACCTTGCTTTCCAATACATGTATTTTATTTTTATTTTAGATCTTCTTGCCCCTCTAGCGAAGGTCATAAATTATTTAACTGCCTCTGTTCAGACTTCTCTTTTTCACCGCCTAATAAAATCTGAGAAATATTTTAGGTGCTTTTTTAAAATGATTGAGAGTGGTGACAACCAAAACAGGAATTGAAGCAACAATTCAAGGCAGGGTGTCAGTGAGTTGTGAACACACCAGGAGATTTCAGTAGAAAGCTTCTAAGGAGAGATTTTGCTTATTTCTGGCCAAAGATGTCTCGCTCCCTTTTTAAATTTAATAATTTATAGATCAAATGCTTGTTTTTCATCTCCTGGCTGCATGCTTCCTATTAAACACATAATTCAGGTGGTTACGCTATTATATGCTAGCCTGCTTACGTTTCAGCCAAGTGATGCGGAAAGAGGTACTGATAACTTTGTGGGAATGCATCAGGTTGTGGAATTGTTAAAGGTGGGATCAGATCACCATCTGATTGCCCTGGTACTGTTCCACCCTGAGATTTTAAATAAGCAGCAATTTCTCAGCTATGGGTCAGTGACTGTTTGTCACTTGGAACTATTAACATTTAACATCAGCTATTGCTGAAACGAAAGGAAGAAGCAAGGTCAAGTAAGAAGTAGGCAAAGGTAAAAAATCAGTACAAGTGAAAAGGAGAGAAAAAGCGTGGGCGGGTGCAAGGGCGAAAATCACAGACTCCACACAATCCAATGTGAATTCAAGCGAAGCTGTTTATTGCTTGTTACAATCCTCCTTATGTATCTTTTTGACCTGCCCACGCGCTGTCCACGCACCTACAGGCTGCATGTAATTGGGCAATAGCTACTGTTCATGCACCACAAACTAACAAGTGATTGGATTTTACAAATCTGCACGAGCTCTAGTGCGAAGCAAAAAGTTTCTTCAAAATTGCTGACTTGCCGACTCTTCTTTTCTTCACTTGCTCAAGGCTGCACAAAGTCACGTAAGGCGTGTAGGCTGCTCGGCTCTTGTTGGACAAATAGGCCTCAGAGGCCTGTTCAGTTCAGTTCCGTATAATGTCCATTAACTTCGAGAAAGTGCCTCAAATCTCCCACAGGCTGGGGGGGGAGCAGATAGGTACTTACAGGTGAGTCAGGAACCCCGAGGTCCCATGTCTGTAAAGAACCAGCCCGCGGGTGACATGGGCTTCATGCCCACATGGACAGGGCAGGTTTCTGGCTGCTGGATCCCTGTCAGTAAGAAAAGGCCCCAGCCATGGACAGCAGCGTTGCTGGAGGTGTGACACACTCCTGAGTGTGCCACACTGACCCTGCGCCCTTCCCCAGGCCTGATGCTGGGGAGACACCCCAGGTTCATCCCAAATGCCCTCCCTGGGATGAACTGCGGGATGCTGAGCAACATGGAAGCCTTTCGGGTTTGCACTCCTGGGCCAGAGCCCAGAGAAGAGGCTGCCCCCAGCTGCTTTCATCAGCCCCGCTTCATTTCCCAGACCTGCTCTGCACAGGCTCATTTCAGAGATCTCCACCAAGAGCAAGATTTGCCCTTTCAGACCTCAGACCTTACAGTGTTTCTGCCTGTCTCGTTCTCCCTGTACTGATCTCCTTCACTGAAGAGAACATAAATGATAAGGAGTTAGTTTAAGCACACAGTAATAGATATTTCTGTATAAAAATAGATTGCCTCCTTACACATGAATTGCTTCAGCTTCCTCATCATTTCTAGCTGAGCAACAATAACGACTCCCATAAGCAGCCCTACCAGATCAGCTGTGCCTCCACGTTCCTCCTGCAGAAGAGGAAGGTGAATTCAAAGAGAACAGGGGGCCCGCTTTCCACTTCCCCACCATCTTTCACCACTGTATCTGAGCTGGATACAAGGTAAAAGCATTTAAAAGGAGTAATTAAAGGTTAAACAGGTCACAACCAACACAAAACCTGTTTTAAGGTATCCAATGAAAGGCTCAGGCAGAACGATACATGGTTCTATGAGGAGCAAAGGGAAAAAAATTAAACTTTCACAGCAGGGTAAAGGGAGCTGTACCGTCTAAAAAGAGTCTCATTAAAAAACAGAAAATGTATCTGGAATGCCAGGGGCTCCAAAACTGACAGAAGGTAGCTGAGGGTGGAAGGGAAAATGTACTTTGGTGCCAAGATTATACTTCATGTTATTTGTTAGCTTAGGTGATAAAAACTCATCTGCACTTCCCCAAAAGGGGCACAGAGAGACAAATCTGGGGGGAACCCCAAATGATACCTTGCTCCAGCTGCTCCCAGGCCATCACAGGAGCCACCAGCCCATCAAAGGCTCATCTCCACAAGCCCAGAGGAGCACAGGCAGACAAAGGCAGACAGGAACCCAAATTATGGACTCAGGAGACAGGACACCAACTCTGGGCCCCTCCCAGGGCTGTCCCAGGACATGCTCAGCCCCATGGTCCAGTTGTGAAACCCACCACCACGAATCAATGCCAGAGCTCCTTTGGGGGTTGCTGCCTGGGGGTGTGGGTCACATCATGGGATGCAGGCAAAGAGCATTTGGGCTTTTGGGCAGATACTCCACAAGTGTTTAGGGAGGAACCAAAGGTGGGTAAATGAGGTATCTAAGTGATTTATGTAGGAACAAGTCTGGGAAAATAGAAGAATAAGGGGATAAAAAGGGCTGGTCATGTGTAAATGGGTGGCTGATGTGTGTGTCCATCTGGCCATGTCCTGCACCTGATCAGCACAGTCTGTCCTGTCTTTGTATTAAATGTCATTTCTAATGATTTTCCTGGGTGAGAGACTTGAGGGTGTGCAGCAACTGGAGTGCAACTGTGGCCTCAGGGTCTCAAATGTCCAGGTGCCAGCAACTGGGGAGACTGGGATCCAGGGACATACGTACATATGTGTGTACATATATATATATATGTGTGTGTTTACATATATATCTGCTATATATGTATCTTTATGTGTCTGTACCGACTGGGAGTTCACGCTGAGTCTTGCTGCTGGTTGGAGCTGGAGCATGGAGCTGCAGCACCATCAGCTCTCTCGGTCTGTTAGATCTGGTATGATCCCCCTAACACTGATATTATTTCACGTGTAACCTTCTGTGGAAGAGCAAATGAGCAGTTTATGCTTTTTATACTACATGACTTACAAAGTTTTTTAACAGCCATGGAAATATTTTGAGTCTCAAGAAACGCTGGTGAATGCAAAAGGGAGTGCACTAATTGTGTAGCGGAGAAAAAGCATCAAATCCACAAAGGACTGGGAAGATTTCTGTTTCATAACTGAGCTCCATGAAATAAGGGAAAAGGGGGAAGCCCTATAACCCGGAGAGCAGAGGATGGAGAAACATGCAGCATTAAAGCTCTATTTGACAAAATATTTGAAAATACAATAAAGAGGGAGAGAGTTCAGAGGAGAATGACTCCATCTCAACCAGAGGCACAGGGAAAAACAGCACAGGGCTTGGGGATCACATCATCCCCATTTAAATCATCTGCTGCAGCAGCCACGGGTGAGAAAACTCACACTCCATTTCACCTGCTCGGTTTTGAGTGAGATTGATTTCACCATTTGAACTGGATTCATTTTCACTGTGGAAAAGCTACATGTCTCATTTGAGCTCTCTAGAGTCCCCCCATATAGTCAGTGAAGAGAGAAGTGTTTCCACAGCTGCCCATCCCACCTTACAATTGGTGCCTGAGGTTGGGCAGGATGTGTTCTGGAGGGTCTCCTCTCTCTGCAGACAGTGAAGGAGCACAGAGACCTAACTGCGCCAGCCTGCCTACATTGTAGGCTACCAGCACTGCATCAGAGGACTCCCACTGTGCTTCCAGTTTTCTAATCAAGAACAGAATTCCTCACCAGAATAAATCTGGTTCATTTAGCTTGCCTGATGCTGATAGACGATGGATAACTCCTATGAGCAGGAGAATACTGTTCCTATGGAAATGGTTCAGACAAAAAAATCTTTTCTTACCTAGAATTTGGGATGAGTTGGGCACCCCAAGGAGCTGGGAGCACTCAGGTTGAAAACATGGAGTGCAAAGACCTGGAGATCAAACATCCTATGGGCTCTGACTCCCCTAGCAGGCACAGCAATGAGCCACAGACTGTCACAGTGAGACAGCTCCCCTGCTTCCACTGTTGATGCTGGGGAGCAGATGGAAAGACCACTTCAGTAAAGCCATCTTGATGATCCTGGATGGCAGAGCAAGACACCCTCATGACCGTGTGCACCATATTTTAGTACCTCTTCTGAGAAGTGTGCTGGGCCTCCCTTGTCTTTATATTTGTGCCTTACATCTGGCCATCACATCAAACCTGACTGTTCTGTATCTATGATCTGCCTTCCTTATTATGTACTATTATTCCAAGCTTTGTGTTAACTCTAAATTTCTTAACTGTGATTTTATGGCTCTTTTCCCAAATCAGTGCTGAATAAGACCAACAGGACCTCCTACAAAGAGCATCATTACATGATTATTCCCTGCTGACAACTACTTTGTCAGCTGATTGTTAAAACTTGTAAGAAGTGCTCTAATGACATGATGTAGTGATGACTTTTAAAGCAGAGGTTTTGGCAGGTAAATCATACATCTCACAGAAGGTAAAATAACATCTATGTAGTGCTCTCTGCTCTGGTAGTTTCCTCAGCAAGTGGAGCGTAGCTCACATGGCACGGACACACACCGAGCTCCTTCACCACATCCCAGTGTTCAGGTCCTGATATGGTCTACATCCTCCACCCTTACAGTCAAGGCTTTGTATCCAGCTTCTGCAGAGGATGGAGGAAAAACTGCTTCAGTCCCCTACCATCCCCTCCACTGTCCCCAGCTAGTGCGGGCCAAGGACATCCAAGGGAATATAAGTCCACAAGGGGCCCAAGGCTGAGAAGAAAAGTGCTCTCCATAGCACTAGCCAGGGTCTAGCAGGGCTGAAAGATTGCAGGAAAATTGAGTGAAACCAGTTGTTGTGGGTTGTTGCTCTAGGAGAGTGTGGTTTGATCTTCTTCTGGGAGCTTTAAGCTTGGGATGTTATTGGTCCCCAAAAGGTTATCAGGAAATGCATGACGCTACTCCCTGGCCTCGTGGCCTTGCATATGACTTTTCTGTTTAAAAAAATAACAAATTTCATTCACTACCAGTTACTCATTTTCAACAGGTAAAACTGTGGGAGGACAATGGTTGAGAAGGAGTCTTATCAATGCTGATAAGCATCTCAAGAGTGAATGTCTTGGACATTCTCTGTCTTGGACCAGACTCTTTCCAGTGGTGCCCAATGATAGAATGAGTGGCACCAGCCACAGACTGAAGGTTCCATCTGAACATGAGGAGAAACTTCTTTGCTAAGAGGTGCCAGAGCCTGGCCCAGGCTGCCCAGAGCGGGTGTGGAGTCTCCTTCTCTGAGACATTCAAACCTGCCTGGATGCGACCCTCTGTGATCTGCTCTGGTAACCCTGTGTTAGGTCCCTTCCAACCCAAACTTTCTTGTGATGCTGTGATTCTGTGACAATGAGATGCAAGGAAAGGAAGTTACATTTCCTTTACTGTCAAGGGTCATCACTCCATTCAGTCATTGCCAGTGGAGTTTTGAGCTGCAGACAATCAACAGAGAGGATACTTTAATGAGTGCTGTGCTTATTACTCTCTCTCTAACGTAAGTGCTAACAGAAAGCCCATCGATACCAAGAGAGCTCTTCATCAAGGATGTGAAATTAATCCTGTATTCAAGAAAGAGGGATTCTGGCTACAACAGCAACCTTCCAAAGCACTAAAATACCTGGCAAGCCTACAACCCATTCTCAGTGGAACACAGCATCAGGGCTCTCTGACTTTCAGGAGATTGAGGCAAAGTCTCCTATGAGATACCACTTCAGTTTTACAGAATGATTTCACTCTTGCCCACAGCAAGTGCCACCTATTGCCCTCCAGGAGGTGAAGATCACAATGAGCAGTTCCAGTCCCTTGGAGTACATGGTGGCATGTTGCACAACCCTTCTGACCCATTGTCCAGTTGCATGTATCCCACAGAAAGTCATCTTGATTCTCCTCATCACTCTCTAGCCCTCTGTCCTGGAGTTCTTTGCATAAAACCTGCATCATCAACAAAGCAAAAGGGTGCAATGAGGTGCCATCCCCCAAACCCTCAAGACTGTCAAAGCATGGGACCGATAGGCATAGCTGTCTCCTCAGGGTGCAACAAGGAAGGACACTGCAGGTTATCCTTCACTACCACCTCTTTTAGACAAGTTTGCAGAGACAGGAACAGAATAGCGAGTAGAATTGCAACCCTGGACTTTAGCAGGGCTAACTTTGGCCTTTTCAAGCAATTGCTGGGGGAAATCCCATGGGCAAGACTGCTTGAAGGAAAAGGGGCCCAAGAGAGCTGGATTGCATTCAGAGATTGCTTCTTCCATGCTCAGGATCAGAGCATCCCCACACGTAGGAAATCAAGTAAGGGAGCCAGGAGGCCTGCGTGGTTAAACAGGGATCTGTTGGGCATGCTCAAGCAGAAGAGGAGAGTTTACAGGTCATGGAAGCAGGGGCTGGCCACTTGGGAAGAATATAAGGCTGCTGTTAGAGGATGTAGGAAGGCAGCTAGGATAGCCAAGGCCTCCTTAGAATTACAGCTGGCGAGAGGGATCAAGGACAGCAAAAAGAACTTTTTCAAATACATAGCAGATAAAACTAACACCAGAGGCAATGTAGGCCCACTGATGAATGGGGTGGGTGCCCTGGTGGCAGAAGATACAGAGAAGTCAGAATTACTGAATGCCTTCTTTGTCTCTGTCTACTCTGCCGGAGGCTGTCCTGGGGAGCCCTGTGCCCCTGAGACCCTGGATGAAGCCAGGTCAATGGAGGAGTTCGCTTTAGTTGATGAGGACTGGGTTAGGGAGCAATTAAATATCTGGACATCCATAAATCCATGGGTCCAGATGGGATGCATCCACGGGTGCTGAGGGAGCTGGCTGAAGTCATTGCTGGACCGCTCTCCATCATCTTTGCCAAGTCTTGGGAAACGGGAGAGGTGCCTGAGGATTGGAGGAAAGCAAATGTCACTGCAGTCTTCAAAAAGGGCAAGAAGGAGGACCCGGGTAATTACAGACCGGTCAGCCTCACCTCTGTCCCTGGGAAAGTAATGGAACAGCTTCTCCTTGGTGCCATCTCAAGGCATATCAAGGATAAGAGGGTTATTAGGGGCAGTCAGCATGGCTTTAACAAGGGTAAGTCATGCTTGACCAACCTCATAGCCTTTTATGAGAATGTAACAAGATGGATGGATGATGGCAGAGCGGTGGATGTGGTCTACCTTGACTTCAGTAAAGCCTTTGACACAGTCTCCCACAGCATCCTCACAGCTAAGTTGAGGAGGTGTGGTCTAGACAATAGAGTAGTGAGGTGGGTTGCAAACTGGCTTAAGGAGAGAAGCCAGAGAGTGGTAGTCAATGGTGCGGAGTCTAGTTGGAGGCCAGTATCTAGTGCAGTGCCTCAGGGGGCAGTACTGGGGCCAGTATTATTCAATATATTCATTAACGATTTAGACGAGGGAATAGAGTGTACTATCAGCAAGTTTGCTGATGACACTAAGCTGGGAGGAGTGACTGACACGCCAGAAGGCTGTGCTGCCATCAGAGACCTGGACAGGCTGGAGAGTTGGGCGGGGAATAACCTAATGAAATTTAACAAGGGAAAGTGTAGAGTCCTGCATCTGGGCAGGAACAACCCCAGGTTCCAGTATAGGTTGGGAAATTACATATTAGAGAGTAGTGTAGGGGAAAGGGACCTGGGGGTCCTGGTGGACAAGAGGATGACCATGAGCCAGCACTGGGCCCTTGTGGCCAGGAAGGCCAATGGCACACGAGGATGGAGCCAGGCTCTTCTCGGTGGCAAACAATGATAGGACAAGGGGTAATGGGATCAAGCTGGAATACAAGAGGTTCCACTTAAATTTGAGAAAAAACTTCTTCTCAGTAAGGGTGACAGAGCACTGGAACAGGCTGCCCAGGGAGGTTGTGGATTCTCCTTCTCTGGAGACATTCAAAACCTGCCTGGACATGTTCCTGTGCGACCTCACCTAGGCGTTCCTGCTCCAGCAGGGGGATTGGACTAGATGATCTTTTGAGGTCCCTTCCAATCCCAAACATACTGTGATACTGTGATACTGTGATACTGTGATACTGTGATACTGTGATACATTGGCAAGGGAAAGCAAGCGGTACACCACCCTCCCATTTGTGAGGAGAAATTAGATATGGACTGGCCTGTCCCTCATCCCCATTCCTGGTCTCAAATCATCTCCTACTCAGTGGCCTTTCCTTCCACGGTGCTGCCAGTGCATGACATCACCCTGGGACAGTCCCACTCCTCTCCAGGCAGCCAGCCCATGGCTACCAACATCCACAGACATCTTCCTGCCACGCTTGCCTCCATGCACGCAAACTCTCATTCATCGCTAATGGGATCAGCCTGCTGGTCTCCTGCAGATGTACCTGTAGTCTTTCCCTTCTCTCCATCCGCGTATGGGAATCTCTCATGGGAGGGATCCATCTCACTCCAGCCCCTGACAAGCACAGGTCCGTCTTCCACCACTGCAGCCAAGACCTCAACAAGCTAATGCACACACAGACACTGCTGCCAGCATCTTTATTACGCACTTCCATATGCTTTTATCTCCGTACTTTGTTTCAGTTTCCAGGCCAAGTGCAGTCCATTTGTGTCACAGCTATTTTGCTTTAAGTTTTAAATGCACAGAAGTCAGGTAAGTGTTTACAACAGAGAGCTTAATCAACCACCAGAGAGATAGGCACATTACTTTCCTGGTAGAATGAATTTGTTCACATATATCATCCCATATCATTACTCTAGAGATTTCCAAAGAGTCCCAGACCCCTATTCAAGTTGTGCTTTCTGTACTAACCTGTCTGTACCTGCATAGTCTTATTTTTCTCTGTCATTCTGCATAGCCTCTGTGGAGTTCAGAAACCTCAAAACCTGACCACCACCACTCAATTCAGTTCTTCTGGTAATAACTACATAAAGGGTAGATTCCTGTCGTAATGCCACACAGAATTTGCCCCTGTACAGAACTAATGACTTAATTCATTGCCTCAGGAGAAGAAAAACCAGCCATTCTACAAGACCATGGAATAGAAGTGTTCATTTTTCTAGGATTTTTTTTTCCTTTGGGAGTTTTTGCGCAGAACTGGTACATAAAGTTTCTGTAGCAAATCAATCATCCCCCACATGTCATCCATGGCAGAACCTCTGCAGGTCTCCAGGACTGATAGCCCTTGCAAAGCCCTGGTGAAAACTCATAATTTTCTATGTCTCTGGCAGGCACATGGAGTCCCTGGCCCCCAGGCATTCTCCATGGCTGGCTGCCCTGGAGCAACTGACTCTGGAATCCTGGTGTCTTCCTGTTCTGTAATTCAGAGAGATTTCAGGGGATATCAGCCTGCAGTTCAGATTTGAAACTTTTCAGGCTTGACAGAAGAAGTGTATTTTTACATCATACTTGTTGTCAGAAGTCCATTCAGCTCTACATGAATGAAAAAATCAGGATAAGAAAGAAAGGAGAGACCATGGTTATATTAGTGGGTACTTTTTGCATGACCTTGTAAGACAGATATGGCTATTAAAGGATCTTTTGTCCATCAGTGGAAGAAGTTACCCTTCTCTACTGGCCTATGAATAGCATCAGGGCACTTCATCTATCAGAAAGAGCTCCTTCCAGTCACCATACACCCAACACAAGGGGCCTCAGTTGATGCTTCACCTTACCTGCAGCCATTGCATTATCTCATTCCCACTGATGATTTTAGGAGTTGGTGACCCTCTTCCTTGACATCTTCTCCTCCAGCAACAGGAATCTCAGCACTGTCAGCCTGGATGCCTGAGAACCACTCTGGTGCCTGGCTCCGGTGGTGAGGGAGCTGCATCAGAACCCCGTGCTGGTCACCTATATGGGTAGCCCTGGTACACATGGACAAAACCTGAGCTGACAGGACAACTCATCCTTCTCACTGTTTCTGAACATGCTGCCAAGGAGAGTCTGTGATCTTTCCTTATCTAGACACAAGTTCTCAGGTGCAGCAAATGAAGAGCATGCTTCCTACAGGTTCAGTAGCTGTGGCTGATGCAGACCCTCAGTTCTCCTGATGTGTTCTCACTGCTCTTCGGCTGCTGCTCACTCTGCACCGTTTCCAGAGGTGCAACAAGGACTCTAACCAAAGGCTCACCCATCACTCTTCCACCAGTGCTAAAGGAGCAGCATGTTCTAACTGTCTCGTAGGCTGCATTGGGGTCTATTTCTAACATCCATCTACAGAATATCGCTTTAGACCCTGTCTGCATGCTGCCCAAATCCCAACACCACTCTTTATGTGAGGAATGCCAAGTATTGCAATGCTGCATTACCTTGCTCCTCCATGCCCTGCTGTGAGCACCAACTCTGCCCACCCAACACCTGTTTCACAGATTCCTTCTCAGTGGCCCAGTTATGCCCAGTGGTGTTTGGACTGTTCTTGAAGAGGGCTGCCTTTCTCCAGCCTAATATTGCTGCTTAATAATATTACTGACTTTGTATTTCCATATGTTCTGCAACCCAGTGGTAACAGAGTTGGTGACAGATTTTAAGAATTAGAAAGCAAATATCTGGCAGATGCCTTCTCTGCTGCAGGCATCCTGACAGCCTGAATCAGCTGAATTCACACTGAAGATTCTTTGCTGGGCATCTCTGGACACCTTCAGTCCTGCCTGCACTGATGAGTTTCACTCTTTACGAAGGCTGTGAGCAGCTCCACATTCAGAGTGTTGACAGTTCTCCCTTCCACTTGTCCTACTTTCTAGAGATCATTGTTCTTTCTAC
The DNA here is from genome assembly GCF_963082525.1 of Nesoenas mayeri. NCBI lineage: Eukaryota > Metazoa > Chordata > Aves > Columbiformes > Columbidae > Nesoenas > Nesoenas mayeri. The sequence continues at coordinate 13,407,212 of NC_137565.1, read as the reverse complement.
CTTTTATATGTATTGCTTTCCACACAAAAAAACCGAACCATAATGCTTGCATTTTCCCTGATCCATCTGTGACTTTGCTTTCTGCACCCCTTTAGTCTGAGTCTTTGTCATGGTTGTGCTCTACTGGGTGCACAGAGGGACCGCAGGTAGCCATGCTCTCCTTGCTGTTAATCCTGTGCAAGGACAGTCCTTGCTATTTGGAGGTGTCTCCTTAGGGAAAGATCTGTTTCTCTAAAAAATCTCTCTTGTAATTAGGAGTCATATGGCCTCATTTATCCCAGTCCTCTCTCATCTTCACCACAGTGAAATGATAGAAAAAGGCTATATTGTGTGGAAATCCAGCATTCTCTGCCACTTATTTCTATCCATGGTCCCTTCTTGTTCTTTTTGTAGGTGATACTTTTTTTTCTTCCCTGGTGTGGGTTTCATTAGACTTAATAGCTGCCACCAGGTGCATTTCATAATGTACTGGTAACATAAAAAACTACCCCCATGTTCCTAAAATTAAACTGGTTCTTCAATAAGGAAATCATCTATGGATTCCAAAGCTGTGACTAGGAGCTGCAAGGTGAAACCAGCCACACGCAGATGAACCGCAGCACCTGGCTCCTCCAGCTGCTGCCCACCTCCCACTGGACATAGCATTTGGTTCATGTTTATATGGCCTCACACAGTTGTAGGGGTGAGGGAGCAGGTTGGTGCCTGGGGAGTCACTGATGCCCTCTATTGAATTTCACAAACTGAAGAAAATGGATGCCTTGCTAGAATAAATTTTCCACTTTCTTGTTCATTAATTAGACTTTCTCTTCATTGATATATTTGAGGCTAATTATTGGTGACAGCTAAACTTGAAATTATTTTGCAACTCAGCTAATAGTGAGGAGTTGATCATTTGTTACTGAAATCATCATCTTTCCCCCAGCTAAAAATACAGGCTTTCTTGCTTTTGTTTCTCTCATCAGCATCTTCACAGCATCTTACTTACTGTTGTTGTTAATACTAAATTATTATGCACCGTTGTCACTACTAGTGAGTTGGAAATTTTTCATCTTAGGAGAGATTTTAAACCCTTCAGATGCTGACACAAGTGTCCAGCCACAGTGCTGGCTCTGCAAGATGCTTGGAAGGTTCTTTGATGACTATCTAATAACAGACACAATTAAATGGTGTTCATGAGTCTGTTGTTGCTCTTACTGAATGCAAAGAGCCACCAAACATACATAAAAATATCTCTAAAGTGCTTGAAGATTCCTCCACATACTATCCATCTGAGCATTTAACCAGGAAAAAGCACTTTTTTTTCTCCAAAGGAGAGAGAAAAAATGACACTGGATTTTAGCTATGTCTAGACTGATGTTACCAGAGGCAGCTACAGTCTCAAGTCCCACTGCAGGCCCTTCTAGGACACATGTGCACTCCCACCACTGCTACAGAACACTTGGTATAAAGGCCACATCACAGCAGGCCTTCAGCTTTGCTGAATATTCACCATGCAGCTGCTGTGGGAAGGGCTACAGAGTAAGCCTGCAATCAGGTCCAAATTCAGGCCACTCCTGTCCTTCATAATGGAGCAAAGGAACTAATAAGTGCAAGGCTTGGATGCTTCAACCCCTCCTCCAGTCTGGACACCAGAGAAGTGCAGGTACGCTCACCAGAGGGCTGCTCCTACCCTTTCTTTTCTCCATCCTCTCCTACCAAGGCTTTGTGATCATTTATGTGGAAAAAACTTCTTATTCTCTGTCTTGATGTGCCTTTGTTCTGCCAAAACAAGCTGCAAACCCAAGGTACCAAGGTTCCAAGACCAACAAGGCGCTATGGGAGTAGAATCTCCAAGTAATAAAGAAAAGGTCTATCAGATGAAGACATGACTTTCTGTAGCACAGAGGTCCTCCTCGAAACCTCCAGAGATGCTCTGTGAGTGCTGTCCATGCTCCCTCTGCTCCCAGAGAGACGTTAGAAAACTGTAGACCATGAGAACAACACTGAAGTGTCACAGGCCCTGACTATCACTGAAAAGAGAGAAAGAACATAGACCTTGAGCAGCTCAAACACCTTCATGCTCACTCACCCCACTGAAAGGCCAGGCTGTCTTCAAATAGAAATGGTGCAAGTAAAAATAACAGTAAGGAGCAGAAGCATGAAAAAAAAAAAAAAAAAAAGAAATAATGAATCAGGGCTTTGATCACACACATGGTCCTGCCTCCATAGAAGTGATGTCCCACAGATCCCCACAGGGCATAGCTCGGCTCAGTGCACAGCTGTGCAGACAGTTTCATTCAGATGAATCTCACCAATACTTAGAATAATCAGTTGTACTGCCAATGGCTTACAAACACTTGTAAATCAGGTCAACAACCCAAACTTTAAATATTCTTGGCCTCAGTTTGTTTGTTTATGCAAGATTTTATCAGCATGTTCTTAATGAAATAGAAAAAACTTTATACTTTCATTTCTTCACAAGCAGCACGCTGTAGAACGCTGAATTTAAGAAGTCAAAAATATCTGTGCTTTTCAGATTGTTATTGAAGTCCTCATAGGACCTCTTTATAGACAAAGAGAATATTAAACTGGAGCTACTTCTTTGCTCCACTGAATTTTGATATAGCCCTGTTTGAGCCAGCTGGGATATCTTCTAGAAAGCAGTCTTGGATTTATTAATGGTTCTCAAAACCTGCCACTGAAAAACAACTTCCATGGTATGACCAGAAGGGAAATAGGTCTGAAGGTAAATGCAGGTTTTGGACCCTATTGGTTTCTAATATTCAGCTTTAAGAATCAGATTACATGTTTGTTCAATAGCAATAAACTTCCAGAGTTTTATTGAGTCATAAAAACACTACAACTGCTTCCATTTATGGCCTGTATATAATTTACTTGGGTAGGTTTCCTCTCTAATGGTGCAGTGCAAGTGATTTGAGTTCTATTAGCTGGAAACAGTACATCTACATTTGCACAACTCTAATAAATAATTCTGCCCGATGGACAGCATCCCATCCAGACTACTGTGTAAGAAAGAGAAGGAGGGGCTGGCAGGGGGTCAGGGGAAGGAGGAGAGAGAGAGTAGGAACAGAAAAGAAGGCCGTTAAGACTTCACAGAATTTAGGAATTCAGGGATCCTCTTTTTGCTGGTGCTATCAAAATCCCGTTTTCCTGCTTAATTTGTGTGATACTTTGAGCTTGAAATGTAACCACAGTTCATGCTAGACTGCAGGTTGAACTCATTCCGAGCCTTGCAAAGGCATCCATTTGAAACGGAATCTCCCAGGACACAAAGAACTCCTGAGCACTCAGAGATGCACTCAGCTCCCTGGAAGCTTTAGAGCAATAAATGAAATGTTAGACTGACTTACAGCTAAATGAATTATTTGATCTCAGGTACAAGAGCAGGAGAGCTGTATTTCAGGTTTAAGATCTTTCAGCCATAGCAGGGAAGGGGGCTGGGGGTCACCCTGCAGTAAGAGAAAGGATATATCACTGTGCAAACACCCAAGACATAGGCAACGCCATCTCTTATGTCTGTATAGCACCTAATGGTTAAATTACTGAGTTAGGATACTAGTTGTAAGTGGGGCTGTCTGCCCTCTATCACTATAAATGACATTAAAGGTAATGACACTTGATTTTCACAAGAAAACAAATCAATTAAATAGCATCAAGTCCTTTTCAACAGAATAATAAAACAAAGGGTTAGCAATTGTGGGTCACATTTTTTAATGCATAACTAGAGGACACTCAAGGATAATGAAGAACAAGCATAGATTTGCCATTATTTAGACTATTAGTCATGTGACTGCAGTACAACATTTAGTGCTTTGATATACAGTAGTTCTTTGACATACAGTAGAAGAAAATCACTGCGGCTCTTAGACACTGGTGTAGGCTGCAATGACTGCAGAATCTCCCAGACCTACTCAACCCAGCAAAACTACAGCTCAGAGTCGACACGATGGTTCTTTAAAATACACTGGGTGAGTAAATAAAAAGGACCAAAAAGATATGTGAGTTAGAGGATAATGCTAGAAGAAGATCAAAGTGATCACGAATAAATTTAGACTAGAAGGTAGGAAAAAAAAAATTAAAAAGCAACAAACAAAACCATTACAGAATTATATCCTGGAATGACTTTCTGCACTGTGCAGTAAGGGAAAGAGACTTAAATTATTTTAAGGTGAAAAAAATTTAGGGAAGCTTGTAAAGCAAAATATGGGTCAGCCTAGGGTAATAAATGAAATGGGAAATACGAGTTCTTATGTGACTTGCCTTGACACTGTACTAGAGGAAAGTGGATGATGGAAGGACTCTTGGTTCTTGTTTGATGATTGTATTGATTTGATTCATATTTATTCTGCATTGTATACATAGCAAACTGAGCTGTCCTGACAGATACTTTTGTAACCCTGTCTACTCTTTTCATAACAGTAAAGCTCGTGCAATGGAAAAAAGATTTATTTCAAATGAATTTCATGTAAAAAATGGAATGAGACAAGGGTTTGTGGACTTGTACGTAATTTGTTCAGCCTTCTGTGCTCAGGACAGCCTTAGCTTTCCTGGATCATGAAGAAAAGTACCTGTTTGTTAATGGCAATTGCTACATGCTATAAGGCCCGAATTCTTTCATAGCCACAAGCATGTTCTGCTATCAGAAGCAAGAGGTCATTTTATTCCTATTCCAAGCCAGCCTTAGAGTGAATGGAATTACACTTGAAAACAATAAACTAACATATATTGGTAACATTCTCTCTCAGCTTTATTTACTCAGGTATATTGGATAAATTTCACATTACAGCATGATGCCAAGCAGAATGGAAAATTCAGCCAGAGAAGCTGCAAGAAGAAAACAGATTCTTAACTTAGTTGCATGCAGTGCAACCAATGCACAGTACCTGGCTGAAATGCTACTGGAAAAAGCCATCTCCAAGAGCCATCACGAAGTGCTTATGTTCAGCACCTATGTTGGAATAACAAAAAAAAGAATCAAACCATTGCAATGCGTTTAGCTTCAAAATTGGGCACTAATGAAAATTATTCCTTATTATCTCACTTGTCTTAAAAAGAGAATTAAAGGAACAGTCAGAGGAATAAAATCCCTGTCTATGGTTTAGAAACCACTGTAGATGTCACACTGTGGCTCAAAGCAAATGCATGTCACTAGCCCAAAGGACTTTAGAAAGACTAAAAGAAACCAGCAAGACTAAACAGAGAGGTAAAAAGGGTATTAGAAATGCGAAAAGACAATCACAATCTAGAGAAATAAGTGCGCAATGAAGAACTAACACAATTATTGCAGCTGTTTCTACCATGGAAGAGGTCAAGGAGGCTCCTGCACAGCTACTCCTTCTTTATAAGGGGACACATCAGAGGATCATTCTCATATTGAGGGAGATCATGAAGCATATCAAAAGGTATTATAACAAATCACCAAGACCAAAGGATATTCTTCCAAGAGTACCTGAGGAACTCCACTGTGAAATTGCTGAATTAATAACTGGTGCACACGCTGAAATGTAAAACTGTCTCAATGTCAAGACACTTGAAGGTAGCTAATGTGGTTTCAATTTTTAAAGAAGATTCTATATAAGGTTCAGGTAACTACAGACTGGTAGCACATCTGTACTAGGCTAATTGATAGAAACTGTAATATAAAAGATGATCCGTGAATAAATAAAGTATAATGGGGGAGAGTCCATGCAGTTCTGTAAAGGCAGATCATGCTTTACAGTCTCATGTAGTTCTTTGAAGAAGTCGATAGACATGGGGATAAGGGAGATCCAGCTGATAATGTATTTGCATTTCTAAAGGCATTTTACAAAGAATTGCCTCAAAAGAAGTTAAGCTACCATGGAATGAGAAGGAAGGTCTTCACAGGAATAAATAATTGTTTAAAACATACCAAACACAGGTTTGTAATTAAATTATCAACATTCATAGGCAAGGGTGGTAACTACTGAAATTAGCTTAGTGAATTAAATTAGTGGAAAAAAAAATTATGAAAGCAAAAGATAGTGTGACAGCAACATATCCACAATACAAGCACCTGCTGACCACTTTGTGCAGTTTGATCCCCAACTCAAAAAGGATACACCAGAACTTGAAAAAAAAAAAAAAATAAATAAAATAAAATAAAATAAAATAAAATAAAATAAAATAAAATAAAAAACACAGAAAAGGGCAGCAGTTGTGATGAAAGGTTCAAAGGATTTCTATTCAAAGAACAGCCATGTACAATATGACTTTTCATTCTAAAAGGAAGATATCTGGATGGGGCAAGGGGAAGGGAGAGCTGGGATAGCACAAGATTAAGGGAATGGCCAACTAAGGAACAATTGCAATAACTGTCCATTTTCTCTCCCATAGACAGTTACACTCAGCTATTAGATGGCAGATTCCAAACAAACAAAAGAAAGGAGGTTCTCCATGTAATACAGAGGTGATCTGTGAAATTAGCCATGGGCAGTTGCGCATGATGGAAAGCCTCTGTGTGTTCAAAATTAGATTGGGTGGGTTCATGCTCCTCTGAGGGCTGTGGAGTACTATGGTACCACCTTGGTCTCTATTTCCAGAGCTGCAGGTAACCAGAGGCTTGATACAGCCATTCCTTAGCATCCGTTGAACCCCTACTAGGAAAGAGAGAACCCAATGTCAGACCATTCTCCAACACTCAAGTCCTCATAGTAAGTGATTATGAGGAGCAAATGATGCTTTTCAGAGCATGTTTATCTGTTGTCACTGTCAAAATTAAGTTGGGAATGAATCAAGTATTTGTACCTACTACACACTTTCCTAATTGCTGTCTTTTGTGGGTCCAGGTTTTGGACACAATGCCTGTTACCCAGAAAGCTGAGGAGTTTAAACAATTCTGTCCACAGTAGGAAAGGGAGGTGTCTGCCACATAAATATGTGGCAAAACACTAAGGAAAATGTCTTGCAACAGCCCTACTGATCACACTTCTCTGCAATAGTCATGTAATAGCAAAGATTTGAGGATCTCCAGCAGGTCCTTTAGAGAGAGGTTGTTTGACGTAAAAATCTGCTTGAAGACAAAAACACAACCCTGTAAACTGTCTTTAATGCCTTCCATAATATGGAGTGGAAAAAGCTTTAGATCAAGACATTTGAGTCAAACCTATTTACGATACGCTCATCTCCTTTAAGGCAAAATTACCCATACCAGCTGGGAGTCCGCAGAGAATAAATGGCTACATCACACCAAAGAAATGATCTCCATCAGCCATGATGGACTAAGCTTTATTGTTTGAAGCCTCTACTTCAGAACTTCTTTGGTTGCCTGCCAAGTTCAGGAAGGAGTAATCTTCTCTTGATTCATAACCTGGCTCCTGAGAGCACAGTTTCCTTTTCCCTTCCTTTGATGCAATAGAGGCTGGGCAAAGAGAGACATGTAAGAAAGTTTGGCAGTAAACCTGCCCTAAGATTGCACTTAGAGAGCATTAACAACTTTTATTTCAAAGTTCAGCGTTTCCTGCTCTGAAGTTTAGGGTAAAAACCTTTGTCATGGGCTTGTTGCAATCTTCCCTTAGACTTTAACTCTGGGCACTCTTGGGTAGCTTTTTCCCCCTTCTCCTGATCTGTAGGTTATAGTCAACACCTACAGATCATAAGAAAATAGATAACAAGAGTTTCCCAGCTACAGAGGGGACCCAGGACATTAGCCAGTCCTCTCATCTGCCCTGATCTCTTCCTGGACTTCAGTCTAGCTGTGGCTTTTATTTCCTTGCTTCAAGAGTACTGGGCAATGTTACATATTCTGTGAAGGAGTATGTGACAGGAGCACACTGAGGACCCTTCTTAAGCAATACACGGTTGACCGAGGCAACAGGAATTGGCCCTCTGAACCGAACTCTGGTTTCAACCAACACCCTGTCAGTACCAAAGAGAGCAGATCAATGGAAGCTCCTGTTCTGAGTTATGTGATCATTAGAGATATATTAGTATCTGCTGAATCATTTTATCCCTTTAACTCCTCAAGAATTCTTAATGAGGAAGAATTTCTAAATCAAGAGATTAATATGCAATACAAATTGCATATTAAAGCCATGCAAATGATACTGGTAATCTTGGCTGGGATTCCCCTGTTGAGAGTGGGATATTTCTGGCAATTGCTGCCTCCAAACCAGCCCTGGAGTGTCCCAGAGGTAGGTTTGTCTTATTTCATTATTAAGTAGCTCAGCAGGATGAAATATGAACAGGTACAAAAAGATACATCAAAAATTTTGGCAAGTGTGAAGATAAGTCAGGCACCTGTGGCAATCCTCTGTACAACACCATGGCAAACCATCACAGTGGCCCATGAACATGACGGTTGCTACACTAGGAATGGGTGCAGTTTTGTGAGGTTACTCAGGAACCCTTGCCAAGGAGTTAAATCCTCTGAGCAATCTGCCGTACAAGTATTCAACAAAAAAAAGTACCTCTTTCCCACTCAGCATACAAGATTTCAATGCAATCTATCCAGTGCAGTGATAAAAAGACTTGTATGTGATCTTCAGATGGATAAACAAAAGCTTAGTTAGTTATTTTACATCTTACAACGCAATGGTGGGACTAATGTTGGAATAGTGCATTTAGTCGAGTGAAAAATTGAAGATAGTACAGTGAACAGCAATACAATTATTTGAAGGCTGGAAAATGAGTTTCTATGAAACGCTGAAGGAGTTCAATACATTCTAACTATGAAAAAAATAGATGAGATGGAGAAATGACTTGCTATATGGTGCGTAAACAGCCTGTGAAGGAAGGAAATTAAAATATGCTCTACAAAGTACCAGAGGAAGTGACCATCAGCTGGAGAGTAAAGTTACACGAATTCAAATTAGAAATAAAAGTATTCACAATTGGGAGAGTCTTCTGAAGGGGCAGAAGTGCAGACCCCACCTCATTAGATAAAATCCAGACACTGTTCAAGATGCTACTTCAGTTAAACACAAGTTATCGGGCTCATTCCACAGCTAGCTAGAAAAAAAATACTCTCAGTACACAAAATCAGACTAAATACTATAACGTCTCTTTCAAGCCAAAAGCTATGCATTCTATATCAAAACGTTATCTTCAAGGAATACTAATATAGCTCATTCAAGCAGACAGCACTTAGAAAATGCCAGAACTGGAGTATTATTCTCTATAACGTCGTCTCAGTCCTGTTGAGCATGTGCATGAGCTTTAACAAGATGATCATTCTGTTGTTTCTTTCCCACGCTGTTGCTTTTTACATTTTTTTTTTTAATTATTGTCTCCAAGGGCAGTGACAGGTTTGCTGCCACTGAATGAGCCAGGGTCCTGCTGCCTGAAGCCTGCCACTGCCTCTTCCTCTGGCAGACTCTGCAGCTTCTGCCCAGTGGGGAATTCTAGTGTTTCAACTTCTCTTTTATCTCATTTGAGGATGGAGTTTTTAAAGGGAGGTTTGTTTTGAATGAAATATGGCAGAATCACATGAACCTCAAATGCAGAACAGTTTTGGATATGTCTGATCACAGAATCACAGAATCCCAGAATGTCAGGGGTTGGAAGGTCCCTGGAAAGCTCATCCAGTGCAATCCCCCCATGGAGCAGGAACACCCAGATGAGGTTACACAGGAAGGTGCCCAGGCGGGTTGGAATGTCTACACAGAAGGAGACTCCACAACCCCCCTGGGCAGCCTGGGCCAGGCTCTGACACCCTCACCATGAAGAAGTTTCTTCTCAAATTTAAGTGGAACCTCTTGTGTTCCAATTTGAAACCATTATCCCTCGTCCTATTACTGGTTGTCACCGAGAAGAGCCTGGCTCCATCCTCCTGACACTCAACCTTTATATATCTGTAAACATTAATGAGGTCACCCCTCAGTCTCCTCTTCTCCAAGCTAAACAGATGCAGCTCCCTCAGCCTTCCCCCCATAAGGGAGATGCTCCACTCCCTTCAGCATCTTTGTTGCCCTAATGGAAGTAAACTTTCCAGCATTCCTGCTGCAGCGTATTTCTGTCCATTTGGTTGAACTACCCAAGCATATTTTTCACTATTCAGTTCAATATAACAGAATTTTCTGGATCTTTTTTCCACCATCTTGTGGAACTGGAGGATATTGTCGTCTGTGCAGCACAACTCATAGGGCAGAATGAGGAACTACATTCTGCAACCATCTGTGGCAATTGTACTATAAAAGAGAAATGTAACTTCATAATAAATGAATTAAAAGCAAGTCTTCAGGAAGTAAATTTTTCTTTCAGCCAAAAATATTCTCTCCTGCCAGAGACTTTGACTTTGTGGAAATAAGCCTTGAGCAGAAGTTTATCTACCCTTACTTACTGGCATAACTGAAGTCAGATGCCTAATGCTGAGGAAGAACTGACACAAGGTAGAAACCTTCCAGAAGGTGTTTCACTCCTTTCCAAAACAGCCAGTCTGGTCCATCTCAGGATCCGCTGCATGAAGGTATTTCCAGCTCTTTAATGGTACTCTTGTTTCATTGCCAAAACATGGCGAACTACCTCATCTGTACATAAAACAGAACAAAGACATGTGGTCTGCAAAGACAGAATTTGAGTAGAACTGGCTAAATCCACTTGTCACTGGCTGTGAAGGGACCCTGTGGAGACCAGGTGAAGACAAATCTGATTTTCAGGTCTTTTAAGAAAGAGGTGATTTTCATAGAAGTGGGCACTGAAAAAGCTTAATAAAAGACTGAGGGATGTTCCCTGAGCAGGGTCTGAGAACCCTGCACAGGAGCTGAGTCTGGCCCTCCACAGTAACAGTCCCCCTCCATGACCTGTCAGTCTCGGTCACTCATCCAGCTTCCAGCTTCTGCAAAAATAAGGCTTCAGGATTGCCTGGGAAATTTTGCTTATTTATTTTACAAAACTATGTGATTAATCTGTGAAAGTGAATCCAAAATGAGTTGTTTCTCAGCTACTTGGCTTGGGCTCCCTTATTCTGCATGGAGAGGAGCAGGCATGTTAAGGGTAAAATAATCAGATGTAGTTTTGATATCTATTTTAGGGTGAGATTAGTTCCACCCTAAACCCCACTGACTCTATCACCTACCTTTGTGCTGGCTATAGGCACCTACAGTAAGTCAGATTAAGCCTGTGCAGGTAGGTACTGCAGAAGTTGTAACCACAGAGCATCATTAGCATGACTTGCTCTGGAAATACAACTAAACAAACAAACAAATGAAAAACCCAACCCAACCCAACAAAAACCAACCAAACAAAAAACCCAAACACAACAAAAAGCCCAAACAAACAAACCAAAACTGTTTAAATACTCAAGAAAGTCAAGTCAGAGAATCAAAATGTAAAACAAAAATTAGTTGACACTTTGGCTTATTTTGACTTTAATACTCGTGTGTGCATCACTTCTCCCTTGATAAAATGAAGGCATTAGTACTGATTCACCCCTCAGATGTATTGTGAATATACATTCATTAAATTTCATAAAGGACGATTCTATGGCAAAGCATAAGAGAAAAACCCAGTAAGAAATTAGTAATTCTGTATTCAGTACTGTATGTAGTAAATAATGCATTGAGCCACACACTGAATGATGAGACTAAATGAAATATTGAATAGTTGCTCTTTCAGCAAGCAAGTCTATTCTGTGCACCGAATGAGGTAGGGATTCTGTCTAAAGAGAAGTGATCACATATTTAAGACTGCATTACAATGCATATACACAGGAAGACTAAATGAAGGTTTTGCAGATATCCTTAAATCTGCCGATTTATAATTTTTGAGTGCTTGAATTTGTGACTTTGAAACTGTTTAGTAAAATTGTATTTGGCTTTTTTCATTTTTTAATTTATTTCCCTGTTTTGTTTTGTTTGAATTTTTTTGACTAGTCATCAGACACCTGTTTTACAGATGGTAGCAAAGACAGGTAATCCCTAGCTGGGACCTGAAAGACAGCTCAAATACTTGAGCTAGCTGGGGAGTATATAAAATCAGACAAGAGAGTGACATAGGTCAGACAAAATAAGTGATTTATTCTTTGTGTTACATATAGACAACTTTTCTATCCACCTTAGCCCAACATCAGTGGCAAACAGAGGCTTGAAAGTCACCAGAATCATAGCACAGAACCACCCAAATTCTTAATCACACATACATTTGTTTTTTTTGTCTTAAATACATATATAGCCCTGTTTCCAACAATACACAAAGCCTGACATGCCATAAAGCTGTATTTTTTCTTTGTAGCTCTGTCGGAATCAGGGCTTCAGGATATGCTCATTTTTAAAGCAAGTGCAAAGCTGATGCTTGTTTGGGATTGTAGAACTAACACATTAGTTGGGCTCAGTACTAAACTGAATGCGATTTATACGAATAACCAGCCAGGGAACAACACATTCTCCTGCCTTCACCTTCCAAGGTGATAAATGCTCTTACATGGCTCAGAGATTGCTCTTCATTTTTTAAGATAAATAAAGGTTTATGAAGAAGCATCAGTTTTACATGAAAAACTCTATTTTTTTCCTTTAACTTTTGTCATTATTGTATTTGCACTTCAACTTTGCATTAAGCCCCAGTATTACCATACCATGACACATTACTCATCCTCCCACACATCTCATGTGCAGTCAGAAAAGCAAGAATTCTTTCTCCCTTCTGCGTTTCTCCTGCTCTCTCCATTCTGCATTCTCCCTCATTCTCTTTCACATGCTTGCTCATCTCTCGGTTCTTACCCCATTCTTCACTGTCTTCCTCCTTCACATACTTCTGATCCTCTACAGTTGTCACGCAAGCCCACAATGCTAAACACTTGTACATGTATCCATTGCTTTCTGGCTCTCACTTGATCACACTTGGAAACCTCCATGATGTAGCAGCATTGTTGTCAGGACCCTTGACTACATCCAAGATGTATGAACAGATCCTGGTGTTAAAGACAGAGGAGTAGTTGTTCCTCCTGAGCCTTTACAGGCCTCAGGTGTGCACAGGTGTCCTGCCCTTCCTCCCTCCGGCTACTCTGTTATCTCACCTATCTTCACCTGCCCTTTCTTGCTGACCTGTCAGGCCTGTGTCTCCACTGCTCGTCTTCCACCGATCAGCATCTGTCTAGACTGTGATGGGGCAGGTAGATCCAACAGTTGGCTTTGATATTCAAAACAAGAGGTTCTCCACAAGGTAATATTCCAGTAGGGCAACTTGAAGTCAGGTTCTGGAGTACACCTGAAGAGGCACCAAAAACCATCAGGTGGATGCTAACCACCACCTCTTCCTATTTCAGAGACATGGCTGAGCCGGAGGTCACATCAACACTCCAGTTTGCTGCTGCTTGCATTGACCTTCTCATCTCAGATTTCTCAAACATCCACATAATGGTTTGTCTCAGCTTCGTGCCGTCCTCTCCCCTTCAGGGATATCTGTGCATATCCCTTCTGTACCACCACAGGGTCATGGTCTCAGTCACCTGTCACTGCGACACAGCTCTGCGGTGCCTCATCATGCTTGAGGTGATGTGTAGGGACAGACAGTGTCAGGCATTGGAACAGGCTGCCCAGGGCAGTGGTGGAGTCACCATCCCTGGAGGGGTTTAAATGGATTTAGATGAGGTTTTCAGGGACGTGGTTTAGTGCTAGAGTTAGGTTATGATTGGACTCGATGATTCTGAGGGTCTCTTCCAACCAAAACGATTCTATGATTCTATGTTGTAGTGGTTAATAAATTAGCACTGTATTCAGCAGCATGAGTGCATTTCTCCTCCACGTCTAAAATATTTCCCAGAACAAAGAGATTCAAGCAAGACTCATTAAAGAACCTTATCTTTTCCAGAGACCACCAACGGTTGTGAGCAAATAGTTCGACCTAGCTGCTGAGTTGCTGAATGTGTAAAACGAGTTAAAGGAATATAACCCTTGACATTACTGTGTCTCAGTTTCACATTCCATGGAAACAAGTTTTATAGCTCTGTTATGGTGGAGCAGTGGCAGTTTAGCCATGAAGTACCTTGCTCCTGTACACAGCAGGCCAGACTGAGATAGATGATCCACACTGAAATACATAACCATTAATTTATAAAAGAAAAATATCACATATTCATTATTTTTCCTATCAGGTTTCTTTTTCAATACACATTCATAAAAAGAAATGAAAGAACAACTAATATGCCTTTAGTTACTGTGTCTGTCTGTTTTCCAAACGTAATTCATGACCTGCTTCAGCAAACAGGAGAACAAACATATTTGCTTTTGATAAATTAAAATGGTTTGGTGCAATTCTTTATTACATTTCTTTCCTCCTTTTTTTATTTCACATTTTTTCTCCTCTTCTGCAGTGTTTTCCTTACAATTATCTTTGCTTGCTCTACTCCAATGACCCCATACTCAGTCTGACCCTGGTGTCTGTTACACCAGCGTAGTGTCAGAGTACCTCCTCTGTGGTGGATTCAGAATGAGATTGTAACCTGGTGTTTAGCATCAGAAAATAAACAAGATTTCATAAACACAAGCATAACTGCAAGGAAGAATGGACATCTGTGATGAACCAAGGGGAGAAGGGAAGATCTCCACCTGTGATGTTCAGATAGGCTGGACAGCCCACCTGCCTGGAACTCAAGGGCAGCTGAACAACCCTACAAAACCCTCTGTGCAAAACCACCTATCAAAGGGGCTGAGCGAGAACCTCACATCATGCAAAGAAGATTGGGACAGAGGTACAAGGCACGGGCAGGGTCCAGTGCCTTGGCGGAGTGATTCAAACTAACAGGATGCAGGTTGCAGGTGAATTACAGCTCCTCAGCAGGTGAGGAGCTGAGTCTCCAGTACTTGGAGGCTTTGGGTGTAAAAGGTGGAAGAGCCTGAAGTGTTCAATGTAGAAAGATCATTTATTGGAGATTTTATGTTGGAGAGAGACAGAGGAAAATATCTGTATCAGGGATGCCTAGGATGGAATTAATTTCTCCCAATTTAAACTATCTATCAGGAAGATGTCTACAGCTAAACAAGTCTGCTGGCTGCTTTGAGATCCAAGGAGACAAACAGGCATTTCTAAGGTGTGAGCCAACTGTTTCAGGTGTCATCTTTAGGTTTTGCTCTGAAGCCCACAGCTCTGACCACGTGTCCCCTGGCCAGGGGGACTCCCTTGGAGACATCTGCACTTAGTGAGGTGAATCCCACCCTCAGGTCCCCATGCAATGGCAGCTCACAGGAACTGTGAGGCCTTCTAATAGTCTAAGTAACATGATTTCACTCCTGATTGCTCCACCAAGTCTAGATCAGTGGTGTATGGAAAAACCACTAGCTCCAGAAGTGTAAGAGAGAAAACTGGACACCCTTTCCAAAAAAGTCTGTGTGAGACAGTTCTTCCATCAGGGAGTTATTTTTATTAATCAGGTGTAATTCCAGAAGCATTTATTCAGTAAGATTAATCTTGCAGAGCAAGATGAAAATGCAGTCTTCTCCTGTAGCTGGAATTTGCATTGGCTACAGCTGTTCACAGATGACAAGAATAAAGTGAATCACTTACAGGATGGTCAAGAAGTAAAGGAAGAAGACTTAAGAAAACCATGGGGTTGGAATGATTACTTTCTACCTGTTAACAGCAAAGGTCTGAGCCTGTCTTGCCACAGTCCAGGTCTTCAGCAACCAAGACTGATGGTGAGGAGAGTCATACTGTAGTAGTAATGAAAAGTAGATGCTACCCAGAACTGTGAATCCAAGGTGGAGTAGTAGCTAGTCCTAAGCATAAGACTGGGTGCAAGTAGGCTGAACTTGTGGAGGAAGTGTATTGATAGCCCTAAGCTCTCTTAGAAATTAAAAGCTGTTGACCAAATGCCTAAAAGGAATGGTATACGACCATTCCAACAAGTATGTGTGGTCCAGATTCTGTATATATTTTCCTGATGTTTGTGAGCTTTTAAAAGTCGGCATCAAGGACATTTTCTAAGATGGCCAAAAGCCCGTTTATGGTAAAGAAAAACCTATTTGAGGCAACATCCCAAAAGTGAAACAGACCTGAGGAATAGCAGCAGCTGCACATGATATCTCAGCAGAAGACCAAAAGGCAGCATTAAGGCAGGCTGCAGCATTTGCCCCAAGAGCCCTGGCAAACTCAGGAGAAGGCTGTGCTCTGATATGCAAGGAAACCTACAGGTCTCTCCTTGGAGCAGAGCAATTTCGTGAGCTGCCTTTTGGAACTGCATTGATTGTGAATCAGTATGAAGCAACACAGAGAGAGGAGACTGCTAAGTGCACCCAGGTGACTGCAGCACGTTCCTGCAATTGCCAGCACTGCGCTGTGAGCCTGAGACAGCGGGGAAGTCACCACCTCAAGCGGGTTTCCGAGTAGAAGCACTGGCTGAAGATGTACGAGTGCTGCGCTGTGTGTACCCAGGGGAGGATTCAAATGGTACACTGACAGGCAACATGAGGAGATTTTGCAGCCCATGAACTGTCGGATTGGCCTGTGCAAAGCACCTAAGCAGACTTGTCTGCTCCCAGAAGCAGGAACTACTTGAGCAGGTCAGCCCATGGCTCTGGATCTGGGTGCTGGTATCTGAAGGACACTCAGTGATGACTGAATCTGCAGCTGATGAGCTACAAGATGTGTGGAGTGAGAATGTGCTGCCCTAAAATGCCTCAATTTTTTGCTGGAACATTCCTCTACTGGATAATGGTCTCTTCTTTAGTGGCTGTTTCAACACTTTTGGGGATATATCAGCTTCAGCAAAATTTGTCATTGTTTTCTCTGATCTGAGACGGCATTTTCGCACTGAGTTTGTACTGTGGAATTACTAACAAGACAGTAGTTAGGACACTCATAGAGATTAGAAAAGCTACAAGGCCAAATCCTTGCTGCAACTTTGGTCACTCGTCTGGAACTCAAGACAATTCACAAGTCTCTGAAGCAAAAAGATAACAACTCAGCCCAAAGTGGGACTCCACAGAAGATGCTGCTCCCTGATATTGCAGACCAAGAGGAGCAAGCCAGCAGGGCAGAAAGCTAAGAGCCATTTAGGGAGGTAAAGTGATGGGAAGCTGTCCCTTCCTGCCAGTTCTGGACTCCACTTTGCAGAGGACAAGTGGAAGACACAAACAGGGACTGAGACGTTGGTCAGATGAGACTCTCATCACCGGGCTTGTTGTACAACAAAGGAGCCATCCACATTACCCACAGTTAGGAGAAGCCCAGGAAGGATTTTCATCAAGCAGTATCGCTGTCCCTCATGTCTCAGCGTACAAGGGAATAGATCATAGAATCACAGAATCATAGAGTCATAGAATATCAGGTTGCAAGGGACAACGATCCTCTGGTCCAACCTTTCTTGGCAAAAACACCATCTAGATAAGATGGCCAAGCACCCTGTCCTGCTGAATCTTAAAATTGTCCAATGTTGGGGAATCCACTACTTCCCTGGGGAGGTTATTCCAATGGCTGATTGTGAAAAATTTCCCTTTTGTTCAACCAGAATCTCCTCAGGAGTAACTTGTACCCATTGCCCCTCATCTTTTCCATGTGACTGCTTGTAGAAAGGGACTCTCCATCTCCTTTGTAGCCACCCTTTAAATACTGGAACATGGTGATAAGGTCTTCCCTAAGCCTTCTTTTCTCCAGGGTGAATAAGCCCAGCTCTCTCAGTCTTTCCTCATATGGCGGCTTTCCAGTTCTTTGATCATCTTTGTGGTCCTTCTCTGGACCTTCTACCCTGTCCACATCTTCTTTGTATAGATACAGGATTGATCACCATGCAAAGGAAAAACATAAGTGAATGCCATCAGAGGAAAGAGCACAAGCTGATGGAGGAGGAAAAGGCCTGGGAAGTCTGTGTATGCATGGCTGTACTGTTACCTACACTAACTGCTCTCACCACTACCGCTCTCACTACTACATCTGTCTACTGGGGACAAGGCCAGGGGGACACTGTTCCCAACACAGTGAGGAAGAATAGGCATCCTTTTTCAGGAACCACCATGAACTTACCAAAGACCAGTGGGACTCCCACTACTGGTCATCAACTTAGAGAGGATGGAATAAACTCAGTTTTTTCAATGAAAAAAAAAGAAAAACATATCTCAATGGCAACAAACACACTCCCATCTCTAACATATGATTACATTTCAAATGTAATTACAAATGTTTCCAGAGCGTGCAGATGTATTTAGTCTCACAAAGCAGAGCTAATTTATTCATAAGCAGATCTGCAAGGCTGCCCAGGCAGAATCCACTCCATATTCAAGGGGATTATTAAATTGGTGGGTGTGAAGGGTTTCTTTGCAAGAGTCTCCAGTGCATAGATAGAGCAGGCAGCCAAGTGAAAGACAGGAATGGCAGGCAAGACAGGCAGGCAAGAGGGCCTATTTGCATGATGAAAAAATGTCACAGTGACAGCCCCAAACTGGCAGGATTTCAGGAGGGAGAACGGCTGCACAACACTGTAAGACAAACGTCTCTAGAAACAGGCAAGCAGTCCTGCAGGGACTGATACCTTGGCAGGGTACATCCATGCTCTCCGTCAGGCTGCGGTCTCTAATTTGTGGGATGTCTGGCAGGTGTATCTGCTGGAGGTCCTCTGGTACATCTGGAAGTCACCCAGGAACAGAAAGCCCGCGGAGAATCAGAAAACCGGTGCTGCCTGCTCTATGCTGCCTGGACGGTCTGAAAAAAACCAAAAAAAATCTGAGAGATGATAAGGAGCTTTTTAAACTGCACCTCAGCCTGTGTGTGTTCCTAATCTGCTCCAGTCCTCAGTGATTTCAGTTGACTTGGTTGACTTTGCATTAGGGCAGAATAATGGAAACATTTGAAGGTACAGGGGAAATAAATCCGGAGTGGTTGCTCCTGGAGACTCTGCTCACCGAGTCAGGACCAACTGCAAGGAGAAGAGAAGATGCTCCTTCGTGTCCTCCACTCGTTGCTGCTTCCCTGCTGAGCCCCAGGGGCAGCTGTACACGGATCTGGGCACAGTGGCAGCAAGTGGCGACAGAGGCTGCGAGACCTGGCCAACACATACCCCAGCAGTCCCAGGAGGTTCGTTCAGAGGGGCTTCTGTCCCACCTAATTCAAATATCAAGCTGTGCTGGGACAGGAATCTTATCCTTTCTTGTTTTTTACAGATGAATGCAAGAAAAATCAGTATTTTTTCTTCGCCCTTTCCTTTCATTTTTCCCCTTTTACCACTCACAGCTTCTTGAAACTTTCTCAACTTTGCAAAAGTGACAGAGCTGAAAAAGAAAAGTGAATTTGTCACAGTGTCACTTTCATGAATTGGAAACATTTGTAAAGTTACAAAGTAGAGAAGGAGGGGAAAGGGTAAAAATCACACTTCATATTCTTCATGAAAGGGAGGAAGGAAAAAAAAAAATAAAACCCAAACTCAATGTGGCATGTGTTGAAAATATATTTTGTCAAAACAAGTGTCAGAGAGGAAAAATGGATCTAGCCCCAATTTCTCAAGGGAGAAGCAACTTGCCTATTTCCCTCTTTCTCATAAAACCATTTCTCCATTTCCCAGAGCGCTTTGGTCAGCTCAGAGTGACAGTCCCTCCACGTGCTGCCCAAGACCCTGGAGTAGGGAGGAGGAAGCAAAATCAGGATCTACCCACAACTTCAGAGCTGTGGTGGAACCGCAGAGATCTGCAGATCAAAACGTGACTTTCTGACAGCCCAGTTGGACAGAAGAGGGACTATACTGCTACCCAGTGGAGGACAGACAGGAATCATTTGCATATGATGCTGGTGGCATTGTGGGAATATCGCCTTTTGATGAAATACTGTGAAAAGCTGATGCCCCAGGGGCACAATGTTTGCAGTCATGAGTGGCGAAAGAGCCGAGTTTGACATGTGTGAGATGAAGAGCCCTGAGGCAGCAGGGCTGGGCAACGAGCCACCAAGCAAGGGAGAAAGGAAAGAGAGGTCATGCTAAGTGTTTTTTCTCTTGCACTAAACACAAAGCAATAGTTTCATGTTCCCTGAATGCCTCTGCAAATGTGGACTGCTGTCATGAGAAGCCAGCAGCATTGGATCCACGACAGTATCGCAGCTGCAAAAGCTGTTTGTGTTCAGACTGCTGTGAGCAGGAGTCTTGCCCCAGGCCTGTGGAGCCTGGTGATGGGTGCTGAATCAGGCTGTCCCTTCGGAAGTGACAGGTTGGAAAGGTCTTGAATATGGAACATCATTTAAGGAGCAGAAAATAATGGCCAAACTCCCCAGAATAGAACCAGGGTGGGAAGTCAGGGACCAGTCACCATGGGAAGGACACACAGATGTGGGAGCAGGTTGTGTGCAGCACGGTGTTATCCACTGTTGATTCATCCGGCATGCTGGTATTTTAGTGTTTCCTAAACAAGTCAGTTATCTTAAATTAAGTCTTCTTTACACCCTTGCTGGAGAGGGGAGAGTTTAATGGTCTTGACCACATGGCTCTGTGATTTCTGTGAGACTCCAAAAGACAGTGCTTTCTCACGCCAAGTAGCAGAGAGGGTACGAGCCTCCACGACAGCCCCTCATGGTGCTGGGCGTGCTCAGATGGGACGTCGTCCCATGTCCCCTCGGCTCTTCCAGCATCACCCAGGGATGCACTTGCTCAGCTGATCTGACACAGACGCCCGAATCAGCCACACGTTTACTCTGCCAAACGACTGAGTGCAAGTTCCTGGGGAAAACCTCTGCTATCTCTGAAGTAATTAGACTAATTAGAACAGTGATTATTTGCATGCTCTCCACTTTGGCTGAACACTGGAACTAAGTCTATGTCTTAATTTGCCCTCCCTGAGTAACACAGGAAAGCAGACTGGAAAACCCAGCCCCTTTCTGGCTGACACAGCAGCTCCCTCAGACACACACAAGGTGGAATCTCCCTGTAGTTTGGGAGCTCTGGAAGCACAAGAGCTTTTCTGGTTCAAGCGGATTTGTGGGCAAGTACTGGGCAGAGTCAGTAACATTCAAACAGCATCGTCCAGGCAGGTTCTGGTGTTTTTTTGTCCCACACAATGAAGAACGTGTTGTCACAACAGTGAGCCCCCGGGAGATGGCCAGGAGGGCAGCACTGGGCAGAGCTGCACAAAACACTGGGATGTGACAGTCCCGGGATGCTGTCACCTGGTGTCCTTGTGCTAAGAGGACAAGTTAAATTCTTTCTGTCTCTAATTCCTACAGGAAATGCAGTGCTGTGGAGTGTGCTGGGTCCCCTTTGCTGTTTGCTTTTCAAGAACATTCAGATGAGCGCCCAAGTGCACACAAAAGTGAATTTTCAAACCACTTTCCCGAATATTCCTGAGGCTGTATATTCAGCTCCATCAAGTACAGGTATCTATGCTGGAAGCACTTGTGCAACAAACCGGTCAGGGAGAAAACCATCACCAGCCAGCTTATCTGACCAGCCACAGCTCACTGACGGAGCTCAGAGTGGCAAGTGTTTCTGAGAACTGCTGGTGACTGATAAATAGGAGTTGAAATAATTTTCACTAATGGACACATCTGAAGGATTTGCCACCTCTTTCCCTACAGTCCAAAAGTAGAAAAGGCAGCTGTGTTTTTCACATCTGCTGTTCATGCAGGCTTCATTCCCTCAGTTCTGTGCATTGAAATGGCTAAAGCTTGCCCTACATGCTAGAAAAGCTATTTGGCTCTCTTGGCTCCAGTTTTCATAAATGACTTACGATTTCAGAAGTCACTGCAGTTAACCGAGGAACAAGAAAAACTGCCTGTTTTGTAGAGATATGAGTTGGCTTCTGCCAAACATTAGCTCTGTCAAGGCGTATCTAACTGAGCCCTGAAGCATGCAAGTCTGCAGTCACATTTGAAAACTCAGGTGGGTGGGTTTGTTAATGTTTGGCCATAGTCTCTGCCTGCCATCTTGATTTTTACCTGGAATTACAGTAAGGTAACTGCAACTGTGCAATCCCATGTCCTGCACATGGTGCTTGTGATCTGTAAAGGAGTCACCCAGATGCTTGCATATTCATGCAAAAAAACATCTCTTTGATCATTTAGATATTGTCTTTTGTGCTCCTTTCTCATGAGATACAGGTGAGCACAGCAGCCAAACATGAGCGGTATTTACCGACGCTTAATGCCTCCTACTGCACTATTACTGCCATCAGACAAGCATCCAAAATACTGCAGTTCAGCTTTCTTTAATTTTGTAAGCTGTGTGCCAATCCCAACCGCAAAAATGTCTGAGTCTTCTCAGCAAAGCAAGGAGAAAAATTAGTGCGCTGACTTGCAGCTTTCAGCCTTGAAGTAATTGTGTATGACATGCAGACCCCACCTTGCACAGCCGTGACTCCCCAGAAGGAGAAGGCAATATATTACTTTGGAATTTCATCTTGGCTGCCATTAATTGATTTCAGAGCTCTGGCCCTTCATTCTGCTTGAGCTGCTAACTAACCCACTCAAGCTCTGGCTACTGGTTACAGTCAGCCTGCTGGGGATAATTACATTAATACAACTGTCAGACTCTGAAGGGATGTGGTACAACTTCAGAAATGTTTGAAAGCCTCCTGAATACCAGGAGCCCAAACTCAAAGCAAGTCCATGAACTCTGACCACTTTTCTTGATGATTGGTAAAATCTGTTTTACACAAAGCAAGTTGCTGGACTGGAGTCTAAGCTGTCCCATGGTGATGAGCAAGGGAATGCTGGAGAGAAATAAGAAGCATCCTTTGGTCTGCTCTTCTTTTCACATTTTGGGATGATGTTCAGGCGCCTGGATTTCAGGCTTCCTTCATTTCATATGTACAATGTATCATCCAGAGTGAAAAAATCTGTGAGAAAGCTAGGGCAGGAAAACAGAATCAGGACTGCCACAGCTACGAGTTCAGGGCATCGTGTAACAGATACTTAGGGAGCACACAATTCCCAACACCACGTAACACACCCAAGAAGAGAAACTCAAAGACCACAGAGCAGTTGTGTCCACTGGGAAAATAAAAGGGAAGTCAATGTTATTTTCAGCATCTTAACCTCAGATGCAGAAAGCCAAACAAACAGACAAAGAAAAAATAACAAGGTTCCCCATGAGTCACAGAGGAAAATTATTTTCTGATCTGAATTTTGATCAATAAAACCTGAGCACAAGAGCCAGACCCATCACATCCAGCTGCAGGAGCACAAGCACACCAGGACCACATTTCCATCCTTTGTTTTTGCTCGTGTCCAATGCTCAAGCTCTACAAGTGGATATTTTCTATTAGAATGATGGGAGCTCTTCACCATTCCTTCATCTCTCAGTGCTGTATAAGCAAAACACAGCATCCTCAGCTCTGTTTTACAAATGGGAAAAGTAAGACACATCAGATGGATGTGGCATGTCCAAGGGAAGTGGAAGGATCTGTTCTTGAGAACAGATCCCATGTTTCCCCATCTTCTAACTAATGGCTCAGCTTGAAGGGCAAAAGCTTCCCCTTTATTAGTGAAAGATAATCATATCCCCAGAAATTTGAAAGTTTGTACTCTCAAGAGGGAGGTTCTCTTTTACAAAGCCATTGTCATCCCCAAAACGGACATATCCACAGTGCACTTGGATTGCACAGTGTACTTGGATAAGTTCATGCTGGTTTGACAGAAACCTCCAGTTGTTTCCACTACCCTTGCACCTCTTTACATGTAATGTCTACATTACACACTCCAGTGCAGTGTAAAACTGCTGAGCTCACACAGGTACCAGAAGCTACTTGGTTTCTCAGAAGAGTAAATTAGCTTCTGTAGAGCTCCCTGATGGAGCACTGTGCTAAACATTTCAAGGTATTTCTTGTTTAATTAAGACTTTTAGCAATAAAGCTTGTGAAGGATTAGGAATAGAAAGCAATTAGGCTCTTGAGAGACATAGCTACCACTTTTCCTAACTTCCATGTTATAGCATAAGAGCACCTGACAGCACAAAAAAAGGGTATGACCTCAAATGCAAGAAATGTCTAAGAAAGGGTACACATTTCTGTTATTAGAATAAAAATAATTGACCTTGCAGTCATTTATTTGATATTTTGTAATGTAAGTACAGTGAGTAATAAAAATGTTTTGGCACCAGGCATATCTGCTAGACACTAATGAAACCTGCCAATGCTTTGTGTGGTATTGGGATGCAGGTGACTGACAGACCAAGTGCTCTGGGTGCTCTTTGGCACATGCAAGTTGTGGATGTTGTTTACAAATACATGTGCAGGCAGAATAGCTTAGACACAAAAATAACATGTTTGAGGGACAGGGAAAAAAGCTGTTTATGGACAATAAGACTGCTGTTCTCTAGGATTTAAAGATTGATTCTGTTAGGTTGTTTGTAATCTTTCAGAAGACAATCACCAAGAAACTCCACGTGGCTTACATCTAACATTTCCCACAACACCCTTAGAAATCTGCAAGGTATTTGACTGGCCTACCTACCTGATGGTGCAAAACCTAGACTGCTTTTAGTCCCCTACTGAGCACAGTTATTGCTAACTTATATAGCTCCACTTCAAGTGGCAAATCCCCACCAGCCCAGCACAGAGGGTACTTGCTGCTGTCTACGTCATGGCCAGATGCCACCAGCATCAAGAGTTGATCTCAGTCATTTTCCTGAAGCCAGAAAATACTGCATGACTACAGCATTACAATCATTGCAGACTCCCAACACGAGGCATCCCTGCAATTATACTGCAGATGCCTGTGCACTGAATCTGCAGTCCAGTTTCCAGAATGTGGGGAATCACCAGAGAAACAAGACATCTCTTTCGAGCAGATGTTTTGGGGTAGTTGCCCTCTCTAGAAGAACAAGGACTTAGCTTTCCCTGGGCAGGTGGAAGCACATCAGTCCCCAGTGAAGCAATCAGCAAGGAAGTTCTCTGGAAAAGCAGAAAATGACTAGATGCATTGCATGGAAAGTCTCCCTCAAAGAGGCCCAATCAAGAATGGTCAACCCCAGGGGCAAGACAACCTCCACAATATTGCCTTTCAAATTCAATCCTCAAGGGAAGTGACCTTACTTCAAAAAGACCTACAACTGCACCTGGGACAGCTGCATGTTGCAGCAGCAGAGTTTCTCAGGAACCATGGGCAAACACATGCAGAAGAATTACAAACAGCTCCACCAGATGTGCTCACTGGGCAATGTCTTCCACCTCTGCAGTGTCCTGGCCAAGGGAGCAGATGACAAAAAGAGAGACTGAGATTTATCCAAGAGAGACTGGTGGGCTTGGCAGCATCCCTGCATAGTATACTGTGAATCCAGACTGGGAAGACCGACTCAGGATACGAGGTCTCTGCAAGTATTTATGCCTCCAAGAGCTTTTCAGGAGCTGTGAAATGTGACAGATTGTCTCTGGCATAAAGCTTTTGGGTAGGTACTTTTTATGAGTTTCCAACTCCTTACCTGGGAATGCAGTTCCATCTAAAAAGTTCTGGTAACTGCCTGGGAGGTCAAGTGGGCTGTTTCCTGCAATAGGTTTACACTCCAAGGGAGGAAAGCTATGTTGGATTTCTACCTGGAAGAAATTCTATTAGCTTCACAGGAGATGATAGAATTTCATGCAGACACAAATCTACTTGGGGCTCCTTTTGGCAGCATTCTCAACAGCCCCTCAGAAATGGAGCTCGCTTATGCCAACAAAAAACAGCTCAGGCAGCTGCGTCATAAGCACCCTAGTCAGCTGCCTGCCATCAGAGCTCCTGCAAAGGGAGCAGCAGAGGCGAAAGAACCTGGGCAGTGACTCTCGATTTGAGTCTACATCTCCACAGTGAGAAACCAGGCTGTGAGCTGGTAGAAGTACTTTGCAGCCACAGAGGGCGAGTGCTTAATCTCTAAGGACGCAAAACAACTTGAGGAAATACCTCTGAGGAGCTCCTGGTGTACAAGTGGGATGGCAGCTCCCTCCCGGATGAGGCAAATAAATTCATGCTGCTACCCTGGAGAAGTCCCAGACAGCTGCCTGGCATGGGGGCTTCTCCCCGCTAGAGGCAGATGACTTTTGGTTTCTGCCTGGAAGCAGTCCCGGGTGGTCAAATGCACCCGGAGCTCCCTCCTGAAGGAGGCATGTTATCTGGGGTCTCCACAGAGGGGGACATCCCCATGCCACCTCTACTTTCAGCAGAGTGTCACGAAACACAGCAGGTACCAGGGAGCAGTGCTGGATGGATCCCAGAGGAGAGACTTCCCACCCTGAAGAGGCAAACCAGCTTGGGCAAATACCTGGCAGGTGTTTCAGGTGGTTCCCAGAAGTAGGAAATTCACTCAGGTCTTGCTGTGGTGTGAAGCTGAGCTGACAGCACAGAGCCCAGAAGGGCTTTCACCCCCCAGCATGTCCCACTGCAGACAGCCATGATGGCACCAGGTGTCACGCTGCTGCACGCAGGAGGGGACCATGTTCTTCAGGAAGCCACTGGCTGGGGTGCATCAGGGTTTTCCTACCTACTTACTGCCCCATGGGAAGTGGAGAGGGTTAGGGTTAGAGTTAGGGTAAGGGTTGAGGTTAGGGTTAGAATTAGGGTTGGGTTTGAGGTTAGGTTTAGGGTTAGAATTAGGGTTAGGGTTAGGGTTGAGGTTAGGGTTAGAATTAGAGTTAGGGTTAGGGCTAGGGTTAAAATTAGGGTTAGGGTTAGGGTTAGGGATTAGGGTTAGGGTTAGGGTTAGGGTTAGGGTTGAGGTTAGGGTTAGGGATTAGGGTTAGGGTTAGGGATTAGGGTTAGGGTTAGGGTTAGAGTTAGGGTTAGGGTTAGGGTTAGGGTTAGGGTTAGGGTTGTGTGTGGCATGCTGGATTAGGGGCTCAGGGGTGTCATGGTGGCAGCTGTGCCCAACTTCAGCTGCAGCCTGTGTTGTCTGGCATTAGGACCTGGCCTGTTGCCTTCTGGTGAGGGGCCCTCCCAGGAACCCTCAGTGTTACTCCCATGCTCCTTTTTCCGCTGTCCAGAGGTGACTGTTGCCATGACCCATCAGGCTGTGCCTGTGTGGGTTCGGTGTGACCCCTGTCCCTGAGGTGGGCAGGCAGGTCCAGCCAGAGGCACAAGTGGCCGACTTTGGTCTCTGGAAAAGAAATATAGAGCATTTCACATAGGGGAGAAAGTTTATTTTTGCACAGTATCTTACTAATGTGAAGCTTTAATAAAAAATCAGAGGTAATCTGTAACACACAGATAAGCATAAATGATGGAAACCTGGACAAAGGTCAGAAATGGAGCAAGCAGGAGACAGTGGATCAGCCTGATAAACATCTTAGATGTTTTATACTAGTTCAAATGGTGCAGGGAATAAACAGGAGGAACTCAGAGTCTGAAGTCATCCACAAAAATATGGTTTAATTTTGGAAAGTCACTTTTTTTTTAAAGTCGCACAGATGGGAAAAAGAGTTAGTACTGTCGCAAGACTATATAGGAAGCCCAGAAGGTAGAAAAGTGCAGGAAGACTAAAAGCCTCCAGTAATGACAAATGCAAAAATAGGTGTGAGGCCTCCATGATACCTCACATTACACCTATATACTTTCCCATCCTAGATATCTCACCGCATAGAAACTCCCACAGCACTGAAGCTGGGGATTTCAGGGGTCTTAAATTACCCCACTTATTTCTGGGAAAAAATATGCAGCAGGGTGTAAATTTTCCAAGGGTTCTTGTAATGTGAAGGAAATCACTGTATAGAGATGTAGAAAAAGCCACTAGGACGCAGTTACAGTGTTTGATCCTCACTAATAAGTAAAGTGGGGGGAGAACTTGGCTAAAAGTGCAATCAAGAAATGACAGCAGCTAACGAGCCTTAGAAGAGCAAGGTAGGAAGAAAGAAAACTGAAGACTCTGGGTTTTAAGGAAACAGACTTCAGGAACTTCAGAGAGCTGAGTAGTGTTCATAATAAAAACAGCTGAACAGAATAGAAAGTCCAGGAGGACTAATAGCTTCTTAAGCCCACTGATAGCGAGGGTGTAAGTTCAGTTTATCCCTACGAAGCAATGCCAGAGAAGAACCAGGAATGACCAGCTGGATTAAATCACTAGCAGCAAAAATAAGAAAAAACAAACAAAAAAAAAAAAGTGAAAAGTAGGAAGTAGGTCACGTTGCTGAGGAAAATATCATTGAACAGAATGGATTACCAGAGAAAAAAGGGAGGGATCTAGATCCAAATGAAATATTACTAGTAAGGGAGGTAAGGAGTCAGGAGGAGACATATTGCAGGTACTTGAGAGGTAAGTCAGACCTTGGAAAGCACCAGTTTACTCATCAACAAGGATAGAAAGCTCCTGTTAGCAAAAGGATTATTTGTGGTCACCTTCAGTAAAGTTCATTATGTAACAAAGGCATTGGATCGTTCATAAGTGTTTTCAAATCATCCTGGACTGAAAAAATTCACTCTGCTCCAGCCAGTTCTCAGAGGTCTGTAATCTCAACACTGTTTTCTTTGAAAAGAAGATGAGGCTGTGTTCAGAAAGACAAAAAATGGCGAATACAGTGTCTGATTTTAAACAAGGAAGATGAATCAGAGAATCTGATTAATCAAGACTTACCCAGACATAGAGAGATGCAGATCCAAATACAAATGCATACAATTTTTGAAAACCCAGAAAAATGACAAGATAACAGCAGCCAACAGATTTGTACAGAACAAATTATGTCAAACTAGTGCAATTTCCATCTATGACAGAATAACAGGCCCTGCGGAGAAGAAAGAAGCGGTAAAGATCACACATCTTGATTTTTGGAAGACCTCTGTCACAGACTCATGTAACATTCTCATCAGAAAGCTGAGCAAACACAGGATAGATGAAATCTCTGCTAGGACATTTAAAAGCTGCACTCAGGGCAGTTATCAGCAGTTCACTATTAGTCCGGAACAATGAATCAGATGGGATTTTGTGGGCACCTGCCCTGTGTCTGATAGTAGTCAATATTTTTATTACTAGCTTAAATAATGGAATGAAACGTGATTGTTATGTTTGCACATAAGATGAAAAGGGCTGGAAACATATTGGTAGAAAGGATTAAAATTCAAAATGTTCTTGACAAAGTGGAAAAACAGGGAAAAACTATGGATTTCAGAGGGAACATATCCAGCGCAGAGCAATGAAGATGCTGAAGGGAGTGGAGCATCTCCCGTGTGAGGAAAGGCTGAGGGAGCTGGGGCTCTGGAGCTGGACAAGAGGACACTGAGGGGGGACTCATTGCTGGGGATCAATATGGAAAGGGGCAGTGTCAGGAGGATGGAGCCAGGCTCTGCTGGTGACAACCAGGGACAGGACAAGGGGCAATGGGTGCAAACTGGAACACAGGAGGTTCCACTTAAAGATGAGAAGAAACTTGTTCGGGGTGAGGGTGTCAGAGCCTGGCCCAGGCTGCCCAGGGGGTTGTGGAGTCTCCTTCTCTGCAGACATTCCAACCCGCCTGGACACCTTCCTGTGTAACCTCATCTGGGTGCTCCTGCTCCATGGGGGGATTGCACTGGATGAGCTTTCCAGGTCCCTTCAACCTCTGACATTCTGGGATCCTGTGATATGCACACTTATAAAGTTAAGAAAGAGAACATTAATTGCTAAAAATTGTGAAGGGGTGTCTAGAGAGAGAAGCAGAAGAACTGTAAGGCAGGGACTGACATGGTAATCTCATGACCATGACAGGCAGCCTGTGGCATGTCTGAGCTCTACAGGACAGTGTGATTTATGAGACATGTGCAATACATGCTGTGGTCTGCTTGCTCCCTGTAAGACCTCAGCGGCAGCAGCAGACTCTGTTCCAAGCACTGCTGTTAGGAGCACTGTTCCACAGTGTGGAGCTATTTGGAACAGACCAGAAGCAAGAACGAGAAGGCTGGAGGTCTGGAAATGACCTGGGTGAGAAGGTGATCTGATCAACTTTACCTAAATTAAATTATTTCTATGATTTAATGAATGGCTAGAGGAAGTGGGAGTCCATTTACTCTTCAGAACAGATCACTGAGAGCAGACGTGCCTTCAGATGTGTGAAGGAGAGTTAAAGAAAGGGAAGGAACATCTTTGTCCGTGTCTAGTGTAGGTTTAGAGTGCAGCACGGAACAGTGTAGTTAAGCATTGAGAGAGCTCTCAAACAGGGAAGCCAGTAAAGAAATGAAGGAGATTTTCCCAGGGAACGTGTGCATCTTTTATCTCTGTGGAATTTTAAGAGCAGGGTGGGCAACAACAACAGGAGTAACACAGGTTGCTCCCGCCTTTCTCAAGGAGATGGGTCAGATGTCTGCACAGATCCCTTCTGTTCTGACTTTCAGTGGTTTTTCTGTTGTAGTGGAACACAGAGCTTGTGTAAACCATGATTTTCTAGAGTCACATAAGCTCCAGATTCAGTGAAAAAAGGCACTGCCTTCCACTAATACTGATTTCCAGGTCATCCCAGTTTTTCTTCAGGGTTAGGGGTACTTCATTACCTTCAGGTGTCATTTGATTTATTAAAAAGAGTTCCAGTTGAGAATTCATTTTCACTTCTCAATATCTCACACTGTTGCAGTGCCTTGAGAAGGAAGCAGTAGATACCTACATAAATGCTCAGTCTGGCAGCCAGACTCAGCCAAATATCTTGCTTACTCTGGAAGGGTGTTAGAGCAAACATGACAGATATGTGGCCACAAGAAGTCTGACACAGACCCACATCCCTTAAACCAGCAGAGTTGTTGTGAGTCTTCTAACAGTGGTCACGACAATTACAAATCAGATCATACCTCGTGCCAGTCTCTCATCCTTATCACAGGGTACTGAGTTATTCTGTGCTCATTTAATACCTCTCTGTCAAGTATTTCAGGCTTGCTTCTGCCTTCTTCTGAATCTTAATAGCATCTTGTCTGTACAGTTTATCTTTAGGAGAGAACTCCTAAGAGACTTTGGCTAACATTTTAGCAAAACTTTTATAGGGGTAAGTATTCTCATCTTTGCTCTAAAAAGACTTCCAGTTTTTTTTTCCCCAAGTTTTGCATTTCCTGCTCTAAATCTGTAGCCTCACACTGTTGGATGAGCTCCAGTCTTTTCAAGCTCTGCTCCTGGCTCTTCTATCATTATTTCTAGAAACCTGTAGAGCTTCACCTGCTCATCAGTCGTTCACTGTCTCTCCTGTGGCTTGTTATCACTTAACATCCTCTAGCAGTGTTAGCATAACATTAGGTCTTTTAGAAGAAAAGAGAAGTACAAGAATATATAGAATATAACAATCCTACAAAAGGCGTGAAAGGAAGGGAGGTAGTCATAAGGGCTCATGAACAGACTCAAAGGTCAGAGAGAAAATTTGGGGGCTTCATCTGAGTACCGAAGGACACATCTAAATCTGAGCTGAAAAAAACACAGAAGTGTAGCTTGGGAACCAGTCACTTCATCCTGATGTCAGCACCTGTAAGACTCCAACAGTTGTTCCATGTAGGTGCTGATCCCTCTCTGCTTGTTTCAAAGGGAGTCCAAGGTGAGTTGTTGATAGTCAATCATCCTCACTGAACTCATCTGGCATTTGATTACCCTAACAATACTCAGAGTCCTACAGGAAGATGTATAATGTTATGGCAGCTCACCCATGCTTCTGTCCCAGGACACAGGAGAGTAATTAGGAGAGTTCAGAGACAAGACAGAACCATATCTGGTGTATTTTAGATTCTTCTGGTAGGAAGGAATATCTATTTCTTCTTTCTCCAAAACCCTCTCACAAAAAATCTGTCAAGAGTCTTGCCTGAATTAGACAGGAAGTGGTGTGTAATTTAGTCTATGTAGGAACACCTACCTCACACAAGCAGACAAGTAATGACAGTTTACACCAGCCAGCCAGTACTTACGGGAATATGGCTGAGACCTAAGGCCAACTGGAAACAGGCCAACCAACGTGGTTTTTTTCATCAGAATTTGCAAATTTGTTGGAGTTAAAATATTCCCTGTCAATGGTTCCAATTAGAGGAGACAGCAGTGGGATTCCCACTGGTTTCAAAGGCTCTCCTAGTTTCTTTTCTGCTTCTCAGAAGACTGCTGGAATACCAAGGCATCCAGACTCCTGTTCTGCAGGTGGGTGGGAGAATGGGTGCCTGGAGGTGAGGGGAGAGCAGCCTGCAGGCTCACCCGGGCTGCTGCACTGGGCAGGAGCACCAAGGATTTCTGGATCCACTGGTCCTCCTGCCCAGCACACTGCAGAATGGTTCCCACCATTATGCCTTGGGGAGAATTTTAGCTTCTGTTAGGTTTTTAATTTGATTACTTTTTTTTTCTTTTTGTTCTGAAGCTCAACAAAACCAGAATACGAAACAACTGCACAAAATTGAATTGGTTTTCTCGACTTGCAGTTTCCCCAAAACAAAATAAGCTTTCCCAAGGCATTTTTGCTGGAGTGGCGGTATCTATGCTAGCATTT
Organism: Nesoenas mayeri; assembly: GCF_963082525.1. Lineage (NCBI taxonomy): Eukaryota > Metazoa > Chordata > Aves > Columbiformes > Columbidae > Nesoenas > Nesoenas mayeri. The sequence goes on along the minus strand of NC_137565.1, from coordinate 13,374,987 downwards.
TTCCCTCACCTGTGCCAGATGAAGTCTGCAGGTTTCCACACTGCAGCTGGCATTGCCATGCCACCGCACCTCCAAGTGCAAGGAAAAGAGTAACACAGAGACAGCAGCATCTCCACTGCTCACTGTGGGTTTGCCAAAGTAACTACTAATAACCAGGGCCAGACACTTTCTGTTGCACCAAAGGGCCTGAAAACCAGCCTCCAGATGATTCTGAGCTGAAGAACTGTTTCCTTTGCACTAGTCTTTTTTCTCCCTAGGAGTCTCTGCTAGATGGGACCAGACCTCTCAGACGGTCCGTGTGACACCCACAGTGGTTCAGTTAATGCTCCTTTCCCCTTTTCACATCGAAAGCACCTTTTCCAGGGTTGATGAAGAGGAAAGTTGTTTGTTTTAAGAGGCTGTGAGCCAAAAATAGGAATAAAATGATTTTTCTTTCAGATGTTTTGAAGATCCCGAGGCAGGAAAAGGAGCTGGACTCCCGCCGTTGCCTCTTGAAACTGCTCAGCTGTGCAACTGGTGAGGAAAGGCTGGAGACTCTGCTCCACTTTCTTCTTTGTGATCAGACTGTCTTTAAAGACTTACAACAAATGATGCTGCCAGGAAACATTCTTCTGTTCAGCATCAGGACACTGCTGTTCCGTACAGCAGAACAGAGCTCCCTGTTATTGGTCTAGGGGAATAGCTGATTTTTCAGTTTGACAGCAAAATTGAAAAATCAAGTGGAAAAAAGGCTTTGCTTGGAACATACTGGAATATTATTTTTCTTGCTAAACCAAAAAAACATTGTTCCATTCAGCATGAAATATTTCATACATTCCCAAATGAAATGTTTTATTTTGTGCACTTGTCAGAATAACGCAGAAAGTAAAAGGAGAGATGCACAAACATGGTATCAAGCCCAATGAGTGCAGCCCTCGCTGCTGGGAGATACTGTTCTTCCTTTGAAATGTCTTACCTCCCAAGAGGACAGATCTATCATCCACAGTTGCACTTGAAATCCAGTAATGTTCATTACCCTGTTCTGCAGTATTGAGTGTAAATGATGAACATCTGTGTATTAAGAAAATAGCCGCATTTCTCACTGGTTTCCACTTTTAAATGCCCTCAGGACTTCATTTGAGCTACAGGAATAAACTGGCACATTAGCAAAGAGCTTACAATTAAAAAATATATGTATTCTAAAATTTTAATTTAAGCACATGAACATTAAAGAATTTATAAGCGAGAAGAGCATCATAATACTTTACTTTTTTTTTTTTCCAATTTCTTTATCTAACCAGAGGCTTCCACGAGAAGCATCATCTTACTTCTGAATCTCTGTAAATGCAAAATCATCATCTTACTTCTGAATCTCTGTAAATGCAAAATGCCTTAAACTGTCAGTAGATAATATCCTGACTCCCAGTATGAACTTTACTCTTAGCTGTGAATTCCAAGGGAAAAAAAAAAAGAGTTGTGAGAAGAGTATTTTCTTAATCCTAAGTGGCAAAGCAATAAATTCATACACAAGCCTCTTGAATAAACCTGAATGCAAAGCTTCTAAAGATAATTATATAGATAAAGTACACTGATATTGCCCTAATTGCCCCAAAATAAATACTCAATAAGGGACAGTAAAAGCTAGGAATATGAGAGGAAATATACTGTAATACAATCAAAGGACAACTGAGAAAATAAGAAGCCTTTAGAAGCACCCCAACAAATGTCAGTGTATTTCTCTGTACCTCCAAGAGGGAAAAACCTGAACTATTTCTCTGTTCCAGAAGGTTTGATATGTTATTCTCTGTACCATAAGAAATGAGTAACTATGAGTGTAACTGCTATCTTCTGTTCCTAATTCACAATTTGAGAGTAATAGATATGTCCTTTAAAAAAAGAAAAACATATCACAAAATAGCAGCAGTACAGTCTCAGTGGGAAAAGACAGACCAGTGTAGATGAGTCCTGGAATGTTAAATAACAAAAACTTATCTTTCCACAGGCAGATGGATAGCACACTTGTGACCGCTGGTACGCTGCATGCATCAGGCAACAGCAGAGCATCACTTAGACATCGTCCTTGAGGATTTTGTGTGTCTGCCTGACCCAGCATCACAAACAGCAGCAGCAAACCCTCCTCCAATTAGATGACCTCTCACAGTGGATGGATGTTGTCAGCCAGAGGTGCCAGGAGCACAGCTCCAAGGGAGGAAGGGACAAGGTGGCTTCTACTAGTGCTAGTCATAGACTTAGAGACTGATAAAAGCTGGAAGGGTTCTCAGGAGGTCTCTGGTCCAATCTCCACTGAAGGCAGAACAGATTTTGATAAAGGTGCTCGTGGACTCATCTAGTGACTCTTGACTAGGAAAAGGTCTCCTACAGGAAATTCTTTGTGGCTTCTGTCAGCTCCTGGTCTTCGTCCAAAAGAGCTAATGAGTTGGAGGAGCAGCTGTGAAAATATCAACAGCAGCCTGCAAAGGTGGGCAGCAGGACATGGCTTGTAGCAGAGAACAGGGCTGCCCTGGAAGAAGCTTGGAGGACTCTGCCTTTCCCCCCTCAGCCCAGAGCAGCAGTTCTTCAAGAAGAGGTTGCTGCTGGAGTCCAGGGGTGACATCTCTCATGTAAACAGCACATAAACACTGGTTTGGGTGGGCAAGGAACTCATCTGCAAAGTGTTTTTTGGTGGATTCTGCCCTGTGCAGAAGTGACAAGGCAGTTCAAATAGCACACTGAAAAACATAAATTCGTTATTGAAGAGCACACAGAATCAAATTTCCATTGGCCTGGGTAGAGACATAAATACAAGCCAGTTCAGTAAATCAGTAAGCACCCATTGCAAACATGGGTTGTTCCATCAGCCTCATTCCCTGTCTGCTACCAGATCGATCCTTTGCTCCAAGCCCTGTGAGAGTACAGATATTAATAGGTCTGTGATATGTTGCAGGGAGGTTATCAAGGACCATTTCCATCTGCTGGTAAAAATAGTTCTCCATACTTAGCTGCTCTTTAGGGGTAATGTTTGTGTCCAGAAGCACAGAGAGAAAGCTTTTGCTTGACTGGGCTGTAGCACAATAAGTGAGTTGGTCCCACTATCAATGGAACATGCTTCTCTTGGAAAATTGCCCTGTGAGTGAGGAGACATTGCAAGGGGATGAAAAAAACCCTCATCAGTAAAGCAAAGAGCTTTTTCTGTCTATGCCAGCCATGGTGAAGCCTCGGAATCCAGTGAGCAGCACAGGCTGCCTGGCAATGTCAGACTAATACAAAAACCATAAGGATAAGCCAACATATGGACCTTGCATTCTGCCGTGGTTTAGCAGAGCTTAATTGGATCATCCATTTTTGCAATATTAACATATCAGGGCTGCTGCTAATCCCTCGGGAAGTCCTGTATGTTGCAGATTAAAGCACTTTTCACAATCTGCATGATACAGTTGGCTAAACAATACTCAGAAACTAAGTCTCCAAACACTTAACTGCTAATTTAATGCAATTTCACAAAGTGTGATGCTTTCTGTGGGTGCCATTGAGATGCGTGAACCCACAAGTAAATTAATCAAGATAATCCACCCTAAAGAATCTAAATGTTCCAGGGCATGCCTTACTTTCATTTAAAATACGGCTTCTTTACTGCAGCTGGAAGTGCATTGTTGAGATTTATTCTAACAGAAAGAGAAAAAAAAATCTTTGAAGTATTGGTCCCTTTCTCAGACTACATACTCTGTGCACAACAGACTGCCTTTCCAGGCTGCTTCTGGATTCTAACCAATGACTACATTATTCAGTTTCTTGGGTCTACATCCTCAGCACAAGCAATTCTTTATTTAAAACCTGACATCTGGATCCACATTCTCCTGAGTTCAGGCACGTGGTCATGAATCATGTGGATTCAGATCCTTGTCTGTTCATCATCAGACAACAGCAAAAGGTCAGAACAGACCCCAGTGAATGACGGACTGGACAAGTCATCAGACAGTGTTAATAGCGAGGCTTGATGAAAACCAGTATATACGACGTATGCACTCAATCCATTTGTACAGTGCAGAAAATCAGCACAAAATCTTGTTGCTTCTTTAGTTCATGAAAAATGCTGGTGATCATGAATTGGTTAAATTGCTCCTAGATAACCATTAAAAAGAAGAAAAAGCCTTAATAGAAAATGCGGATTTTGAAGTACTAGTTGCAGTGATTTAAGCCCATAAACACTCTTGAGTGTAGGGAGGTGATGAATTTCTATATGTGCAACTTAAAAAAAAAAAAATATTTAAAAACTCACAAAAGAAAGTTAGCAATAAAAATATTTAAAATTATGCAGGGAGAAGATCAATGAGCTGGCCACTGAGGGGAATCCAATACTCTCAGAATTTAATTCTAATTACTATAGATTTGTGACACTAACTAGTCATCTCTCCTCCATCTCAAAATGTGTCTTTGCTACAGATAATTACACTACGATAATTGTAAAGATTCCTCATATTATTGACTCATGTGGGTCTCTGCAGGGAAAACAGTAGGACAGGAAGCTAATATCCTGGCCAAACTGCTTTAAATATGTAGGGAAATAAGCCAGAAGATAATGCAGTTTAGTATCACAGATATCAAACATCCTTGTGTTTGATTGCCTTTATTATTTTAGACATATATCTTACAAATCATCATATGAATCTTCCTCAAATCAACGTGGCACTAATAAATAAATGGATACAATACCCATGGCGAATCATTGCATTGCCCTGAGCAGAGCCAAAGAGCAGGAGTCCCAGGGTAGAGCTTCTTCCTAGTGACAGTTGCTACGAATGCTTCAGGAGAAGAATCCAGTGAGAGATGGATTAAAGGTGTGGACTTTCCCCTGTTGATGATCAAAGAAAAGGAAATCCTGCTAAGAAATAGTCAGAAACAAATGAAGAACAGCACAAAGAACAACCTTATGCTACTGTGTAAATCTATGATGTGTTCACTTCTTGAATGTTGTCTGCAATTCTGGTTTCTCCATCTCAGAAAGACTGGCAACAAAACACAGAACATGGCAACAGAGATGACAAACAGTATGAAATTGCATCTGTGTAAGAAAGAGGTAAATACAGCACGAATCTCCAGCTTGGAAGAGAGGTGACAACTATTTGTCATTTCTTCCAAGAGGAATCCCGCAACTATCAAATGACAGTCTCAAAAGAAGCAGAAAGAAAGAATGTCTCCATACAGTGTGCAAATTGTCTGTGGAATTTGCCACAGGTTGTTTTCAGTATTGAAAAATAACATGTTCAAAAGGATTTGGACAGTTTAATGGAAGAAAAAGAAAGATGAGCTGGTTCATTTAGACAAAACAAGTCTTGAGAAGAGGCAACAGGCACACAACGACGGAGAGGGAAAGACTTTTCCTGGGACATAAGGTTTCATAAAGTTTATTTGCATCCAGGAAACTTTAAAGATTTCTGGAGTGAGGAGGAAGAAGATTTGTTAAAAGATCTGTTTGTCTAACTTTGGAGTTCTCTGGTTAAAAAATGCTCATTGCTCCACTTGGAGGGATTTTTTTGTCTGCTCTCAAGTTTACAAGCCTTTTGGTGCTTGGGGCATGCTTGCTTGAAGGAGAAGGTTCAGACAGATCCACCTGAAAGCTCTAGTTTACCTTGGTTCCTATAGCACACAGCCGCCACATTTTTCAACAGTTGGCTTCTTAATTCTCTTCCACTAAACATCCCCGAGTGATGACCCAGCCAACAAGTCAATCCCATTTTAGAATTATACATTTGAAGTTTTTTAAATTACCTTCAGGAAAATCTGGCAGGCCTCCCACTATTCTTAGAAGTGTATTGTATAACAACTCCAAAGGCTCCTGCACAAAGTAATTGCCTTTACTCAGCATTCAGGCTGCACCCACACCTTCCATCCTTCTTTGCATCCTCCCAGACACCAACAGTAACTGAATTAACTGACACCCACCCAAAAGAATCACAGGAGTAGCTTAGTAGTGCTCAGGAGACATACAAAAAGATGGATGTTGAAAGCATGGTAAATCACAGGACTTTTTTTCTGCAAGCATTGAAATTTTGTTAGCAGATCACAGTCTGACCCCCAGCCTCAGCCAAAACCTCTTCCAGTCCACACTGCACTGCAGCCTTTTTGTATGGTTATTCAAGGGTAAGAAGAATGGTGGTGTGCAGGCAAATACTTTCTTTTAGAAGGAAAAAGCTGAGTTAGACTATATTATCAGCTGGAAACATTATCAGATGTGAAGAACAGCCCTAGAAGCCAGAAAATATGACATTGTCTTCAATGTGGAATGAGGATTTGCTGCAGCACCACCAGAAGGTGCCCCAAAAATGGAGGATGCTCCCATTCTGTCTAAGAGATCACAGCATCCCTTCCCTTGGACACACTGTTCCTCCCAGCCTGGATTGGTGCAGAAGCCTTTCTTGCAGCTCTCCTTCCCTATGCTGTCCCCTGCCACCCTTGCCTGTAGGGGGAAACCACCTGAGGTGGTAGATCTTGCTCACACAGGGGTGGAGGGTCTGTCAGGATGAGGCCTTTTGACAAGGAAGGAGTAATGTGCTTAGATGCAGGACTTGGTTGTGTGAACCTCCCTGCTGGGCAGCAGCCTCAGGGCAGAGCAGAGCAGAGGGTCCCAACCTCAGTCCCAAAGTGGTTGCCACCACTCAGCCATTGATTTGAACTGTATGAGCCCCACTTTCTTGGTTTTCATCCTCCTTGTCACTCTTATAATATTAATCATAGAATCAGAGAATCCTTTGGCTGGAAAAGAGACCCTCAAGATCACCAAGTCCAACCAAGTCCAACTTGACAGTGTCACTAAGCCACATCCCTAAGAACCTCATCTACGTGTCTGTTCAACCCCTCCAGGGATGGTGACTCCACCACTGCCCTGGGCAGCCTGTTCCACTGCTCCACAACCTTTTCCATAAAAAAATATTTCCTGACATCCAATCTGAACCTCCCCTAGAGGGATGTGAGGCCATTTCCTTTCATCCAATCACTTGCTACTAGGACAAGAGACCAACTCCCCTGTCCTTTCAGGCAGTTCAGAGATCAGAAGGTCTCCCCTCAGCTCCTGTTCTCCAGATGAACCCCCCAGGTCCCTCAGCCGCTCCCATTACACTTGTGCTCCAGCCCCTCACCAGCTCCGTTCCCTCCTCTGCACTCACTCCAGCACCTCAAGGGCTTTCTTGTTGTGAGGAGCCCAAGATTGAGCACAGTATTCAAGGTGGGGCCTGACCATCAGCAAGGCTCGCCATAACAAGGCATTCCTCTGGTCATAACCGAGCACCAGAGAAGGAAACTTTGGGGGATTCAGGTGTGTCAGAAGAGCCAGAGTCAGGTGTAGCTGTGGTTGATCACCACTGCTTGGTGCTGCACATGCCAAACCTGCTATCTTTGCTGGCTCAGGGTAGCACAGGGTTCCCATAGCACCTGTGGAGTCCCTTCCCTGCAGCAGAGATGGATTGTGTTCAGAGCAAGTGCCACTTCTCCTGAAAGGGCTTCATCTGTCAGGGGCATCGATCTCCTGCAGCTCTTTGATTTATTTGTTCAATCTAATTGAGCTGTTGGAGACAGGGCCTCAGCGAGGTTATCTGTGTCCACTCCAGCACTTCCCTGCAGGCATGAGACCTCGCAGCACCCAGTGGGCCATGCACTGTTGAGGCAATATTGCTGCCATTAAATAATAAGAAGCTGTATTATTAATCTGACCTGCCAGACAGGGAGACAAGGAGGTTTCCAATACAGTGAGTTGGAGCCTTCTAGAAAATTCACTGTAACTTATGGAGCTAAAGAAGCTTGCTTTTAGTTTTTACAAAATAACCCCAACCAAGCCTTCATTCACCAGGCCCCTGGGAAACACTGCCAGCAAGAGACAGCAGAACTGGGAAGCAGTGAAAGAGGCAGTTTAGTCAGATATCACTACTGGACTGCAGCTTAAATCATTTCAGAAATTGAAGCAAATGATCCCAGTTAGTACTAGCAAATCAGAGTGGAAGTGTCCACAGTTGTTGTAGGAGGTTCCTGCTGTAGTATTCTGTGATTCTGTATAATGTCATGTAAGATAAGGACATGTCTGTCTCTGTAAAAGAGACTGACTGGGCTTATATATTCACTGGAAATTGCAGCTTTCTTACTGAGCAGGATGCGTTTCAATTGGTATCCAAGGAAGACAACCTTCTTTTGTCTTCCAAACCCTCCTGGATGGATCCTAGGTGATGTGTCTGATTTTACAGCACTTAAATGGAAGTGTCATAAAAAGCAGAAGATGGAGAGTGTCAGGATCTCCAGGATCTTCCAACTCTTTCACTGTGCTGCACTCAGAAATAGGCATGCTGCAAAATGCTCTGCTCATCCCAACCTCAACACATGGTCACCAGCACTGTGTCCCATGAGGGATTATGGCTGCTCTTCTTTGCCAGCTCCTCCAGGCCTCAGGGACTTTCATACCCATGCATGCTTTATTCTGCCCCCATCCAAGGGACAATGTCTCCCCAGAATGGCTCTTTGCCATGATAATTCATGCACCCTGGATAAATCTTTCCTAGTCCTCTGCTTCCTGAGAGGACTCAGCTATTGAGCAGAAGAGGATAGTGAATCCCCCTGTTTATCAGCCAGGGGAAAATTTAGCTGCACCATGTAAACAGGTAGACAAGACCAGGCAGCCTGGGACAAGCGTAATGCTGGTACTTATGAAAACATATGGAAGCGTTATAACCTTTCTGTTGAATTATCAACATAGCACGAGCCAGAAACAGGCTCCCACTACTCAAGGAAAGTCCAGCTTTAAGTATTTTACAAAAGCAGATTATCCTCTGAAGTCTGTGGTGCTGCCATGTGGAAGAAAGCTCTGTCCCAGTCCTGAAGATGAAAGCCTCTAACCAGCTCTAACCAGCATATTCCAGGATGCAGCACTCTGGTTCTGCAGTATTACATGTTCTTCCAGGCTGGATGCTGGCTCTGTAATGCTCATAATTCTTCAGGCCCTCTTTGAACTTGATTTGAGAATCCTAAATCTGGGCTGTATTGCACTGATGAGCTGAAGCACAGGATGATATCTCATAATTTGGACCTCACCATCCCCATCCTGGGCTCCATGGGCAGTGGTAACCTGAGGTGTTCTGCTGTTTACTGTTAAGCACAGCTACCTCTTTGCATCCTATGAATAGCCAGTGGGCTGCTTTGGTCTGCTACCTCAGCAGGGCAGTACTATACACCAGGCACTTTCTTTCACCTGGGGAACTTGTGCTCCAATGTCCTGGCCAGTGACAGAGCAGAGCTCCAGCTGTCCTGTCACAGCTGCCTCCAGATCCTGCTTCCCACAGCAGCGTCGGGCATTGCATCAGCCTTCCACACTGGAAGGAGTAAAACGTCACGTAAGGGAGCTGAAACAGTTTGGAGTGATTAAAGTTATTACTGGGCTGCTCAAGAGAGCATAGGGACTTATCATCTGCCAAATGTTGGATTAGGAGGTCCCAGAGTTACCCACTCCATGCCAAGAATCTCTCAGGCCATATGCCGAAAGGACTTGGACAGAGAAGGATTAATTGAAAGCAGGCTTGTGCAGCAAGTTAAAGTGAAAAATCACTGTCTAAATGAGGGAAGATCCCAGGGACTATATAGAGTGATTATAGAAGCTGACGTTCAGCCTTTAATTCAACAGACTCTGGATTTTCTCTTTATTTATAAGGCTAAAGCTGGCCCTCCTCTCACCCTGAACACAGAGAGTAAATTAAAGCTGCCAGAACCCGTCAAAGCCTGGAGCAGCCCAGCTAACCCTTTGGTGTGCGAGTCAGAGGTTAGCTCATGGAGACAGTACAGCGGCGTGCAGTGTGAAGGAATCAGGAAAATATGGTTATTTCTGTCACTGGGTTTGAAGGTGTCTGAGAATTTGCTGGGGGCAGGAAACTGGGTCAGAAATGGCACAAGCACTGTCATTGGCAGGGGGTTGACTTTGCCACGGGTTAGACAGAAATGTTAAAGAAAGTGGTAGAGCTGACAAGCAGGGACACCTGTGGTAGAGATTTCTGGGTCCCTGCAGTCTCACTTCTAAGCTGTGTGCTGTTCTGTACTCACTAGGCATTATTTGTTTTGCTTCAAGTTGTAAATAGGACATAATTGTCCAGTCTACACTTTTCCTGTAGACTTGCACATTTTGGGGAGTTTTGGGAGGGTGTGGGGGACACTTCATGTAAAAACCCAGTGCCAGTATGGCACTTCATTTCCATGGCTCCAGTTCAACGTACTGCAGTGCATAACGTTGGCATAGGTTCATTAACTAGCACATGGGTGGGTGGAATTAGATCCTGCTTTTAAATTGGCATCCATAGGTTCCTCATTGCAGAGAATGCAGGTGTCATCTTGATATTCGGGGTGCTCATGACTGGAAAGGCAGCCCAGATCCCTCTGAAATCACTGCAGTCTATTTCAGTGGAGCTGGACTCTGGAGCTGAGTGGTAGGAAAGGAAAACAAATACTCTGGTAGATTAAGCCAGCCCTGCAGCCACAGAGCTTCAGCAAAACACTGGAGGAGGAGCGTGCCCAGGCTTTTGCAAACAGTGTGTATCCTCTGTCACTGTCACCCACATCAGCAATGAACAGGGACGCAGATCCCAAAGAGCCTGGAGCGTAGAAATCTTCCCTGCTGCAAGGGCCTGCCTAAGAGGATTTAGATTAGCTCACAGCAGTGAAGAGTCTATTTCTAGGGAAACTGTCCTTTTTCTCACTCAAGCAGAGGGTACTCAGGTGAACTCACTCTCTGCCAAGGAGAGAAATGCAGCAGAGACCCTTTTCGAGGACATATGGTCCTGGGAGGCAGAAGGCCACAAGCCTCTGGCAGGGTGTCCTTCCATTACAGCTGGTGGCATCAAACCTGTAACGCCAGACATCTGCACTAGCTCTGTTTCCATCTCCCTCCCATTGTCACAGCTGCAACGCTGGGCTCAGCACAACCCTCCCTTCCCCACCGTCCTTGCCTCTGACTCCATGGAGGAGCTGCTTGTGCAGGGAGTGAGCAGATCCTGTGGCATCCAGCCTCCCACAGCCAACAGCACTGGATGGTGGGAACCCATAATTCTTTACTCCCACACAGATTCCCAGCATAGATGTCCACATTCAGCCAATTGCACGAAAGCAATTGCATTGCCATCATTGAGAGAACTGCAAACAAGGACTGGCCACCTGAGAGGAGGGTGAGGCAGGATGGAGGAGGGTGCTATGCTCAAACCCTGCACCTCAATAGCCCCCTCCTTCTTGTTGTGCACCCACAATGATCTGGAAGTCTTGCCCTGCTTCATCATCTCTGGAAAACGAACGCCTCGTCTCAGCCAGGTCTCAGCTTTTACCTGTTCTCCTGTGCGTGTGAAGGTGACAGCAACCGAATGCTCGTTACGCTGTGCTGAGCAGTGTGTCCAGGGCGGTGTGTGCAAAATAGGGTGGGCAGGATTAGGCTGTGGTGTGACCACCCTTCTTTTAGAGGCTGCTAGACTTAGTAAGCCATGTCCTCTGCTGAGCCTCTGCTCAGGCTGCAAAACCCTTCTGTTCAAGGACTTTAACGAGCACCATGTGAAAGGACTTTGCTTTATTAAACTACAGATTGAGGTCAAAAAGAGTCAAATAACTAATTCTTAAAGCTCTCTATCCTCTTACTGGACTTCTGCTTTTAATGCCATTTGTCTCTCCCTTTCTATTTCAACCGGCTGATCACGTTGTTTCTGATTACATGGGCATCTCTGATAGGTTCCATCTTTTCAAACATCTCTGGGCAGAGTTTCTAGAATGCAAAATGGAATAAATCCAGCAATTTTTCAGTGAATGGAAAACCCAGAGGGATTTTGAGAACATGTTGGAGGGTTCTGCCCCTTCTCTCAGATACGAAACAGAGAAAACTCCTTTGGATGAAAATGGTGTCTTTGGGCTTTGACAACTGATCTGGGAGCACAGCCACCCAGCGCTGGACCTCAGAGCAGCTCGCTGGGGGAGCTGCTGCCATGAAGACCTGCATCAGGCTTCTTTGGACTTTACCTTTAGGTACAGCAGCCTGCAACACTGTGTCTGCCTACCAGTCTAGGTTGGTGTTGCAGTTTAACGCTGGGTAACAATCTAAAACATGATAGACACTTGCTCACTCCCTGCCCCCATCAAATAGGGGAATGAATCGAAAAGGAAGGAACAAATTCATGGACTGAAATAAACATAGTTTAATAAAATAATACTAATATACCACCACTACTAATAATAATATATGGAAAATGGAAAATAGAATATAAAATTAAAGATACTCAATGCAATTCTTCATTAATTCCGTCCGCACCAAGCAGGCGGTCCCAGGAAGAGCATCCTGGTCCTGAATAGCTGACCACAGGGAGGGAAGACAAAGAGGCAGAAAGGCCCAGAGGCCACTGCAAAATGGTAGGATGGCAGAAGGCCAAAATAAAGAACTCCAGAACAAACTCAACCAAAATGGAGCAGAAGTGAACAGTTCTCCATCTCCATCCCTCTCTAACTGGAAAATCCAACTCTTCTTTAATATGAAGCATGATGCTAATGACATGGAATATTCTCATTGATCAGTCTGGATGGCAGTCAAGGTCTGTCTCATCTGTGCCCCCTTCCCAGCCACCTGACACCTGCAGCCAGCCAGCTCAGAGACCCTGGCTCCCAGACAACAACAAAGATAGTAGTAAGCTCTTACATTATCTTTGTTCCGACTCAAAAATACTGGAAAGTTACTTGAAGAAAAACAACTTCGTGTTCTCATACTAAATTCAGCAATAACCATGCTAGCTATGAAAAAAAAAAAAAAAGTTTCTGGTTTCATGAAGAAAATTAACTCACTTTTAGTCAAACCAGCACAGTTGGTGAGGCCTTTGACTTATTTAACCTTCTTCTGTTATATTTAAACCATATTACAGAAGCTACAAAGTCACCTAGAGGACTGTAAGGAGAAAGCAGAGTTGAACGTAATTGTTCTTCATCTCAGCCCAAACCCTGAAACTCCAGAGGTGCTGAGCAGGTCGACTTGCATAAAGAACCTTCCCGTGCCATTTCGGGTGGGAAAGAGGCAACTCTGAGGTGTGTTTGTCAGGCAAGGAAATGAGGTGAATTGGTGAGTTAACAGCTCATGGTAGCTAAAATACAGAACTCTAGCACAATGAAAGGCCGTGTCAATAATGACAGCCCAGGCCACTACAAACAAGGAATTATCATTTAAAAAACAAAACAAAACCAAACAACAAACAAATTAACCTCAACTGCATAAAAGTAACACAAAACATACATATGGCTGTGGCAGATAAGGTGTGAAACCCCGTTTAAGTATCTGACACAGAGCAGTAACGAGCAGGAGGGTGCCTGGATGCAGGGGCAGAGGGGAGGTTGTGCCCAGGGCCCAACTTTGGCTCTTTCTACCCAAGTATTGTACAGCCCTGATAACTACTGCAGCTCTGAAGGACTTTTGAAAATAAACCCCCTATGTCCAGAGCTATCGCTTCTCAGGGATTATTCACACGCAACGTTGATGGTAGACATTTATTTCCCAAGAACCTGGCGGTTTTTCTAGGCCCAGGCTCTTTTTTGGTCTCCTCTTCATTCTCACTATCATCACCATGAAATCCCAACCAAAATAGCAACTCTGGTAGGAAAAAAATGAAACAAAACAAAAACACTCACATATCTTCCAATTGTGTTTTTCTACATGTTTTATAATGCTATAAGTAATGTTACATTAAAAGTCTTATTCATTTGATCTTATTTTTCTCTTTAGTATAACACATTGTCTGTTCATCTGGTTAATGCTGTTTGAAATAAACCTGATCTCAGGAGCTAATTGGTGTAGTGACAAGAAGTTTGTGGCTCACACAGTGAAATGTATGATTTTAGTATTTGCGAGAATAACATAAATCCCTGAACACATTTCATCCTAAAGGCTGCGAAATCTGCTTGCAGTGTTCTTATCTTGGTGGATTAGTGAGTTATCAGGGAGCGTCACTATCATCTGAATGGAGATAAGGTGCAGCAAATCCTTCCCTTCTGCTCTCTGACACACAATATCAGCACCAAATAGGAAGCCTAGGAGCAGAGATATATCAGCAGCCATCTGGGGACCCTAAGCTAAATATGAATGCACTAAAGTGATGTTCGGCTCCCTGCACAAAGGCAGAACAGTTATTCCTCTATTGCTCTGTAAGGCAGTCATTGTACTGGGTATTAAGCTATTAGTTTTCAGGAAGGTGCTTGTGTAATGCAATGTCTTAGCATCTTACAGAAGGTGCTGTCAGGAAAAGCTGGAGCAGAACAGATCCAGCCTAGGCACTGCAGGCATCTTCCACACCATGCACCAGGTGGCTTTGGAGACCAATGTTGGTCTTCAAAACAGAACATACTGGCACAGAAATGAGACAGCCCAGATGGCTGTTAACAGCCAGGAGAAGTCCTACTGCCTGTCAGTCCTGTGCGTCGAGGCCTTTAACGTATGCAAAGTTTATTAATAATGAATGCAGTAACTAGTGGAGAAACTAAAAGCCGGACTACCCTATGGAAAGACATTTCCAGGAATGAAGGCTCTTTTTTCCTAGCACTTCACAGACAAAGCTCAGGGCCCAGTTATTACTGTAGTCACATTTGGAAGCTGTTGACTTGCATTCCCTGAGATGAAGCCCGAGTTAAAGGGGCAGACAGCATCCCTGTGGCAGGCAGATGGCTGCTTGTCAGCCTTCGGGGCTAAAGGAAACTAACAGCAGCTGCCTACAAGGTAGAAGTTGCTGTCATAGGCTTGCTCCCCAATTCTGGATGTGGCCAGCCTTCATTTCTGGATCTCTGCTACACACCTGTTCATTCTCCTAAATTACTTTCTTCGGCTTCCACTCCTTCAGTTCCACTCCCTGTTGTGAAAACATTTCTCTTCTGAAACTGAAAAAGTGCTCAGTACTTCTAGCTTGTCCCTTAAACACATTCTGTTGTTCCCAACGTTTTTCCTCAGCTGATAGGACCCAGTCAGGCTGGCAAGCTCAGTTTTACTGCATTTCAAGATATGGACTTACAATGACTCACTGCCACATTTTCCTACTTATATCAAACTGTGTATTTCTTTTACTGCTAGCACTGCATGATCTATTATATCATTATCTTGATTACTGCTGCAAGATAAAGTTTTTCATAGCCTGTGAAAACAGATGGCCCCTGAACTTCCTACCATATCATATGTTTTTAGACACTACATCAGTTAAAAATCTTAGCCAGACCTTAGACTTTTGGGTTAGTGCCATTGTTTTTACATCTGTATTCACTTCTCTCTGTCCCCCAGGGATTAGGCTGTGGGTGGTTATGCATTCTTACTTTTATATGAAGTTTATTTTTTGTAGCATTTGGATGTTCTTCTGAGTAGTAGTATAGACCCCAACAAATGTCCTCACTGTGTTCTGACATGGAGGTTCATGTCCAAGCTCTGTACCAAACAGCCCAAAAGCAGCACCTGACACAGCTCTTATTTATGTCTTGGGTGTATGAGTCTTGAGCCTTCTTTTATCATGCTTTTCTGGTTATATGTGTAATTACAACAGTTTAGGCAACTACACATGCCTGTAATTTATAACTGTTATAACTTAAGCAGCCAAGTCTAATTTCACATGTAAGATTTACACTTCAAGAGTGGAGATGTATTGTCAGCAAAAGCCTGTCTGAAGGTGTCACCGAGTGCTTCTGGGTACTGACCTCTTCCCTGTTCATGCGGGTGGAATCCCGATCTCCCACCTGCACACAAGTATCGTTTGGACAATGGGGATTCTCAGCACTCTGGTTCAGTGACTCCTTCAGACACAGGAATGAGCAGCTCGGCTACTGTGAACAGCCCAGCGTATTCCGGCAGACAGTCTTTGCAGAAACACTTTCCTATCTTCCTGCTGCACGTGTCTCTGGTGCTCCAAGGCAAGGTAACACTTACTGCCCTGATGGGCCACCCCAGTTTACCTGGGGCCCTGGCCAGCCATCCGCCTTGCTGAATGATGGAGGTCTGCAGCCCCTCTCTGTAGGCGGTATCCGGTGTCTCTGTCACTTGTTCTCTTTGTGTTAATTCCATGTGTGTTTGACAAGATAAAAATAGCTACAGCAAAACCTGTTCCCAAACACCCTTGATCAAAAATATTGACAGAATGCTTTTAAAAATGGACAATTAATTCAGTCCATAGACCTTCGGTAGTACTGAGAGCCTACATTGTGGGCCAAAAGTGTTCCAGTAGGTGATATACAAACACAAAGTAGAAAGATGGCTCCTAACCTGAAAACCGACCAGAAAGTGTATACAGAAGAACTAGGAAGAGAGAAGTAATGCTAGAAGATGTCTGTAAAGCTTTTTGCATAGTGCTTTGCCAGATGGAGATGTTCTCAGTTTAGGTTTACCTAAGTTATACCAAAACCCACTATAAAGTGAAGAAGAACAGAAGAACTGGTCACAGGCAAGGTGTTATAGAGGAATAAACTTTTAACAGGAAGAACTAACTACTGGACAAAATCAGACTGATTCTGGGTAACCATAGCACAGAGAAGCTAGGCTGGAGTTCATATCTGATCTGCTCAGAGTGACAGCAACACATTTGATATGTCCATTTATCACTTCTGTAATGATACAGTTTTGGATCAGTGATTCATTGAGATGCCTTTAGCTGTCCCTCAGCATTATCCAGTGTCCAGAGCTTGCTGTCTTCTGCACCCACCATTTTACCTGAGCTTTCCACCGCTCTAGCAGACCATGGCATCTGCTGCATAGCCAATGTCACTGTAATGTCCTCATCACAGACTTGCTTCTCTCTTTACTTTTTTTTCCAAACAAGTTACCCCAGTTGCCACTCATAAAACCAGGCCAATTTGTTCATGGGCTCTGAACTTCACTGTAGTTTACCCCAGTTCCTCTCAAATTTGCTGCAATAACAGCAGCTTCTGCCCAAATACCGCCCTCTCTTCTGTGCTGCGTCTTCTCTCATCTCAAATGCAGCAGTCCTCAGGCTCAGACTGATGTGCCATGGAGTGTATTTCATGCTAACTAGTTATGCTGAGTCCATTAGGACTATTCATAAAACTGCTCACTGGCCTGCAGACAGGTTGCACAGTCTAGCCTGTAATTTGATCCCATAGTAACTCTGCTTGTTTGCTGAAAACAACTGTGAGGCCAAGAAAGTCAACAAGCTACTTGCCTGAGTGTTTGCCATTCCATGCACTCAGGGCTTGTATTCAAAGCATCTTTTTCATTTTTCAGTATGCTTTTTTTTTTTTCTTTACGCATGTATTTATTTTGATTTTCTAGTTCTGTTCTGTCCTATTCTACACTATTCTACTGTACTCATTTCTGATCTGGACTATTCATTTAACTTTTGATTTCACACTACTTACAATTCAGTGCACACTGCTAGATTTTCAAGAAATCTTGGCAGTCTATGTGCAGGTGAAATTATTGACAGTCTAAAGTAGATTCATGGTCCATCCAGCTTAGTAGCCTACCTCTGATCATCCAGCAGGTAGATATGAAATAAAATGCCCCATGTGAAGATCTTAATCCTAATCCTAAGAGTTTAAAATGGATTTAAGCCTTGAAGCAAGCAGTTTTATATCCGTTCCAAAATGCTCTTAACACCATCTGCGATAACTGTGGTTATTCTTGTTTTTCATATTTATTCCAGTCTCGGTTCTGAATGCAGTTTATCTTTTGCCTTCCATAACCTCTTGTAGAAGTGAGTCCCACAGTTTAATATTCCAAGAAAAAACCTCATCTAAACAGGTAGGTGTCTAATCTGTGCTGGCCTTCCTAGTCACTCTTATTATCAGTGGAGATCTAGTAGATACAGTCAGCAAAACATGAGGTGTGAGTTATCTCTTCCGCAAATGGATATTTGTATTTGGTCAAACGAATTGCTCCCTCAAAGTGCCTATTTCCTCCTGCTGTCTTAAAGAGAAGCCTGAAATAGCCAGTTCAGGACCAGATGTCTGTGGTTTAGATGTCTTTAGCTGGTGGAGCTGAATCCCATCTCACCATGCAAAAGAAAATGTCCTTTCATCAATTTTGGATTTGCCATCTCTCAGCTTAATTGAAAAATATGCTTCTGACTGTGTCATGAGGCAGAGAGGATTTATCTGTACCTTGCTGTTTTACAGACAGTTAAAACAGCCTTTGTTATTCATCTGCTCACTGTGTGAGTAGTTCCTGATCTTTTCCATCCCCTTTCAGGGAGAGTTTCTGCAGCCCTTGATCACTCTTGGTGCCCTCTGTAGCCCTGGACCCAGAGCCTTTTAAAAAATCTTGTTACACTGCTACAATGGCAGCTACAAGACCAAAGCCATTTCAAACATCTGCCTCTTATTTGGGTCACTAGATAGGAGCTGTGCTCTCAAAATTTGACTCTCAGCCTCCGTGTCCAATTCCCATGCCCTCTTAGGCTGTTGGTGCTTGTAAATTTGGTGAGCTCCTTCAAACACTGCAGTACAAATATTGCAGATGTTGCAGACCTAGTCCTGGTTTTAACTGGAGCACTTTGTATTCCAGGTGCTTTGTCTTCCCCCTGTGTGCACTCACCGTGCAGCACTCGCTCCTGCATGTGGGCTGCGGGTGGTCAGTCTCCCTGGGACTAGTTCTGGAGGTCTCTTTGGTGCACACCTAAGGGAGCATGTGAGCGGAGACCTCACTGGCGCCAGCTCTCCTGTCCCGCACCTTCAGGGCTCTCACACCTTGTTCCAAACAAAAGGAGATGCCACTGTGTTGGAGCAGCACGCTCCTCTCCCCGCTGCCTGCAGCCCAGCGCTCTCCCACTCCTGTAGTGAATGTCAACAAGGCTGTTCAAACAAACAGGTAGCTTATTTTGCCATTAATATGCACAAAGCCTGCTTTAACACACAGCGGCTGAATCAGCCACACTGTTTTCTACAGTTCTCTGCCTTTGTCACAGACTGGCTACTGAAACTAGGAGTTTCTCCTGATTCCATTTGCCAAGCATTGATTTTCTTTTCCTTACTATCAGCCGAGCTTGAAATTAATAATTTCTGTTTTATTTTGTCACTTGCGTATCATCGATACTAGCAGGGCTGGACAACTGCACAAGCAGAATCATTCAGGGAGGTGAGAGTCAGTGAGGGGGGTTAGAAAGCAGCAGCCCGGGATCCATGAGCGGATCATGGAGTCTTCCTGTTGAGAGGTTGGACATTCCTCATTCAGTGGCTGCCAGGGAGGTCATTTTCTGTAATTCCAGCTCCCTTGCAGTGTGGCAGGTCCCAATCCCAACATAACAATAACTTGCAGGGAGAAGCTTCCTGTACACTGACGATTTTAACAACTGCAAATGCTCCATTTTTGTCCCTAAAGTGGACCTTCAGGAAAACATGCCAGGAAATGTCAACAAACATTTCCACTGTGTCCTCCAGCTGCTTTCTTTTTCTGCTCTGCAGTGATGGATGAGAACCAAGGTGTACATAGGTTCCATTTACTTTTGAAATTATGCTGGAGAGAATACCAGCCTGTAGCACCAGCTTGTCCTGGTTTTCACATAGAAGTCTTTTCAACCAGATCGTATGGATGCACATCCTGTCATCCATGAACAAAATGTAAAGCTTCACGGCTTATTCTGTAACAAAGAGAGAAGATGACTGGCAAAGAAAAACAGAGAGTGAGCTGAATGAGAGCCTGTGAGAGCTGGAAGTTGAAGAAGTATTTCTGATTCTGCCCAGCACCTGCTCCACACTGACTCCACAAACATCAATTCTGCATTTGCATTTTTCTGAGGACAGGCATGGATCATCCTTCAGTCCATGTGTCTAGTGGAAGAGCTGTGTAGGAGTCACATCTCTGGCAACAGGGACAAGAAAGCGAGAGGATGAGATGTTCCTTGAGAGGCAGTTTGAATAGCACAAGGCAGACCTGGTTGCAGGTTGGCAGCTTTGCAAATTGCTTTCTAGTGCCCTGCACCTTCTCAACAGAGCAGCTATCATCAGCCCACAGATTCCCCCAAGTACCAAAGCTAATTTGCAGTAGCTTTGCTAGACTTATTCTCCTAAAGGCATTTATTTGGATGCTTTACCTGGAGACCAGTGAGGAATATGACCATATGAGCTGCGGGATGTGTCAGGTCTTCTCAGTTTCCACCATAGTCCATGTGTGCAAGAGCCGTGTTCAGAGCAAATTCAACTGCTTTGATCTAATTTTGGCCAGGTATGTTAAAGTTTGGATGGGCTGCATGATTTCTCCAAGTCTGGCTGCTCCACCTGGACCACATGTGCCTGAAGGAGACATGCCGGGAGTGGGTGGGCTTGATACGTCTCACGTTTGGCTCCAGCTGTGGTGGGATTCTCCCTTTTACACAGCTGGCTGGTAGGTACGTACCGATGCTATCTGGGCAAAACTTACTTCTAGCTCAGATCAAGCCTTTAGTTCACCATGCAGCCCCAGCCCAGGAAAGGGAAACGTTTTGAACCGCGTGCTCTGGCTTTTGCAGACAGACTGTCTGTCTCCCTAGGTGCTGGAGAAGAATGTGGAAAAGGACAAGCCAGGTGCACCTCCCAAGCACTGTCAGCTCCTTGCTTACACTTTCCTATCTCTTACAGCTTCTGAGTGAAAAGGCATTTTGTAAACAGTCTGCTTGGCAAATGCCAGAACAAGGACAGGCCGTGCTTTGCCTGTGACTCAGCCCTTGTCTGGGTGACCACTCGTGTGTGGCACCGCTGAGCACATACAGCATGAGAGCAGGATGGGTGGGAGATCTCTGACCAGCAGTTCAGGTTGGATCTATATGCAAGGGTGGGTAGCTACTGTGGTGCCCTCCCAGGAATGAGTCCAGGCCACATCCTCAATACAGGGAAGAAAACTCAAGCAGACAGGCAGGGAGGGAGCTGTGGTGTATTTGGATAACCAACAGGCTAAGGGGGACCATGAGTGTGGGGTCTGCCTGAGAGGACTCCTGCACCATGGCACAGGCCCACCGAGGGAGAGCTTCCCTTGGGTGCTCACCTCCTGATAACAAAACAATACTTTGGTAAAAGAAATACTGCACATTCTTGTCTTTTCAACAGCACCTACATGCTGTAGTGGAGTGGCTTAATGTTCTCTCATCCTACAGCTATAGTGTATGGGCAGTCTGTCTCATTAAATGGTAGAGACAGACCAAATATCTCCTCTTTTAACAAGAATGTCTGTATCAGGTGGAGGTGCTGTGGGGCACCTTTTAACCCACAGGTGTATGAGGTGTGTGTGAGATGGGATCAAATGTGGCCTGAGAACCAATACCAATGTGGAACTGGGCCCAGTGCAGGACCAGATCTCAGGACAGGCACATTTGGCTCAGAGGGGCGCACAGTTTTCCACTCTCCCGCATGGAGAGGCTCTTGGGATGAGCTCGTCTGCTGGCGTGTTGAGATCGGCACTCTGCAACTCTGTCATCACTGACTTATTTCTTATTGACTTTTTCATGAGCCAACACAAGAGTGCCCTTAATTTTACCAAGGCCACAGTTTCATGATTGTTGATAGTGGATCTGAGCACAGATGTTCACGTGGCAGAGCAGACTTCAGACAGCTCAGCTCAGTGACAAGATCACATTTTGAAGGGACAATGCTGAATTAGCTCGAGCAGATAGAAGTGTCTTTCCACTGAACCCCCCTCCAGCAGCCCTGGCAGAGGAGCTCTGTGTCACTGGTGCTTCTCCCCACGACTTTGATAGCCACAGCAATGATGACTACAACTTGTTTGCAAAAGGAGGGCCAAGATTTAGAGAAAGTAAAGTGCAAAACTCGTATGCCCTCACCATCCCTGATCCAGTGCTGAACAGCCCAAAACTGCCTCCCAGAAACACTGACTGATCAGATCTCTCTCAGCCTGAGACTTGGAAGATGCAAATTATTTCACTAGTTGTCTTGAAATTATTTTCTGTCCATGTAAGGACCAATGTAATAAAATCAGATGCATTCTGCATATGGAGCCATTGCTCCATCTGCTCCTCTCTGTCCCTGACTCACAGGAGTATCAGCTTCGCATAACAGCCGTCTGTGCTTAACTCCACCTTTGCTGTCCTAGCAGGCTCATGATTGTAGACCACAGGTAGGATGAGCCAACATTTAATTCAGGAAAAGTATCCCTCTGGGGCTGATTCGTGTCAGAAATTAAAGAGCCACATACGACTAGGAAGAAGAGCAATAAAGGTGCCCTGCACACAGCAGCTTCTGTCAGAGCACTGCAGGTGACTATAAACCATTTAACTGGCCATTAGAGTTCAGAGGGCAGATGAAAACTGGCATTGTAGCACTTGGCCTTTTGACTTCATGTATTTATATTCAGCAACCAACAATATAGGAGCAAACAGGAACCAGAACCTGAAAGTCCCCATTTAAAGGAGTGCTTTCATCACAAACATAATAATCTTCTATACTGTCCTGCTTCGGACACCATAACAGTTTCATTTTTGCTGTGTGATAACACGTTTCGTTGGTACATCATTTTCTCTGTTATCACAGACATGGTAATCACAGCTACCTGGCCTCTCACACCCACAGCTGCACAGCTCTCCTGGCGTAGCACCCACATCCAGGCACTGCTGGGCTCTGAGCTCTGTGGGAACTGCAGCTCTGTGTTAGTCTGCCATGCAGACACACGGTCACAGGCAAAGCACAGGTCCTTTGGACACAGAGGCTGCTGCTGCTGTTAAAAAGAAGCATTGTTTCTGACAAAGCAAATAGTGTGTTTGCTGTATACTGAATGAGAGGCATAGCATGAATAATTTCAGAAACCCTAAAGAATCAGAGAGGATATTATGAACTATCCTAGTCCATGGCATTTTGCTTTCAAATGATTTCATGGGCTGTGGGTAAACAGAGCAAATGCAAACCCTTAAGTCTGACCATTCTGCTCTTGCATGCTAGCAAGTCTGAGGAGCCTCACTTGGGTGTGCTCTGAGGCCTTGTGGGGTCCTGTGCTGGTCAGAGAGAGCTGCAGCTTGTGGAGTGGGATCTGACCATAGACCCCATGCTGCTCCCAGCCCAGCTCATCAGGGCAAATCTGTCTGCACTGCTCACCGGTGCAGCTCTGACAGCAGGAAGCACACAGAGCTATGACCACCATAGCACTGAGCAGCTGGGAGTGGGAGGTAAAACCAGAGTGAAGCTGCAGGGAATAAGCCAGCAGCAGAAGTTCCCCTGTATTTTATTGCTGCGCACTGCCATCAGCACTGGTGATGGCAACACAAGTCTGCCTTGAGCTATCATGGACCCAGAGCAAACTATGTCAGCCTCTGTGTTCTGTCTTTGCGGGCCACTGCCAATGCTGTGATGGACACCTTCTGTCCCCAGGCCTTGGGTACCCTTCCCTGCCACCCCTTTCTCTGTAGTCCTTTAGTGCCACTCTCAGACACATAGTAAGAAGTGCATGTCTGTCCCTACACCTTGGTCCCATGCTGGTAGACACAGGTTTGCTGGAGAGTATCCTACTACAGTCTTCTCATGCTCAGCTTTCTCAAGGAAAGGGAGAAGAAGGGACAAGTGTCATCAAAGGTGCTGCATCACGACCAGAGCCATCACTGCCAACTCACCATCATCACCCTGACAGCCAGCATCACCATCACAATTATGACAGCCCACTCTGTCCATCCCTAGATTCATTTTCTTCATACATCTGTGAACGTAAAGAAGATACAAGAAGAGCAAAGGACCCAGTGGGGTCCAGTATATCTGGGCAGCATTGCTCAGCCACTGAAGTCCTGCACATTCTTGATATACAACTCCGCTAAGCACCTCCAGGATGCAGAATAAAGGAGCAATGCAGTAACTTCCTTCCACCTGGCACTAGCCTTCATTAACCCCTTTTCCCTGCACAACCACCTTCTTTTTCTCTCCAGACAAAACAAGTCACACTTTCCTACTACTTTCTTAAAATGGAAGGGGTGTAATATGGACGAAAACCCTGCCGTCCCCATCACCACACTTAGCTGTTTTTGTGGAGGGTATTTAACATATAGGCCCCATTTATATGAAAAATTATCTAGATCTTGTTGCTTTGTTTCCCCCTTTTATGACTTCAGTTTATTTTTCAAACAGTTACAGCCTTTGTTGTACAAGTCCATATCACCTGGGAGGTACCCTAGATGTACCTTCACAGGAAGAGGAGTCTGAATTAAAAGGAGACCTTTGAGGACTGAATGTGTTAAAAAACATTGTTAAAGCTTAAAATGTGTGTATTTAGTCTCTGAGGCATTACTTTATGTTAAAATTGCAGCATCTACAGAGAAAGAGGTATGTTTCCAGGAGTGCAGATACAGCAATTACTGTTAAGGTACAGGATCCCTCTAGCCGCCAATAGATTTTTCTTACACGAAATAAAGATACCCAGGGAAAACAGTCATAATTCCCCATGCTACTTCCTGCAGACAAGGGTGATGTAGTAGGGAGGATGGGTAAAACTGGTGGAGCTGGAGGGTGAAGGCGCAGATTGGAAAAGCACACATTCAGGTCAAAGCCATGCAAGTCTCCTAAAGGATCTGTGTCTAACCCAGGTGTGAGACGTGTGGCGGAAATCTGGGTCTGGACTTTTGTCACTTTACATGAGTGAGTCCAGTTTTAACCTCCAAGTTGTTCTTCTGTCCACTTTAGAGATATTCATCCTCCACATCCGTGAAGCATTAAACCCACTTTCTCTTCAAAAGGAACAACTATTAATAGATTCAATGGGGAAAGTGTCTCTTATGAGCAGGGTGCAGCTCACAGGAAGGGTTTTTCTGTGCCTGTGGCACTTGTTGGGTTTGCTGCTCCTCCTGCAAGCCCTTCTGCAAATGGGTGTCATTTTTAATACCTAGAAGCTTAAAGCAAACATTGCCCGATAATAGAATTAACCTTGACAAATCTCTGTCTGCAACGCACTGTTACAGTATTTACGGGTTAATATAAAAGTGCAAGCTGAACATGGTGCTGTTTAACAAAAGTAAACACATATTTTAAAGAGGCAGACAAAGACCTGTGTTTCCTAATTAGACAACATAATCTAAGACAAAGTGAGCAGTGCTCTCAACAAGGCGCCTGGGTCTCCAGAGCTGCTAAGCACAGATGTGTCATTAACAAAACATGTGCCAAAACACAGGACATTCTCAGACCACGCGACACATGAGAGGATCTGCTCCCTTTTACTTTTTTTCAGCTGCTTCTTCAAACCTCCAAATCCCCCTGCTCAGCACCTTCTCAGTTACCAACCACCAGGCCTAATTACTGGACCAGGCAGTGTCTGACTGCAGCCTCAGAGCTGCAGGTGGGAAGGACGGACAAACTCGCCCTGGGGACAGGTGAGAGGGTAGAACCCAGACGGGGGCACCAGAGACAGAAAAGTAACAATCAGACTAATTGATGTCAGAAAGTACTTCAGAAAGTCTCTGGTCCAAACCCCTGGAGCATGTCCAACCAGGGCAGGTTAGTCAGGCCTCATGCAGCTGAGTTCCATTTGTCTCCAGAGATCACAAAATCCCAGAATGTCAGGGGTTGAAGGGCCCTGGAAAGCTCACCCAGTGCAATCCCCCCATGGAGCAGGAACACCCAGATGAGGTTACACAGGAAGGTGTCCAGGCGGGTTGGAATGTCTGCACAGAAGGAGACTCCACAACCCCCTGGGCAGCCTGGGCCAGGCTCTGACACCCTCACCGGGAACAAGTTTCTTCTCATATTTAAGTGGAACCTCTTGTGTTCCACTCTGCACCCGTTACGCCTTGTCCTGTAACTGGTTGTCACCGAGAAGAGCCTGGCTCCATCCTCCTGACACTCACCCTTTATATATTCATAAACATTAATGAGGTCAATAAGATAAGATTGTGCAGCATCTTTTGGTCTCTGTTCTTGCATTTACCCACCCTTTCTTCCTATATTTGATTTTAATTTCCCATGCTCCCACTAGTGTCTGATGACTTGTCCTGTCCCTGTGCACCTGTGAGAAGAGTCTCTAAACCCTCTAATTAGAGAAATTAAGATACACGCACACGCATGTGCACACACGTACACACACCCTCTGAACTTGATTCTGTGGGTAACAGCGTACATCAAAAACATGGCGTCTACCACTTTATGAGATCTGTCCTATGGGTACTCATTGGGAGGCATTGTGTCAGCTCACAGCTACATGCTACCCTCACAGAGGTTCCTTAACCTATACCCTGACCCTAATATCAATGAAAATGTCAGGGATCCTTGCAGCCACTAGAACATGACATTATCCTTCTAATTAATAGGGAATGCCAAGGATGAGGCAGGCCCTGAATCAGCTGCTCGGAGCAGAGGTGGCAGAGAAAAGCCCCCCTCTACCCCAGCACCCATTTCTCAGAAAAGTACACTAAGAAAAGAAGTGGGTCTCAGGTACCCAGCAGTGTCTTGGCAGGGTTGTGGGGATGCATGGAGCGAACAACAGCCAAGGCATGAACAGCGAGCAACGTGTGTGGGAGGCGGGAGGATCTGGAGGTGACGTGTGGGGGCTGGAGGACCAGGACACGTGCTGGGTGGAGTGGGACAAGACTGAGAAGTGCGTGGGATGGGCTAGGAGCTGTGCGGTGTGGAGATGAGGGAGTGGAAGGCTGTGAGCCGGGGGAATACGTGGAGTAGTGAAGCTCATCTCCTAAAGCACATTTTCTAAATCCAAAAGGAGACAAATGCGATGTTCTCTTGGTTATTGTATAAATTTACAAGCACACTGACACAGGGCAGAGCAAACAGCAGCAGTGTCAACCTCTAATAGAGATGAATGACAAACATATTTAATGAATTAAAAGATGATGAAGTATTACTGACAAAGCAAACACCCACGTGTTCCGTGTCTTGTCACTGATCTATGTGACTCAGCCACCCTGTGACAAAGGCTGCTATAGATCAATCACAGCACTGCGAGCCCCGGGGTCTGCGGGATGGAGGGCAGAGGACTGGGCAGAGGGACAGGTTCGGGCTTTGTGGACACTGCTAGTGATGGGACCTGAGATAATGTGGGATTGCTCAGTGTCGAAGACTTCAGGCTTGCTCAGCTCAGGCACTGTGCTTGTTATGATGGGATATTTAAACTCTTGATTGTCTGCATGATGAAGAGACAAAGCTGAGACAATCTAGATGTTCAGAGAGGAAATGAATAGATTTTCTGATACATCCTTGTTTTTGAGTGTTCAGCTGGGAGTATTGCTGTTGAGACCCAGAAGCAAGCAGCAACAAAAGTAATCAGTTCATGGCTTGGCTAGGTCTAGGGATCTAAGACTAGATTGTCCTGGACTTCAAGGTTAAAGACAAACTATGTTTGGTGCTGATATTGGGCTACTATAGGCTCAACAGCTCAAAACTAGGTGCAAACAGAGGTGAAAGACCATGGCTTGTACTATGGTTTGGCGTAAGGGCTGAGCTACACTGCAGTCATGCCCCATATCTAGGACACACGTGGGATTATAGTCTTATTATTTGAACAGGTAAAGATCTGGTGAAGGGGGTGGATCATGCTGAAATGGAGATTCAGCCTAAGCCATTATAGGATTACAGGACAGTCCACACACTTGCTAAGACTGGGTGCACAGGGTTTGTTTGGGGTTAGGTGGTAACAGCTGAGGCATCCTTAGGGTTATGGCTGAGGGCTGGGTTATGCCCATATGCCTGGATCTGTGCGTGTTTTGGGGGCTCTGCTGCAGATCTGAGCTGCCAGGGCTGAGCTGTGTTGACCGCAGTGAGCTTTCAGGTGCCAGATTGGGGAGGTAAAGTTTTGATGGGTATTAAAACTTGCTGTGATTGCATACTACCCTGGTTTGGGGGACTATGCAGCTTTAAGGACAAACTAGTCCGTTGGTCTCTCAGTTCCTCCTCTGAGTATTCAATGCCCAGCACTGTGTCACTGGATCACCCCGCAAAGATGCAGCAGGAGTGTTTGTGAATCAGCCTCGTTGTCTTTTCAGGGTGTTTCTTTCATGTCTTAGATCTCATCCAGAGCCTGACCCACAGACAAATGGAGGATAATTGGGCATTTGGAGCACGGGGAGGAAGAGGTGAGTGGTAGGAAGGGAGTGGCAGGAAGACATTTGGGATCGAAAAGTCGTGCTGCAATTATTGCCACAGCTTGTGTATCTTGAAGCCTTAGTCTGAATTTCAGACACAGGGCTTGTCTTTTTAGCCCTTCTTCCCCAGATGGAGGGATCACTCTGGAGTCTTTCCGATCTCATTTTTAATGGTTGCATATATGTACCTCTTTCTCTTGCTGCCAGTTCAACAGAGCACTGGTAGGAGCTACCCTGCACATGGCTCATTAATCAGAAATCACCTGCATCAGCTCTTCCTCTGCTCTAGTGCCAACACAGGGTTTCAAGCCTGTGTCCATCTACACACCAAACTGGTGTGCTCCCTGGAGAGAGCTGGAATTCAAACATAAGCAAAGCTTCCGAGCAGGAAGGTGTGCTCCGGCAAAAACCAGCCTTCTCTTTCCTGCGGTCATGCATCACTTTCCTCAGCATTGTTCCCACCAAGCATTCAAAGACTCCTCCCAGTGTCACCATAAACAGCAGGACTGCACTTTACCTGGGAGCAGAGCTCTGCCAACAGCAAAGATAGCGCACCCTTCAGCCCCTCTCCTCTCTGCTGCTGGAGCAGAGAAGCTGAGAAACCACCTAATTTCTTACCATGGTAGCAGAGAGTGCTGGAGGCACAGCAGCAGCCCAGATGTTTGGGTGCAGGGCAGAGCAGAGCACAGCATGAACCTTGTCCTGCTGTCATTGTGATGCTGCTCTGCCCAGTCACTCCAGTTTTGCTACTGTGGATGTTTAGATCTGCTGCTGGCATACCAGTATAGCCTGCCCTGAGTCTGACTTCTTACTGGAACCAGCCAGCGACCTGTCCCAGGGCTCCTGTATCAAGTGCATAGCTGCTGAGTGAGAATAAATGGAGGTTTTAGAGAGGCATATCCACCCTCCATCTGTGTTATTCAAACATACCCCCTTATCCCATTACCATGTCCCTTGATAATGCTGATGCCTGCAGAGCCTGCTGTGAGGTAACAGGTAGCACCAGACCTGGGATTTTGAGCTGCTGCTCTTGCTGAGGTCAGGGGGACCTCATTAATGGGGTGACCTCATTAATGTTTATAAATATATAAAGGGTGAGTGTCGTGAGGATGGAGCCAGGCTCTCCTCAGTGACAAGCAATGGTAAGACAAGGGGTAATGGGTGCAGAGTGGAACACAGGAGGTTCCACTTAAATATGAGAAACATCTTCTCAGTGAGGGTAACAGAACACTGGCCCAGGCTGCCCAGGGAGCTTGTGGAGTCTCCTTCTGTGCAGACATTCCAACCCGCCTGGACACCTTCCTGTGTAACCTCATCTGGGTGTTCCTGCTCCGGCAGGGGTGAGCTTTCCAGCTCCTTTCCAATCCCTGACATTCTGTGATTCTGTAGCAGTAGCAGACTCTTGACTCCATATAGGGGGTACAGATCCTGAACCTGTCCTCCAACAGACGGATGATCCTGCTCAGAAAATATGCTAATGCTGCTCCTGCTCTTTTGTTTCTTCCAGCTCCTGATGTTGTTCATCTGACCAGACGAGAACAGCTTTGATGGAGCAGAAAGCCCTGTGGCTGGGGGAGTTTTGCTTTTGACACAGCTAGTGTGGCACCCCTGGGCAGTACGGATCTTTGCAGAGAAGCTGGGGGGAAAAGCATTATCATTTCTGCAGGATTGTCCCTCATGTCCATCTACCCATTCCCCCATGAAGCTGATAACAGTCCCAGAGCCGCCAGACAGTCACTGTGGCATTTGCAAGATGTGAGACAGCTCGGCAGATGCTTCTCATCCCTTTGCTGTGGATGTGACTGCTCCTGCATCCAGCTCTTAGGAGACAGGTTGTTTCACAGCACCTGTGATTTATTAAGCTGCCTATTTGAACGCAGTGTTGCTCGGCTTTCCTGCGGCGGCCTGCACATCTGCTCAGGGAGAGCACTCAATAAAACCTGCCTATAAATACAAAGGCCAGAGGGGAACATGCCCTGACAATGAAACTAAACAAAAAGGGGGGAGCTCTGGGTACAGGAGACAAACAGGCAGAAGCAGAGCTTAGAAACAAGACTCAGAGCTGTTATCCAGGCGTGCTGTCAGGCTGGCTGGGCTCTGTAAGCGGAGCCCTGCAGGGTCAGATTCTGTTCAGTGTTTTTATTAATGGCATGGATGAGGGACTAGAGATGTGCTTAAAAATCTGTGGGTGAACCTTAGCTGGAAGGAGCCAGCATTTCAGAGAGCAGGGCTGGAATTTAAAACTAACCTCCATAAATAAGAAAAATATTGTGAAATGAGTAAGAGAAAATTGAACAAAGATAAATGTGAAGGAATGAGCTCAGGAAAGAGAAAACACATGCGAAAAGCCAAAAGGCGGATACCTGAGGAGACCATGATACAGGGAGCAGGCCACAGCAAGTATAAGCCAACGTGTGATGTACACTGCAGGCTTCCTACAGACAAATATTTTTTCCCTGCAAGAGTCAGAGGTCAGAACATGCTGTTTCACCATAGATTCATGGGGCAAGAAGCCAGCTCTGCCCTAGCTAGCCTTGTCTACAGAAACAGCAATTTCTTCAAGCTCACAAGGTGTCAAAGTGTCAAACTGGTGCAAACAACCCAGTCTTTAATTCCAAACTCATCCTCCCTGCAGAACCTCGCTCTCCAAGATCAAGGTTTGCAACTTGATAACATCATTCCCCTGCTGGTGGTGTGCGTGGGGAGGAGCTGAGGCCAGTGTGAACCACCAGGTCTTCAAAGAACTCGCCCACAGTGTAAGGATGGCAATACAAGGGGGTGAAATGAGCATCCCTATACCTGCATCCTTACCTCTGCCTAGCCAGTGGCAGATGCAGTGCAGCAGGAAGGGGATGAGGGGTGGAAATAGCAAGGACCTTGTGCGCTGGAGAAGTGTTATTTCTCTGCTGCATTTTTCTAGCTGCTCTGAATAAGGACTGCCCCATTGATCCCGTGTGCCCCTAGTGTCACCCTAGAAAATGTAGGGTGCCTTTGAAAGGACAGCAGGACTCTGTCCCCAGTTTCTGTGCAGCAGGCACACAGTCTGCACCTGCTCCAGGGCTGCTCTGATTGCACAAGCTGCTCTCTTTGGTGCTCGTTAGCCAGGAGCAACTGAGGAAATTGATCTTGATGCACTGGCTGATCACAGGATGATGTCATGCACGTAACCAATATTTAAATGCAGATTTAAATGCAGCCCCAAAATTAATCAGGAGAGTATTTCCAGCATCTGCTTTTCTTTGGGCTCTCTGGGGTCACTCATGTTCAAGAAGAAGGATTAAAATTACACCACGTATACCTTGAATGATGAGCAAGGAAGAAAGAACATGTTATATGATAAGGAACAAAAAGATTTTGGGGTGCCCTGTTTTACTCTTTTTTTTTTTCTTTTTTTTTTCTTTTTTTTTTAATCTAGCCATATTGGTCTCTGTAAATTCACTGGAGGAACCTCAAAGGAGGAAGAGAGGCGTTTAAGCTAAAAGCAATATTATCACAAGAATATGTGGCTATAAACTGACCAGACATAAATTTAGGCTGGAAATTGGAAGAAGTCTCCTAACAGCTGGAGTAATGAAGCTCTGGTGCAGCTTCACAGATGGTAGTGAATAGAAAGAGAAAAAAGAATCAAAGAAAAAAAATAACCTAGCCAGTTTTGAGATGGAGCTTGCTCACGAAGGGGGTATACATGGAGGGAATTCGATGATTCAATGTCTGAGATAGCCAGGCACTGAAGGTGATGACACTGAAGGTCCTTTCTATATGAACAGGAGAGAACTCCTGACTTAGAGCAAAGGTCTTTAAATCCTGGGTCCATTCTTCGGTTGTTGTTCAGCAGCAAGTGAAGAGGTAGAACCTGTCAGAAGCGGGGTGGCTGCAGAGCACTCCCACTTGTGCTGTGTCCACCTGGGCTCGGGCAGCTCGCTGCTCAGGACACCCAATACCTGGCCCTTCAGGATGCTTTAGTTTGCAACTCCGATGGATCTTCACTTATGGATCTACCTAATCCCTTATGGGAGCCCGTTCATTCTGCTGGCCTCAAGTGTCTTCTTTTGGTATTCAGCTTCTCTCTGTGCCCCATGTGGGACAGATAAATGTTTATTTTGTTCATTCTAGAATTGCCTCCTATTCATTTAATTCAGTGTTCACAGGTGTTATGTTAGGAGGAAGAATTCCTTGAGACTCTTTATCCCCTTGATAACTTTACAGCCACTTCTATGTCTCCCATTATTTATTTTTCAGGCTTTTTCCTGCCCTCTCTTTAAGTGTAATCACGTTCATGAAAAACTACATGTATGACGACAGCCCTGACACTTCAACTCAGCATCTGTCCTCCTGAACTTATACTGTCCATGAAGGATCAGCCTTTGAAGAAAAAAGGCAGAGTCCACTCAGCAGCTAAGAAGATTTTAGACCACCTAAACAAAAGCAGCTGATATCTAGACCCAAATACTCTGTCTGATACAAGACCCTTTACCACTAGACCCATAATTCCCCAGTGCCACATTCAGTTCCTCTGCTTCAGCAACAATACAAGGAATTACAGATAATAGACATAAAAGAGTGAGATAGGAGCCCAGGGTCCTCAAGTCATGGTAGGAGAGAACTATGTGACACTGAAGAGCAGTTTAGGTGGAACAGCTCTGGTGTCATGTACTCATTTCTTGATCACAGGCTAGGAAATTCACTCTATGAGCTTCACTTTCATGAAAATACTTGTCTTCAGTACAGCTCTGACAAGGTCCCAGAGAGCAATTGGTCCTAAACCCAAGGCAGAACCATGTCTGAAGCAGAGCAGAGGAAGTGAGCAAACAACAATCCACTTGGAGTGGAAGGGCTGTATCCAGCCACCTCCTGCAGTGGATGGACAAGTCAAGGAGATGAACAAGACAGGGGATGAGTAGTTTGTCTGTGCAAGGTGGGTACCAGCAATGATGACAGGAGCACTAGTGCATGCCAAGAACAGGCTGGTGGCATCTTCCCACTAGGTATCTCTTATGGCTTTCCAGAACACTTGGGCTTGGATGGAACTGTCTGTCTACAAAAACTTCTGAGCTCTCTGGAGCAGAGACAGGCAAACTCTTAATGCCTGTACTTTCAGACAGGCAGGTATTTTCAGACTCAACTAGATCTCTAGTAAGGAACATAGCACTGCTGATGCAACATGACATCCATCTGCCTGAGGAGCAGTATCATGGCCATTAAAACTATCTCCTGTCTCAAACGCCAGCATCAGTTTCCAACGTAACATTTGATGCAAGAAAAAATCTTCAACCCACGTGCAGCTGATTTAGCTGCAAGCGGGTGTCATTGCCAAGTCACCTATCACAGAACAAGCCCGGTTTCTCCTGTCTCCAACTTTGCCTGCATCTGCTAAATCCTTCACTTCTGCAGCTCGCCTTCTTTCTTTAATCTCATACAAAGAGCTAATTTGTGAAAGGGCTGATCAAGGGCTTTGCTGTTCCTTCTGAAACTCCAGGGCACAAACAAGCAGCTCATTTTCTGTCCTGTTTAGAGACACCTTTTGAGCAACTGCCCCACATGGAGTGTGAAGTGGGCATGCAGGTTGAAAGCTGCAGAGCAATAGGAGTGGAAGCTCAGAGGACAGATGTGCTCTAATCCCACAGCCCAAGCCCAGAAATGCAGCTGTTGCAGGGGCCTGAGGTGGCAGGTCTAAGGGTAATGACCAACATATCAAGCTCTACCAGGAGTTCTTGCCATGAGTTAGGAAGAACAGATCTAGATATAGAGCAATGTATTTTATAGACATCACTGCAGCCCACAGAACCCTTGAAGCACAAGCTAGGAGAGCAGTGCCCTCACCTGGGAACAACAGCAAGGTGCTCTGGAGGGTGAGCAGGACAGCTTTGATGCTGTAAACCTCCCAAGACAGCGAGTAGGGTGAGGGAGAAAACTGCTAGGAAGACATCCTGAGGCACTGAAGTCCTCACAGCCTTCAGGAGAGTTGACCAGGAGCTCTTTGGTATTTCTGAGATCCCTTGACACAGGGCTGAGGGGCTGGAGCATTCACACAGCCAAGGGGGATCGAGCCATAACCACAGACAAGAGCCATCGCCACCAGCTCTCCATTGCCCTGCTGGGCCAGGTGCAGCTGTTGTTGGCATGGCAACAGCTAAATTACTTGCTTAACATAGATATATGAACATGGCCAGATATGGCCCCTGTTTTTAAACTGCATGGTAATCTCAATTACCCACCCATCTCGTAGCCAGCCCTTCCAGGAACATTTCCATCAAGTTGGGCTTTATAGTGCACAACCAGTTTCCATTTTTCTATTTGCTGCTTCTGTCACAGAGGAGTACAGCTAATTTATGAAGTAAACTACTCTTGAGTGGTGTTACTAATGCTCATAAGTGACTTTAATAGACAATGGAAGTACTTGCAAAAACATGCTTTGAAATGGAAGGTTTAGTGTCACTTAAGTGTATACCAGACTGTATCTGTGTGCTGCCAGCTTCCTTGTTTATTTTCCATATACAAAAAGCAAAAGCAGTACTCTACAATTGTATTTTTTCTTTACTATAAAAAAATAAAAAAAATAAGTATATATATATAAGTAAGACTACGAGGGCTGAGTATTGAATAGAGAGAATGAGAGCACCGTGTTTTATGTTCTTTGCAAAAAGCAGCATCCAATACAAGAAGAAAATGGCTGTAGGCTCAGCAGGCAGACAAAGAGATGGAAATGTAGACACTGGAAAAAGGAAAGCCACTGCATTTTCAGCTGATGTGATGACACAGAAAAGGCTGGTTAAAAATTCTGTCTCAAATGTGTTTTGAAGGAAACTTGAGGGTTTGTCTAAACCAATTTTTTGTGCGCTTGAAATGTGCATATGCTCCATGGAAATATTGTGTTCTCGCTGAGCTCCCCACTGCTGAAATGCTGCTGTTTTATTGCCTCCAGTGCTGTAGCAGGTTCTTCATGTCCCGTGCTCTGCTGTGGTCATGGCTCCTCCTGCCACTCTTTGCCTGTGCTGTCACTGGTGACCGTGTGAACGCTGTGATGGAGAATACCTCCATGACCATGAGACCGACAGCCTGAGGCACACTCCAACAATGGCATTTCAGGGGAGGAATACACTGGCCAAAAATATTGTTTAGATTTTCATCAAAAATTTGACACTTGCCATTTAATTTATCTGGGGATTTTTTCTTTTTGTAATGATTTTCTATGGGAAGGGGCTTATTTTCTAGCTGCTCAAATAATAAACTTTGTGCCTCCCGTATCACATCTTGTCAGTGCTGTTTGACCACGCATGCATTATTGATTTTGAGTCTGGCAAAGCCTCATACACCACAGACTATATACAGTCAATTTCCAGATAGATCTTGGCAGCTCGTGGGAATGACAGACATCTAACGTACTTCCAGAGCAAGTTTAGCATTACAGGTCAGCATTTCAGCTTCTCAGATATTTTATAGGCATGCTCAACTAAACTGGTGAAATGATAACACGTATTTCAAGATGGTTGTAACAGCCATCACTAGTAGATGTTCGCCTTCCTCACTACTCCGCCTGAAAGATGGCTTCTTAATGTATTTTTCTATAATAAACTTAACGTCTTCAGATTTTATTTCCCACTTGAGATCTAAATCATCTTTGCCATAAATGTAAAACAACTAAGCCAATTGTTTGGTAGTGCAGGTTTACAATATATCATTACAGAAATAATTTAGAGAGCTGAGAAGTTTTCTTCACTATAAATTTGCTCAGCTCATTACTGATACTAGTCTGCAAAATAAGTAGATTCCCACTGGAAAATGGGAGCAGTGGAAATCCACCTGAGAGCCACGGGTTTATTTTTGTTGCTCTGCTACACTCCAAAAGGATGCTCATTTCAAATAAAGGATGGATGAACCATGCTGAATTACCCAGGAGAAATCCTGGGTGGGTCTGAATTAGCCAAACCATATGGTACAATGTCTCAGATGGTATGGAGAGAGGGTAGCCTTGTGCGTCATAGCCCCCGAAGCCTTCATCTCCTAGACCTTGCTGAGCACACAACACCCATCACGTAAGTACCAGGAGGGGAAAAGAAAATTAAATGTTCAGATGGGAAACTGAGGCTCACAGGTACTTAGAGCAACACAGATCTATGTTCAGTGTGGCAGGAAAAACTAGGGAAGACAATTATTGAGGTTAAAATAAGAAAGCCGAAAGTTTGAGCTAGAAATGGGCTTTATGAATCGAGAGAGGAAGGCATGACTCAGGGACTACTTTGGCTACAGGATGCACTGTCTGATGGAGTTTGGAGTTGTGCCTCATCTCTGTGAGCTCAGTCTATTGCATCCCCGTGTGCAGAAACCTATCACACAGGGAACTCTACAAAAACCTGGGGAAGAGCTGACAAAGGTCTCTAAGATGGTCACTGCTTTCTGTGCCGTTTTTCTTGGAAAACACTAATAGACCTCAAATAAAAGAGATGCACAGATCCTCTCTCTTGTACAGCCCTGTGTGCTGCTGTAACCTTTACATACTAACACAGAATAAAATCTAAATCCACACAGCAGGAAAAGGGCACTCTGAGGGATTCATCATTGATTTTTGCTCAGCTCAGGGCCTTGCAATATCCCTGATCTCATTCAAGTCTCAGGCATGTCCATGGTGCCACAACTACAGTGAGGCAACACAGTAGACTAATCACTACTTATGTTCTGGTGCTTTGGTCTGGAGTTCAAGAAGACCCAGACCTCTTGCTCAGTCCCAGCTGGGATGAGGGTGCAGCCCACCCTGGGACTGTCCTGTCCTCGCACAGGACTCTGCTGGAGCTCACTTAAGAGTCTGACAGGTTCGGATTCTTGTTTAATGGGGGAGTGAGACTCTCAATCAACGTGAAGTCAAATTGCATGAGATTCAGAGAGGCTGAGACGTAGGAAAAGGAGAAACAATGAATGAGCAAAGTCTAAGCCAGGACTAATTAAAATTAAAGTGGAAGATCTGAGCACAAAGAAGTTGGCAGCAGCTCAGGCAACATCCCACTCTTGAAGGGACCAAGCAAATGGAACAGTGCCCCTAAATCTCCTGTACTGAAGGGCGTGGAATCCAAAATGATGGTTCAGTTTATACTGGGTCAAGAGTATTTCATTATTACTTTGATCAAAGTGGTTTCATGAGCACTTTGATGGCAAAATCAGTTTTAGGAGCGCTAAAACTGATTTTGCCATCATCTATCCACAGCTCAGGGGAGAGATAACGGCACATTGGTGGATGGGGTGCTGCAGTCCCTTTTCCTTCCCAGCCTTCCCTCCCCCACCATCAGGCCACAAAAGGAGCTTTGTCTCCCCATCACTCACTTGTCAACCAGAATGTGTCTGTAAAGCGCAATCATTGCTGGCTGACAAGCAGTGATTACTCCTTTGCTGAGGCAGCAGGAGGAGGATGCTCCATTCACAGCTGATTAAGGGTGTCTCAGAGAAGGGAAGCTTTACTGAAGAAATGTGCAGCTGTGCCAGTGCTGGAGAAGGGCTGTGGAATTCACGGATGACAGTTCCACCTCCTTTGATCAGTTGTTCCTTAATTATGTGATGCCTGTGAGGTGCTCTTATGCCATGTTAGAGAAGGGCATGAGATACAAAAGTATAGAAAATGTGAAATATCACCTGTAGAAAACAACTCAGCTTCATGAGAAGACTTCAGGATGGAGCCAAGGTTGCCTGAACTCAGGAAGAAATATCTGAGTTGTCCTTAGCAGGGACAACATGCAGCTTTAGCTCAGCTAGGCCATTTCTCCTCTTTCCCTCTCCAGATCAGTCCTGGTGATTATCAGGCCAGACTGCAAGAATGGAAGCAGAAATCACCATGGAAGTGCAGGCGTTTCTTTAAGAACGGGGAAGATTAAGCTGCTCCTCAGGAGACTTCAAAGGACAACCAGGGCCTGGGAGTCAGCTTTGGGCTCCTAAGCTAACCAGGTGAATGGGCATGGATTCTGGCCAGGCTGGCCTACCAGACTACAATAACCATTTCCCAGTGAGGAAGACAAGTGGGCCACCACTCTTCTACCACCTGGTTTGGCTCTGTTTTTCACAGGACCAGAGCAGAGTTTCAGGGAGGTGGCTGCAGAACCACATCCGTTTGTGGTATATGGTCATGCCTTGTCTCACTTCACCCGCGATGAAGAGCTGTCCTGGCCATGGACCTGCGTTGCTGAATCACATTTATGACCAGACACTGCGTGGCCTAATGCAGGTAGTTTTTAAACCAAGGACTCAGACCTGCATGCAATAACTGATGCCTTAAAATGATGCTGTTTATGGACAGATGTTGGAAATACAAGGCTGGGAGGTACCAAGAAATCCCATGTTCTGAAGTCATGGACAGTCCTGCAATAAATGGTTAATCCAGAAGGGTCAGTAGAATTTCTGTTGACAAGCCAGCTCTTATCAGAGGCCACCAATCATCTCCCAACAATGCCCTACATGTTACAAATACAAGACAAGAAAACAAACCCGCCTCTTAAACTTCTCAATGAAGACCATGCTGTTACCAGTCTCTTGGATTCCTGAAATAGCAGGGAATTCATTTAAATTAATTTCTCAGAAGTGATCTTAAGAAATTGACCATTTTGGGCTATGGAATTAAATAAAAAACTCTGACAATCCTATCTTCTGTCAGTGAAACTCTTAATTCCAAAGATAATGAGGGTCACTGCAAATTCCAGGTGATTAAACAAGATGCAACCACCTCTCATGCAGAAGAGTTTCATACCACAGCAAATCACTGGTGTCCCCTGCTCTGAAGCCAACCTTTGTGGCCAGTGCTTGCCATGATTCAGAGGAAGCCTAAAGCAAGGCCAGAAGAGAAGTTGTGAATCAAGGGGTGAACAAGGCTGCCTAGACCATGCAAGTGACCAGCAGAAGCCTGAAATTTAGGATTAATGTGCTATAAATATAGCACAGGCAAATGCACTTGGAACGCAATGATCAAATCTCCACCCGCTGGTATAGCAATAAATCACAAGCCCAAGGCCTTTAACTTCCAGCCCCAGAATTATTTCCACTCTATCAAACAACTCCTTCCATCAACAGCTCGATCTTCATATAATTTATGTTCCCTCCTTCCTGTCTCACTCTCCTCATCTCCATACAGACAAATGGATTTTGGAAAGCGTTTGAGAATTTCACTTTTTGGATAGTTAGAAATCTTCTAATTTCCGGTCTCACTATATTCATGACTGGTTTATATCTATTTGATCTATTTCCATGTTATCCCTTAATAGCTTTTCCACATTTGATATTATCTCCCAGATGTATTTATATAAAGAATCATCACCTAACCTCTCAAAGTCATTTTGCTATATTGACAAAGCAAAGCTTTCAAAGTGTGTTTTCTTAAGACAGGTGCTCCACACCCCTAGACTGCCTGATTCGACAGCCTTCCTCTCTTCCTCTTTCTTGATGCAATTTAAAACTTACATTTTGTTTTTTAACAAACCCATGCACAACAGTTCAAGCAAATCCTTATTCTTTCTTTGTATATAGTACTAACACTTTAGCTCTGCTGAAAATACTTCCCCAGAATTATGGGAGCTATTTACACAGCTTCATCATGTTACCAGTGCATAGTGATGCTAATGCTAACCAGTGCATACCGATGCTGACCTCTTCTTTCTTCCATCATTTCTAATTGGTGAATCTTCTATTCATAGGAAAAAAGCTCCTCCTGTTATATCAAAGGCCAGGATTTTGCCCTTTGAGTTATTAAATCTAATCTCTTTTCTATTGTTCCAGTTGATTAGATAATCTGATTCTTTATGTGTGATGATGTGACCGTTTTGTGGACAAGTAACACTTCGTACTCTCAAATAGTCCATACAGTCACAAGCATCTTTGTATCACTGCAGTACTTATTGCTGCTGGGACTTGCTTGGTTTCTCAAAGATAACATCTGGTGGGTTGTCCTCATGCAGAAATAACGATGTGAATATATGAGTGCAACATCTCCATACCTTTGGACTGGAGCTAGTTGTGTGATCCAAGTGCTGTTGACTGCTCTGGTATTGCCATGGGTGAGTGAGGAGACAGTGGGAAGGAAGAGAAATAGCAAGATCTAGGGGAAACAGCTGGAAAGAGGAGAAATAGCAGACTCTAGAGAAACATGGGGTCTGCACATCACCCGCTGCTCAGTGTATGCTGGGTGCTCCCTGCAGAGTGGGGACACTTCAGGTCCTGGGCTCTCTGAGGGATGCTGACTTCTGCTCCATTACCTGCCCACAGAAAAACAGTTTGTGGGGCCTAAAGGTAGAACAGGAGGAGGCTGCACCTGTGTGATGGACAGAGGGTAGGAGTTAACATACATGCAGAGGGATCTAGATGAATCAGAGAACTGGGCAATCACCAACCACATGAAGTTTAACACGGGCAAGTGACGGATTTTGCACCTGGGACACAGCAACCCTGGCTGTACATACAGACTGGGGAACAAGAGGCTGGAAAGCAGCTCTGCAGAAAGGGATCTGGGGTTTCTGGTCAATGGCAAGTTGGATATGAGCCAACAGTGTCCCTGGAGCCAAGAGGGACCCGTGTCCTGTTGCACCCAGCACAGCACGGCCAGCCGGGCAGGGGGGGACTGTCCCGCTCTGCTCTGTGCTGAGGCAGCCTCACCTGGAGCATTCACTGTGTGCAGGGCTGGGGACACAGGAGAAAAGAAGATAAAGCTACTGGAGAGTGTCCAGAAGAGGCTACGAAGTTGATGAAGGGTTTGGAGGGGAAGCCGTATGAGGAGCGGCTAAAGTCACTGGGTTTGTTCATCCTGGAGAAGAGGAGGCTAAGAGGAGACCTCATGGTGGCTCCAGCTTCCTTACAAGGGAAGCAGGGGCAGGCACTGAACTCCTCTTTCTGGTGACCAACAACAGAATCTGAGGAAATGATGGGAAGATGTAGCAGGGGAGGGTCAGTGGGACATGAGGAAAAGGTTCTTCACCCAGAGGTGCTGGACACTGAACAGGCTCCACGGGGAGGTGTCACGGCCCCAACCTGACAGTGTTCAAGAAGAGACTGGACAACGTCCTCAGATACACGGTGCGACCTGTGAGGTGTCCTGTGCAGGGACAGGAGTTGGACTCGATGAGGGTCCCTTCCAGCCCAGGACATTCTATGATTCTATCCTCCTGCCCTGCAGGAAGGTGGATGTGAGGAGGAAGGTGAAGCATTTTCTGGCACAGGGAAGTACTTCACTCCTTGCACCATCATAACTGTCATAGTCCAAACCTCCCAAAAAAGCTGTCCATCACCACGTCCATATGCAGTTGATCCACCTCTCCCCCTTGCCCACGGGCTGTGTTGTGAGCTGTGACAGGCTGGGCACCAACACTCAGGGGTCATATATGCATTTGGCTCCCCTTAAATGGGCTCTGTGCTTCAAGAGATAGAGGGGGACACCACAGGAATGATGGCAGGGATGGTAATCTTGATTTGCTCCACCACATGCCAGGGCCTGGGAGCTGTGTTTTCAGAGTAGAGACAAGGAGGGACATCTCTATTCTGACCTTTTGGGGTATGATCCACAGACCTCCTTTAGACGCATCATGGTTTTGACCAGATGGTCCCCCTCTGTCATTTTACTCCAGGTATTGCCCAGCTGTGGTGACATTTCATTTGGAAATGTATTACATTTTCCCCTCTGGTGTAAAAAGAAGGATGTGTGCTCCTGCTCAGCACCAGATCATTTGTAGTGCCTGGACCCATGTCTGCCTGCAGCTTCGGGCTGTGCAGGCAGTTGCTTTTGCTATACCTTCCCCAAGAAGTGCAGAGAGGCTGACTAAAAGCAGCAGAAAAAAAGTTTTCATCATTAAGAAAATTTTATGAGAAATAAGAGTCCTGAGCTGAGTTTCAAGCTGCCAAGTCACAACGTCTGTCTTAGCTTTGTCATTTCATGAGCGACATTACAGTGACACCCCTAAGACAACTCTGTTCTCACCTGCAAACACTCTGCACTGAAGGACAAAGGATTTGTGGAAGATGGTTCAGCTTTCAACTCTGAAGTAAAACTGAGTAAAATGAAAATATTCTGGACTTCTCAGAAAGGAATATTATATTTTCTTTTTCCAAAGCAGGTTTTTTGTCATTTGTTTAATTTTAAATTATCTAGAAAAAGAAAAAAAAGTATACCGAAACAAAATAGTCTAGTTGATTTTTTTTTTTTTTTTTTTTTTCCAGTAAGGGGAATTAAAAGAAAATTCCACTTCATGGAGTCATGCATGTGTGAATTAAATGAAAAATGAGTTCTCAGCCATCTGTACCTTTCAAACAGAAGTGTTTTGCTTCCCTGGTGAAGTGGAAGACATTACTTCCAAAGAAAAGCAGAGTTCATGGAGGAAGGAGGACAGATGTCCACAGCGCAGCGCGCATTGACAGGACCCCATTGCAGTGGTGGAACGGGAGTGAGACCAGCACAGGCTTGACTGTGTTTGTGAGATGGGAGATACAGACATTTCCCAGGCAGAAGCTTTTATTTACAAAAATAGTGTGACAGATTTTTACAGCAAACTCAATCTTTGCCAAAACATGACTCAATTACTCATGCTGGGTTTATATTACCTTGCAAGATTTTTTACTCTGTTTCCCAGGAAATCATTATTCTTCCTCATTCCCAGTGCTCTCAGCACCAGGCATGTAGAGAGCAGATGGGTTTGGGTCCTTACACTCCTGCCTTCAGACTCTCCATAACCCCTCTGCACTGCATGCTCCTTCCAGGGATTTTATTTTGGGAGCCCATTGCAGCTGTACCTACAGCCCCTCTGTGCGCACCCCCCACCCCCAGCACTGTCCCCACAGCCTGAGTGACCCCAGTCCCAGCCTGGGGTCTGAGTCCCAGCACTGCCCCACACATGGAGATCCCCTGCCCGGGAAGAAAGCTTTGTCCATGGGGTCTGCACCAACCTCCTGCTCCACGTGTCCAGTCTGGGTTGCGAGTCATTGCAGACCCACTGATGAGCAGATGGGGGAACTGGAATATGGAGAGTTGGGGTCAGCAGAGGAGGAGAAAGTCTGTCCTGTCTCAGAGTGCCCTGGGCACAGCTTCAGCCCCTGGGCTGTGTGAGAAGAGTGCTTTGGACAACCATCCTGGCAGAGACAATCTGTGGAATTTACCCTGGAAATAGTTTTCTTCTTGTTGAATCCTGATGGGGTTCCCAAGACTTTGCACATATTCTCTGGTCTCTGTCAGACACCCTGTTTTAAGGCTTACATAGCCCTAGTAATACTCACTCCAAAACCCATCAGGAGATCAAGGGAGGCGGCCCAGTCTGCTCCCAGGGTCAGGACTGGAAAAAAGGGGAAGGACAGGCTCCTGTCTGGACAGTCACCACTTCTGCCAGTGTGCAGGATGATGCTGGGTTGATGAGTGAGCAGTGTGCCCCCTGGGTCACCCTGCAACGTCTGGAGACACCTGCATCAGTCCTGGGCCTTGTTGGTGTCACAGGACATAGCAAAAACCATGGCCTTGCCACATGAAAACAGGCCAAGGAGCAGTGCTGGGGATGAGCCTTTAGTTAAATCCTTCTGGGATGATCATGGGGATACAAATCTGTATCAGCAACATGAGAAAAGTTATGGGATTGCTGCTAAGGAGTCCAACCAAGTAGTATCATTGGCCATAGCCCAACCAAAGCCACTCAGGAAGACAATGGCAAAGCCAAGGGACAAGTCCTTCACTCCTGCTTTCCAGTGTAGGTCCTTGGGCAAAGGACATAGACGTAAACTCAAAAAGTTCAGAAACTTCTGCTGTGTCACTCTGAATGCAGGACCCCACTTGATTTCCCAGTTTGATGCCGCTGTTGCCAGGGGCGTTTTTCCAAGTTCCAATTGAGAGCAGATCCTAAATCAAGTCATCACATCAGTCTAAGAACTGCAAAAAGTGTCAGAGAGCATGACTACAGAAATGTGTATAACTTCACCTAAGAGCCCTGCTAGCTCAGCTCCTGTAGCTAGAAAGATTATCTTGCTCAGTGACAGCAGTTGGGTTTGTTTCCTTCCAGCTCGCCTGAACTAGCTGCCCACCATCAGTCTGGGGTACCATGTGGAAAACCCAGATACTAATTACTATTGCTCCATTTACAAGTTGTTCTCCTGACACATCTGTTCAGAGAAATCCCTGGATAGCCAGCAACACCCTTGCTGTTACTTAGAGGACATCTCAGGTGCTTTATTGTCTGTCCTCGTGCAAATTCGTACAGATAAAACATTAGGTATTTACATGTAAAATGAATTTCCAGCCCACACAGCTAGTTTGCTCACATGAATTGCTCCATGTGCAACAAGAAATCTGCTGGAGGCATCTGCAAGGGAAAATATCAGCCATTTCCATGGTATCACAGGAGAGAGGCAGAAAAGCTCCATGAAATGATCTGGTCCTCGTTGAAGGGCCTGGACAAGTTGATCCTGATGATGTGTGTCTTTGGGCTTCCCTGGGTTTGACTTCAATGTGGGAGGTGATGGAATAACCTGCCCCTCTCTCCAAAATGAGTCCCACCTAACTGCTGGGAAGCCCATCTTGGTGTTTGTTTTCCTCCTGTTTCCTAGAGAAATGGTGAACAAACAGACCTGCAGCCACAGGTATACATCACAGGGAAATGGTTATGTTCTTTAATTTGTTCTTAGTGAAGGAATGCGTTTCTTTTCTGTCTCTGTCCTGGAAGCATCTGTGTCCCAGCACACGGAAACCTCTTTCTTTTAGGGATCAATTTCTCCTCCCTCTGCCCAGTTCAGCCTGCTCTGCTCTCCG
Source organism: Nesoenas mayeri (assembly GCF_963082525.1). NCBI lineage: Eukaryota > Metazoa > Chordata > Aves > Columbiformes > Columbidae > Nesoenas > Nesoenas mayeri. Next base: position 13,330,272 of record NC_137565.1, on the reverse strand, counting down.
AGACAGACACATCCATTTCTTTCTCTCACTTTTCCCAATTTCTGTGCCGTGGGTTCTTCTCTTCCATTAATCCTCTCCTCTTTGCCCATGTCTTCCTGCCCAGATGCCCAGTTGAGGGCAGGGGTTTCCAGCTGGGCCCTGGACAGAGCCCCATGGCCTCCAGCTGCTCCTGTTCTGCCTCTTCCATGAAGCTCAGACTGATATGAGCATCCCCTGTTGCCATCTGGCACTTCTCACTTGCCACACAGTCTCACCTTTAGATTTAAAGATACTCAAGCTGTTTCTTTGCAGTGCTTGGCCGGTTACTCTTCAAATGCACCTGTTCACACGATACAAGTTGAATGTCTTTGCATTTTCCCTCCTTGTTTCCACGCTTCCCTCTTCCAACCAATCTTTATCTTTGGGGTATTTTCAACTCTTTCCAATTTCCAATTTAAAATGAACTTTTGCGCCAGTCCTTCCAGTGGAGAACTATTGTGACCCATGTTAACTAAATTCTTAGCTAGATAAAAGAGTCATCTTTTCTGCTACTATAAATTGTAGTCAAAGAGAAAAAAGTCAATGGGAAGCCTTAACGCAGTCACCCAGAATGCCCTGTGCTCCATTATTCCAGTGGAGAAAAATAAGAGCTTTTGGATTGTGAGTCATCAGATCAAATGTAGGCAATAATTTTAATTGAAATTAATTGCACCTAGTCTCCACTGCCTGTACTGACTCCACAGGGAGGCTCAATTGACCGCCGCAGAGGGACACGTCGATGTTTAACCATAATAAGCCCAGAGTGCCCTGACCCAGATTTCCCTGGGCTGGGCTGTGGGCTGCAACAGAGCCCACAAATGAAGCTGGAGGCCAAGTCAAAAGATGCTTCATCCAAAGCAATAGGCAATGAAAGGTGAAAAACAAGAGAATGATAAGCTCCTGTCATTAGGAACGGACAGCATTCCTTGTTGGATGAGTGAAGCTCACATGAAGGTCATTGATGGACTGTTATCTCCCTTATTTTCATCTCTACTCAAGAAAAACTTCATGGAAACATTCTGGGGAGTATCTCCCTGATAAGGAGAATTTGTTCTCCCCAGTACATTTAGATTTTGGGGCGCTTACCACACAAGGAAGTGCACTGTGCATGAGGGGGTTGTTTGCCCTGTGCTGGCTGGGAAAGGGAGACAACATCAAAACTCCTTGGCTAGGCAGGCAAGAGTAAGCTTTTGGCAGCATTGCAGTGGGTTTTTGGAGAAGAAGGTCAGTGAGTATTGCAACAAGAGGTTTAGGAAAGCTCAGAGGCTGTCCTTCCCTTTCCACCTCCCCTTCTTCGCTCAGTCCTTCTGGTACCTCCCCAACCAGGGCCAAGACTTGCATGTCTCTCAGATATAGGGTGGAGGAAGAAGCGTGAGGTTGAGGTGTGAGCTACAGGACAGATGTGAAAGATGGGTGTCCTTTCTCTGCTGTTCCAGGGACTTTTTCTGCACAACCCTCCATGTAAGAGCTCTCCCGCCTCTTCTTCTGAGGCAGCAGATACAGCAGCAGGGGGCTCTGCAGAGAGGAGCAGGGATACATGTTCTGGGTAAGCCTGGCTTGTCCCCACCTCTCTAGGGAGTATCGAGGTGTCAGGCCACAGCTTGCTCGACTTGTGCCTTGATCACTTTGGAGACTGGAGTCCCTAGAAAGCCAGGTCCTGCTTCACAAAGGCCATGGACATACCCCTGGTAGCTGCAGGAAGAGCTTTGCAGGCAAGCGCTGCATGAAGTGAGTCATCTAGGGCTGGGCAAATCAGCTGGTGTTTTCCTTTTTTATCCTTTTTTTTTTTTTTTTCCATCTCCTCCTCTTCGATTCCTCAAAATAAAAATCTCCTTATACATAACTTGAGTGAAATGTTTCTAGTCAGCAAAATCCTCAGGATGTTCTTCATGTTCTTGCCTTTCCTCATCTCCTCTAGGTTCCCTCCAGGAGCAAGCTCCCACGTGAAGTCCTGCTCCTATGAGATCTTCTTCTGGCTGCAGGCATCCTACTATAAATGTCAGGAAAATATTTGTTCTCCCAAACTTCTAAATCCCTGCTCTTCGACTCAGTCCTGTAGATTGGATGCCTTGTTGATGTCTCATAGGCCTTACAGTGGCACTCGTGGTTTCTCCTGTCCGATTCTTCACTCTGAGAGAAAGCGTTTTCCTAAGTTACTATGGAGATGAGTGTGATGCAATCAGCAGAGTCTTGTTACACAAGCACAAGAGAAGGAAAAGTGTTTGGAGCAGACGGATGCTCCTGTTTGCTCTCTAGCTGGGAGAACAAAGGAAAGTGTAAAGTTGCAGGAGATTGGAACAGAACAATAGAAATTATTTGTATGAACACTGTTGTCACACACATCAGATTGAGGGTGTCATTGAAGCTAAGGTGCAAAGAGAAGTGGTGGTTTCTTATGGACAAATAGTGCAGATGGGAAAAATTAAGCTCTTTGAGATCCACAATGGAAAAGAGTTGTGTTATTGAAAACATCTTTGGGGTTTTTCCAGATATATTGGCTGGTCTAATTAAAGTGATTGATTCACTCCAGAAACATGTCATAGCTGGTCTTGCTCCTGTAAAATTCTTCCTAATATAAGAATAAATATCGCTCATGTCCTAGTAGAGGCTAATTAATGTCAAGAATAAATGATCCATGTGCCTGATGGAGTCCTCCCGCACTGAGAAGCTTTACCCAGTTTTTCAGTGATATTTAGTCTCCTACATTAGTGCTGCTTATGAATTCAGGAGCCTTTTGTCTAGAAAGAAGGACTTGAGATGGGGGTATATGGCCAACATGCAGCAGTGTAGCAGGCTGGATCCTTGAACAACGTTGAGTTACCTGTCATGTAAAACACTGTAAGAACATGGATGTTTGTCCCCAAAATAATCTACAATCCTTCTGTCCGACCATTTCACCCTCCTTGGTGTATTTACAGTAGTTCATGCAGGAGTGATGGAGTGGTGCTCTTGTTCTCACTTCCCAGAAGAGCCAGAGTCTGAAGACACCACAGGCTATGGGGGAATGTGTAATTCCCGGTGTTTGGGGCTGCGAGTGGGACCCAGGACCGGGAGTGACGTCTCATTGCTCATGAGGATTATTACAGGTTTCATAACAGGATCCAAAGCAACCCATACACCTATCAGACACATTCAAATGAGCCACGGGAACCACAGAGCACATGGAAGTATGAAAATTCAGCATCTCAGAGCTATTACCAGGGGACAGATACCATTTGGGAATCGCTCACTAGACTCTTCTCTTGCAGAAAAGTGGGAACTTTTCCTTTGAGGATCTTTTTACATTTCCACGCCAGCTTCAGCTGGCATGCGTGTGAGAAAGAAGTGCAACTGGCTTTTGTAAAGCAAAGCCTGCAAAGCTACCCTTCAAAAAGTCACTCAGGCTTTTTAGAAATGGCCATTGTGATAATTCAGGTGGGCATCACTAGCACGGATGGGCTGAAATGTGATAGATGGCCGGTCATTAATACCTGTCCAAGGAGTCATGTGGTGCTCTCACCACTTGTGCTCCATCACCATCTGCCTCTCTCCTAATCTCAAACTGCACGAACAGGCACCATGGAGCAGGGGCTGTATCTGACTATAGGTTTATGCAGTGATCAGTGCAATGAGACCCTGACATGGTCTAAGCCCACCAAAGCCAATTAATGTGGCAGCCAGCCCTGAAATTTGGGGTTTAGCTCTACCTTATGCAGTGGTTCTAAAGCATCATCGTAGGTCTGTCAGTGCTCTATGCTTTGGTTTGCTGGAAAATTGTGTGTGTTGCCCTCTTTAGGGCATATTTTAAGACCTAATGATGCACAGTGCTGCTTATTATTATCACCAGTGTAACACATATTAAATCAGTGTCATAATCTAGTGATCTTAACACTGGGAAAATCACTAGAGTTGTTAGGAGGCAGGAAAGTAGGAAATTACTTGTTACTGGAAGAGTGGTGTGTGAAGTATCGATGCTTTCTTCACATCTGTATTCATTACAGCAAATATAAGCACTAAGGCATTTCCAGTACAACAGAGAGAAACCCAAAAGGTTTGGGGACCACATCCCTAAATGAAATACAAATTTAGGAATCATAGAGTCATTAATGATCATTGTGTTGTAATAATATGTAATACCAAAGGTATCAGTGAGATTGCATATTGTTCTGACAGATAATTAGTTTTACTTGAACGGCAAGTTGAAGCCATGGTGCCAAACCCCTGTGAAAAGGAACTTGAGAAACTGCTGTCTTCAGGTAGCTTCAGGATACATTTAAGAAAGTGTGTTTTGAAAAGGTGTGAGTCAGGCTGAGTTTGCAATGAGTAAATCATGTCAGACAAATATGATTACTTTCTAATGAAATAACTATCAGTCAGGATAGAAGGGGACCAATAAATTCCATAAATCTGTTTTCTTCATATGCCTTGTCTTGATGCCGTTTCGCATGATGAATTCTCATACAGCCTTTTAATCCTGGCTTGTAACTGAGCTTTACAGTGCTGTGTCACTGCCTTGCAGAGCTTGTGCAAGGGTGGAGGTCAGGGGATGGGTACCCGAAGAGGTGCAAGCCCTACATCTTATTTTATACATCCTGCACTTGACCTCTCCATTTTCCAAGATCCTGCTTCATACTGGCACCACATGCACTAAGGACTGTGTCTCTGGATACACCAACAGGTATCACAGGCACTGTGACAGCTTTCATTTCAGGTGAGAGCCAGCTGGAGGAACTTATTCAGTGAGATTCAGTCCTTCTGCAGTTAAACTGTTGACTTACCACCCCGTGGCTCCATGGTTATGATGGAGTTGTCACTCACAGCCTTTAGAGGATGCGACCAGCAGAAAGCAAATCTTTATGGAAAGCTCTGCCATGCCAACCACCAGGACTTTGTGTACACCCAGTGTTTGCACACAGCGATGTCTTGTGATTGAAGTCATTGCCAAGGTGAAGTAGTGTAAATCCCAAAGGGAAGGGGTCTAGCCATACCAGTTAACCTGAAAATGTTCTGCTCAATGCTTTGGTACAGACTCCTAAATGAAAGGCAGAGAGATGTTGATGTCATTTCAGGACGACTTATTCACATTGAGTGATACTGTATCCAGGGGCACGCAGCATCACTTAGAAGTCAGCCCTCATCAAGGGGATTTGGACCAGACTCTCATGAACCTGATAATGTACACAGGTTTACTCTCCCAATATGAAGAAAGATCTCATTAAAATGAGAATGGGACAGCCCAAAGCTGCCAAGTTAATGAGAGAAATAAAAGGGCTTGCAGGGAAGCATAAAAGAGATGTTATTACATGCTGGAGGGAGAGGAGCCGAACCTGAATGATGACACCAAAGACCACTTTGTGATTTTTCAAACTGACTCATCCCGACAGCCAGGAGACACTTTCCTCTTGGAAAAAAAGTAGGTGTTTCAATCAGTTCTCAGCAGTTTGAAAAATAAAATAAAACCAGATAAAATTTTACAGAATGTAAAAGACTTTATTCACTTATTCTGTAGGACATTGACAGCCATACATATTATCCCAATCTATTACTGCTCTGTCAAGGAATCACATAAGCTGATAGTATTAAAATGAAGACCCTATAAAGTGAAATAAAAGTGAGATGCAATTCACATTGTGAAGTGTGGAATTTCAAGACAATTTTAGACCTCTGAAAATCAGATGTGTTCCCCAAAAAAATTCTATCTGAGGAATGAAGAGGTAGAGAAGTGAAAATTGTTGCTTCCCTGCCACCCACAGAAAGCTGGCAGATTTTTTTTAGCAACAAGCATTCACAAGCTGCTTATGGGGTCTCCACAAAATGAAAGTAATCCTGAATAACTTCCTCTGCTGTGGTCTGTGCTTATTCTTTCCTTTGTACGCCATATGTGCTGTTCGCATCCTTCAAATCCCTGCACAGGTTAGCCAGTGGAAATAAGCGTTCAAAAATTATCAGGACAATTGAGGCACCAAGCCTCCATTTATTTGAGTTTTTTTAATCTTCAAAAGCAATAGCAACCTTAGTTATTAGCATCCTCAAAGTGCGAGACAGAAAATGCTGATATTGTGCCCGGACAGTGGTGCATCCCCAAATCTGGACCCAAGGCTTTGGACAAGCAAAATGCTCTCCTCGTGGCTCTCTTTCCTTGTTCAGCGGGACTGGTATTGACACACAGCAACGTTCTGAAGTGAACTCTATTAGCACACAGGAGCTGTTCCAATACTCTGCAATTAGGGGATATAATTGCAGGCAGTGTGGAGAGGAGTTTGTGCTAAGAGCTGTCATTTTGCATTACTAGTTACCGTTCAGTACCTCCAAACATTATAGACTTGCTTTCCAACATTTCCTTTCCCAGGGCTGTGTGGGCTCTGCATGGTCCCTTGGGTATGATAGTCTGTTCTTTGTAGCTTAAGATGAAATAGTTCCTCTGTTAACACTTTTTACTTGTTTAATTTGCATCTTGGCACTGTATGACTCACTTTTCTCTATAGTTTTGGGTTTTGGTTTGGTTTTGTTTGTTTGGTTGGTTGGTTGGTTGGTTTGTTGGGTTTTTTTTTTATATATGGATGTATGAATTCTGCAGTCCAAGAGGCATCTTTAGTTCACCTCTGGGGTCTTTGAATGGTTCTGGGTCAGACAAGATGTAAGCCAGTTTACATTCTCCTCTGAAGTTTTTTTTCATCTAGTTCATAAGTCTTCCAATATTCTCATCTCATGTCTTTTAAACATTCCTCCCAGTTTGAAGGCTTTGAGATTAGCATAAAGAGCAAAAAGGAAAATGTAAAATCAAGAGGAAAGCATCTAAAGAGCTACTCAAAGCCACTGGGAGCTGGGTAGTGACAGGGTCTCAAAATCTGCCAGTGCCTTTGGGCATAACCTGGAGTAGGAGTGTCCAGCTTTGCTGGTGGTCACGATGCACTTAGTAACATGGTCATCACCTCACTCATCCAACACTGGGGTCACTGGTGTCGGGTGCTTACCCAGAGGTGTGCTGGGGCGAAAGGCAGTGACGTCTCTCCATTGAATTGGGATGCTCTGCCATATGAGTGAGCTCTGAACTCGCTGAAGGCACCTCTGTCTGTCCTGACAGTGCAACGGGTAGTGAGAAGTACTTTTTCCTCTCCCAGAGAGTTTCTGCCAGCTTTGGTAATCCATGTGGGCACTGGCCCAGAAATGTCACTTCAAACAACACAGTCCCAGCGACTTTTCTGGGCTGTAGATCAAGTGAAGAAAGAAAACCCTAAGAACTGATCTTTATGCATTTGAAAGTGAATTGGCCTTGGCTTCTTTTAAATGAGGCAACCATGCTGGGTGGTGGCATGGAGGGGCTGAAGCATGGGTAGCCAGAATGAACACGCTGATGGGAAGATGATCCTTCAGTGTCACTGACTACACAGCATCTGGACGACACCTTGGTTGTTGCCATTTGTCTGCAAATGAAAATAGGCATTTGGATGACCGGAATTCAATTATGACAAAACTCATTTCCACTTTTTATTGGAAAAGTGCCTATTCATTTCCAGTGTAGCCATTTCAGCCTCATGATGTTTCACAGAATCCCAGAATGTCAGGGGTTGAAGGGCCCTGGAAAGCTCATCCAGTGCAACCCCCCCATGGAGCAGGAACACCCAGATGAGGTTACACAGGAAGGTGTCCAGGCGGGTTGGAATGTCTGCACAGAAGGAGACTCCACAACTCCCCTGGGCAGCCTGGGCCAGGCTCTGACACCCTCACCATGAAGAAGTTTCTTCTCATCTTTAAGTGGAACCTCCTGTGTTCCAGTTTGCACCCATTGCCCCTTGTCCTATCACTGGTTGTCACGAAGAAGAGCCTGGCTCCATCCTCCTGACACTCCCCCTTTCCATATTGATAACCATTAATTAATCACCCATGAGTCTCCTCCAAGCTCCAGAGCCCCAGCTCCCTCAGCCTTTCCTCACACGGGAGATGCTCCACTCCCTTCAGCATCTTGGTGGCTGCACTGGACTCTCTGCAGCAGTTCCCTGTCCTGCTGGAACTGAGGGGCCACAACTGGACACAAGATTCCAGGTGTGGTCTCCCCAGGGCAGAGCAGAGGGGCAGGAGAACCTCTCTGACCTACTGACCACCCCCTTCTAACCCACCCCAGGTACCATTGGCTTCCTGGCCACAAGGGCCCAGTGCTGGCTCATGGTCATCGTGTTGTTCCCAGGACCCCCAGGTCCCTTTCCCCTACGCTGCTCTCCAACAGGTCATTCCCCAACTTATACAGGAACCTGGGGTTGTTCCTGCCCAAATGCAAGACTCACACAGCTTCACACGTTCCCACTGAAGCTCTTGATAGTGTCATTCTTCTGTCTTTCTTATTTTTTTTGGTTGGTTGTTTGATTGTTTTCAATAAACTTTAGCAGTAGGAGCTAGAAGAGGAAATCCTTCCCAAAGAGTCAAGCAAAGAAGAGAGATTGCCAATAGCTTTTCCTGAAAATTAGTATGAGGGATGCAACTGGTAAGAAAAAGATAAGCCCAGGGACAGGAGTGCCAGGGTTAAATCTGTATCCAGGGCTCTCTGGGCCTGCTGGCATGTTTTCAGGCACTGTTTGCAAACCCCTCTGGCTCAGACTCTGATGTGCTATTTGCAAATATTTGTGTCAGCAGGTTTCTGTTTGCTTAGCTATTTTGGGAGTGGCTGTTTGCATTTATTCATTCATGAATTGGGTTGTGTGTGTGCCTGACCAAATATTTGCTTTTCATTATTCATTATTTACAATTCATATGTTGCTGTTGGTAATTTGCTGTCTTTTATTCTCCTCTTCAAAAAGTTACACTCTGTATCCTCAGAAATTGAAGACAATCCTAGGAGGCAGGTATTACACTCCATATCAAACAGCTGCAAACAAAGGGAATTTGTTAAAGGGAGCTCAGAAATGGCTGTGAAATGACAAATGCTCTTAGGATGAGATGGAGGAAGGACCATGAAATAGGACAGTGGTCTTAAAGTTAACTTGATAAGTAAGTTTTTGTGGAAAAAAAACCAAAAGAACCCAAGGAGAAAAGCATTGAAGAATACTTGTGGTAGTACCACAAGTGAATTGTATTAACTGCATTAGGTCAAACCTTTCCAATGTTAGCTGCTCAGTGACAAGCTGACAGAAGGGAAACTGGGTCAGCTTGGGAAGAAAACACGTGAAACAATAACCGGAATATTTACATCTGTAAAAAGAAAGGGCAGGGCAGAAAAAGAGAAGCAATCAGCAGACACATGAGGAGTGCTGAGAAGCCCTGTGTGGATTTAAGAGAAAGACAAGGGAAAAGAATTGTCTGCTGATCAGTGGGCAGGAAAACTCCCAAGAGACAACACGAAGTAAAATGTTTAATTCCTTTCCTCTGTCTTTGCCAAAAGCCGGAGTGCTCAGGTGGCTGACAGGAGTGGCAAAGCCACAGGAATCAGGATGAAATGGGGAAAAGTCGTGAAGAGTCACAGAAGTTTGTGATTCTCACATTACATGAACCTGACACAATTCTGCCCAGAGTGTTTCAGGCAGGTCTGAGCTGCCTCCGATGTGATGATTCCTGTCCCCGAGAGAACCTGGAGAAGGACTATATTTCTGGAGGCTTGTAAAAGACAAAGGTAATGGCCTTGGAAGGAAGGATAACCATAAGGTCATAGGATAATTCAGGCTGAAAGAGACCTCAGGAGATCCCTAGTCCTATCTCCTGCTCACAACGTGGTGAGCTGCAAGATCAGGGCGCTTTGGTCAGGGCTTTATCCAGTTTGGCCTTGAAAACCTCCAAGGATGGAGCCTGCACAGCCTCTGGGCAACTTGCTCCTGGGAAGTGGTCAGAGCCACAAGGATCAGCTGTAATGATGCTGAGAAGGCTCATTTGCTGTTTAGTAACTTTTGGTGTTCACACCCCAATCTGCACATCTCTGGTAACTGCAAGTGATTATTTTGAGGCCTAAAATTTGCTTTTGTGGTTTTTTGTTTGGCTTTGCTGGGTGGGGGGTAGGGGTAGTAGGGTTTGGTTTGGTTTGGTTTTTCTGGGTTTTTTGGTTGGTTGGTTGGTTTTTGTTTGTTTGTTTGTTTGTTTACAGGATCCACTTCCGGATTATAATTACTTTAAAAAAGAAAACCTTTTCAGAGGGAGTTTTCAGCCTCGATTCCTCAGAGGTGAGCAGCCTGGATCTGTTCAGATGTGCATTAATCAGCAGCAGACATTTGTTTGGTATTAAAATGCAAAACCAAATGTTGCATCTATCAGATTTCTATCAGAAATAGATTAAAACACAGCAAGAAAAACGACAGCTTTGTCTCCATCCAAAAAAAAACCCAGACAAGTTGGGGATTTTTTTCTTTATTTTGAAAACACTGAACAGGTACAAAGTCCATCTCAACCACAGGGTGTTGTGCTGGAGACAGACCTGGAGACAGCATCAGAAAGCCTTTCTGAGGCGATAATTTACTGCAGGAATCAGTGCTCACGTCTCGGGCGTTTTGTTTCCCCAAGCATCAGAAGTAGCTTGCCTTGCTTCCCTTTTAGTGACAGTTTGTTTCACAACAGTGATAAGAAAACAGGGAAGGTCCTCCGTCTGTGTCCTGCCGGGACTGCCTGCAGATGCTCCCTTCGGCAGCAGGAGCTGGCCACCTTCCAGCCCGCAAGGATTTTATCTGAAGTGAATGAGCTTGTAAAAATATACAAGCATCTGGTGCGGATTATCCAATTTCTATCCCCCTTTCATTTAGCAGCCACTGTCTCCATCAGCTGGGCCTCCTGCCTTATCAATTGTAGGAGCTTTGAACCTCTTTAATAACCGTTTGGATTGTGATCTGTATGCTCTTTTCTTGTTTCCTGCCCAGCTCAGTCTGGTTTATGATTTAGGCAATTGCCCCAGAATACAAGATCTCTGTTTGGTCCCTTTTCATTTCCAGCATGGATGTCTCAGAGCAAAATTATTCATTTAAACTGTGGAGAAAACAGTAAACTTGTGGGTACCCTGCAAACTCCTTTCAGGGCTCTCCTCCTTAGCCCTGCATTAACCCACCTGCCTGAGCAGGGATTTAGTTTCTGTGCTATCCTACACCACAAGAATTAAACTGCACCTTTGCAGCAGTGATAACATCAGGGCTTTGGGGGGATGAGCTGGAGCATTGCTTCTGGGCCCACAGTGGGCTTCGGCATCCCACGTTGACCTGTTTGCTGATCAGTACCTGCACTAGAGACCCAAGAATGTCCTTATATAAGTCTACAGGGGCTACAGCCCCACTGCGGGCTTGTAGCTTAAGCACAGCAGATGCGGTTTATCCTCCCATCCTGTTCCAGCTGCCAGCCCTGCCCATGCTTTACCACCTTGTGTCCATGCAGCATCGCCTTCACGGACTCCATCACTCCCCATCAGCCTTTTCTGAGCTCTTGTTCTTCTATTTTAAAGAGCAGAGCCACACACTCAGCTTCTTAAAGTTCATTTTCACTGCTTACCTATTTAAGGAGCATTTCTGAGGAACAGAGGAATGCGAAAGCTTCTGAACACAGGAGCAGTTAAGCCCCCATGTACTGTGTTTTATAGCTTGATGCTGGCATGGGCCCATTCAAATATATTTTGACATACAACAGTTATTCTTTCCAAGGCAGTTGGTCTCTTTATTTATTTAGTTAGAGTGAAAGATTCATTCCCCTGCTGACTAACAGGGGACCAAGGATTCCCACATGCAGCTGAGCCCCTGCACTTCATTCTGCTGGTGAAATTGTTTTCATCCATTCTGGAGCTATTGCACTTCATTCCTCACCAATATATTTTTATTTGTATATAAAATAAAAATGTGACAGCATATGGAAAGTTAAGAAGTGGATAAATTCATAAATTACTTTTATACAGCAAAGCTGATATGGCTGTATTCCTCTGGACTTAACCAGTGCACAACCAAATAGATGTTAAAGATCAGCTTTAGAAACACAGTGTACCCTCCCGTAAGGGGTACACAAAGCACACTGAGTTTTCTCTCTCCTAAAAATAATTTTCTGCCTACAGGCAGCACATACCTATTAGGCATGGATATCTATAGACCACCAGTTTTGCCCTTGGAGCCCTCTTGGGTTTGGGGAGCACATCAAGGGCATCCACCAGCTCTTGGCTCCTGAGCATGGAGGAAGCCATCAGTCCAGCTGTGCATCCACTTACAGATGGTTTTGCACAGTAGAACATGTTTCTGCTGTAGAACCAGAACCTCAGCAAGTCATGGTGGGACTGGTGGGACTGGAGACCCTTCATGTGCTGGCACTTAAGCTCTGTGCCCAGATGGTGGAAGGCACAGACAGGAGAGAGGAGGTTTAGAATGGATATTAGGAAAAATTGCTTCACAGAAAGAGCTGTCAGGCTGCCCAGTGAAGTGGTGGAGTCACCATCCCTGAAGGGGTTTAACAGATGCGGAGATGAGTTTCTTAGGGACACAGTTTAGTGGTGGACTTGACAGTGCTAGGTTAACGGCTGGATTTGATGATCTTAAAGGTCTTTTCCAAACAAAAATATTCTATGTTTCTGACTCAGAGTATCCAGGTGGCCCATCTCCATATAATCTGTCAGTGCTTTTGCTCCTACCTGAACCCCGACCAGAACAGTTCACTGCTGCCTGTTCGACCCCCTGGCAGGGAGAGCAGAGGAGCTGGAGATGAGCCCTTTCCCCCTTGTCCTGCCCAGGTACTGGTGCTCCTGCCAGTGGTGGGACAGAGAGCTGTTCATGGAGGGGTGTGTGCTGGGAGACGGTCCCATTTCCCAAGACACTGAGGAGGAGGCAGTTGGGAGGAAAGGATCCAAGCTGATGTGGGTTTTTGTGTTTTCTTTGTTGTTGTTTGGGTTTGTTTTTTTCTTTTTCCTCATTTGTTTCCCTTTAATTAGAATCCTCAAATCAATTCTGAAGTGTTTCTCAAGCCCTTTGATGTTCTTCATGAAAGGTGCAGAGCAATGCAAATGATCCCATTATTGCCATTATCTGTGTTATCCCGCTGGCCTGTGGCCAGTGCCTACTGAGCTGGTGCCACCGACATGCCAGCTGTGATGACACCTCGGCAGAGCCGCACACATGGGACATGGTCCTGCAGGACAGACAGCCCCACAAAACAGCTCGAGCAGGAGAGACGTTTAAGGAAATCGGGAGTGGACCCTCGCTTTCTTCTCACTCCCTGCACATCAGCAGCTCAGTAGATGGTACCCATTTTTTAGCTTTAATTTTCCTACCAGTGAAGACAACAAGGGAGAGAAGCTTTCCCCAGCAGAACAGACAAAGGCAGGTAGAAGAGAGGGAATTATTTTTGTGGTGTTTTTAAGGAGGTGAAGGTCAGGAGGACCATTTGTAAGGGTTGGGTGATGTTCCCACCAGCAGCAGAGGCTAAACTCTGCAGAGACAGCTTAAAACACTCGCTCAGGAGTGTGGGAGTCTCTGACAGCAACAGCGACTGTGGTCCTCAGATTTGGGAGTGCAAAATAGATGCACAAAAATATTTACTCTGTATAAGCAGCATAGTAAATAGTACCTATCTCCAATGTTTTCATGACAAGTCCCAGGAGCCCTCTTGCTACAAGTCAGATGCTGAACTCTGGCTGCTCCTCCGAGCTCATGGCAAAGGTTTCAGCACCTCGATCGACAGCTCCTGCGTCTTGGGCCACAATGAGCAAAGCAAAACCATCGCAGCCCAGGAGTGCTGGAGGCTGCGCACACAGAACCACAGCGTGTCTGCGGAGTTTGTGAGTGCTTTATCCAACACACAAATGCTCTGATAGCTTTGGCCAAATTAGGCTTTCTCAGCTCTTTTTTCTCAGCTTCCCAGCATTCCTGAGAAAACTGAAACTTAATATTTGGGAGAAGAAGAGGGAGGGGAGTTTGTATTTGAATCAATTGGTTTTCCAAGTTTCCAGATTTTTTTTACAAAACAGACAACATTTTCAACAAGAAATGCATAAAAAAGGAATTTATAAGTGATCAGCATCCAGCCTAGATTGTGACAAGGGTATGACAAACTGTGCTTTCCCAGGCAGAGCTGTCACAGTAGGAGGAATTGCACCTCTCCTACTTGCTCGGTTGTATGGTCCTCAAAATTAAAGTCTTCATATTTAGACAGCAACTAAGTACATTTTGGGTCTTAGTTGAAGTATTTGAGTATTCTGTCATTCATTTTTTAATCAGAAAAATATTTTATTCTTTTTTTTTCCTGTGAAAAGATGAATGTTTTAATGAGAAAATAAATAGTGCTGAAAACCGATCGAAGGAGATTTTTCATGAGAAGAATATAGACTGGAACTTATTGACATTCAGAAAGTCTCCAGGTTCCAGCATCAGGACAGGGCCCACAGGCAGATGCTCCCATGATGTGAAAGGGGCACGATGAGACTGCCAAAACATTGCCTTAGGTGTTTTCTGCAGGGATGGATGGGAACCATCCTGTCCAGCGCTCCTGCGCTGAAGGTCGCAGATCTACTCAGTTTCCTCATCCTTATTTCATCCACAATTGGGATCCCTGTAGAAGAAAGCATTGGATTAGATAGGTTTCCTCTAACACCCCTCTCCTGAAGCTGGATGTTTCCAACATCTTGGGGCACTGCTATGGGCAATGCCTAGCCTTCAACTCTTTAGCACGTCACAGGGAAGTGTGGGAGCAGGAACCAGCTTCTGAATCCCAAGCTGCAACCACACTGCAAAGGTCACACCCATCCCAGGAAGAAGATCTGTGTTCACCTTGGAGGCAGATGTGCTGTCATCACTCAACTCTCCTGGGGACCTCTATTCATAATGTTCCTATTATTTGTAAGGTGGGAAAATTGGAGAAGCTCTAACTCTGATCTGTTCTGTCCATACTGACTCCATTCGCTCCACGAGGAGCATCATTTAACAAGCCTCCTGAAACATGGAGGACGCACGGTCCCTTGTCAATTCACCTTGTAAGTGGCCCAGAGAAGTTCACAAACCAAACAGGACTGGAGCTAACTCAATGCAGAGTCACTGGGATCACTGCTTCCCTTTCCCTTTCTTCTATTGTAGGAAAGAGCTGCAGAGATGCACAGCATGGAAGCATTTGGGTCCAGATGGGCTTATTATTTGAAGGCTCATGGTGTGCTTCACCATTTCCTGGTTGTTTCTGCACACAGCGCTGGTGCACATGCTTTGGGGGCAGTCAGAGGCACTCCATCCTGAGCTGCTTTGCAGCTGTGCACAATATTCCATCAGGAACACTTGAGAATTGCCTTTATGTAGTGACTGCCAGCATACAGCTCACTGGAAGCATCCATTGAGGAACTGTGCCTTTTCCTACTGCTGTGTATTATCCCAGACACTTTTTCCATGGTTTGTACAGTGTGTTCAAGTGCTGAATGCTAAACAAAAGGCAACATGGATCATTTCCACCAAGAGCTATTTTGTTTTGCACAAGCAGTAAACTTGCACATCCACAGCAGGTCCTGCTCCCTGTGAATGTTGCAGACAGTGCCTGAACAGAGCAGAGGTGCTCTGCCTGTATGGCTGCGGATCTGGCAGAGGAGAGCAGTGGGGATGGGCAAAAAGAGGAAAAAGTGCCATTTGTGTGGTGCATGGTAACACTGTGCTCTTAATACTGAGAAAGGAAGGAGAAGGGATTGCACAGAAGAGGAATGTGCCTGACTTAAAGCCCAGCAAAGACACCAGGAATCCATCCTGGCAAGGTGGAAGACTGTCAACAAGACAAGTTCATAACCCTGGAGTGGAAGAAAGAGCCCATTAGTTCTCTCTGAAACTGATGAGGCCATAGCTGACCCAAGGGGAACCTTGAGAAATCAATAGCACTTTGGTAGAGTTTTCTGCAGCACTGTATACCTGCCTGGCCCAGAAGGACTCCACAGTCTTTCATCCGTTTTTCCTCCATAGTTCCTGCACACGTCTGAGTGGCAAAGGTCACACATAAATATTACAGCTGAGGAAATAAAAAGATCTATAACTGAGACTAGGAAGCAGAATTCCCGAGGGACACAAAGTTTTCAAGAGATTTTTACAACGTGCCTGCAGCACAGCAGCCTCTCAGTTCTGCCACTGCATAGAGATGTGCAATGTCATGTCTGTGTGGGTGCTGGGGATACCCAGTTGCTCCCCGTGCTGTGGGGCTGACCCAGCAGGCTCTGGGGTGGTTCTTTGAACCCCACAGGAGGAGAGGGCTGACAGTCTTTCAAGCTGCAATCATGTGAATATCCCTCACCCATCCATTGCACCCATATGGGCACAGAGAGATCAGGCACGTGTGTCCTGCTCTACACAAGCAAATTCAGGTTGGTCCCGAAAACCAGAAAGGTCCTCCACAGTTTAGACATGCATTGTAAGGCCAGAGAAAAGACTTTGTAAAGATGGACTTTGCATTTACTTTTTCGGACCTTCAAAGGTGAAGGATGTAAGGAGAGGACCTATCAGCAGTCCAGAGCTGAGGATTTCACACAACGAAACCCTTGTTGAGAGACACTTTCACCCAGGATTAGCAGGCAGGGATGCTGCTCAGCTCAGGCAGTGAGCCCAACAGCTCTTGCTATAGACTGTACAATATGATCATGAGCACCACTATGAGTCAATGCCTAAGAACCACAAAGCAGGTGTGTCTCATACAGAGCATGATCAGTTCCAAGTCTGGCAATGCATTAACGCTGTCCACACACAGCTCCCAGTGCACCCCTAAAAGCAGCAGCCACCAGTGTTGCTGTCTCTAGTTAATCACATCCTGGATTAATTAGGAATCATGACAAGCTGAGGGCTTTGCAAGGCCTTTGAACCTCTCTGTTTAATGTTTTACTCTTGTAATTTATGTACAGGAGCCCTGAGCAAATAACCATCTTTAATGACTACATCACCATCATGAAGTGATTAAGCAGGGATGGGACACATGAGGATCTCAGACATGAATTACAAAGAGATGTACAATGTGTGTTCTTTCATTACGGTGATTAGTGGGTGCCAGAGCCAGCGTTGCCCACCACCTCCTGGTCACCTCGGGAGCACTCAGCTTGCAAAGTGCTGAAGGGTCGTTGGTCTGCATATTGACATGTCCTATCACAGCCAGGCTGCTGACACCCTTTGGAGCACGTCTGTCTTGTAGGGTAACAAGAAAAAGCAGAAATACAGGTTCAAATGGCCTTAAACCTGAATGGCAATTTTAGAATTAGTTGCTGTAATGGTCCTATCAAAGTGCCATTATTTAATAATCTGGGATTGATTGCTCCTGTTTCCTATTATTCCAACCCCTACACTGCTATGAACAAAAGTAGTCAATGACTTTTAAACCCGTAGTAAATGCCACTTATTCCTGGGAGTGCTGCAGAGACAGCAAGAGTAGCTCTGGACTGCAGCAGCACTGGTGTGACAAGTACCCTTAATCTCTTCCATCAGAGTCATGAAGGTGGGGATGAGCTCCAAAGATAGCCACGTACATGACAGCCTGTCTGGAAGCACAAGCTGCTCCAGCCCAGCCTATGACAGAGTACAACTTAGAGGGACCGATAAATAATTGACTAAGGTGGTGATTAATAGAACTGGCGCAGAGCACAGAAACCTTGTGCAGAGCTGGATCCCAAGGTCT
Organism: Nesoenas mayeri; assembly: GCF_963082525.1. NCBI lineage: Eukaryota > Metazoa > Chordata > Aves > Columbiformes > Columbidae > Nesoenas > Nesoenas mayeri. The sequence goes on along the minus strand of NC_137565.1, from coordinate 13,312,728 downwards.
GTGTGGGGATGAAAAAGTACCACGTCCCTGGTAAGCTCATAAACTCCTGGACCAGGGGACAGTCAGCAGGGACTGGGGAGACTCATCTGCCCCACAGATCACATACGTGCCCTGCCATCACCTGCATGTGACAACGGTGCACTGGTTTAACTTTGTACTCAAGTCAGTCCTCCAGACAATCCTCCTGGTTTAATGTAAAATTAATTAGTGTGTCTTTAGCCCATGCCTGTTACCATATCTTGTTATCAAACTAAGGGCATTTATCTTGAGACTGACATCTTTTAGCTGTGTTGGGTTAATTTGCTGTTCATAATGGTTTGTCTGTTGTGCGCACATCAGACTTTATATAGACCAGGGTGCTGGCCCCTGCTCATGTGCGTCCTCTGGGTGGGACAAAACTAGACCTAAGTATGATGTGGATGCAACCTGCCCTAGGCAGTGCTGAAGAGATGGGCAGTCTCAGCAGGAGGCAGCTCAAGACCATGGGAAAAGGGGTCTGTCTCAGTTTGCATCCCATGGGAGATGGAGAGCTGAGTCACATTCCCAGTTTGGAGCTGAGAGGCAGATAAAGCAATGAGACAAGTCATTATGGAAGAACAAAGTATTGATGGGGTCCATGTCTCCTTTTCCTTAAATGCATTGCTGTTATGAGTTTACAAGGCACAGGCAGTCAAGGGTGGGCTCTGCTTAGCTCCATGCCTATTTGTCTGGAGGCTGCTCTGATGTCCCCAGGCTGGGACATCCCGGTGTGCCATGTGCTGCTGGGGAGCTGTCTGAAAGCAGCGTGTCTCTGCACATAGCTCAGAGTTGGGTGTTGCTTTGTGTAGGCTGGGGCTCTTTTCCAAGCTTGAGCTTTGCAAGAAGCCCTTTCACAGAGGTGACCTGTCAGATTTTTAAAGGCAGATACAAAAGAGAAGTAGAGGGGAAATCAAAGCAATGAGGGCACAAAAGGAAATACGACTAGTGAGGGACATAAAGACTAAAGAGGAAACGTTCTATAATGGGAAAAAGACAAAAGAGACTCTTCCCTGGCCCACTGCTACTCCAAGAGGATGAAGAAACCTTGACTGATGATGCCCCAGGCAAAGGAATTTATCCTGCTGTTGTTTCAGCCTTCACTAAGAGAGTTGATGGCAATGACCAGCGACAAAGGGGCAAGAATTTACTTTGCAACAGAGCAAGAATGGGTAAGAGAGCACTTAGGTACATTAGAGGGTCTCAAATTGCCTGGGCCTGCCAGCATTCATTGTATGATGCTTAAAGGAGGCTGAATCAATCTCAGAGCAGTTGGCTTTTATCTTTGAAAGTGTGTGGAGAATGGATAAAATTTTGGAGGTCTGGAAAAATAAATGCAAAGCCCATCTTTAGAAAAGGAAGGATAAAATGGGTATCTATCCACCAGACAGCTGCCTGAAATACCTGGGAAAGAATGGGAACATATTATCAGGCAAACCACTTGTGAGCACCTGGGAGATAACAAGCCAGAGAATTACAGCCAAGTTTGATTTGTCAAGAACAAATCACATAAAATCAATTTAATATCCTTTCATGGCAGCGAAACAGGTCTTACGCTCAGGTGAGCAGTGATGGATGTCATGTATCATGATTGCAACAAAGAGGAAAAATCAGCTGCCCAGAGACAGGGTAGGGAACGCCCAGCACCACAGGAAACCACCCGAGGGTCACAGGTGGTTGAGAGCTCAGCAGAGAAGTCCATAATGTCGTGTTGTGGTGCGGAACGCCAGGCACCATGCTGGATGTGGGACATAAGCATGGTCTCCAACACTGGTGACTGCTCCACTCAGCACATATGAGGCTTTGCCTGGAAACCTGGGCCTTGATGTAGCTGTTTCAGTTCAAGAAGGAGGTGGATGAGCTTGGAGGTGTAGAAGTGGGAGCAATCATCACTCCAGAAAACATGATCTTTGAAGAATTGTTGTAACTGAAAGTAGAAATGGCTGAGGGGAGACATGATGCCAGTTGTAATTGTACTAAAGGTGAATGCAGAGGTGAAAAAGTATCCTGTCATTTATGTTCAGAAAAAAGAAAGAAAGGGGTGGAGTTGTGGCCATGGATGTCTTTAGGGTAGATATTAGGGAAAACTTTCTACAATGAGAGCAGAGCATTTCCCCTTGGGAGGTGATGAGATCTCTTTCACTGGACATTTTGATGCAAAGATTTGAGCTGGCCATGATGGGGTTGTCTTGGCTTGTGCCAGGGGATTAGCAAAACACCACCAGGTGCTTCCTTCCAGTTCTGTTTACTGCAATTTTACGACTCTTCCACAGATTTTAACTGAGCACAGTAAAACCTGGTAGGCTCATGTTTCTGAGGCACCACAGGCTTCTCATGAGGATCTGGGAATCACTCAGAACTTTGTGAACGGTGCTTTCTGCTGCACAACCCTGCTGGGTGTTTCACTTCTAGATTTTTTACCCTTTCCATTTCTTGCTCAGAAATGTCCCTGTTTGGCACATGACATGGTGGCAAGACAGGGGCTCTGCCTGGGGTCTGACACCAGCTTTGTAACCTTCCTCAGATCTGTGCCCAGGTATCAGTGTTTCAGCTACCATGTCCTTGACTTTTAGTAAAATGTTCCAAGAATCAGAGATTAAAACCCCTGCATTTGAAAACTCCAATACCTGCAGATTTGTATAAAGAAATCAATGAGCTTTGTTTATTTGTTGGATTCAATACAGCTTCATTGGAGGAGAAGGGGATCACTTGGTCTGTACAAACAGCTCTGTACATGAGAATCATGGGGTTGGGCACAGACACAGACAGATATGTGAATGCTAGAGGCATGCACGGCACATGTCTGTCTTTCCAGTAACCCTCCTGTTGTCTGTCCTTGCCATGTGCATACTTGTTGATACTTGGCTCATGGACCAGAGTCATAGAAACAACAGAAACATAGAATCATGTTGGTTGTAAGAGACCCTTAGGATCATTGAGTCCAAGCATAACCTAAATCTAGCACTAAAGCATGTCCCTGAGAACCTCATCTCCGTGTCTGTCCAACCCTCCAGGGATGGTGACTCCAGCACTGCCCTGGGCAGCCTGTTCCAATGCCCCACAGCCCTTTGGGGAAGAAATTGTTCCCACATCCAACCTCAACCTCCCCTGGCGCAACTTGAGGCTGTTTCCTCTGCTCCTGGCGCTTGTTCCTGGGGAGCAGAGCCCGACCCCCCTGGCCCCAAGCTCCTTTCAGGCAGTTCAGAGATCAGAAGGTCTCCCCTCAGCTCCTGTTCTCCAGCTGAACCCCCAGGTCCCTCAGCCGCTCCATCACACTTGTGCTCCAGCCCCTCACCAGCTCCGTTCCCTTCTCTCAACTGGCTCCAGAACCTCAAGTCCTTTCTTGGCATGATGGGCCCAAAACTGACCCCAGGATTGGCGGTTTGGCCTCCCCAGGTCCCAGCACAGGGACGGTCACTGCCCTGGGCCTGCTGGCCACACCAGTGCTGGTACCAGCCAGGATGCTGGTGGCCTCTTGGCCACCTGGGCACACGCCAGCTCATGTTCAGCTGCTGGCACCAACACCCCCAGGTCCTTTTCCACCGGGCACTTTCCAGCCGCTCTGCCCCAAGCCTGGAGTGTTCATGGGGTTGTTGTGACCCAAGGGCAGGACCCAGCACTTGCCCTTGTTGAACCTGCCTAATTGCTTCAAGTTAACGTAGTTGTTAATGCAGCATGACTACGAAAGGAGATTTCTCTTAAAGCACCAAAACAGAAAGCAAGAATAATGAGGAGAAACAGATCAGTTTTACAGGGTGTGCTATTAGTGCATGAAAATGGATGAGTCACTAGGTCTAACTTGCTGCTATGTGACACCATTGTGATGCTGTTCCAACTTCAAAGATGTCAACAACGTGAAGTCAGAATAATATCGCACTGAACTCAGATGTCCTCTGCCACAGGACGGAAGAGGGAAAGGGCACAAGTGGGATGAATGTGCAATAAACACAGCATTTGGTCCAGTGCTTTCTAGTATGATTGTAAATAGCAAAGTGATTACAAAGCACACAGACCAAATACTACAGATCAAATGTCACTGGAGACACTCCCTGTGAATGAAATTGATGTTGAATTGGCTTTGTCTCCATGAGTTAGAGAAGCGATGCAGGGGCTATGTAAGTTCATAGTGTGTCCCCCGAGATCTGCAGATGCTGGTATTGGGGCACTTGCTGCTCTGGGGTTTGGTAAAAGAAATCCAGAGTGGGTAAGTAGGGGTGAAAATTAAATTAAGATTTTGCTGTCTGTGTTCATCAGACTATATATATATATACCCTAAAAATACTGCATTCTCTTTGGTTGAAAAGATCTGGAACACTGCAGACTCAAACATTGTCTGAACTCACTTTCTAAAAAGCTACTGAAGTGGAAGAGGAGTGTGATGCTTTGCCTACCCAGAGAGAGGAATGCAGTGGTGTGACCGAGGTGGTCCCCAACCTCGCTCATTCCCTCGTGCTGCCATGCACATTGGGCTGCAGAGCTCTACCTTCTGTTCCTGCCCTTCTTTATGCTGTTATTTCTTATTTGCGCTCCAGTGAAATGAATGTGTAGTCAGGCTGAGCATCAGCAAGAGAGTAGAATCCAGACCTCATTTTTAAAGACAAGGTTCTGATTTGTTCTTTGCCCTGTGTAGTAGCTAGAAGGTTAATTGTGTGCTACATGGAGATTTGAGCTCTCTGATTGAAGCCAATGTTGAGAGCTAAGTGTTGCTGTAGCTCTGATTTAGTCCTCCTTACGAGGGTGATAAATTATGGGGAGATATGAGAGAAGAGTGTTAAAGTTTGCAGGATGGTGAACTTGTGCTCTCCAGCAGAGAAGGTTCCTTGCTTCCCTAGTGCTGCACCTCCCACATTGTGTCAGTGTTTCTGTGGGACTCTACTTGTCATTCTTTGGTTTTTGTGCTATGACTGAACATCTCATTCCTTTCCATTCAATCTGCAGATTTTACCAATGTCAGTGATAACAGTTCTGTAATGGGCAGGCTATTTCAGAAATGAATAAGCAATAAAATACCTCCACCACAGAGCAGTCTGCCTAGAGGACATAGAATCAGAACAGTTTGTGTTGAAGGGACATCCTAAGCCCATCCAGTGCCACTCCTGCCATAAGCAGGGACATCTGCACCAGCTCAGGTTGCTCAGAGCCCCGTCCAGCCTGGCCTGGGATGTCTCCAGGGATGGTTCATCCACCACCTCTCTGGCCAACCTGGGCCAGGCTCTCACCATCCTCTGTGTAAAATATTTCTTCCTTATGTCTGGTCCAAATCTCCCTGCCTTTAGTATAAAACTGTCACCCCTTCTCCTGTTGCAACAGGCCTTGCTGAAAAGTCCATCCCCATCCTTTTTATCAGCTACTTTTAAGTCCAGAAAGGCCACAGTAAGATCTCCACAGAAACTTCTCTTCTCCAGGCTGATCACCCCCGACTCTCTCAGCCTGTTCCAGCCCTCTGAACATGATCACATGGCTGAGGTTGGCAGGTATATCTGGAGGCTATCTTGTCCAACCCCAGTGCTCAAGCAGGACCACCTACAGCCAGTTTCCCAGGATTGTGAAAGAGAGGTCAGAGATGCTTGACTGACATGATGACCATTGGCTCAGACTCTCCTGTGAACTGGATCAAAACCAAGGCCCAGGACACCATCAACAGAAGGGATTCAGCCTGCAAGGGTCTCTCTCCTGGTGGTTAGTTCATCCTGAGCAGAAGAGTCATCTTTTGCCATGCCAAATGAAGGGCAGGAGACCATTGGTCTAGGTGCTACCCAGGTTTTTTTAGTGATGACACAGGAGGCAAGTGTTAAACTGCTGCTCATGAGCACAAATCACCCTGAGGACACTGTGGCACTCTGAGCTTGCCCGCAAAACCAAGAGCCCTCCTCAGCTGGAGTCCTCAGTTTTCAGATGCCTTCTCTCCCCATCCTTCTCATTCAGGTTTTATGTCATAGATATTCATGGCTGTTGTGCAGTGGATGGTTTCAGGGGCTGTCTAAGACTGTGAGTCAAGCCTGTGACATGAGAGATGAAGACCAGATTCATACATCCCCACTGAGGACTGAAGCTGAATCCAGCCACCCCCTCCTCAGGGATACAGCTCCAGGGCATAGGAAAGACATCTGTGGATTACCTACCTGAGTAACATAGGAGCAGGAGAAGGAACAAGGATGGCTCAGCATGATTGAGAGTGACAAAATAAGGCAGTAGTGAATGTGAAAAGTGTTAAAAATCAGCAGACAGTGGGATTAGCCCTGGGGAGTTCACTTGCAGGGGTCTGCAGTGCTGGATCTCAACCACCTACCTGCTTGTAGCCACGATGAGGGTGAGCAGGGGTGTTTCAGCAGGGCCAGGAGGGTGATGGGGTCTTCTGCATGGCAAGGCAGCTCCGGGGCAGTGGGATGGGATTTTTGCCAATTGCCCTGGGGGCTGTGCTGGAAGGAAGAAGCTGGGCTGGTCTGAGGCTCTGCCACAGATACAGCAGCTCCACTGGTCCCTCTTGCTGTGATCCCTGTGCTGACAAATGTGAAAATCGTGGGCAGCAGCTTGATCAAAAGGATGGGTTTGTGTTATTGCACTGTCGATGTTCCACATCACGTGTGCTGGAAACAAGGTTGTGGTGCTGTGATTGTAGCCAGAGCCTCTGGGTGCAGTCTGGGCCATCCAATATTGGTTTTCCATCTTCATTTTGTGCTGGTCCTGTATAGCTCAGTGCTGCGCTCGCCACGGAGCAGATAACACCGTCCTCTCCAAAATGTGATTACGGGCCATGCTGTGAGTTAGACGGCGGGGTGGCCACAGCAGCAGCTGGTCTGAACCTGGTGACCATGGGGCTGGGTGGCTCATCCTTGCACAACCACTGCACTGTCTCCTCCGTGCTTGCCAACAGCTGATGCCTGATGCTGCACTGTGCCCTCTCTGTCCCCCCTCCCCACATTGGGCCAAAGAGGAACCCCCCCTAAGTCCTTCCCTGCGTGTGAAGCAGAGAGGGAGAGATGCAGAGCCAGGCCAGGAGCAGGACACACTCAGCAGCTCTGCCAGAGACATTTTCAAACCCAGTTTTCTGTCCTTTAATGACAGTTTCGAGATATTTCTGTAGCTCAGGAAAGGTGAGGGATCTTGGCCTGCTTCAGTCAGCTTGGAGCTGAAATAAAGTGTAAAAAGTGGAGGGTTGTAGTTAAAAATTACTCCTTTGATTTAAACAAAGAAGACCAGAGATGAAGCTCATGAGAGAAAGGGAGCAGTACTATGAAGCTGGTGGAAACTCATGTTTTGGGGCAAATGTTCACCTTTGTGCCCTGGTGGTGCTGAGAGGATCATGTCTGAGGCAGTGGACGCTCAAAGCCCAGTGACAGGGTGAGGGTCCCCAGAAACATGGGCATCTCCCAAGGACCCAGGGTCTGCAGCCCCCATGAAGGGACCTGCTTCGTAGACCCCAGGCTGTGGGGGAGCAGGAGTTTCTCCTCCATCCCTGCCAGCTGGGAGGACACGGAGGCAGTGTGACTGGTGCCCACGTTTTCCCTGCAAATGTAGCTTCCCTTGTACCCGCTGCTCCACAGTGAGCAGCTGCTCCTTTCTGTAAAGCCAACACAGCTAAGTTAGACTCAGAAGAGTTGCTCTTCTTCCTGCACTTTGCTTGAAGGTCACCATCCCAATGTTCCAGCCCTGTTTGCCAGGCAGCAGAGCTGGCAAGGGGGTGACTGTTGGAACACAGAGCACGGTGGGCACACCGCGGCTGAGGGCAGGACACTGCAGCGGGCTCTGATCCCTCCTGCACCCTCAGCTTGTCATGTCAGCTTGTAAAAACCATTTCCCCTTGCTCTGCGCAGAACAGCAGTGATTTCAGAGATCTCTGCAAAGCCGCCTGCGCTCCATTCATTACACAGGCATTATAAATGGCAGCAACAGCAAAATTTCTGCAACGTTCATTACAGACTCCTGGCATCACAGGGGAAAGGCTTACAATCTTTTGTAAGGAGGCAGATAAGCCTGCGGAGAGTGAGCGGGGCCAGGTGGCTGAGTGACCCAAGGGCAGCAAGATCCTCCCTGAGTGTAACATGGATCTCATTTACTCTCTGACTTTCCCAGGAACAGTGTCTAGGAGCACCTGTGCTCCCCTCTCCCTCCCTTTGCATCTGAAAAGACTCTGGCATCTTCTTAAGCCCTGCTTAGCACCTAGAGAAACCATCTGGATACACAAAAGACACTTGATAAAAGCCTTCCTCTTTAGCACAGAGCAGAACTATGTAGGAAAAATGTGCTCTGAATTGGTTAGAGACATATAGAAAAGTCCTTTAACAGCCAGCACTTTCTGTGGAAAGCCCAAGAGAAAAATCACCACTGAGTGCCTTCCTGACAAAGGTATTTTTTATTTAAGATACAAAGCATTATTGTGTTTGTGTGCTGCCCTTCATCTGCATTACTCCACTTAAAATCCCATTTAAAAAATATGAAATAATTCTGTTTTCTTTAAAGATATATAAGCCCTGTTCCCAGAGGGATAAAAGAGCAACATAAAAAAAGGGACAGCTTTAGTAAAACAGCACTGCCAGGGGGCATAATAAATACATAAATTACTCACAACCAGCAAGGCATACTCACAAACCGCAGAACAAGCTCCTGGAGTACAAAGAAATATATTAGAATCATAGAATCATTTCAGTCAGAAGAGACCTTCAGGATCATTGAGTCCAACCATAACCCAACCTGGCACTAACCCATGTCCCCGATAACCTTGTCTAAATACCTTTTAAACCCCTCCAGGGATGGTGACTCCAGCACTGCCCTGGGCAGCCTGTTCCAATGCCCCACAGCCCTTTGGGGAAGAAATTGTTCCCCAGATCCAACCTCAACCTCCCCTGGTGCAACTTGAGGCCATTTCCTCTGCTCCTGGCGCTTGTTCCTGGGGAGCAGAGCCCAACCCCCCTGGCTCCAAGCTCCTTTCAGGCAGTTCAGAGATCAGAAGGTCTCCCCTCAGCTCCTGTTCTCCAGCTGAACCCCCAGGTCCCTCAGCCGCTCCCATCACACTCGTGCTCCAACCCTTCACCAGCTTCATTGCCTCCTCTGCACTCTCTCTAGTATTTCAATGTGCTTCTGATGATGAGGGGCCCAGAACCAAACACAGGATTCAAGGTGGGGCCTCACCAGCGCCGAGAACAGTGGCACAATCACTTCCCTAGTGATATGAACCACACACTGGTTCATATTCAGCTGCTGTCACCAACATCCCCAGATCCCTCTCTGTCAGGCACTTTCCAGCCTCTCTTCCCCAGCCTGCAGCGTTCATGGGGTTGTTATGACCCATGTGCAGGATCCGGCACTTGTCCTTGTTAAACCTCAGACAATTGGCCTCAGCCTAACGATCCAGCCAGTCCAGATCCCTCTGTATGGCCTTCCCACCTTCTAGCAGATCAACACTCTCACCCAGTTTGGTGTCATCTGCAGACTTAGTAAGGGTGCACTCAGTCCCTTCATCCAGATCATTGATAAAGAGATTAAACAGAACCGGCCCCAATACTGAGCTCTGGGAACACCACTCGTGACCATCCACCAACTGGATGTAGGTCCGTTCACCACAACTCTTTGGGCCCGGCCACTCAGCCAGTTCTTTATCCATTGTAGATACACCATCCAGACCATGAGCTGCAGCTTCTCCAGGAGTTACTGTGGGATGAGGTGTCAAAGGCTTTACTGAAGTCTAAGTACACAACATCCACAGCCTTTCACTGATCTACTGGGTGGGTCACCTTGTCCCAGAAGGAGATCAGGTTGGTCAAACAGGACCTGCCTTTCATAAACCCATGTTGACTGGGCCTGACCATATGGTTTTCTTGTACGTGCCATGTGATATTACTCAAGAGCATCTGCTCCTTGACCTTGCCCGGCACTGAGGTCAGACTGACAGGTCTGTAGTTCCCCGGATTGTCCTTCCAGCCCTTCTTGTAGATGGGTGTCATGTTTGCTATCTTCCAGTCAACTGGGATCTCCCCAGTTAGCCAAGATTGCTGATAGATAACGGAAAGCGGCTTAGTGATCACCTCCACCAGCTCCCTCAGCACCTTTGGATGTATCTCATCTGACCACTTAGACTTGTGGGTGTCCAAGTGGTGTAGCAGGTCGCTAACCATTTCTCTCTGGATTATTTGGGCTTCATTCTGCTCCCCATCCCTGTTTTTTGGCTCAGGGGGCTGGGTACCTGCAGCACAACTGTTGTGACTATTAAAGACTGAGGCAAAGGAGGCTTTTAGTACCTCAGCCTTTCCCTCATCTTCTGTCACTATGTTTCCCTCCTTATCCATCAGGGGATGGAGATTTTCCTTAGTCCTCCTCTTGTTGCTAATATATTTATAGCAACATTTCTTGTTGCCTTTCACAGAAGTGGCCAGGCTCAGCTCTAGCTGGGCTTTGGCCCTTCTGATTTTCTCCCCGCACAACCTCATAGAATTCTTGTATTCCTCTTGGGTGGCCTGCCCCTCCTTCCAAAGGTTATAAATTCTCTTTTTATTCCTCAGTTCTAGCCACAGCTCTCTATTCAGCCAGGCCAGCCTTTTTCCCCACCGGCTCGCCTTCCGGCACACGGGGGCAGCTGCTCCTGTGCCTCTGAGATCACATTCCTGACAAAAGACCAGCCTTCCTGGACTCCTTTGCCCTTCAGGACTGTCTCCCAAGTGACTCTGCCAAACAGCCTTCTGAACAGGTCAAAGTCTGCCCTTCGGAAATCCAAAGCAGCGGTTCTGCTGCCCACCCTTGTAACTTCTCCAAGGATAGTAAACTCAATCATTTCGTGATCGTTATACCCAAGGTGACCTCCAGCCAACACATTTCCCACAAGCCCTTCTCTGTCTAGAAACAACAGCTCCTTCCTTGGTGGGCTCACTAACCACCTGTGTTAGGAAGTTGTCTTCCATGCACTGGAGGAGCTTCCTAGGCTGCTTCCGCTCTGCTGTGTTGTACTTCCAGCAGACATCTGGTACGTTGAAGTTCCACATAAGAACACGGGCTAGCAATTGGGAGACTTCTCCCAGCTGCCTGCAAAATATTTCATCTGCCTCTTCATCCTGGCTGGATGGCCTATAACTGACCCCCACCAGGATGTCCGCCTTGTTGCCCTTCCCTTTGATTCTCACCCATAGACACTTAACCCTATAATCACAGAATCACAGAATGTCAGGGATTGGAAGGGACCTCAAAAGATCATCTAGTCCAATCCCCCTGCCGGAGCAGGAACGCCTCATCACCCTCATCAAGTTCCAGACAATCAAAACTCTCCCTAACATACATGGCTGCCCCACCTCCTTCCTTGCCTATTTCTTCTGAAGAGTTTATAGTCATCCATTGCAGCGCTCCAGTTATGACAGTCATCCCACCATGTTTCTGAGATGGCAATTAAATCGTAGTCTTTGTGCCTCACAACAGCTTCCAGCTCCTCTTGCTTGTTGCACATGCTGCATGCATTCATATAGATGAACTTCAGCTGAACCATTGATTCCACTGGGTCTGCAGGCTGAAGGGCCTCCTCAGCACTACCCTCGGATGCTAGCATGTTGCCCTTGGTTGTGCCTCTGCTACAACTGGTTTCCTCTCCCTCCCCCTTCAAATCTAGTTTAAAGCCATCTCAATGATTCCTGCTAGCTCCTGCCCCAGGATCTTTTTCCCCTTTTGAGACAGGTGCATCCCATTTGTCACTAGCAAACCAGGTGCCATGTAGAGCCGACCCATGATCAAAAAAACGAAAATTGTGCCAGGGACACCAGCCAGTCCCGCAGCCAGGTATTGATCTGCTGGATCTTCCTGTATCTTTCCTCATCACACCCTGCAACTGTGGAGACAGAGGAGAACACTGCTTGTGCTCCTTATCCCTTGACCAGTTTTCCCAAGGCCCTGAAGTCTCTCTTGATGGTCTTTAGTTTTCCCTTTTCAGTTTCATCACTGCTCGCCTGAAAAGTTATTATTGGGTAGTAGTCTGAGGGCCTAACCAGGGCAGGAAGTTTCCTTCTTACACCTTTAACCTGGCCCCAGAGAGGCAGCAGACTTCCCTAAGAGGTGGGTCTGGCCTGCATATGGGGCCTTCTGTTCCCTTTAGAAGGGAGTCTCCTACAACCACAACTCAGGTTTGTTTTCTTTGTAGGAGCTGTTTTGGTGGAGGGTGCAGGGTAACTTATCCTCTGCCATTTCCTTTATGGCTTCAGGGTCTTCTTTGCTCCATTGACCAATATTTGGTCTGATCCGCCAGCTGGAAAGATCTCATGGCTCTTCTCAGATCATACCTCAGAGCAGGAGGTGGGATCTGAGGTCAGAAGAGAACTCTGTGAGTCTCTGGTGGAGCTCAAGACTGAACATAGTACTGGAGATGTACCTTCTCACATGCCAAGTTATAACACTTTCCGTCTGCATGCTGGCCACTCTGGTCTCAAACATAGCCCAGGGTGTGGTTTGTTTTAATTGCAAAAAGAAACACACTGTTGGTTCACACTCAACTCTGGCACACATTGTAACCCCCAGACCCTTTTCAGCAGCACCAGTGTATGAGCGAGCAAGCAGTGCACAGTGTGTCCAGCTTCCCAGTAGTCTAAATCAAATGAAACTGAGCTAAGGTTTCTCATTAGAGATACTGAATTGGTCCCTTATATACTGAATTATGCATTCATAATAGCTATTATCATCCATCATGGGTTGCTATGCTCTTTTTAATTGGTTAATAATTTTATCCATACACTGAACACACACTAACATTGTAGTTATTGTCAGTGCAGTTCATCCCACATACTTTCAGAGGCTGTATTTAGACATCTTCTGTCCTGCATATCTTTCACCATGCCGTACTTCAGGTGTCTTTTGTATCTCTTTGTTGTCCTTTGAAGGACATCGGTCCTGCTGATTATTACCTGTGTGCTTATCAGTTGAACTCCTGAGTTCCCCATTAATTCCGTCAAAATAATCAGACATTTTTCAGGCCTATAGAACACTTATTTAGCCTGTGTATTCACTACTGCAAGGATTTGCTTCTTCAGACTTTTCTGACACATTTGCAAAAAGAGACTGGAGATAAGCTATACCCTTGTATTGCACTAATTACGAAAGGTAAAACGGAGAGACAGGGCCCAAGGAACACCCATGTGGGTTGGCAGTGTTAGGAAAAGAGAACTTGGAGAAGGGAGAGCAGATGCCCTGTGGGACAATGATGACTCTGAAGTATCTACAGAGAATCAGGAGGACGGGCATATGATGCCCTAGGGAAGAAGACCATGGCAGATGGTAGCCTCCATTCTGTTTTCTTTTGCTCCAGTGGTCATCTCAGGTTGGCTTGACCACTGCAGGCTGGTATATCTATCTCAAATAGCTACCACAGCTGACTCTATCCAGTGTCTCACAAGGAATAGTGCTGGGGCAGTAGCAAAGTTGTAGACAAGCTGGAAAACTGACTCTCTGCCCTACAGGGCTTTGGGGCTCTCTCTGCCTTTGGTTCCTTGTGCCTGTCCTTTATCTTGTGTCTATCTTTATGGCTAAGCACCAGATCTCCTCATGTGCAGTGGTGTAGCACCCACCATATCGGGACCCCAGCTGCTCTTGCTGCATTCTTAGCATCACAGCACCCCTGGGAGCGAGGAGAGAGCTGGCCTTTCTTCTTCATTCATAGAGCCCCACGCCAGGAGAAAGGTAACAGCAAGGGAAGTATCTCCTTCCACCTCCAACAGACAGGACTCAGCACACACAGGATGGCTGAGGAAACCACAGGGATGGAAAAGTCTTGGGGAAAGGAGAGTCAGTACCTGCAAGAGTACAAACCTCTCGCCTCTACTCAGCTGCTTTCTGCTCTCTACACCATCCCCAGTGAAGTTCAAGATATCTTCTTAACGTGTTTGTTGGAACTGGTTCTGACATTTTCAAAGTGGTATTTTGGTTGTTTTAGTGTATTATATCCTTAATGCAGCAGGGACAAGTTGAAGAGTCAGCAACTTCAAATGTTACCTTTCAGAGAGCATGCTTTATTATTATAAATTCCTAGCTGCCTTAATTCATTTTTCTTTGCTGTCATCTCAGTTGTTCCCTTCTCTTTCCACCTCTGCATTTAAGATGTTTTCTTTTTAGCAGATCCACCTTTCTCGGCTTTTGCACTCTACTGTAGCTCTAGCTGTGTATCATCACATAGCTGTAGATGACCAAGACAGGCAATATCTTGCAGACAACAAGAGCACTGTAGAAATGGAAGATTATGAGGTTCAAAGGTCTGATGAACTAGTCTTGGGTTGTATGTCAACTGCTGAACCTAATCAATTCTTCTTTCAGAACTTGTCTTGGTGTTGGGGTGATAATCTCCAAGAATTGCTTTGTAAACTGTGCAATGTCTTACTTTGAATGTACTTGTATTCCAACAGAACACTCCAGATAGATTCTTTAAAAACTTGATGCTGCAAGTAACTCTGCCAGAAACTTGAGCTGAGTAGAAATCCATGTTCATTTATACAGTCTTTGCATGATCCATTTTGTTCATCCTCTCCACAGCACCCACTTGTCTGGAAATATCCAGGATATGTTGTGTCCAGCATTCCCCATGTCATGTCACACATATAAATGTCTTGATTGTTGTCTGGAGAAGCAATTCTGACCTCAGAGTGCACCCCCAAACTTGCAAGGACTGAACCACAAAGGACCTGTCTGCAGTCTGAGAGGAAGGGACAGAAGTCTCCTGGATTAATTAAATTGCATCAAGGGCTCCCCGAGTGTTCATATCTAGAAGACAAAGTGAGGGATGTGGGAACAAAACCCAATTCTCAAGGCACTGGTTGTAACATGCACAAAATCTTTTGGCTCTAAGACTACCTTGGTTAAGCTTCTCCAGAAACATCCCCATGAAAGAACACCTTCGGTTCCCAGAAGGCAAAGGTTGAGGAGATCTTTTCCCTTCAGCAGAAGCACCTCCTTCTGAGTAGGAATATTTTGGTCTTGTCTGATGATGTAAGGTGCCTGCACTAGTCCCAGGGCAGGGCCAGCTCCTGTTGTGCATGGAATAGGACAACCAGCTCACCTCATTTTCGTGTGAGATAAGGGAGAAACTGAATTCTCATGTGAAATGGGAGGACAATTAAAGAGACAAATGATTTGGAGCATCATTCAGTGCTGATAAAGGGCAGTTCAATGTCACCTTAAGCAAGTCACAGTTCTGCTTGGCTCCACCATATCTCTAAAAGGCTTCACCACTTGCTGTTGCAAGAGCCCACAGTGAGCCAGACATGCAGATTCAAACACAGAGGCTATTGCAATTCAGCTGTTCCTGACAAGGAAGCTTCTGTTCTGATCCATAATTTTAGAAGATTTTGGAGTTTTTTTACAGTAGTAAGCAGTTCCTAAAAAACAAATGAAACAGTCCAATTACTTTTGACTTCTCCCAAGAGGTCTCTAAGTTAGTAAAGGTAATTAATAAAAGAAGGCAGCAAACAAGCTAACACAAAAGGAAAATATTACCATCCTTAACTCTGACATTACAGTTGTGTTTGCTCATCCTGACACTCCTGACATTGAGACTGGGCAGCAAAGGCTAAAGGAAGGAGAGACAAGTAGTAGAAGGATGAGAAAACTTGAGGTGGGGAGGGTATAAGGATAAGGCAAGAGGAGTTTACTCATCCAAAATACTGAACACTCTCTTCTGCACTTGGCCAGCATGCTGCAAGTTCATGGGGTGGTGCAAATGTTGCATGAGAAAGATACAGTAAGGCTGCTTCCCTGTACTCAGCTGTATTCACCAACACAGGCTGAAACTCACCCTGCTAGCTTCTGAGTGGCGTAACTAGACATTTACATCTTGTCCTCGCACCCTCCGTTGCTGCTGCAGTTTCCTGTTGCCTCTGATGGTGCTGAGCCTTTGACCTGTGCTCTTTCTTCTTGCTTGGTCTCTGCCCAGCCATGTTTGTCCATCCCCTCATGCCTTCATCCATCGTCTCATAACCCAGTGAGGGATGTGCCCATGAAACACTGTCACCAGGTGGCCACTGGCTTTACCCAGTTACACAATCTCAGACCCATGAGCTCTGCAAGCTCCTTGTCTTCACTCAGTGCAGGACTAGTGCATCTTTGAGCATTTCCCTCTCCATCACTCATTTTCTCATCCCATTCTTTAATTCCCTACAGTTTGGCCTGTTTAGAGTTGTTCTTTAACTGCTTAATGAATTAACCCTTCCGTCACTATGTATTATTAAACTTCATCATCTACTCTCATAAGATATTATGATCCCTCCATATCCCTCCTCCAAAGCCACCTGTACTGTGACATTGAGAAAACCACCGACCATAGTCAGCCTCTGCCTTCTACATTAGTGCTCATTTGCATTCTCAAAGCATATGATGTGATGGCAAGTTTTTTTGGACCAGAAACTCTCCATTCATCAGAGAGATACGTGGACTCCACAGTGGTAGGCAGGTATTTATGAATCTGCATATAATATTAAATTAATACAATGGTAATTTATCAGCCTGGCATCTCTTAATCTAACAGGACTAAGAGGCAAAGGGAAGAAAATAAATGCTGAGTTTTTTTCCAAGGCCAAAGTATTCACATCTGATAGTGGTGAATCATAAGATACAGCCCCATAAAGGTTTCTCTGTCACACCCTGGCTGTGCTATTCTGACAGATACCGAGCACAGGGGGTTGCCATCCCTGAACCCTGAGTCAGAGTAATTTTCGGGCCCTGAACCTCTGGTTTTACTGTATCCGAGTTGTGCAGAACAGAGAGTGTTTCTGCTGGAGCCTGGCACAGGAGGTCTGGCCCTGCATTTTGATACCTGCAGCAGGATGCACTCTGCTAATCAACTGCAAAGGGCAAGGAGGATTTGAAGAGACCACGGTGTTGTCTTAGAATAAATAAGCCCCTCAGCTGGATCTATTTATCAGAGGATGTAGCTTAAACTGAAATGCAAGCAGGAAAGCTATAGAACAAAATGATAAAATGACAGGAACCCTCCCCAGAATCAGACAGCATTCATGCACGAGTCCTACAGGAACTCAAGGACAAAATTGCTGTTATACGCAACCTCTGGTTTAAAACCAGCATGGGATTAGAGACTTTTTTCAGGTTTTCTGGTTTCTCTAACAAGTCTAAAAGACCGAAGCCTTCAGTCATTTGTGGGGAAGTGACTAGTCATATTGTACTGGAAAAGAGTTAGTGCAGCTTTTCTCAGGGTAAGTCAAACCACTGCTGAACACCACCAGAGTGCCCACAGTCACATCCCAGAGGAGATCTGGTTGATTCAGCCTAATAGTCCGAAGAGCACACGGTAAGGTCCTTCACAAGAGGCTTTTAGAGAAATTACGTTACCATAGGAAGAAATGTGAAGGTCATTGTGTAAATGAATATGTAGCTGAAAGAAAGGAAGGGGGTTGGCAGTAACTGAGCAGTGTCACAGTGCAGGGAACTGCCGGGGTTCCTGTGCAGGGTCCGCGCTGCTCAGCTTTCTCATAAACAATCTGGAGAAGAGCACGAGTGCTTAGGGAGCGGTTTGCTGCTGAAGCACGGTTGCTCAGGGGACCAAAGAGAAAGAATTATAGGAGCACAATGTGATAAAATGGAAGGTGAAGTTTAATGTAAATAAATGTAAAGTCAAGTGCATGGGGAAAATACTAATTATGCATCTCCAGTGATAGCTCCAAGTTGATTGCTGTTGTTCAGGAGTGAAGTAGTGAGATTATAACAGCTAGTTCCATGAATACAGCAGCTCAGTACACAAAAAGGCAAATCAAATTATAGAATTACTAGGACAAAAGAGGACAGTTACATAAAACTATGTATGATACCAGTGAATTCATGATAAACCTCTACCTGAATACTGTGTGCAGTTCTGGTCCCTCCCATCTGAAACAGGAAACACAGGAGAGGTGACAAAGGTAGAGAAAAGCACAACAGGGTGAACAAAGTCAAGGAAGAATTTCTGTCTGAGGAGCAATTGAATAGTTCAGGAGATCTGGGAAAGAAGTAGAGGTGACTATAAGAAATATAAAAAACAGGAAAAAGGGTGTGAAAGTGACAGACTCAGAAGTAAACAAGGGAACAGAGATAGACAGCTTGGTAGGGAAGCTTGCTTAGAAAGCATCAAGGGAGGTTCTGGACACGCTCAAGGGCACCTTGCTTGGAGACACGAGCAGAGAAGAGAGAGGAAACAGGTCTCACAGTCACTGCAACACTACTCGTTCAACCCGGTCATACAGGATCCAGATAAATGCAGTCTCATAGTTTATTGAGACCTAAATGGTGAGAAGACAAAGCCTGAAACTGCAGGTGGGGTAGGACAGAAAAAAGGAGTTGGAGATAGGTGCCTTACAAATGAGATAAATAGGGTCAGGTGCTCATCTCATTATGCTTTATAAGAGAGACAAGAAGAAATAAAAATAAAATAAAATATAAAATAAAATAAAATAAAACATTTTCTTTTTTTAAAAAAAAAGGAGCATTTGCTGTCTTTTTTCAAACCAGCCCATGGGACACTGCTGAGGGCAGGAACAGCAGCAGGACATGGGTGTCCTTGCAGTCTGGGTGTTTGTTGGGAGGCAGGATGTTAGGACAGACGGACTTCAAATGACCTTGTACAGCCATTCTCTATGATCTTCTCTCTTTTCCTATTGATGCAGCAACAAGGTTCTCCGTGGTTGGTGGGGAATTGAGAGCACAAGTGTCCAACAAACACGAATCTAACAACACTGATAGCTCTTCATTAGAGAAGTCAATTAACATTAGTATGTACACTCACTTTACTGTATAAAATGAGGCCCTTTTGCCTGTGTTAAAAAAGCAGGGCTGAATGACTAGAGACCTGATCACAAGCTCTTCTGACCAGAGTTCTGAAGTGAAGCAGCTCTGCTGTCAGCAGATGTCCCATTCGTGTACCTAAATGCAGCTGTAGCTTTACACATCTGAAATGGGTGTTGTGTTTGGACAAGCTGAGGTCTGTAAATCACACAATAGTCTTTAGAGCAAAGAAGTGCACTGACCATTTGGTTTACTTGCTGGTGCAAAGTATTGTGCAACTGTGCTGGAAGATGTCTCAGTTGCAAACCCTGTCTATATAGCTGGGACAACTGGACAATGGGACAGAATAAAACTCCTTAGGATGTCGAATCATGCAAGCCAAACTATGTCCCTGAGCTGGTGGTGGGTCTTTAGGAGCTCCTGCCACAATTGTAATGCCGACTCGATCACAACAAGATGTATTCTCTTTTTTTGACATTGATGGTTTTCAGCAATGACACACGTAATTCCCTGGACTCTGGCCCTTAGTGAAAAAGGCCTGAGAGACACTAATAAAGATGAGCACTGCCTGTTATCTGTGTTCAAAGCTGGCTGGAAGGTGACAGACGCTAAAGAAGGGACCACATCTGTAGACCACACACAATCCAGGCATGCTGTCAGCCTTCCAGGGAGAAACAGTGCTTAAGTAACAAACCAAAGTAGTTTTATACATTTGTTTTCTCTTGCAACAGTAGTCAGGGGGCTGTGCTGTCAGCGGGATATCTCATGAAAAGGACTAATAGCAGCTGAGCTTCCCATTCAAACAGAAAGTGAAATTGTTGTCTTTGAATGGTCTCTGATATTCCTGGTTGCTCTGAGCCAGTGACCTTTTCATTGTGTTCCTCTCTGTCCTGACAGTGAGCAAACAGACACCTGACACCACACACATGGCTTTGGTGCTTCTCTGGGTTAACAACCTCTGCCATTTCCCTTATGGCTTCAGGGTCCTCTTTGCCACATTGACCAACATTTGGTCTGATCCTCCAGCTGGATAGATCTCATGGCTCTTCTCAGATCACACCTCAGGGCAGGAGGTACGATCTGAGGTCAAAAGAGAACTCTGTGAGTCTCTGGTTCAACCTCTAGTCAAACCAGGGCCAACATCAGGCTGCTCAGGGCTTTTGTGCTGCTGTCTGAACATTTCCAAGGATGGAGATCACACAGCCCTTCTGTGTGCATGTCCCCCTGCTTGATGACCCTCATCACCTTGTTTTTCCATTATAGCCCTTCCATCCAAGCATGGAGCTGCCCCTCCTGCTCCTGTTGTACACCCTGGGGAGTCCCACGTACCTTCCATCTGCACGTGCTTCTCACTGGCCCTGCCAGCCCATGCAGAGATGGTCCCGTCTGGCTCTCAGCCCCCCGAGCTGCGATGTTTGCTGGATGTTCGTGTCCACGTGTCTGCAGAACTGGCCCGCTTGGTGCTCAAAGTCTGGACTGATTTCAATGCTGGGAGTAAAATCCTCTCCTGTTTCTACTGGCAATGACAGAGGTGTGATCTTAGCCATTTCATTTGGAATGAAACATGAAGCTAATGTCTTGCTTTCGGTACAAATTCTCTTTCTTGCCCTGAAAGAAAGTTCTGGTCAAATTCCAGTGAAGGTAATTACACTGAGCTCACCTAAATTCCTGTAAAGCCTGAACTGAAGGCATTATTAAGGAATAATTGTTTCGTAATTTACTTGCCACAACACAACTTTGTACAGTGTCAAATAGTTGTGCTCCAAGGGTGGCTGAATTTCAGCCATGGTCACAATGCAGCTGATGGCTTTGTAATATTTCCTGGCTGTTGCCATGATGTAGCTCTTATACAACAGATTTGGAGCTAAAATTTAATCCATTATGGCTGTAAACAACACACTGCGATGTGAAGCAGGTGTAACCTATGCTGCCTGCTGAAAATATGAAGTAATAACTCTGAGAAAATGGTGAAAATGTAACCGTCTGTCTAGTTATTTGTCTGTGTGTAATGTCCCCTGCATCCCGCTATTACTGGGGGGTGGTATTCATCTGACTATGTGTGTCCCTCTGCAGTTGCTGGAGCTCTCATCAGTATAAGCAGCAGAGCCCAAGTCATTGTTAATCTTGTCCTAAAGTCTAAAATAGGTCAGTGAACAGCACCTGAAAGTGCCACTTTCTCTTCAGAAACTATAAAGGGAGCCCACAGAGATGTGATCAGACAGAAGCATTAAAAATTAGGAGGAATAAATCCCCCAGTGAATACCTTACCATGTATCTGAGCATCTTCATTGATCCCTGCATAAGTTTACTCCAAAAAAAGTAATGGAAGAAGACACAAACACTACTAACTCTGTCCCTACAGCTATTCATCTCTTGCATATCATGTTCTGTCATGTTCTCACATGACTTGCATGTTCGTTCAAGTTAACCGTGAGCTTACACAGTGACATGACCATCAGGTAAGGCCAGGAAGAGTAGTCCATTTACCTCTTTGCAGTCTGAACACTGAACTGTGCCAACCCTGTGCCCTTGGACATAACTCAGTCTATACTTCTATCCCAGGGCAACTGAGGATCTCTTGAGTCCTGGCAAATGGTAAAATGTGTTGTGGGTAACTGTGAATGGGGAGAAAAAAAAAGGGCAAAGTTTGCAGTGTCTGAATCCGGAGTGTTAGAAGCAAGTCCTTCTTACCCGAGGGAAAGGTGGTGAGCAAAAAGTGCCATCCCCACTGATATTCCCATGTCTGGAGAACCCTGCCCCATCAGAAGGTGCCCAAAAAGCTGGGTCAGTCATTTGATGTCCCTAGTGACTCCACTGCCCATTTGTCATCAGAAATGGCCGCAGAGCTCATTTTCCTCACCTTACCTCCTTCTGTGGTAACATGTCAAGTCATGCTCTTGCAGGAGCTTATCTGTCCTGTAATATACTGCATTCAGCATAAAAGCAATTTTAGACATGGCACAAACTGCAGGATATATTTCTTCTCACACCCTAATCTCTCTGAGAACAGAAGCAGGCAGCAGCTCAGGTGGCCAGGGTGGACAGGGAGGAGTTCAATTTATTGCCTGGAACATAACCCAGCACAAACAGAGCTGTGATGGAAACAGGGAACCTGTTCTGGTGAGGCAGGGAGAAAGGCTGTTAGGAAAATGAGTTGGACCTTTCTGACAATCTGCTACATTTATTACATGTTGAGCATAATTCACAGCCCCTCTGTGAACCTAAATACATTTGCTTTCCTTTCCATATCTTCTTTCTGCCATACAGGGTTTCTGGACCATCTGTGAGCCATTACCACTGTCCCCAAACTGGCCAACACAAGCGTCCAGAGGCTACTGATTCCAGATTTACAGATAAGACAGTGGGAGAAAAGGCCAGAGAAAGCAACCAAGTTCATTAGAAAGCTGGCAAGCAGGGAAGAGTGAGGCAGTGCAGTCCAAAGAGGAGACTGCTGTAGTACCAGGATGCAGAGCAAGGAGTGCTCTGAGGAAGACAAAATGGGTAACAAGAGTCATCCTCTCTCCTAGAACTAAGTCAGAGCAAGAAGTAACTGTGCTGAGAAATGAAAAAGCAGAAATATGTTTTGTTTAGTCATGGCACACTATAAACCATAGGAGCTCACCGCGGCAAGGTGTGGGACAAAACAACTCTTGGAATCATACCTTTCAGTAGAATCAGGCAATAAGAAGTCCATCTGAAAACGCATCAAATGAGATCATTTGCTTTCGTGTTTCAGTTTTTGTCCTGACAGAAGGAAGCAGCTTTCTCTCCTAGCCTGGTGTTGTCTCATTGTGATGGCAGAGGGGCATGTCAGGCTGTGGTCATGAGCTGGATGCTGAATTAAGTGGGAGATCCACCCGATGGAGTTTGGTGTTTACAGGTATGACTCCAACGTGGGTTGGCCCCTTGCCACAGCTTTGACTCAGGATCATATTGCCAGGTCAGTCATTACCAGTAAGACAGAATTCATAACAAGATAGCTGCCAGACAAGTACTGAGCATACCTAGCAACCATTCAGCCAGTTTATAAGTCTTACTACCCACACTAGTTAGGTGAGTGCCAGCTCGGATCAAGCTGAGCTGCTGCAGTCATGCCTCTCTCTTACTGCTTTTCTTGGCTGGAATAGACCTGTCAAAGCTGCTTATTTTAAATTTTCTGTGGCTAGAGATGAGTCCAGGTAACACCACAAGTTTTGGTGCTCCTGAAGGAAGGATCCAGGTGGAGTCGAGGTGATAGGAAGGATGCAGATATGCAGCTACACTGGACCATCCTTGAGGACACCCACACTGCAGGTGGCCCGGCCACCCATGCACCACTCCAACAATGTCTGTTTTGGCTGGGAAGAAGTTAGCCCTGAAACCATGTCTCTTACCAGTACTCCAAAAGCTGCTTGCCCCAACTTGTGAGAGAGGGAAGCAGAAGACATGTCCATACAGGAAAGCCCTTTTCATGGGAACCAACATGCACCATTCCAGTGACAGCCAGAGTTATGCTGGCTCCTTGTCCCTTATTTTAAAGGCCAGTCCCTGATGGTTTCAATTTGTTCCTTGAGGTGATTGTTTATTCCTTCTTACAAGAGATGACCCTTATTTCATTTGTTACATGAGGAAGGCCGTATCAATCAGTCAAAGCCTGGAGAGTAAGCAGTCCCACCGTTGATTAAACCTTGCTCTTGCAGTGGAATTCAGCCTGGAGGAGCCTTGTCTTTTAACAGAAACTAATCATAAAGCTAGGGGGAAAAGGAGGTTTTCCTTCTCTGTTGCTGAAGCTGGTGTTCCTTGTGCAGTCGCACTAAAAAAATCATAGAGATGGTGTTGTGTTTGAGACCTTGCCTGTCAGATGTTATTAGCCCCAGCCTTTGCTTCTGCACTTGTCAATCAAGCAGGGGAAAGGCATAAAAGAAAAGTGTCCCAGACAGATCTGTGGGGACAAAACAGCAAATGTTCAGCCTACCTAGACACTCTGACATTTTACTGCAAGGATTTAGCAAGTCTAATGGGTAGGACAGAGCTTTGAGACATGGTACAAGGTCATCTCTCTGTGACAGAAACGGAATGTTAGAGCCCAGCACTCCAAAAATCTTCAGCTGGGGGGAGGGCTCTGAGGGTGAGCTGAAGTTATTTTCCTTGAAAGTCACTTTGCTTCCAAAAACTTTGGGGTCAAGTTCAGCATACTTCATCTCAAATACTGGGATACCAGACCCTGAGAATCCATGAGCTGCTATCTTACTCAGAAGGGAGTTTCCAGAAATTATTCCTATTTCCACTAAGATAAAATGACCTCTTTGAAATGTGTGTTTAGTTAATCTACAGCTGAGGTACCACTATGCAGTAAATTTATTCTCAAATTAAGAATTTTTTAAATCCATAAATATGTGGTTGGCCAAGACAGGTCTCTGTGGTCCATTGGCCCAGGACGGGCCCTGGTGAGCAAGTCATGGTGTGATTTCTGTGTCCCATGCAGATTGTGACCATGAGAGTGACCACTGCAAGGCAAAAAATGCCCCTAAAAAGAAGAAGCTTTCTGTTTTCCCAGCTGAGAAGCTCTCCCATGGATCACTAAATATAACAGAAATTTCCGTAAGTCTTACTGGAGTTTATACGAAAGTAGGTTCTCAGTTGCTTGAGGTGGATTATCAGATGTCAGTATGCAAACGGAGCAAGTGCAAACGCTAAAATTATGGCATTAGAATTTTATAGAATACATTTATAATTTATTTTTGTATGTAATTATTTTTATATAATTATTATAGAACTTGTAAGAGAAGAACTCTTGAAATTTTGCATGCGGAAAATGAAAATATAGAAAACGACAAGGTAACTGCTGCAGGAAAAAAGGTGTATCACAGCATTATCAGTAATCATTAATATAGATTTTGTAATGTGGTAACAAATGAAACACTTCTTTGTCAGGCTTCACTTACTGGTGAAACGGCAAATCTCGCTAGGACAAAGGACTTATGTACGCTGCCAACAGCGTATTAGCTCTCCTTCATCGGAGGAAAATTATTAATAAAGACTGGACATGGCTTTCTTTACTGTTGATGCTTCATGCTGTGGAAATAACAAAATCTGTTGCTCTGCATTACAACATCATTATAATCTGCTTGATTATTTTCAAGATAAGAAAGGTGATGTGATGCTGATTTCAGAATATTGAAAAAAATAAAACATTTTGAGCTTTTGATTATTTATCATCATTTGCAGATTCTATGCTAATATTAATTTTGGTAGATACTATTGACTCCAGATTAACAGGAAATGAGAACATGTGCTGTCTGCTAACTGCTAGCTTATATACAGCACAAAATAACACAGTATGACATAGATACATAATAATTTTATCTTCAGAATCATCAATAAACAATTTCAATCGCTCTTCTTAACTTAGGAATGGTGCTCCAGCACCATAGAGATTTTGGCAACGTTGAGCACGTAGAAATATTGAGGTATATCCTCAGAAGCCTTTATTTTTCTCTATACTATGCAACTAAAAGGATCATTAAACAATTTCCAGTTATTAGAGGTTAGTTCTGCACACTGAGGAAGGACTTTCCACATTTAATTTTTTACGTTATTAAACAGTAATAAAGCTGGTGATGCAGAGACCTTCTTTTTGATATAGTAATCTGCATTTATTTATTTATTTATTTCCCAAGACACTAAAATATTCTCTTTTTATGACAGAGGTAATTAAAACAGTCTAATCTCATGTTCTTTTTATGAGGTATTACAGACATTGAAGTGTGAGGTTAAAAAAATAATAATAAAATAATTTTAAAAGGATGATAGATTATTTAGCCACAATTACAATTCCTTTTAAAAAGACAGACATTGGCAAAGTAGGAGAGAAGCAAAGGAGTTTCATTCCATTGCATCTTGGGATGAGGAGGAGGGCTTTTTATATCAAGAGGCTTTAAGGTGATTTGGCTGCTTGTGTGAGGACTATGGGAAGACTCAGTACAGTATGTGTGTTAAAGGTCCAGGAGCCCTGTATGTGGAAATGTCTGAAATTGAAGTTTCAGATATTTCCTTAAAAATCTTGAACCACCAGGGACATGAGTTGACCAGATATCAATTGGGGGGAAAACCGCAGGTTCCAGTATCGGTTGGGAAATTACATATTAGAGAGCAGTGTAGGGGAAAGGGACCTGGGGATCCTGGTGGACAACAGGATGACCATGAGCCAGCACTGTGCCCTTGTGGCCAGGAAGGCCAATGGCATCCTGGGATGTATTAGAAGGGGGGTGGTTAGTAGATCAAGAGAGGTCCTCCTTCCCCTCTACTCTGCCCTGGTGAGACCTCATCTGGAATATTGTGTCCAGTTCTGGGCCCCTCAGTTCAAGAAGGACAAGGAACTGCTGGAGAGGGTCCAGCGTAGGGCAACCAAGATGATTAAGGGAGTGGAGCACCTCCCTTATGAGGAAAGGCTGAGGGAGCTGGGTCTCTTTAGTTTGGAGAAGAGGAGACTGAGGGGTGACCTTATTAATGTTTATAAATATATAAAAGGCGAGTGCCATGAGGATGGAGCCAGGCTCTTCTCGTTGGCAAACAATGATAGGACAAGGGGCAATGGGATCAAGCTGGAACACAAGAGGTTCCACTTAAATTTGAGAAAAAACTTCTTCTCAGTAAGGGTGACAGAGCACTGGAACAGGCTGCCCAGGGGGGTTGTGGAGTCTCCTTCTCTGGAGACATTCAAGACCCACCTGGACATGTTCCTGTGCAACCTCACTTAGGCGTTCCTGCTCCAGCAGGGGGATTGGACTAGATGATCTTTTGAGGTCCCTTCCAATCCAGAACATACTGTGATACTGTGAAAAAAAAAGGCTTTGAATAACTAAATATGAATATGCTGCAGAACTCTTTGAAATATTGGTTCTGTTCAGATGGCCCTGCAAATTACTTAATCCTGTTCATATATGTAAAGAGTGTTTTACAAATTCATTAAAAATAACATCCGAGCCCAAGAATTCACTAAAGGTGATTAATATGTACCATTTTAAATAATATACTAGAGTTTACAAAATCTGAATTATTTATGAGACCAGAAGTAACATCTAGTGGAAAGAAAAATAAATTAGTAACTAAAGTAAACAGTGTTTTTCTAAATGTTACTTAGCATACATTATTTTCTCCTTTCCAGTTCGTTGTTCCTCATCTTCACAGAACCAGAGAATTGCTGCAGTTGAAGGCATCTCTGGGTATCACCCAGTCCAACCACCTCAAGCAGACTGTTCAGGACCATGTCCAGCAGGGTTCTGAACAGCTCCATGGATGGAGACTTCAAGGCATCTCTGGGCAACCTGTTCAGTGCTTGACCACCCTCAAAACAAAAAGCTTTTTTCTTAGGTGTAAGTGGAGTTTTCTGTATTTCAGTTTTTGACCATTATCTCTGGTTCTGACATTTGACATCGCCGAGAAGTGCCTAACTCTGAGTTCTTTGTACCCTCCTATCATGTATTTATACATCTTGGCAAGATCCCCCTGAGCCTTCTCCAGGCTGAACAGTTCCAGCTTTCGCAGCCCCTCTTTGCATGAAGGATGTTGCCATCTCATAATCATCCTCTTGGCCCTTCACGGGACTCCTGCTCCTGTGACAGCAGAGGAGGATGTGGCACTGAACACCTCCAGAGCCAGAGCAGATTTAATCCTCATGTCAAGGGTTTTTAATGCAGTTTGGTGCCTTGAGACATCAACTAAAGTATCAACAAGGTGCAATAAGAAGCGAGAGCTCCCCTCTGCTGTTCCCAGTGCATCTCCATCCCGGTTAGTGTTGTTTGACCACGCTCAGCCGCCTGAGCCATGTGGCAGTATTTGCACTGGCAGGATTTATCACTTGCGCAGCCACCTCCGGCAGCTGTTAGAAGAAAATGGAAAAAGGAGCCCTCTGTCATCCCATGGGGACCCACTGAGACAGAAACTCCGAGCATCGTTGTGAAGATGGACAGTTTTAATACCGTACAAGAGCCCTGACTGTACTGTGTTCGACAGTGCTTACTTTGCTGGCACATGCCTGCTCTCACCTCTTGATATTTTTATTATTTTGCTGTCAGTTTTTCCTTCCAGCTGCTTTATGAGCCAGACTTTTCATTTTGGTTAAAGCCCAGGAAGCGTCAAGCAGGGACAGGGTTGAAGGAGGTCAAAGGAGGAGGCAGGAATTGCAGTCTGCAGTGAGGATGCTTTATGTTCTCCTTAGACCTACCCACCAGCTCCTCTTACCATTGCCACATGATGGATTTTCTCTCGGCTCCTCACTAGACACCTCACACAGCAAAAACATTAAGAAAGAGATTACATCCAAATGTGGGATGGATAGTTTTAGCACAAACTGGCCACCACTCGTAACTCAGCAGCACCAATCGATGCTGGGAGCTGTGATGGGAGTAGAGTGGAGAAGGTCGCAGTACACACATGAGGTTGTGCTGCTGTCTGTAGTCAGGTGGCTCGGGCATGTTCCTTACTTAGGGGCATGAAGATGGTGAGATGGCAGAAGGTGAGAGTTGTCCTTCACTTGCCAGCATTAGACAGAGCTGCCCAAGTCACCAGTGCTCAGGACTAATTCCCCTTTTTAACTGAGAGTGGTGCATCAGTGCTGTCCCCATAGGAAAGTCATCCTGAGGTCAGCAGATCTCATTGGCCCATGCCAACACAGGTTAGCCCCTGGACAGAGAGGAGCGACACCAACCCTCTCCTGCGGTGCAGGGGCTCTGCAGGATTTATCTGCAGATTAAGCACAAGAGACAGACTTTGGCCAAGATTCAGAGACTTGGCCTGGCCTTGTTTTTGTCTCTCACCCAGTTCTTCCTTGCTTCTTCTTTGACCCATATGGTCTAGTGTCCCTGTCCATGACAGGTGGGTTGGAACTAAGTGATCTTTAAGGTCCCTTCCAACCCAAACCATTCCATGATTGTATATTTCCTTCTCCAAATCAGCATTAAATGACATGGAAGAAGGGGATTAAGGTATAGTATTCTTCTGTTTTTCCCATCCAAGAGGGAAGAACATAGTACTGAGGAAACTCAAGCCATCTGCCTCCAGCACAGAAGATGATCAGGAGGTCCCATGGAATTTGGTGATCCAAATCACCTGCTTGTTACAAAGCACCTGGAAAACAGCAGTTAACCTCCAACACTGTTAGGGTTGTGTCTCTTCTGGACCCTCTGCACTTATATTCCCTCAAGACAAAAAAAGAATTGGGTGAGAATCATCCTTTTTGTAGAGTTCTCCACTGTTGCTGTCTTGCAGTGGTACTGTAGCGAAACTCACAACCATGGCAATGACATGACATGACATGACATTGGTGGAGTTTTAAGAGCAGATTTTGACCTCCTGGACAGCCAAATGTTTAGCATCATGGCTGCCGTGAAATAGATACCTGGATATTTTGACCACTGATGGTATGCAAATGAGACAGGAGAATTAGGAATGACTGAAACATGCAAAAAGGAGATTTCTTTCCAGCAGAGCTGTTTATTTGGAAATGTGCCATTGATTAAGTTGTTTTTCTGTTCTGTTTCTTATTATGACACAGCATTACAGTCATTAGCACTTCACATTTAGTGACAATCTCCTTCCCTTGGAGACTGTTACTATATGAGATTATGAGGCAGGAATGATCTGGGTGTTTCTCAAAGGGACGTCGTTATCTTGTCCAAAGAAACTTATGTTCATGTTAAAACATAGACTAGAAAGCCAACAACAACAAAGACCAAATTTTGTATTGCGGGCCAGATTGGCTCAGTAGAAACAGCCATGGCATCACATCAAGGAAATGAAACATTTAGGGGTCTCCCCCTGCAGCCTTGGTTGGGTTTCTGTGAGCAAGACAGGAAGAGTCAGGTAGAGCAACGGGGCGGCCTGTTACCCCAGCATTCATTTGCTCAAATTGCTTAGCACCTGCTATTGAATAAAAGCAGCAATTTCTGTTCCTGGACATGTGTTGGGAGTAAAGCTGGGTGAATAATTGATTTTTTTCAGTTCAACTACAAAGTTTAAAAGTGAAAAAAAAATCAATTTGATCCAAACTAAAGCAGATATTTTTCAAGTTTCCTTGCCAAAAAGAAAAATGAAACAATTCCACCTCAGTGATTAAAAACAAAAAAAAAAGTTTTATTCCAGTTTGGGCCATTTTGAAGAAAACGCACCTGCAGCCTGGAAACCGAAGTTATTGCATCTTTTTACACTCAACATCCCATTACATTCAGCATCAGCGTAGCCTGGAGCTGTGTCTCAGCACTCAACACAGGGGACAATGTCCTGTGTTTCATGGTTAATCTGTTCCACTTGTGTTTTACTTAATGGCAAAAAAAAAAAAAAAAAAAAAAAGAGAGCAGGTGTTCCCTCTACTGCCACATCCCTCTGAGATGCACGGTCATCCTAGTCCTCTAATTAAGTATTTTGTCTTAAATAGAACAATCAGAGTGTCATACCAATATCTGCCTGTAGGTAGAGGAATTTAGCAGAGACGTGGATCAACCTAGTGACTTAAAGGTCTATTTTGAATTAAGCAGAAAGCGGATTTCAATTGGAGAGAGAAATTTAACCTGCTAATTGAAGGAAAGAATGTGGTTTATCTTCTTGAAACCATTAGTTTGTTTGTTCACATTTAACAGACTGTGTACTTGGCAAAATAGTTACTTTGAAACGCAGATTAGAGCAAAACATTTGAGATTGGTTCATTCCAACACTCAAGTTCACTTACCTGAGTTGTCACTGAACCTTATGGAGACAGTCTGTTGGGTGTCTTTGCCATTTCCATTTAGAAACTTGCCCAGAATTATTACTATTAAGTTTTAACTCAACCCCAGTAGCAGCAGATACCACTAATGATGCTGTCAAAAAAGGCAGAGCTGTTTCATTGGTTGATGTCGTACCAGAAGACAGGTAAATGAATTTCATTACCTGCAAAGAAAGTCCTTCTTGAACATCTTTAAAAGAAAAGGATGGGAGGGACATCAGGGAGAGCCATGTGAAAACAGGAATGTAACAGCAAGTGCTAACACTCACCAGCCTTTCATCTGATATCAGAAACACTCAGGCTGCAAGAAACCTGGGTATTTATTTGCTTTTCTGCTCCAGGATATCCAAAGACACGTCTCCTTCCCAGAGAAGGCTCTCACTGCTTCTCAAGCAGCTACTTGGAATAAGAGAGCTGAAAGGAGGGAATAGGGACTCTCCTCCTATTTTGTGGAAGCTGACCCACTAAAAGTAACTCAGAATTTAGACAGTGGGATGAAACTGAGTTTGCTTGTGTAGTTGAATGGTTGGGAGATATCTACTGCAGGAAGGCACTTTTGCACTAGCAATGGGAACTTTATTACCTGAAGTATCTCAGGACATGGGGCCAGGACAGTCCCATCCCACTGGGACTGAACCATTATAACAGGAGCTATGGTCCAGCATTTGTACCACCAAGTCTTGATAGTTCTTCTGCAAAAGAACCATTCTGGCATTTGAAAAGGTGCCCAGCACTGAAGAGCTGCTTCTAGAAAGGAGCTGGGTCACCCTGCAAGGGAAATTAAAGAGAACTTTAAGCAAATAGAGAACTTCAGGGTAGAAAACAAATAATCAAAACCAGTGTATTTCAGGCAGCTGAAAAGGATCAGAAAACTGCTAAGGTTTTTGCTATAAGTAGGGTTGCAAATTTGGATTCTGCACCTACGTTTCACATCTTTTACCCAAGTCTTCAGGCAAAAAAGATTCTCAAAATGTCTGAGGCAGCAAATACACCTACACTGAGGTCTCTGGGATTGCAGCACTGACATTACATCCATACTGACAGCAGGCAATGGCAGCTGGTGAAAATGCTAACATTCTCCGAAGTGAGAAAGAGGTGCTCCTCATTCCCCTCTGAGGGACCATGTTACAGAAGCACCTGCTGGATGGCACTTGACCCAGCAACCTTCCTCCCCCATGACTTGTGGTCTCTTTGTCCATGATTCCCTCCTACATCCATTCCAAATAAACCAGGCGTGTGGTAGCTCAACCCATAGCACAACTGCCAAGCAACAGCAGAAAGATGAGCAGTCAGGCAATTCACACCAAACTGGTGCAACCATCAGCCAAAGCTTTTCTTCTCAGCAGAGCTGCTGGGCACGGACCCTCTGAGAATGTCCACACAAGCGGCCCAAAGTGGCAGTGTGGCAGGAGCTCTGCCCTCATCTGCATCAGCACTTGCTCCGCAGGGCTGTCACTGCCTTGCATAACAGCATCTGTTTCAGATCAATTCCATTCCCCACCTGAGAAATGCTCAGTTCAATGCCACTGACATTTCTCTACTTAATTGTTGCCCAGTTCTACTAATTAAGGCCCTTGGAAAATGTTATGCATGCTAAGTTCAGGGAAGAATGCTGGGCTCAAAGCAGATATGGTATGGGTTCATCCAGACAGACTGCTTTACAGAAAAAGGTGTGAGCAGACGAGCAACACACACAAAACTTCTGAAAACACAAAGAGCACGCATGGCAAAACATACTGAGAGTGATGGTTTTCTTTCAGAACTAATCCTAAGGGAGGCAGCCATCTCTACCTTTCCCTCACTGCTGAGGTGAGGAGCTTTGCTTGCACTTCAGACCTCTGTTCCACCGTGCTTGACTGGGGACACATTTTGGTCTACGGGTACGGCAGCTTTGGATCAAGCCATTTAGAAATATCATGTTGTTATTCTCAGTGCAGTCCCATTTTTGCCTCAGATTTTCTGTCCAGAAACACATGCACATACATGTCTCAGTGCAGGTTCAGAAAGCCGGGTGCTGTGGGAAGCCTCACTTCTCGCATTGAAAAAATTAAATTCACAAATGGTACATCCATCGCTTCTGGAAGGCGTGGGACCTCGGGCTGGTGTGCTCTGCAATGGGTATGGGTTCCTGCAGAAGTTGCAGATGGGATTTCTGTGTCTGAAAGGTCTGGTTAGTGCTGGTTCACAGAAACTGCAACGGGGCTGCTCTCAGCCTGGGCAAACTGTGTTCAGATGTAATTACTGAGAGAAAGAGAGGGTGTCTCCCAGAAAAAAACAGCTAGACAGCCTTAGCCTGGCTGAAGTTTCAAGGTGGGCAGTTTGGAGAGCTTGTCTTTAGGGGAGGAGAAATCAAGCCACATGTTAGAGGAAAAAACACCTGGCTGGATAAATTGGCAGGAACACATGCATGAAATGCAGGTTTCTCCAGCCTGGACTGCAGGTGGGCAGAATAAGGCAGAAGAAATTAGGGAGAACTGATCTGAGGAGCATCGCTGAGGCCACGCTTTGTCGAGATGATGCTCTCTGTGTCCCTGGGTGCTGGCGAGGGAGCAGGCAGCTGCGTCTTGCCAAGGGAGAGAGGGGGCTGGAGCGGAGGCTGCGTTTCTGCTCTCTCACTTTGCGTCGGTTGTTCAGAGAGAAGACATTGCTTTCCAAGGCTGCCAGTCTATCACCTTCCATCAGCACAAAGTATGTTTCAATAAAGAAATGAAATATGCAAGCTGAGGATAATTGCAGGTTGTAGATGGCGATAATAGCTGTAATTTGGATTGTGGAAGCAATAAACCCAGGCTCAATCACTGGCTGCTTTATTCGGGAAAGAGCCCAAGCTGCAAACACTGAAAATGAAATTTATGAAAAATATATGTTTCAAGAAAAGTAATTAGCATATGTCTGTTACTGTGGTTGCAGGGGCCTGAGCGCTTCCAGCTTCCTGTTTGCTTTAAGGTGGGCAGGCTGGGTAGGAAACAGATCGTCACAGGCTGTCATGGGCAGCCGGTGCAGGTGGGATGAGTCACCTGTCGGCGATGTGAATCTGTCGTTATCAATCGTTAGTGGCGTAGACTGGACATTGTGTTTTTAGGCAGCAGTGAGTGGGATAAATTTTACTGTCATTTGATTGACATTGGGTCATCAAAGAGACGCTGTAAAAAAACTAAATCACTCCCGTTGAGGTTGCTGTGCTGGTGCCAGTGGACTGTAAAACACTTCTAATTGTGCCTGCTGCTGGGGGCTGACTCACTACATGCTGCTCCGGTTTATGACGTGTGCTCAGCAGGTCACACGATGAGATGAAGATAAGGAAAATCCCACCTCAGGTTTTTTATTTTGTCTTCTTTTTTCCTTTTTCTTTTACAACCTGGAGCTTTCTGTTGTCTTCTTTGCACCAGTGTCCTGCTCAGCTACATCTGGACTTGTTTTAAGCAGCTCAAGGAAAACAAGTCCAAAAAAAATGGGCGCAATTAATAAGCAAACTGTTTCCAAAATTAGATTCAGAGTGAATGAAGCTACATTTTATATTGACCAGATTCAGTTAGTGTTCTGGACATAAAGAAACTGAGGAAATTGAAAATGCACAAGTGCTCTATCTCAACACTTTCAAATCAAAAATGCCATGCTAAATGAATGTGAGAAGAGATTAATTTTCTTTAAAATTAAATTGCATCTTTTCAGTGTAAAAGTGGCCAACATCAAGAGAGCAAGGCTTATATAAATAAGGCAAATAGTCCAAAAATAAAGTACAGTATTCATCTGCCTCTCTAGGGAAAAAATCAAAACTGACCCAAAATAAATTGCATTTCTTTTTCAAATCCTGTATTTTCAACAAGAACAACGAAAATTCCTTCCAAAGGAAACTTCACTGGATTTGTAAGCTTGGTCTCTGACATGAAATCTCTATTATTTTCCCAGATCATGTCTGAAGAACTGAAGTTTCAATCATCTCCCTCCCAGAACTCCTTCCCCTGTAAAACTGATCTCCAGGGAGAGTTTCCCTGACAGTCAGCTTAACCATCCCTTCTCTCATTTTCATCCCATTACTCCTAGCAAATTATTTTGTTAGGATTATTGAGATGAATGATGGGTATTCATGAGACCCTTCTAGCTCTGATCTGTGAATTATGGGATGGGAATGTGGTTGGGAAACCTCTTACTGCTGATGGACTGGTAATTGTTTTACTTTTAAATATCTCTTTAGCAAAATATCTCAGGTCCATCCATTTTTTTGTGGACATGGAACTTCACTCTCATGAAATGGAAACTGCACAGTTAATGTCCCTTGTAGCTCAGCGTGGATGTGGAAGGGCTGCCTATAGAGAATCCTAGGAAAACACAACAAAAAAAAGGTTAAGCAGAAACACCCCTGACCCCTGTGGCTTCCAGATATAGAATCACAGAATAGTTTGTGTTGAAGGGACCTCCCCAGCTCCCCAGTGCCCCCCCTGCCATGAGCAGGGACATCTGCACCAGCTCAGGTTGCTCAGAGCCCCATCCAGCCTGGCCTGGGATGTCTCCAGGGATGGTTCAGCCACCACCTCTCTGGCCAACCTGGGCCAGGCTCTCACCACCCTCAGGGCAACAATTTCTTCCTCATGTCTAGTCCAAAACTCTGCTCTTCTATTTTAAAACCACCACCATGGGCTTGCAGGGAAACTCCATAGAACTTGCACTGCCCTGCCACAGCTTTTCTAGCTGCTGGAGCATTCAGGAAGCTCCTGCCTCACAGATAATGGTCTCTGCAGGGTCAACAGAGGATGCTTCTGCTCAGACATTCATTCATTCATTCATTCATGGCAACAGCGAATGGTCTGATCCTGTCTCTTTCTGACACAGCCATAAGCAGGTTGTCATCTTCCACACCATGTCTGCCCAATGCCTTGGCTGTCTAACATCAACCGCAGGCACCAATAAGGTAAGATAAACATTAAAAATTATCATTATTCAGTTCTTAATCAAACAAAACAGTAATTCCTTTTCACAGCTGTTTAAGGGCTCCCATCAACAGCCTCTCTCCTGTGTCTGGACCAGCATTTGCATCAGATCATTTTTGCGTGTTCCCTGAAAGACAGGGAATGGGAAGAGCCTCAAAGGCCCTGGCTGAGTATCTCGCCCTGGCTCTGCAAGAAGGATATGCAGTGAGTGATACAATGATGCCAAAGCTTGCCAAGTGAAGACAATCAGCATGAAAGACATTTGATCCAAAGAAGGTAACTGAGTGACATCCTGAAATAGAAATCACCTGAATCAGCAGGAACGGAGGAGTAAAGAAAAGGCTGAGGTCTCTAGGGTAGGTATGGTGCATCTAATAAATTCCAGCATGGTATGTAATCCTTGATTTTCCATAAAATCTGCACAAAGTTACATCTGCCTGCAAATCTTTAGCACTTAGGAAGTGATATAAAAAGGTAATAAATGCTTATCTTTGCCTGTCACTAGGACACAATGCTCTTGGCTTCAGCATTCCAGCAGGTTGCAATGGCCTTTGGACACTCCAATTCTCACAGCTACAAGTGCTTGGATGTGTTACTCTCCTCTTAAGCACTTTGACCATTTCTCAACATTTTGGTGAAGACACTTCTGACACCACCTGACACCAGCAAGCCTGTGTGGTCTTCATAAGTACTGTCCTACTGTCCAACTGAGATTGTTCCTTTCAGAGGAGGCAAGAAGACATATGATCTACTGGGTCCAATTGACGTTTGCTCCATGCAGTTGCCACTGATCACTTCCTCTGCTGTTATTGCAGATTTAGTCAGAGAGCACTGCAGGAAGCAACACAAACGTAATTTGTGACTGACTCAACAGAAGAGATGAGTGGTTTGGCAGCTGTCAGAAAGTTGCCATTGTCAAAATATCACAGGCTATTTTTGTCATTCTCCCCTTTCTAATTCCACAAAACCACCCATGCCTGGAGCACCTGACAGGGTCTCATTTGACTCTAAGCCACCCCATTCTCAGCCCAGGATAAGTACCCTTCCTGCAGCAACACAAATGCTCAACAGGAGTAGAGCAGAGCTGTCACACAAAAGTGGATACTCAGCCTCAAACTGTGCTGGTCTAAGATAGTGTATGCAGCTGGGTGATTCGACTTTTAGCTAAGTGATTACAAGGTTTGCATTCATGTTTCCTGGCCATGGACTCCCAGTCTGAACACAATTTTTTAGGTAAATCTGACAGGGGCACTTGAAATAGGAGCCCATGTCTGAAATTGTGGTTTTCTTCAAGATCCTTTTTCAATTTCTGTCTAATCCCGGAAATGCTGCTTCAGCTTTCAGTGCTCAGCCCCACTGACCTGGCTTCCAGGTTGGGCGGTTTGGACCCTGGTTGACAGGGACACCTCACAGGTGCTAATGACATCCTGCTCACCTATGTAGACCTTGGTCGTATCATAACACCAAAACTATATAATATCTCTTCTTCCTCACATCTCCCAGTCCATCTACACGGTCAGGTTCTTCCCAAAATGCAGCTGTCCCTTTCCCTTTTTAAATACAGCTGAAGTGAGAGGGTCTTCATGTGGACAAGCCAGGGGCACATGCCTACCTTCAAGAAACATGACAACCTGAGGCCAAGGAGCTGCAAGGAAGGAGCCCCATCAGGAAGGTCTCCCACCAGACGTCTACAGGTGGTCTGATCACAAAGTCATTGTGCAGCGCTGTAGCCTGCAAGACTGAGAGTGCAGACCTGTGTTCCCTTTCTTCAGATCTGGAGAAGCCCAGCCACAGCTCCCCAAGCTTCCAGGGAAAGAGGCAGATGCTCCTGGGAAAAGTATTTTTCTGTTGGAGAAGGCAGGAGGGGGTGTGCAGGGTGTCCCACACCCCCATACTTGTCAGCCAGGAGACAGCTTACATTACAAATATCCTCGCATATACATTCCCTTTGGAAATGTTTGAGTTTGGTGCACCCACCACAAGGGATACCCAGACCTCTGCTGGAGCAAGACTGAGGAAAAGCAGCCAGGAAAGACTAAGCATGAAAATTACATCCAGGAACAGTTTTTCTTCAGTGGTAAAAACATTAGTTTTATCTCATGTGCTGGCTGCTCAGTCTGGATAATAGTACCGCTACTGAAAATGAAAAGCAGAAAGATAAGGTGGCTACCACAGCAAGCACAGGACTGAATGGTTTATTGCTTTGTGCTTTGTTTAAACTCTTCAGATTTTTTTGTTTGGATTCATTTAAAGAAGTGTTTCTTGCTACCAGGTTGATATAGTCACTGGAGTTTCTAGGTAGGAAAGCCCAGTCATTTTACTACCCTGCAATCCCTGACAAAATTACAGGGGCTTCCAGAGGAAGCGCTGGGACGTGGCGAGTCACTTCTGCACTCAAATGTGAACAGTTCCCCAGGTGGGATGCAGCCTTTGGCCTTGAGAGAGGGTTTCCCATGGCTGCCACAGAGAGAGCTGCCTCCACAGGGTGGTTCTTCCCATGGTGGCGTTCTCCATCCTGCCCCACTCCACGCAGCAGAAACACGGCCACACCACTGCAGCACGACCTGCTGTGGCATTGCCTCTCCAGCACTAATGTAGCACGTACCAGTATGTATGATGGTTCCAGCTCAGCTCTCACTTTATATGGTGCTGTTCTCCACTATCTGCACTGAGAAGGTCTTCTGTTATTATACACATTTTAAGAGGAGATTAGTCCCTGGCAGTGCTCCAGAGGAAGCTTCACTGGTAGCTCTGGAGGAAAACTTGTGCTGGCAACTATCTGCACCCTGAAATCTGAATTCCTACAGCCACAAAAGTAACCTCAGCCCATTCCAGTCATAAATTGAGGTTTTTCCTGCCCACTCTCATGTTTGAGCTCTCAGACGAGGGATACTTTTCACAGCTCTTGACAAAGCAATTCTCACCTGCAGAAGAAACTGCGTGGGATGATGTGTCACCAGTTTGTCATCTGCCAGCTCTTATCTGTGGACTGAGGAGGTCACAGGGAGCCTCTGCCTGCCTCCATACTGCAAAGCCCAACACGAAATAAATATCTGCCCTCTGAAGGTTGGGCTTTAGCTGACCCAATGTATTTGCAAGGTCCACAGTCACACAGTACAACAGGAGGGAGGACGCAGTGTATAAATCCCATGCAGATACCAGCATTTATTGTTAATATTATACTAGGACCTGGTGCTAGTGCAGAGGGTCATTGTCATTCATGCACTGTGCTAGATGTGTACAGACCTACTCAGAATATCAAACAAACACAAAGCAAGCATGAGAAGCTATCACACAGCCAAACACAAAAAGCAGCAAAATCGGTATCTTACTTCCTTAAAAACTGCATTTGTTCTTTGCCTTCTCCTGAAAAACAGAGTCAAAGAAGCAGGGTGATGAAAGAGACAACGGGAGTTAACCAACGAAGAAGTTCTGGCAAGAAACCAAGTCAACTTTGGACCTTCTTGTGTTGAACAAGAAACCATCAATGGTAAGGTAAAGCTGTGAATGATTTTCACAATGGACTGGCTCAAACACTGAAATTATTCTGCAGGGAACAGCTCTTCACAGACTAATTGGACTTGTTCAGTCTTGAACACCAAGGATACACCAGGGGCTAGTTTCATTTACTGGGTTTAGAGGTAGTATTTACAAATCTAAAACCGTAAATCTGAGGCTTTGTAGCCTTAGCTAAAGAGCAGAAATGAAGCTAAGACTGATGTCAGCCAGGAGTTTGCCTTCATCCTTGAGCTTAACTGATTGATTGAGTTACATGTAAATCATTAAAAAACATGTATTAAAAGAAAACTCCCAGCCTCCAGGGAGACCAGTGCTGAATGTTGTAATGCTAGCGAAGAACAACTACCAGAATTCAGCGACAAAAATATGAAAGAAACCTACAGCAGCGTAAGAACCAAACAGGTAGAAATCATTTCAGTCAGAAGCCAAAACCCCCAGTCTGCCTCTCTTCTTTTCATCCTGGACAGGTGCCCTTTGCTTAGGAGAACTCAGCATCACCACACCTGGACTACAGTGGACCAAGATTGGATCATGAGAGAGGCTGATGTCCAAATCAACCACCCTTACAGACCACAACAAACACTCTTTGCCGGGCTGCAGGGCCCCAGACCAGGGACTAGTTAGACCGGGGCAAATATTCATTAATTCATAACCTCTCCCAAACACATTATCTTAGAGGGAGTAAGGTTAAGTCACAAATGTCAGTGAGATTTGGTGTATGAGTTCAGCTGAAAAAGAAATTGGGGAACTTTCTGAAACATGAAAAATCCATCAAATAATTCAAGTAGGAAGGGACTTCAGGAGGTTTCTGTTCCAACCTCTTGCTCAAAGCATGGGCAACTATGAGATGAGATGAGATAATGAGATGAAATGAAATGAGATGAAATGAAATGAGATAAGATGAGACTACTTAGAACTTTTTCCAGGTTTGTCTTTAAAACCTGCAAGTGTGGAGACTCCACATCCTCCACAGGCAACCTCTTCCAATCTTTGGCTGTCCTGACGGTGAAAAAAATGCATTTGGGCTCTTCATTTTCACTGGTCCTCTTCAAAAGAGCAGAAGAGAGGGAGAAGGAAAGATAAAGTGGACAGGTAAAGGAAAAATAAAACAACGTTCCATGAAGTATTGAGTCAAGTAGAAGGTGCAGAGCTCATTTCAGCTGTTTTTTCACATCTCTGTTTTGAGCTGGTCATTCCAATTTCCTCATTGGCACCAGAAAACTGACACACTTAGGGTATTATTCAGTCCATCTTCAAGGAAACATCCAATATGGCTTAGACGAATGCCCTTCAGGTCCTCTCTGTCTCTGATAACTGTGACGAGACCATAGGCTACTCATGCAGAAAAAGACACCTCCACTGGGATGAATAAATCTGGGACTGATGCTTGGTTTTGTTCCCCCCATGAAAACCTGCAAACTTACTGTCTCAGAGAAAGATGGATCCGCAATATCAGCTCAACCTCCAACCAAAACTTTTGTCATCTTCCTTATAGATGCAAAAGCCAAGGCATTATATCTGAGGAAGATGTGCCTGTAGAACGACCTAGGGGAATGAACTTTCCCTCCACTTAGGAGCAAAGGTGCTGATCCATGCTCTTTGTGCTTGCTTTCTCTTGCCCTCCCGTTTCCCCCTTCAGTGGGAGATCCAGTTGGCTTGCATGGGTCCCCGAGGCCCCCTGCGAGCTCTGAGTGAGCTTGGAAAGCCAACACATTTGCTTGCGCATGCAAGATACTGTCGGCTTCCAAATCACAGCTGCACAAGGTGGTCTGGCTTGTTCAGGGTGCTGCATCCAATGTCCTTATATACCAACCGAAGTGTGTACACGAAGCTGATTCATGGTATGCTCAGTGTGGACAATAAAATACAATTTGTCATCTAATTACTGCAGACTGTAGTGGCTTGTATGCTTTAAAGGGCTCATTAATATAAACTAGTGTCTTATTTAGTTGTTACTTTTATGCAGCCTCACTCATCACTCAGTCAGGCCTCAGCGTAACCCATTAGCACCGTGTGATCTGAAGCTGTACGTTTGTACATCCAGCTTGTAGGTGCCAAGCAGTGCCCTTTCCAGCTCACATGGACCAGTGGCCAAGGCAGCAACTGGAGATTAGGACTGAACATTAAGTGCGAGCCAGTTGCAAATGTCACCTCACCATTTGGCTCCTACAAGAACAGATCAATCCAAGTAGCTTTGGGAGTGGTAAACCCAGTCTGCAAATGCAACTGCTCTGATGACAACCTTTCTGCATTGTGCACACAAATAATCAAAATGGTGAGAACTTGAAACATAAAAATCATTTGATGTAGTTCTCTTTATTTTCCAGCTCATCTGTAGGAGGGATTGTTTGCGCACAGAGCAGCAGAGAAATTAGCATTGTTAATCTGATGCAAGCCAGCATAGCTATATGTGTTCAAGAAATGCAACACAATTAATTAGCCTCTAAAAAAAGCATTTGAAGTGTTTATTGCAGGATCAAGCTCCTGGTTTTATAAGCAGATGGGGAAATAAAGTGCTAGGAATGACATGGAGAAAACAGCTGCACTGGGACCAGAAGCCTAATTCATAATTCAACAGACTAATCAGTGAACATCTTCTGCAGTTCCTCAGCTGTAATGGAAGAACGTGAGGAGGCAAACGATTAGGCTGCTTTATTTCTTAAAGAGGCTGCTACCAATTAGCTTTCTTTCTCTGTTGCCCATGTACAAATCTAATGATGTGGTCCATGTTATTAAAAAGACAGAGAAAAGTAGGTCAGCCTAAAATAATTGTCTTAATGATAAACACTCTGAGGCACCATTTCAATACAGTTTGCTGAGAATTAATTAAAAGAGTAAAGACCTGTTCACACTCATTTTTCTGATCTTTCCCATTCTCCTGCATGAAGAGAAAGGGCTGATGTTTTGTTGTTGCTGCTGTTTGCTCTGTAATTGCCTTTTAGTAGTGAGCGCAGAGTCAGGCATGGTGGTGGTTCATCTCCATGCAGATCCAACTGACACAGCACAGCTTTGTGTTCAGGGTGTAGCTTTCTCCTGCCTTAGCTTTGCAGTCTGGATACCCCATACTCATCGTAGGCACCTGGAAAGGTTCATGTCCTTGCAAAAGGGGACAGCTTTGAGGCACCTGCCTCTCCACAGAGACAGAAGGGGAGCCAGCTGTGACCAGCTCAGATTGCTGCAGCAATTAGGTGTCTGTGGCTACATGAATAGATGCCATAGGGAGCTGACTGCTGTAAAGGAAAAGTGAATCCTAGCTTGGATCTGTCCCTGAATCCAACGGGAAAGCTTGTTATGGGGAAGACACTGCAGAAGAGTCAGTGTCCTACACCGTCTGATCTGCTGGCAATGAGGACCTTGCCTGGGCATAGTCTTTATTCTTCATCAAGAGCTTGGATTGGAGTACACCTGACAGAGTCTGTGCCCTAGGCAGAAATGCTTTTCTTTCAATTAAAAAACATTCGTCTGAGCTAGGATTCATTGGGATGACTCTGGCATCTGCATTTCAGCTTCTTCCCTGGAATATTTCTTTCTGGTCTAGGCTGGAGATCATTTCACTGGTAACCTCATTGCCTGCTGGCTTGCATCCCCTGAAGTGGCATCAGGGCATCGAGCACTGACTGTTCTTCTGTGTCACAGGAAGATGACAGCCTGGCCCTGGCTGTCTCCAAGCATCCCTGTGCAGGTCTGTGCAGCTGGATGAGTCCAAGGTCCAAGATAAACTCGTTAGTCTTGGAGTCCCTGTGCTGGCAGTAATCACAGTTGGAATGTAGTTTTTCATTTTCATGGAACTATGGATTTCAGTGTATTAAATCTACAAGTACAATTGGTAGAGTCAACACACTGTATACCTATGCTGTTTTCCCCAAATTGTGAGACCTCAGGTACTGTAAAAATGCAGTTGGAGGGCATTGGTCCAGCAGTTCTGGAAGAAATGTTCTCCCCTTGGTGTAGAGGCAAATCTCTGAGCAGAGAGAAGCTGTCATCTTTCTGTTCGCCTGCTGAAACTTTTTGCACAACCAGACCAAACTGCAAAGATTTCTTTAGCTGAGGTTTTAATCAACTTTGAAAAGTGGAACATTTCCCAACAAAATATTTTACTCATTCCTTTCGAAACAATATCTTGTCAGCCTTTGCATTTTCAAATAACAATTTCACAAAATTCAGTGAGGCATCTTGTCAGTTCTTCCTTTTTACACCAATCCCCAAAACATTTTTAAGTTCTTCCAGAATGATTTCTAAAGGTTTTTTTAAAAATTAATTTGATGTAAAGGTCCAGTCTTTTTTCCAAATCTGACTGGGATAAAAACTTATGTTCAGATCCCATTGATATTATGAGGCTGCACTTGGCTGTTCTGACATTTGTCTAGAGACAAGCCAAAGCCAGAGCCACAGATTAGAGTCGCTGCCTGAAGAACAAAGGGCTGAGTCCTCCCTGCTGGGTGCCTTGAAAGCACCAAACCTGGTACTTAGATCCCTCCACCTCTGCGTCTGCCTCAGAGCATCCCCTGCCAGCTTGTCCCTCAACGCCTGCTCTAGTGAC
The DNA here is from genome assembly GCF_963082525.1 of Nesoenas mayeri. Classification (NCBI taxonomy): domain Eukaryota; kingdom Metazoa; phylum Chordata; class Aves; order Columbiformes; family Columbidae; genus Nesoenas; species Nesoenas mayeri. The sequence continues at coordinate 13,269,266 of NC_137565.1, read as the reverse complement.
ATATCTGAGCTACCCTGTCTCTCACAAAGCTGCAGTTTGTCATCTTCTGCATCTCCAGAGCAGGCTGGGGCACCAAGTGTGTTGCCTGGAGCTCCCTCAGTACAGACTTGCATACACAACATGTGCCACCTTTTTCTTCTATGGAGACAATAAACAATCCTTCTCAAAGCATTGTGTTCTAAAAAGCCCTGATGGAACATCAAGGCTCTGATTAAAAGCAAAGAAAGTCATTTTCCATGTCTCCATTCAAGCACTGTATTACTGAGCTTTTCAATAATTACTGAGCTAATCTGACATTCATGATCCTCTCTAACGGATGGACTGGATTTCAGTCATTCATTCAGTGCCATATAGAACCTGATTAATAAGATGTTACTTAGAAGAACACAGTTTCTCTTCTTCCCCAAGGACACTATAATTTTAGAAATATTTAAATATTACAAAGGGTAGCAGGTAATTGGCAGGAGCACTTATCATGCTGCTCTGTAATTCACAGGCTTCCTCATGGCTAGGAGAGGTCTTTCCCAAAAGATCACTTGATATGGTAGTTGGGAGGGAGCAGCGAGGAGGGAGATGGAATTCCTCCATGGATTTCAGTTGTTCAGCTTTGAGCAAACAGCCTGTACAGGATCATATTCTTTGAACAACCTATTGCTCCTGGAGCCCACTGACCCCACGAATGCTGTTGTGGGACAGGGCATCTTCACTCTCTTCAGTCCACTGTGGTCCAAACCTACACACTTCCCAAGGTGTTATGTACAATTTGAAGTGCCCAGCAAATCTCACAAGTAAAATGACAGAAACATTAATTTCTTCTTCTTCATTTTTCTTTTTTTTTTTTCTTTTTCCAACTGCACCCAAGCCTAGTAAAGAGCAGATGATACAAGACAGATGAAAATGTTGGCAAGACCAGCTTTCTTAGTTATAAATGTGAAGATCAGTCCAGTGACTTAGTGATGACAGTCTGCATAGTGTTTTCCTCCTGAGCATCAAGCCTCTGCTGTCTTTTACGAAGATAATATTAACGTTCCTTCTGCCATGCCAGATCCAGGGCTGTAGACCTCATGCAGTTCATTGCAATTGTCCTAATAGATCTAAAATTAGTTTGATATCAGCCTGTCCGCTCTTTCTCATGGACATTATTGGGTTAATTAATATCTGGTTGTTTCACAGTGTTCTGTGTGAAATATGTTTAAATATAAGCATTACAGGAAAAAATGTTATCACGTAAAAAATACGTGTTAATTGTACTAAATATTACTCTACTTCTGAAAGCAGTTTAGGCTACTCCCCCCTGCCTCCACAGAAAGCCCCAACCCCACATCTCATCTCTAACATGAATCTGTCAGAAATAGACTGCATTGTGCCCCCCTGTTCCTCTGGTAGCTGCAAGCAGCATATCTAGGATACTGACAGCTCTTTGCGACACAAATCTGGATATCTGCAAAGCAAAGACATGCAGAATAACCCCTGCATGGACCTCTCTGTGAAGTGCCCAGCGCTTCTCTGGCAAACCGATGAGCATTTGTGCTTATCCATAACACATTCCTACTGTGTTTCGTGAGCATCACTGGTGGCCCTGAAGATGAGGAGCATGTCAGCTGTCAGGGCTCAGAGGGGTTGGTATCTGTGCGGGGGGTTCTCCCACAGTTCTCCCTGAAGTGAAATAGGGCTTCACATTCCAACTCCCATAAATTTTCAGTGTTTATCTTACCTTATTGGTGCCTGCGGTTGATGTTAGACAGCCAAGGCATTGGGCAGACATGGTGTGGAAGGTGACAACCTGCTTATGGCTGTGTCAGAAAGAGACAGGATCAGACCATTCGCTGTTGCCATGAATGAATGAATGAATGAATGAATGAATGAATGTCTGAGCAGAAGCATCCTCTGTTGACCCTGCAGAGACCATTATCTGTGAGGCAGGAGCTTCCTGAATGCTCCAGCAGCTAGAAAAGCTGTGGCAGGGCAGTGCAAGTTCTATGGAGTTTCCCTGCAAGCCCATGGTGGTGGTTTTAAAATAGAAGAGCAGAGTTTTGGACTAGACATGAGGAAGAAATTGTTGCCCTGAGGGTGGTGAGAGCCTGGCCCAGGTTGGCCAGAGAGGTGGTGGCTGAACCATCCCTGGAGACATCCCAGGCCAGGCTGGACGGGGCTCTGAGCAACCTGAGCTGGTGCAGATGTCCCTGCTCATGGCAGGGGGGGCACTGGGGGAGCTTTTATGGTCCCTTCAACCCCAAATGTTCTGGTTTCTATGATTCTGTTCCCTTGTTTGAGCCCGTGCAAATATGCGGAGATCTGGGGTGCAAACTGGATTCATAACAAAAGTCTATTTTAAAGGCAATTCACCTAAAACAGCAATAAGATCTGCTGAGAATCCCGTGGAATGACAGCATCAGAACTCAGACCCCAGCCCTGGCCTTGCCATGTCCTGTGTGTGCTGGTACGGGTCTGGGAGCTGGGTCTGGGTCTCTTCATCTCAAAGCCCACGATGTCTTTCAGGAAGGGGATGTTGTTGACCATTCCTGCCCACGCACCCCCTCAGCACAGCCCCTCCTTCTGCATTCCTGAACTCCCGAACAGGCTTTTCTTGCCTGCAGCTTCTCCTCTTAAGCCCCATGTGGCTGAAAGAATGTCTTCCATCAAAAGAAGGAGGGGAGGTTAATTAGAAAATTAAATCAACCCTTTGGAGATTTTTTGGGTTTTAGAACCTGAGGTCTTTCTTAAATAAAATGCTTTTATTACTCAAAACAACAAAAATATTAAGAAAAAGCAAGTGAAATTAAGATAATGAAAATCTGAATAATTTAACTGAGGAAAGAATTCTCAATAATTGCTGGGGTTGTTTTTTTCTCTCTCAAATGTCAGACCTTTTTTCTCCTGAGCTCTCACCCACAGCTTTTGTTCCCTTTACCACCCACTCCCCAAAGCTGGCTGCAGCCTTGCTGTGCGGTTCGGAGTGATTCCTATGCATCGCTTGGTTTAGTCGTCAGCTTATAAAGTCAGTTAAATATTTTTGAATGTCACTGCTGTCACCCTTCCTCTCAGTTGTCCTCCTTAGAAATGATTTCCATAAACGTGCAAGCAGAGTAGGCTGTCCTAGACCTCTAAGCCAACCACTGATCTTTGTTTCATTGGGCCCTGTAATTTATTCTTTTTCTCCTATTTATAGTGCAACAGTGAACCTGTGCTCCCCACAGTAACATCCTCAGTGACACGTTTCAGAGCTGCAGTGGGAGAAGTGGAATCGGTGAAGTAGAAGAAAGGTTATTGCCACATCTTTCTTTTACTAGTGGAATTGAATTAGAGTGGTTAGGAAAAAACAATTCACCTCCATACCAGAGACACGACAGGCCATCAAAGCTTTAGAGGAGTCTGAATTGCTTGGCTTCCCTCTGAACGAGCAGATGGATGCAGTGCTTCCATAGGTTGTTTGGAACTTCTGCAGTTTGGAGGTTACTGATTCTTGCCATCTCATCACAGTAAAGGAATACTTAAAAAAAAAAAAAAAATAATAATAATAATAAATAAATATATATATACACATATGTATATGTGTATATATATATATATATATAAACAACAGCCATTTCACAGTTTCAAGTGTATTTTTTCAGGTGACTCTTTCTGATTATCAGCAAGCACTAGGAAACACGGCCTTCAAAGCTAATACACAGAGGTCATGGTTAAATCTCCTGTGTTTTCAACCATTCCAGGTGTTTGCAGGGACTCATCTGCCAGCTTGTGTATGTACAGGATTGGCAACCGTCCTGCAATGCATGGAGGATCCCACATCACTATCTGTGAAGCCATTGTGCCAAGGAAGGACAAACCAGAGCAAGTTTTTGCAAGGGGTCCCAAACTAAACAGTCCGAAGTCGGAGCCATATGAACTTTCTTTTACCATGACAAACCATGACAACCCTCCAACAGTGACTTTGTGGGTTTCAGAAAGATTGTGCACACTTTGGTTTGCGCATTGGGTCTAAGTGGTGCCCATTCCTGCAGCATCTCATGGCACAATCTCGTCCACATACACCTTAACTGGTCTAAGTTACCCACTGCAGCGCACCACTTCAGACACTGATTTTTCAGCATGTGCTGGTGTTTTTCCAGTCTGACAGTGAATATTAGAGACCAAGCCTGCTGGTGCTTCAGAAAGGCGTCATCCTCCATCACCTTTAGCATCCATGAGCATGCACTGTCATGGCACCCTGCTTCCTCCGTCACTGCATTAACAAATTCTTTGCTGGCTGCAATAGTTTCTTTCAAAAATGGAGCCATTTCACACACATGCTGATTTCACATGCCTTTCAGGTAAGAATCCTTTTAGGTAAGAATCTTGGTGTGTAATTCCTTCTAGAACAAATTGAAAGCACTTCCTAGAGAGAGTGTATGTGGTTTTGAACACCCAGTTGTGATTCCCTGCTGCATCTCTCATGTGACAGCACCAAGTTTTTCAGTGAAGCTTTTTCAGTTTGACTTTCAGAAATGAAAAGAGCAGCAAAAGGACATGTATTCTGATGTTATGTCTGCTTTGATCTGCATAGCAAACCACTGCAACATGTGTGGGATACTGTCCACAGCAGCCTTATTCACTGTCCGGTGATGGGGACGTTGGCTGTGCCAGAGTGGGGTGCACTGCTGTTTCTTCTGGCTGCCATGGACATAATTAGGGAGTACTGTGCCATGTCTGAACTCGGATGTTTATCTGCTTGTGCTCCAAAGAGTTCCCATTATCATTATTTTTGTTATGGCCCAGCTGATGTTATGGCATTTGGACTTGCCAAGAACCACTATAGAGCTTGTTTGGTGTCAAGGACCTCTCTGACATTTGCAGATATATTTTCCTACCCCACTGAGGATTTTTTTTCATGGTGCCGATGATCTGCACCAACTCAACATTTTTTTTGCTTTAGAATAGCAGGTGTTTCGCAGAATTTGCAGACGTTCAGAGTCTGGCATGGGCTGCAAGAGGATGCTCCTACCCTGGCCTAACTGTGGAACAAATGTGTAAAGACCTGAGCCAAAAAAGGAGGAAAGAGATTAAAATACTGAGAAGCTGCCTGATATGTGTAATGAGACATTATAATGAGGGCTAGGAAAAGCTATCATTATTGTGTGACATAAGCAACTTTCTAATTAATACAACAGATACTGACAGCCTTGGCATACTGGAGGTGGTACCTGTTTCACTCTTTAAAATGGAACATCCAACGTAAGATGCTTTTGGCTTAATAATTAATTAATATCACCAGCAGCATGCCAGAATAAGGTTGAAGACCCATCTCCTGCCAGCCTGCTAGCTCTCTGTATCTTTTGGAACTAAATAATGGCACAGTTTCGAGAAAATAAAAAGAGGAAAGCTTATTACATGGGATTACAGAGTATTTGAGGATGGAAGAGACCTCCAGAGATCATCAATTCTCCTGCTCAAGCAGGGTCAGTAGAGCAGGTAGTCTGAGACTGTGTCCAGTTGGGTTTTTAATATCTCCAATATTTCCAATTATTCAGTCCATTAAGCTTTTCCCAGTTGTTTTGAGTCAACCTGTTGTTCTGAAAGCAGCAGAGCAGATCCTGAATGATCAAAAGCGATTATGGGTTCCTGGGAATGATCTCACAGGAAGCTGCAACAAACTTTAAGTAATTATGTTGTTACAGTTTATTGTGTACGTATTAGTTTAAAACTAATTATTAAACCCCACAGAAAATACTTGAAATAATTATTCTCATTTGGAGAGACATGCTTGAAATAATGACTCTGATTTGCAGAATCGAATTAGCTACTGCACAAATGCCAACCAGTCCTGGGAGCAAATGCGTAAATGTTCCTGCTATTCAAGCAGGATGGTGCAGTGAGGTCTGAACCCCCCAAAATTCATAAATTGGCCACAGCAAAGGGCAAAGTCAGCTGGATGACCAGGATCTGAGGCTGATTTTAACCCCTGGTCCTGTTCTGCAGTGCCAGCACACCCAGTGAGGGCAGGCTGATGTGTGCAGTGGGGAATTCTTCCCTGCACACCCAACAATGCCCCTCTTGGGATTTTCTGTGCATATGGAGAACAATTACTCAAAAAAACACATGGAAAAACAAACAAGCTTCTGTCCTGAATTTCAATTCAGAGAGGAATCTTTTCACTAGAAACAGTGTAGACACTCCAGCAAAACCTTTCTCTCCGCTGCTTATTTATCTTCTTTTCACACATACAAATAACAACCCCATATTCAGCCTTCTCTACAGTGCTGAGTGCAGGCAGGATGGGAAAGAGGTCACACTGACTGCACCAAATTGGTTTATGTATCTCGCTAAATCAGATTACAGGCGCCAGACAAGGAGATTTAAAATAAATTGAATATCAAAAATTTAAATACGTTTTATGAATCTTCCAGCTTCCATGAGAGCACAGCATTCAAAATAATGAAGGGACGTGAAAATGCACCCTGGGATGTTTCTGCTGGCTATAACCTTTAACAGCGTTCCCGTGTTGTGTTGAGAGCTGAACTCATGCATATTCGCTGAGCAGGTTCTTCCTATTCAAGTAGCCGCCTGAGCATCTCCTGCGAGTGCTGCTGATTCATGTTCAGCCAAGTGCCCGTTTCTTCACGCCCGGGAAGCTGCCGGTTGAGACCCATCAAATGCTGTGTGCCTTCAGTCTTCCTCAGAGAAACAAAACCCACACAATAATGATGAGGCCCAAGCAAGTCCCAAGAGTTACCTGCCAGTCTTTATGTTTATGATGTAGAAGCTCTGAGGTCTATTTCTGAGGTTTAACAGTTCATCTTTTTATGCTTAATAAAACTGGGGGAGGTATTTTGATAAATATAACAAAAATACACCTGGGAGCTAACATAGGGGAGGACTTTGCTATATTTATTGCAATTTAAATAATAAAAAGGCATACGATACACTAAAAGAATTATTTCAATTGCTTGAAGAAAACTGAATGACCACATGGCAAGATGTCAACAACCCCAGTGCTGGTGAAGAAATGAGGAAAATTATACAAGGAAAATAACTTCTTGGTAATGGTAGTGGGTGACAGGAGGGTCCTGAAGCTTCATTAGCTGCTGGAGAGGAAAACGCTGCATGAGACTTCAACTGAGACCCTGTTGTGGTGGCCCTCCATTGCCACCACAGGGACACCGGTGCAGGGGCAGGTGACCAGCCTCAGACCCAGCACCAGAACCACAGCTGATGGCAGGGTCTGCAGCAGCGAGGACAGTCAGTTATGATTTTGCATAGACTTCTGGTGTCTCCCATTTTTGACTGTAAAACAACAGTTGTGATAGAACTGTGTGAATGGTATGTTTTCTCCTGTTTCTCTAGACTTTAGGGGGGGAAGTATCACATAAAAACAGAGACCTTATGAATATTGAAAAAAATATCCAAGCTGGGTTGGCAAAGGGTAAGATTAATCCACTGTGACTCTCAGATGAAAGAGTCAAATGAATAAATCTCATCAGGTCACTGCAGCTTCTCCTATAGACAATGAAAAGGAATAGGACCCTCCGGAAGACCATTAATCCTGCCAGGTTACTGTACTTATGAAGCACCAATTCCTGTTTATTGGCCATAAGGAAAGGCAGGGCGAACATTTCACCTGCGGAGATCTATACTGAAGAAAGAGAAATCTAGTGAGCTGACTCCCACCCATATGCTTCAGGCTGTGCCACAGCATTGTCCAATATTTCGAACTGCAGATAAAATTAATGATGCCCCTACAGTTTTGGAGAGGTTTTTAAATAAATAATTCTCATGGAGGCTTGCTGTGTATTGGAGATGTTTTTAATAGGTTCCACCACAAGTTATTTTCAGCCTGAGATAACATTGAATTCAGTATTAAACATTGTTGACAACAGTAGCCAATGCCGTGGCATTTGTTGAGATGGTAAGTGATAACTGTCATGACTAAATTAATTTTAGAACTTGGCTGCCTGGTTTTGGGATTCAACAGATGTTTTAAACCTGTTAAAATGAAATTGAGAATGATGTGGCCAGAACCAGGACAGCACAATGCAGGGAACTGTATGTTGGAGGACAGCAACCTAAGGAGGTCAGAGGGATGGTGGACAGCAAACCAGTGTGAGCTGCCAGCATACAGTTCAGTGGCAAAGAGTAAAATGAGGGTTGAAGTTAAGTAGATGAGATATAGTATTTCCTCTGGCATGACAATAATGAGACTGTCACCAGCTCATAAATCTGGTTCTAAGCCCCAGTCTTTCAAAGGATGGTGACCCTCTGGAAAGAGTTCAGAAAACCATCACAGAAACAACTAAAGGTTTGAAAATCTCTGCATAAGGATCTCTGAACAGCCAGTGCTTCTCCGGCTGGCACAAGCTCCCAGGTGACCATACTGGTTTGAGACAGTGGGCACCTACTGGTGGAAGGATGAGGATGGAGAACAAGTCAGATTTGCCACCACTGGAGCAGGCACCCAAGCTCACTTGGGCACCCATTGCTTCCAGCTCAGTGTAATTCCAAAAGCCATTTTGAACAAGGAAAGGAAAGTCTCGCAGTCACAGAAGGAAGCTGGACCAAAAGCCAAACCTTCTCAAGAGTCAGTGACTGCTTTGAGTGAAGAGTATGACAGAGGTATCTGAGACATATCCCTAAGCAAGGTACCAGGCTTCCCTAATCATAATTTGAGAATCAACAAGCTCAAGGGAAGAAAAATACTTTTTTTCCCCTTGTTTTCCAAGTCTTTTTTTTTACTATAATGCTTTGATCATTCTGCTAAGGAAATTATAGTTTTAGGAAGATTTTAGATTTTTGGCTTCAAATTCCTGAAAAGCGTAACTACAAATACTCAGACTGAGTCAGATCCTGGAGATGTTAGCAATGGAAAGTAAGAAGATGTTGCAGCCTAATGCCCAGCTCAAGACTGGGGAAAACGCACCACTCCAAGAAAAATTAAATCATGATGCCAGGGATGTCTGAGGGTTTGGGATGGTAGAAGATCAAACCACATACCAGTGTCACAGTACTGCTGGGGACAGGCTGAAAGAGCACAGGCTTATAAGAAGGAGAAAGAAAGATGACAAATTAATGATGGATTTACCTGGAGGGAAGTTTTCAAATAATTAAGTGCTGAATCCAGCCATCAAGAGCAGATCAGGAACCAGTGGCAAAAACCTTAAACCAAGCCAATCCAGATTAAAAGTGAAGTACCATAGTCAGGGATGGTAGTTTACCTGCTTCTTGAAGTGTGCATGTCTTCCTAAAATATGTTCTGTAGTTCATCCACAAATGGTCAAGGCCCTGAAGGACACACGTCCTCTGTCCTATGGGATGTGGCAGAAGATAACGTGGGTTCCTTCTGGAGAACCCATGAGACATATCTCTGGTGTTTTTATATAAAGACCAAGACATAACAGTTTGGCCTGCTGGAAAATTATTTATGAAAACTAAAAAGCACATCAAGAATGAGATTAACAGTGAAGAAATTGGTTTTGGTGGAAACAGGCAAAGCTTCAGAAAACAGCATCAGTACTGGTATATCTGATGTCTGAGGATGTTGGTGATGCCACGATGTTAAGACTAAGATTAGGACAGAAACTCCTGGAAGTGGCCGCTGTGCCCCACTGCACATTTGTCCATCCAGCACAACTTAGCACAGAGTGATGGGGACACTATCAGTGGCCACAGCTGTCTGCAGTCTGAAGACCATGGTCCTTTCTTAATGTCTTCTTGCTACTGCCAAAGGAGAAGAGTCAACATCTTGGCCAGAAGCTGCCTTTCCACAACGGAACATTAAACTTAAGACCCAGACCCCACTGCTCTTATCAAGGGAAGATGCTCCCTGGCTGGACGAGGACTTGGGCTGGCTCTGGGGAGCAGTGCTTGAAGCCACCCCTGTCAGAGCAGGGTCTGCCCCAAGGCTGATCTCCCTCCTGGCCATTGGGGGCCCTCTCCATGCACCGTTCAGATTTGGGGTGATGGTTCTGTCTATGTTCCATTCAGGAGGGGGCTGGAGAAGGGAATTAGTGCATCTCTGCTCAGGTACCCAGATGCTGTGCAGCTGAGTACATAAAAGTGACTGTCTTTGTAATTAGTTAGTAAGCCTAACAACTAATGTTCACATAAGCTCGTGAAAGGCTATTTCTAATGATATTGACATTATTCTATCCACATTTCAGCTTGTGTGTTTTCTATTAAGATTATTTATATGCCCCTCGAAGGAAGGCCTCGCAGCCTCTATTTGCCATTCCAAGACAGTTGCATTAACTTTATCTAATGGGACGTTTCAGCTATTAAACATAGAACAATTCCAGTTCGAGTATACTTCAGAAAGTTAGACATTAATTACAGCAATGAGCTTAAGAGAATTAAAGACAACTAATTAATGGGCTGCTTCATTGTTTGTCACAAGTGATTTCTTCTGATAGGAAATGGAGTTTAAGACCAGCTTTACAAATGTGAAGTAACTATGAATCTGAAAATGTATCTCCTTTCAGAAACTTAGGCAATAATTTCTGCTGGGAATGAAAGTTAATCAGAAAGGCACCTCCAAGCCATGCTGAGCTCTGATCCCAACATCTAATTCTTACTTTTCATTAAACTCATCCACTTTGGAAAACAGATTTTTTTTCTTTTCACTTTATTATAACTACATTCACAATATTTCTAACACATAAGAGGGAGATTATTTTTTCAGTGAGGTTTTGCTTTTTGGCTTTCATCTGTCACTGACAACCTTTTGTTCTCCATTCCTGTTCTTGAGTGGTGAACCTCGGGTACCACTTCAACCAGCCAGTTATGCCTCTAGATAAGGCTTCACAAAAGCGATGTTACATTTTTGATCCAGGAATATTTACTATTTTGAAATTCTGTTTTTGAAGTCTGGAATTTGCGTGTTTTCAATAGAGAATATGTTCAGAAGAGAAGAACTAAAATAAGAAAGGCATAGAAAAAGCACTTTCTTAAATCTGAGATGATATGCGTGATGCGCTTACCTCGGCCTCAAAGCAAGAAAGGAGGTCCAGGATACAAGAAGGAAGAGCAGCAGTGAGCAGACCCTTCCCTCTGGATCCAAAAGAACCTCTTCTTCCTGCCTTGCTTTAAATATTCCTTCCACCCCTCCATCATCCCCCAATTTATCAACTTCCAGTCCCATGTGACAGTGAGTATGATACATAGCCAAGTTTCAGAGTCCGTATTTCAGACAGCATCAAACCAGAAGAATTCAGGAAAGACGAGAAGTTATTTGAGGATCAGAATATATGCCTTTTAGCAAAAGAGCAAAATGTTCCATTTGTGGTTTCCAGCTCCTAAAGACAGAGTAGAGTCACCAGGCTGCCTTTAAAGTTTCCTCTCTGTCCAACCAAGTAAGACAGACATGGTCAAGAAGCTTACATCTGCTGTAGGAGACTTTGCACCTTTACAGGAAAAAAATCAGGTGTCTGCAGATCAAAAATGACTGACATGCTCTGTGAGACTGAGACATGATGACATGATTGCAGTTCCTGGCGAATTACCAGCAGAGAGATTTGTGACCAGAGTCAGAATCCTCATTTCATCCAGCAGGCAAAGGCACCTCCGAGCAAGAAGTTGCAGGTAGACACATCTGAGCCGGATACACAATGCAGTATTTAACAGGGGATTAAGCACTGGGGTCCACCACGAGGAATAAGTTGAATTCCATCACTTTTTCTACAAGATGCATTCATGCTCAGGCAGAAGTGATTGACTCCATTCAGGAGTTGCCAGATGGGACTGTCTGGCCTTGATCTTCATGAAAATGTCAATCTACCCAGTCATGGAGATCTCACCTACCTTCAAATCCAGGACGTTTTGGATCTCCCTCAGCCTAGGTGAATGTGAGGGGAAAGTGCTGAGCAAATATTTAAGAATCTTCATGGCAACACTAACAGGATGGAATAATGTGAGCCTTCTGCCAGATGGGCAGGACCATGTACTACCACAGTACCCACATCCAAGGGTGGACCATGGCATTGGTGGATGGAGAAATGAGCAGGATCAGTACCGAAGGGCCCTGTGGACATCCCTGCAGAGCACCAGGGACTCATTGATCCAGATCATCCCCTGGACTGTGATGTGGCACACACAAGAGGGGCTGCGATTGAGGTTTGTGGTAGTTGCTGCCATAGCACAGACATGCTGTGGCTGATGGACGGCTGTGTTACAGATCTGAGCAGCTATGGAGCCCTGGGTTACACACAGATTATTCTAATCCTTTCATTAGCTTAAATCCTGCTTTTCTCCAGCGTAGTTGATACTGTTACAAGGAGAAAGGAGTCAGCGGTGCAGGAGAACACTCACTCTTTTCTGTCAAGGAGAAGGAGCTGGGAATAATCCCCTTTGTTGAGCTCAGATGAATGGTGTGTGATTGGCAGCACTGGCCCCTCTGCTAATCACACCAGAGTGGATGGAGATGCTCTGCGCACATGCAGCAGCTTGGAAAAGGAGAAGCAAAAGCCTCAGAAGACATTTCTTAATTAGGAAGATTTCATTTCTGAAGATTAACATATTTATTACACTCATTAATCATCCCTTCCTGTGATCTACCAGAGCACACCTCAGCATGATCAGGGTGCATCACCCTCTCTCGCCAGGTGGGAGAATCCCACCACGGGGTCAGTGTGTTCCAGAAGAGTCTCTCAGCACAGAGCAGCTTTCTGCTCTGGTGTCACTGGGAGTGAGACAGGAATGTCCTTGTCAAAGTGATACCTGTTGTCACCACTACCATAGGGGACTGCATCAGAGAGTCCTGCCTTCTCTGGACAAGGTGAATTGAGAAAGGGAGCTGTGATCCCTTCTCCTTTTGAGAAGGTGCTGTGTGGTGCTTCCTGGGGTGAATCCCCAGGAAGGTGCAGACCCATCTCTGCAATCAATGCCAAACATGACTCCTGTGTTCACAATTTCCAAGGAGCTCTAGGGATTCTGTGGTTGGACACAGGCAATTCCTCACTTGGCTCCCAGCCCTTCCAGAGTCTCCTCCAGGAGATGCCCAGCTCCTGTCTGAGCCAGGAGACCCACTTCTCACTATAAGGTTCTGTGATCCAACAGCCAGAGATCAGCCCTGTGTCACTGCAGGACACTCACAGGCACCAAATTCAAGGGATTTGGGGTGGTACATTCATTGGTTTGCTTTTTTCTCCCAGTGCTAAGTGGGTCCTCTGGATTCAGGTGGGGAGCCTGTCCCCTGCCAAGGACCAAACCCACAGACTCCTGCCCTACTCTCCTGCCATGTGTATATGATCATCCTCTTCTGCTGGGATGGGGGATCTGAGCACACACAGCAGGCTCAGCAGAAGCAGGTGTATCTGACTGGCATCCTATTCACGAGGTCACACAGGATAAGGACTGCTCCAGGCCTGATTCTGGGTCATTTCCATCTCCTACAAGCACCACATCCCTACCCAGGAGGGCAAGAGAGGTTCACCAAACATCTGCCTCAGCAGCTGTCACAGCTGGGACACAGGTAATGCTGGAGACTTCGAACAGCCCCCGCTCTACCTGAGCCCTTCAGCTCTCCACAGGGCCAGGAGGCTGCACTTGGCTGCCCCCAGCTGTTAGGACACTTTAAACACATGGCCTTTGTTTATAACTTAAAGTGTATTCTGTCCCAAACTCAAAATGCAAATGAACTTTAAGGCATCGCTTGGTACCCCTGAGGTTTCTCCTGTGCCGGACGGGGGATACCTCCTCCCGTGCAGTGACCCTTCATCCAGGGCTCAGCGTGGGGGAAGCGTGCCTGGTGCTCTGCACTGGGTGGAAGGGGCTGGATGTGACAGCCAGCCTGCCTGCCTGCTCACCCCCGCCAGCCCCTCTTGCCAGCTCTGTGCAGCAAAGTCTGTGCTCTCTACCCTTCATTCGTGATGGTCTCTTTCATCTTTTCCTTTGCTGGCACTAAGCTGCACCCCTCCAGGAGATTGTCTAAACTTTAAAGTCCACGATGACCATGAAGCATTCAAATACAAGCAACCTAATTATCGTCCTATTGTATTTTTCCTGCTAAACTGTATCTGCCCTGCTCCTGGAAGAGAAGCAGAAGGATGACATGCGCTTTCCTCCCCATAGCGCTGTGCACAGACATCAACATGAAAGAAAACCCATTGATCTCTCACTTTCGGGGTCTGACCTACTTTCTGAGCCTGGGAAAGGGACAGGAGCTGCATGAGCTACATCTTGCAGTCTCCCAGGGCCACATACTCCATGGAAAGGGGAGCACCTGGGCATGCAGCAGAGGTTGGACCACGACAGAAGCAATGGAGGCAGTTTTGGGGAAGACTGGGCAGAGCAGGGGGAGCTGGAAGCAGAAAGTTATAGATGCCCAGGAATAAGGACTTTTTACAGTGATGTTTCCTCTCGGCACCAAAGGAGCACATTATAGCCGGATTTGCAGTGATATGCAGTAGAGTCTGCTATCCATCACACTGACGTCTCTCAGAGAGGTCCCCTAATTAGAGATCCCATTTCAGAGCTTCCTGCCCATCCACTTTCCGACAGAGCACAAGCTTGGCCCTCCCCCTCCTTTGACTCCAACCAAACACGTGATTTTTCTTCATCTACTACTAACATCTAGATGTGCTTGTTGGGAACTGTTGGCCAGTGGCCAGAAGCCACACCAGAAGTGGCTGCATATCAGTGGTCCATGAGATGAGAGGTTTGCAAAGGATCTAGGACCCATTCAGGATGGCACAAGGCACTGGTTTCCCCCAGTGTCTCCCGGTGTCCTCCGGTTCAGCAGAACTGAGCTGGGTTCAGCCTGGGGACTTTCTGGCAATGAGTCCAATCTGCAGCCCTAGCAGTAGCCAGCTGCAAATGGTGTCATGTGTCCATCACTCCTCTGTACCATGGATGTGTGCCAAAGCCAGCAGAGCTGCCGGCAGCTTTCCTCCTGTTCCACTCCCAGGGTCAGTGGGCAGCTGCCCTTCCTCCAAGCAGATGTTCTCAGTTGTGTTTTCTTTGCCCCTGGAGCTATTACCTGATATCAGTCTGCATTGCAAAAGCCTTCCATCTAATAAATCAGCTAATTAAATGGTTGAATTGCTTTGTATCTTTTAGGAATATTACACTGTAACCTAGCTAAAGCTCAGAAAATGGCCAACGACCCTGAACAAATCACATGGGAAGGCAAACGCCTTCAGGCTGGCTCCTGAATCACTGCCTGGCATTTGCTGTGGCCTTGGTCACATCAGTGTGTCAAGCTGCCACCGTGGATGTCCTTGCTCTGTGCTACAGAGAAAGATGGAAAAGGGGCCGCAGCTGAGGTGCTGGAATCAGTTTCAAAGCCTGAGTCAGTCCTTGCAGATATATTTCTGAGCCATCTTACTGCTGGGGGCCATCTGGTGCTTAGAAAGAAGGCCACAATTTTCCCTGAGTCTCAGGTGCTTCATGATGCATTTTTTTCCCCAGAAAAGTAATGTCCCCACTCCAAAACACTCTGTCTTTGGCAAGACAGAGAGATGGCTATCCAAAAGGAAAGACCAGCTTGTCCACATGGCTCAGGTACAAACCCTGGTTGGCCTTGGGCAGCCACACAGCAGAAATGTTCCTCCCAGAGCTCCTGCGAAGAACTGATGATCCAGCGGGGTCACATTCATTCTGCTCTGACAGCAACTCTGTGGCAGCACGTTGGGGCTCCTGAAACCTGGAAGAGAGGTGTCACTTCAAAATTACAGCAACCACTGACCAGAGCCCAGAGCCACCTGAAGGAACATGCAGCCAAGTTCCTGGTGTTTGTTAGCAGGGGGAGGTATGGGCAGAACTGCAGAAGCCAGAAGGTTTATTTTGGAAATTTGCTTTCTACATCTGGTCTTTTCTTAAAACTTTCTCTAAAGACTTGCTGGAGGTTGCTGTCAGGATACCAGGCTAGATGGACCTCAGGGTGACAGGCTGGCTGTGTGCCTGTTGAGTGCATGGACTTGTGGAACAAAACACCTGGGAATTTTTTAGGCTCCCAAAGACAAAGAACTCATTAAATGTTAACCCCATCTCTCCACTAAGCAGGGAAGAAAGGACACAAGGTCTATGGGGGGAATCTCTCCCCATCTCCACCATAGCTCAGATAATGATGGTTTTGAGAGACCAGCTGCTCTGCAGAATCGAGTCACAGCACAGAGCACTGGACTGGCATAGGAACTGCCAGGAGGTAATCAAATTGTACTCAAGCAGATGTAATGAGAGAGAAAGATAAATGGGTGGGAGTTACGAGGGAAGCAACAATAATGAATAGGGACTGTAAGACCTGATAGATTAAACAAGATAAAATGCAATAAATATGTACATTTCTAGTAAACGAGGATTAATGGGAAACAGAGGATGTTGCAAGGAGGGGTTTATTAGAGCCAGGAGGAGGAGCAGAGAGTCACAGAACTAATGAGACGTCGTGAGGAAAAGAAATGGTGGCTGGTAAACCTTGCACCGCCACAGTGAAGATGAAAACCAAGGACTAGGCTGGTGGGACTCCATTGCTTCAGTTAGTAAAGAGGTCAGGAAGCCAACTGGACTGTGGAGGACAACAAGAATGACCAAATTGGCCTCCCCATGCTTTGGTCTCACATCTGCATGGCACAGAAGCAGCCTGTGATGGAGACGGTCGTTCCTGTAGGAGCTCTAGTTCCCCTACACCAGCTCCCTGAGTGCAGGGGACATGTTCCTGCCAGTTATCTTGGGAACCAAAACTTTTCTCTGCTCTCAAAGGAAGGATGGTACCTTCACCCACCGTGAGGATGCAGCCTCCCATGTGCAGCACCAACTGTTCAGTTTTATTGCCCACATAGAAGCAGAGCTTGGACCCATCTCACTTTTCCTTTACAGCAGGACCTCCAAGGGTTCTTCACAAGAGTTTTGCAGCTTTGATCCTACTGCACGGCCGCTTTGCCAAACAGCGTTATTGACAGGTTTGGTCACTACTTGCCTTCTGCAGCCGTTGCAGAGACTCAGAGCAAGGAGGGCAGGGGAAGGGGGATCATTTGGCAGCCTGAGCTTGCCCAGCTCGGAGGAGCTTTCAGAGAACAGGAACTGGGCAGCATGGCAGGCAGTCCTGGCCAAGGACAGGAGTGTGAATGCCTTACCCTTCTAAACTGTCCACCAGGTGCTGAGAGATGGAAGCCATTCATTAAACATGATTTCCCTTTTCCCATCAGGCTGCAGTTTCTGCGGTGATAAAATTAATTAACAACTGCAATTAAACCAAAACTTGTCCTGTTTTGTCAGGATGATTTATGAGGAGCTGAGTTTTATAATGGCTCCATCATCCAGGGGAGACAAAGGTGCTGAAGTGTTCACAAGTTTTGATCCCTTGGGTTCTAAATCATTTTGTTCTCCTTGGGGAAAAATGTATTAGGAGGCTTAAATCTGCCTCTAGGAAGGCACAAAGTCAAACTGTCTGAATATCCAGGAATAGGTCCTGATGGCCAGGAGAGCTGGAAGATGGGCTCCAGCTCCGAGATTGTAGGGGTCCGGGGTTCGTGGCAGAGGTCAGAAGATGATAAGGGTCCTGTGTGAAGACCTGGCCTTGTCTCTATAGCAGAAACTGTTTTCAGGATCCCTCCCAGCCCATAAACATGTGGAAAATGCCATCAGGCCATGTGAGGTCCTGGGTACATCCTGCACCTATGAGGCAGCGTGTGGTGCTCCAGAGACCAGCTTCAGCCTAGGAAGATAATGCACCCAAGCTTTCAATGGCCACCAAGGCAGGTGGCAGAGAAGAGATTAATGTCCCAACCCAACATCACCTTATCATGAGAGCCACAGGAAATGCTGTTCCCCATCTGGGAGAGGTAACTGCCTCACCAGGGATGGTGGCTCCTCTAAGACACTGAGGCCAATGCTACAGTGGTTGGGCAGGCACAGGGTGAGTCTTGTTCATGCCCCATGGTGGTACCAGCAGCTTGTGGAAGCTCCTGCGTGACAGTCAACTGGATGTTCTGTGATGGTGCAACTCAGGCACTTTTCTCCTGACCAAGAGATGCTGCCCACAAACCTCAGTGAGAGCTTCAGCTCCTGATGTGCCCCTGAAGCACCTGGATGATCTGTGTTGACAGATACATCATGACAAACTGACCAGAGTTGCTTTCTGCGAGATGGGTGATGGGAGGTTGTAGTTTGCCCAAAGCTGGAGTGGAGAAGAAGAGTAGAAGTGTTTCAGGCTGAGCATCAGCAATACTTCTGTGCTCTCAACAGGAAAACAACATAGATGGTTTGGTGCAGTGCACCAGGGCCCCAGACAAAGACCAGAGAGGCGATTTATCCTCTGGGGTTTCAGTTTCTCTCCCCTGACAGTGAAAGAGGATGTAGGGAAAAAAGCTGATAAAAAGAAGAGCCGACACTGCTGATGCCCAAAGTTTCAGTAGCACGAGAGCAATAATCTCATCTAGTCTGTGCTCTTAATTAAGTCAGTTATATTAAGTAATTTAATTAAGAGCCATTTATACAGAGAGTGATTATTTTAGGTCTTTGTGGAGGCTTTAAGAGCAAAGCTTTCAAGCAGGACCTGACTACAGCCAAGGATATATATATATATATAGACCTCACTGGTACAATACAGAGGGAAAAGCCCCAGCAACAGCCTATGCATGTGTCCTGGTTTTGTTAAAAACAAGTTTCTCTTTCAGTGAATTTTGCCTGTCAGCTAAAGCCTTCATATTAACTGCATTTTCCTGGAGAACCAGACACATGTTTTGGTGAACCTAGCAATGGAATGCAAACTTCTTGACAAGCATGGATGGACATCTCGCGAGAGGGGCAACGAGAAATCGGTGACCAAGAAACTGACCAACTGTGTATAACATTCCATTCACGTGAATACTTCATATAAAACTGGGAGATTACGAGGATCTCATCCCTTTTTTTTCCCTTTTGCCCTTTTTGCCTTTTCCCTTCTGCTTATGGTCGACGTTAGGAGAGGACCTTGCGAGTCGTCCCTGCGAACTGAGGCCTAGTGAGAGACTGAATCCAGCTCCAGTTGGCTGCAGAGTCCAGTCCAGGACTTTGGGTACCGGTTCTGCAGTTGCTGAGACTTTCAAGATTGGTTTTGTATATTTTGTATTATTTTCTCTATTCTTATTAGTAGCATTAGTAAAACATCTTTAATTTTTTCCAACTCTCTTCTCTCTGTCCTTCTTTCCCTCCCGATCGCCCGTCCTGAGTGGGAAGGGGGGAGAGGAGGTTAACAATACATCTGCCAGGGTTTTATTGTCACCCCGCAATCTAACACTCAACAGCATGGAACTGAGAAGGGATTTTGGCTCCACATTAAGACATCAACATGTAGGTGTCCCCATGTGGGGCAAAGGTCCAGGAGATTGTGCAGTCTCCAAGCTTGGAGCTTTCAGGACCAGATTGAATAAAAGCCCTGAGCAACCTTGTCTGGCCTCAAGCTGATCCTGCTCAGAGCAGGAGGTTGGTCCAGAGACCTCCCGAGAACCCCTCTAACCTGAATTTTGCTGTGATCACATTAGTCATTAATGGGACCTTGGCTCCCCTGACTCTTCCATGGCTGCTAACTGTTTATTCTGCAAAAAGTGTTCTGTATCTGTTGGTGACTCCTGTTAGACGAGCAGCAAATCTCTCCAGACTGTTTTTCTTTTTCAAAGGAGTTTTGAATTCAGGGCCCTGTGCTGCAGGAAACGTGGGGGCAGCAAACCCTGCAGCCGTGAGCAGCAACACCTTAATTACAGGCTCTCTGCAACACCGTGGAAACAATTCAGAATGAATAAAATATTTAGGTTGGTTGTGGTTTGTCGGTTTTTTGTTGTTTTGTAGGCTTTTTTTGTTGTGGTTTTTTTTTGTTGATCGGTTGCTTTTTTTACCAGAAGTACTTCAGGGTTTTTATATGCTTGGTTTCTAAATAAGTGTACTAGTATTGGCGGTGAACAACAAGTATACTGCCATTAAAGCAATAAAGAAAAGATTAGCACTTTGAGGGGAAATTTTCAATTTGCCTACAGGTAGCATTTAAAACCTCTTCATTGGGCCTTTCTCTTCCTCATTCTCTGGAACAGGCTGCTTGCCTACCTAGCTGAGATAATGAATTGGCATCAGTGTGGGAATAATAACTTAAAAAAACAATGTAGAATCAATCATATTTAATTCATCTTAATTTTATAGAAAATAAGCAAAAGGGCTTGGTTCCTATAGATATGGAGTCTTGCACAGAGCCTGAAGCTCTTTCCTTCACCCCCAAGCACCTATTGAAATGCCGAGGAAAGAGGGAAACCTTTCTGTTTAAAAACTGTTCATTTGCTTTTGCTCCCTGGAGACATCGCTGCACAGCACAGGCAGAGGAGGAAACCAAACCTCATTGTGCAGTTCCAAGGGCTGAGTTTTACAACAGACTAATTGTGGTTTAATAACAGGGTCTTAATAGAAATACCAAACGTTTACCTGACACAAAATGGGGATCAAACTGAGCCAGAATACTTGAGAAAGGAAAAAAATCTTTCAGACAGTCTCTCTCCAGCAAGAGTCTGAGAGATTAATACTGGCTTGATCTGTGGATTATCCCTGTCGGTGTATTTTTAATTTACTCACCGTTATGGATAGGTGCTTTGAACATCTAAATAAATAAGTGATTCAGTTGCATAAATTCTCTACCAGATTTAATTTTCACATATTAAGGAATTATCTTGTAATGCCATTTATGCCCGTGTCTTATTAAATTGATCTACAGAAGATTCTTTTTTTCTTCCAGTTTAACAGTTAAGATACATGTAACACAAAAACGCAAATCAAGCACTAATGAGAGTGAAAATCTTGTGGAAACCCAATCTCAAAGCCACCGTTTGGTACAAATGCTTGGGATGAACCTTTGGCTGCGCTCCTCACCCTGACAGAGACACTTCCGAGTCGTCCCTTCCCGGTGTCAATGCAGATTCTCTCTGCCAGCACAGGCAGACCTGGTGCCTGTGTCCTCCTTGCCTTTCTGCACCACATAATGGTTTCTCACTGTTTCACAGATTAGGGAAAAAAAAAAAAAAAAGCCTTCCCAGTATTGTCTGGCAGCATCAAAAATGGAGAATTGCCTTAAATCTCCCTTGACTCCTGAGAGAGAGCAATGTTTGTGTGCCTGATGGCTGCGGACAGCCCTATCTGACTTCCTACCCTGTAGTTCAGACAAACGGTTCCTTTCCCAGCTATGCTGGAAAGGGAATACACATCTAACAAGAACATAAATGCAACCATAGCTAGTTTTCAGGCTGCATGAAATAATTGTAGAAAAATATCTCATTATGGATCATTCAGGTTTTGTTAGGTAATATATTTATGAAGCTGGTACATGTGAAAAAGGGTTATGGCTGCACAAACATGCCCAGGAAGATGTTTGGATTTTTAAGATCAATTAGTAAGTCTTTACCTTAGGAAAAAAAATATGTTCCTATGGGACTGAGAGCACTGGTGAAAACACCTACACTATGGAGACCCCTTGACAACAGGTCTCCCCAGTTATCTTCTTTCCAAACAAGCTGTACCTGAGGAGCACTGTGGCTTAACACATCGTGTCAGGCTGCAGCAATACACAGAATGTGGATGCTCAAGGAAAGGGGGATCTGGACAAGGGACACCCTTCATGTAGGGTGTCTCTTAGCACCAAGTCCTGGGACAGCAGCAAAGACTTGTTTTGCTCCTACCATGTCTGATGATGCCAGAGAGAAAACAGCTGTGTCCAAGCAGGGCATTTATGTGGAGGTGAAAGCAGGAAAGGCTGAGCAGAGGCTGACCAGGAGCCCCCACACAGGACAGGACTCAGGTGGTGGGTCTGCAGAGCAGAGGGCTCTGGAGCATCTGTACCTCCTTGGATGGTGACAGTGGCCACCACCCACCACCACTGCTTGTCCCTGAGCCAGCCCTGTGCTGTGGTGCAGGGGGTTCAGCAGCGCAGGGGATGAGCATGTTACGCCCATCCCAGATTGCCACAACATCTCACATGACAGAGTGCAATGCATTTGAATCACAGATTGTGTCATGTTGAGATCTTTATTTTATTTTGGTTTCACATCCCCAGGTGTTGCTCGCTTCCACCACGAGGAAAAGGAGACATTGCCTCTTCTTCCTTTCCCAGAAAACAAACATTGAGCCCCTGCTTACATCACTCAACACGCAGTCTTAAGCAGCTCCCCACACATGGGATCACTGCAAACACTGGCCATCTGCATGTAGCGCTGTTTTAAGTTAATCCACTGAGGAACAAACAAGAGTTGTACCAACACTATGGCTTGGAGAGACCATTTGAATCACCTGCACCCTCTCTAAGAAAAAGCAGCTGTCCCTGGGCAAAATAATAGGATACCCTAGGAGAAAGACCTTTTCAGTCCTACCTTGGTGGCCTGCACACTGACCTGTACAGGGTCTGCAGTGAGTACCTGACCCAGGCGTGCTGCCGAGTTGCCCAGCATCGTGCCATTAAATTAAACTGTATTCCCTGAAAATAGAACAGTTTCAGAACAAATATGAGGCCTTGGTACTTATTTAAAAATGTTGTTTAAGCTCCAATGATTGTTTGCTGCTACCCTTATCTACAGTCATGCTGAATAAAGCTATAGCTAAATGGAAAGCTGAATGTATTCACGAGGTGTTAATGTCTACATCTTATTGTTCGCAGTCTCCCAGAGAAAGCAAAAGTAACTACAAATAGTGCTATGCCAGAAACTGGTTTCTTGACCAACAGTGCTGCTTCAGCATGCAATGAGCTGGTTCATTCTAACGTGGTCACAGTTGTTGATGACAAGAGGCTTCATATCTGAATATGGCACATCTT
This sequence comes from Nesoenas mayeri, assembly GCF_963082525.1. Taxonomy (NCBI): domain Eukaryota; kingdom Metazoa; phylum Chordata; class Aves; order Columbiformes; family Columbidae; genus Nesoenas; species Nesoenas mayeri. The sequence goes on along the minus strand of NC_137565.1, from coordinate 13,246,546 downwards.
TTCGTCCTTGTGAAAACAAGTTGGACTGTTAAATATTTTCTGACACTTTGGAGCTACTGTTGCTCTTCCCATTTTCTTTAGGTCAACATATGGTTCATGGCATACTGTACAGGTCTAAAATCTCTTTACAGGAAGTAGTCTGGGGTGTGACGAGTAACGTGCGGTTCACCTCTACATGGTGTTGGATCCAAATGCAAAAAGGAGTATTTTAGAGCATCATCAAGTTCCATAATTGCAGCCTGGTTGCCATGTGCCCAGCCAAAACCTCGCTGTGGCTGGGAGCAGGGCAGAGAGCACACCAAAGCGTGCCCAGAGTCCTCCCGCGCCTGTGCCAGCTCCGGGCAGGACCCCACGAGCCCTGCCAGAGCCTTGCTGTGACGGGAATGGGAGGAGGAGGAGGATGCATGCAAGGATTTGCTTTTGACACAGAGAAATCATTTGGGTTTTGCTAATTAGATAACAAGGCAATTACAGCCTTGGATGTGTAATTCACTGGCTCGGAGTGTACTTAGACCGTATGATGTGGTTGTCTCAGTGTTGATGCTGAGGTTTCAGCGAGCCCACTGCGTGGGTCTGTTCAGACATGAAAGCTTTTGCTCACATTCAGGGCTTTGACCATCACCGGCATGACCCAAGGCCTAGTCAGCCCTCATCCAGCCCCCTTGTCTGCAGCTTGCACAGCAGAAGCTGTGGGGCTGTCCAGGCATCACATCCGTCCTGTGAGCACCACGGGCTCCCTAGGCATGCACCCCCACCCCAAACATTGGCACCACCTGTGACCTGCAGCACCATGAATGAGTGAGAAAGGACCTTCTCTTTCTCAGCTCCTCCATCATCCTGCAGGGCCATGCTTCCCCTTCCCACAGCAAAGCACCCCAAACCTGCCTTTTTATTCGCTGCCCTCCAACCAAACACCTTGACAACATGCTGATTTGTTTGCTTTTGTCCCTTTTGCCAACAGCCAAATGTCTTTCAGATCCCTCCATTGACAATCAATGGTAAGACCAGGGGTAATGGGTTCAAACTGGAACACAAAAGGTTCCACTTAAATTTGAGAAGAAACTTGTTTGGGGTGAGGGTGTCAGAGCCTGGCCCAGGCTGCCCAGGGGGGTTGTGGAGTCTCCTTCTGTGCAGACATTCCAACCCGCCTGGACACCTTCCTGTGTAACCTCATCTGGGTGTTCCTGCTCCATGGGGGGATTGCACTGGATGAGCTTTCCAGGGCCCTTCAACCCCTGACATTCTGGGATTCTGTGATTCTGACCCACCTGCAGTTCACACAGGTGCAGCAGCAGAAAACGGGCAGCACCTGTGCCTGGCGAGGCTTGCCCACACCAAGCACCTCCTGTGACTCTGTGAGGTTTCACAGCCTTCCTACATCTCCTTGTTATTCCATTTTTTACTTTGTTATTAAGAACAACCCCCCTTCCTCTGCACTTGAAAGGTGTCTGTATTTAACCCGCAGAACTGACACCAGTGTGTGATGCACTTCAACATGTCCATGCAGTGGTTGTGAAGAGACTTTCTGCAGTTCAGTTTGCTCCTGGACTGCATGTGCAGCCTCCATCAGTGCATACAGGATGCTCCAGCCTTCACCTCACTTCTGGAACGGGATTTAGGTAAAGCTTGTAGCTGTCTTTAAATTATCAGCCCAACACTTGAGCTCTTTTCCTTTGGGAATATGGTATCAGGCTTGGTAACTCCTCTTCTGGGATCTTCCCTGCAGATCTCCCTTTTTAATCCTTTGGGTTTTCTAGCAGGGTCCTAGGTCACTTGTGAATACCTAGGTAAAGCAAGAATTTATGCCTTTAGCAACATGATTATCCAGCCTTACACCCAGGAAGTCCTCGAGGCATGCATTAAATCTTTATTTGCTTTTTGCTGAAGGCATTTTAAAAGACTGAGCTTCAGTGTTAGTTGTGAAGTCCTGAAGAATTTTCTCCAGCCATATTCAGAAATGTGTTCTGTGCCTCAGTCTTTGGTTTTTATTTTGTTTTGCGCTGGAACCAGAAATACTGCCCCTGCTATGTGGATCTGTCATGAAACTACGCATCTATAATTTTTATGTCCCTATTGTAAAATGACTTTGTGTTGTGTTTGCATTTTGAATTTGCTGGTGGAACAAAAATATTTCGTTTGGATCAGAATGAGGGTCCTTGCACTGTGATAAAATGTCATGCTTAATAAGAATATTTTTGTTTGTTATGTGGGCACTGCAAGATTTAAGATGTCCCTAACCATTCACTTTGTTGCTTTTAAGTGGCCAAGTGTTTTAGGTGCTATAATAAGTACATTGTTGTCAGTCAGCCACCATAATTGGCTTTTGAAACAAATACTTCTAGCTTTTGGAGTATTTACAAGCAAGTTGTGACATTTTTGACAGATCAGGCAAAACTGCTGACTCGAAAAAGCTCATTTTTGTGACTGTCAGCAACATGACCTCCCTGGTTTGAAAAGAAAAAGAAGTGATTGTTCTGCTTAGAGCTGACAATGAGGTTTCATAGTCTTTCTCATATTCACAGCATATTTCTAATACAATTTGGTAATAGAAACTGCACTTAAGGGGGTATATTTCAGTGCTGCACATGCATTCAAACTCAGGTCAGGAAAAGTTTTTGGCTTAGGAAATGTATTCTTATGATTAGCTGCTGAATGCAGAAATACAGCTGTCCAGGCAGCATCAAAATTCCCACCTCTCCATATCATCAAAGGACACTGAGAAGGGATACACATTTGATCCACTGTCACGTTTGCAAATCATATACCCCTTGTAGAGCACACATAGTTATTGGCTGCAAATAATCAGTCTTACTGCATTCAGTACTGAAGCTTGTACTTCTGCTCACCTCCCTGACAGCCATTCCAGAGCCTGCAATTGGAGATAACCTAATTAAATGATCATGAGTCTTTTTTGGTGTAGTCATGTCTACAGTATCTTTGTGAGCTGCCACATGATAACACAATTTCAGGACATGAAACCCTTGATATTTTGTCTTTCTCTTGCAGAGACTCTGTTCTGCATCACTACCACAGTTGTGACAGGCACTACAAAAATAGTGACACATTCACATCTAAGCTTTGCACCTCCAGCTCTTCAGGAGTGTAAGATTCAGTACTAAAGTTCAGCACAGCTAAAAAAACTATCTTGTATTTAGGTTCCAAGATGGAAATGACCCAATGCTGGCAAACTGATATTCTGGGAGGTAACCATAGAAACGTTCCCAGTGGCATATGTGGAAGATTAAAAGTTGCAAGAAAGCAGAAACATGCTCTGGGCTACTTTTTATTTGTGAAAGGGCATCACTCTGGCAAGGGATTATTAATCACATGTTCTAATTCTGCACTTCTAAGGACCTGCCTCCATGCAACTGCAGCTGCTTCCTAGACAGGTGGAAGGCCCCTTTGCACAAAGGGAAAAGCAGATCATGCACATACACACATGCACATTTTGCAGCTCTTGCAATTGCATTAACAAGTGTGCATGCAGGCATCGTGGTGTCCAGTGAAGGCAGCTGCGCTTGGGCATGGTACAGCTGGTGTTGCATTTGGATTCGGTGAGCTGAAGTCAAGGTTGATGTTGGGGAAAAGACTTCACTTTCAAATAGGAGAAAAGGCAAATTTTGGGAGAGGGATGGCTGTCAGAAATTTAAAGTTCTTAGTAAAAGGAGGAGACACTCCATGGAGGAAGAGGAGGTGAGCTCTTATCACAAGTTGAGTTTAGTCCACCAAAGGGTTGTACTGGTCTGCCCAACCCCATAGGACTTTGTAGACCAACTGCTGTGGAAATCTGGACATGCTCAAGATTTGGACAGTGAGTCTTTCACCACCACTGATGAGCTCAGGTGCCAGTGAAATGCAGAAATGACTCAACTAAAGGATCAAAGCTGTTCTGGACACAGCCCTGATCTGAAGGTGGGCAGCTGCCGTGACCCCACATCCCCACCAGCAAACACAGCAAGTCAGATCTCCCTGTAAATCCAGGCCCGGCAAAAAGATCACATTCCCAAAATACATATTTATGCCAGTCTCTGTAGGTTTGAATAATTCATTATGCATTGCATCTCCTTGCTTTAATGATCCTCAGACCCAATTCTCCATCTTCCCACAAAAAAACTGTCATTTCTGTAAGATGCAAAACCACCTGAGAACAGTATTATTTTTCATTCACTTTGCACAGGTGCAAGAAAAGGTACAAGATTTGGGGCATCCATTGGCACATCACCGTGACACCTACTTACAAGTCTCTCCATTGAGCAACTTCCATGTGCATGCAAAAACCAAATTAAAGCCATCAAAATCGATTTACTCCAGGAGTGTAGCCCTTTACTCACCACACTTGTTTTGATAATAACTAATGAATCATTAAGTGTGAATTGGAAGAGCAATCATGGCTTAATTTGTTTCACAATGCTTCTGTAAGAATACATGTATAGTTTAATTATATTGAAAACCACAAATCATTCACATAAATTTACTGGTAACTGTTGCTACTGTAACAAAGGGGGAAAGAAAAAAAAAAAAGGAGAAAAAATAATAATAAAAAACCCCACTCTCAAAAGAAACCCTCAGTCATTAAAACAATCTGGCTCAATTTTCAAAAATGTTTGTGCTTGAATGTTGACCAACGCTGCAGGCAGAACTGCTGGGGAAGACGTATGATGTTGTTTCACCAGTGTTGGTGGCTTGCCTATGCACATGGAGCAGATTGACTCTCCTCTGGAGCTGCAGGTGGGCCAGAAGATCACTACACCTCATCTTCCATAGCTGCTCCATAGCTACTCCATAACTATGGAGTAACCAGTGTGCCGTCTGGTGGGGGTCTGGACCAGGGAACTGGCTCTGTGTGAGGACACAGTCACCATACTCCATGACTTGGCCTGTCCATGCCACCAACACACGTGGTACCCAGTTGGGGGTGATGCCCCCAGGTGTGTCCCATGCACAACACAGTGCCCTGAACCCTCGAGAGTCTGGGCAATGCTCAGAGATCCCTCTTTACATCATCGGGTTGGTAAGAACATGAGGGGACCAGGAAAGCAGACAGGAAGGGAGGGGCAGCTTTTGGCAATGTGGGACACAACTCGCTTGGAAAATCCTATTCATCTGTGAGTGTTTTGCCTCCCAAAGCAGGTTCAGCTGTTGATGCTGGTGTACTTCCACCTTAGGGCTGATGCACAAGGTGTCTTTGCACTAGAGCTGAACATGAAGACAACGTTCACAGACTCCAGCCGCTAGTCCTGTGTCTTGGTTTGGTTTAAGTTGTTCTGAGCACAGGCAGCAGATCCCAGAGCTCAGCAGTGTGCTGAGGGGGCACCTCACATCCTCACCAGACCTTAGTTCTCACTTACAGAGAAATTAATGAGTCACACATGGCAATGCCAAAGACAAGGTTTTGATGCACTCGCAGCTGTGCTTCTCTGAGGCCAAATGGGTGCAAAGCCTGGGCAGAAGCCTGGATACCACCAAACTTCTCAAAAAAAAAACCCTCAACAAACAATACAGAGGAATATGGCTTCATTGCAAGACCCTGTCCCCATGGGCATTTTTACATGTTTTCTTGCTTTTAATCCTATATTAAATTTTTGCTTTTAATTTGATACACCTACTTCTTGCATGCACCCTGTTAGACAGCTGTGAGGACCCCCAGTGGGAGAAGACCCCCTCATTAGGTGAATCGTATGTGACCACACTCATTGAAGTTGGGCTGGCTCATTGTTGCAGGCTACAAACCCAACTGTCATTGGGAAAAAAATTATCTGAGAAAAAAAAATCTCATACTTCTAAAACAACGATAATGTCTTGCTAATGGCACCACACACAGTGAGTCATGGGTGATCCACATCTTGGTTATTTTTCTTTTCTTTTTCTTGTGTCAAAGACTAAACGAAATACCGTGTGGAATCAAAAGCCAGACGAATCAGACACAGTTCTCCCTTTAGAACATATGTTACTGCTAATAAATTTTTTGCTGATGATCCATTTGCGGGGTTCATGCTCTTGCCCTTTCTTTGTAGTATCTGGACAGCTTCTATATAAAATTAATAACAAGAATTAAATCCCTAGTGAGCTTCAGGCAATATCTGATCCTTTTCCCTGCCAAGGACAAAGCTCTGCCACATGTGGGTTTAATAGGGCTCTGCTAACCAGAGTAGTATAAAAGAGAAATTGGGTTTTAGCACAAAGATTTTTAGAGATTTTGAAATATAGTCCCAATAGGAATGAGAAACCAAACATTTATATATTCTTCATGGATAATTCTTGAGGGGAAAATTACAAGCAACCAATGAAAGCATTTAATTTAGGCACAATGTAGTGTAATTTTGATTCTTAAATTGTATATTCAATTACAATATATTATATTATAAACCGTGTTACATTCTCTTCAATCTAGAAGGCAGAAGTTTAAAAATGAAAAATGAAAACTTTCCATTGCAATATCCTGCAGGAATCAAAACCAATACTGGCCTGAAAGACTGGTGGTCCGTGACAAAAGGCGGCAGAGGTGTATCTCAGGGGCTTCCACAGTGAGTATCTCCAGCAGAGCAGGGGATGTGTGTGAACTGGGGACAGACATGAGTGAATGGCATAGAATCATAGAATCACAGAATGTCCTGGGTTGGAAGGACCCACAGGGATCATCGAGTCCAACTCCTGTCCCTGCACAGGACATCCCACAGGTCATACCGTGTGACTGAGGATGTTGTCCAGTCTCTCCTTGAACACTGTCAGGCTGGGGCCGTGACACCTCCCTGGGGAGCCTGTTCACTGTCCAGCACCTCTGGGTGAAGAACCTTTTCCTAATGTCAAACTTGAACCTCCCCTGGCACATCTTCTGCCATTCCCTCAGCTTCTGTCAGTGGTCACTAAAGAGAAGAGTTCAGTGCCTGCCCCTTTTCCTCCCCCTGTGAGGAAGCTGTAGACCATGATGAGGTCTCCTCTCAGTCTCCTCTTCTCCAAGGTGAACAAACCAAGTGACTTTAGCCGCTCCCCATACAGCTTCCTCTCCAAACCCTTCACCAACTTTGTAGCCCTCTTCTGGTCACTCTCCAGTAGCTTTAATATCTTTTTTATACTGTGATATATGCTGCATGGTGGAAGGAGCTCTGGCTAGCTGAAATGTGTTGGGCTTTCTGCAGCAATGAAGGTGCCTCCAGAAAGTAGGTGGTGGCACACAGCAGCGGGACTGGGCAGCTCTTCAGTCATGCTCACGGCCAATGCACCCAAGTCATCTCCTCCATCTGGGATCTTGGCTCACTTATGCCACAGGGTGTGGAGACTTGGTAGACAAGTCAACATACTGTATCAGCCCAGAAGTCCATCTACCCATTACCTGTCTCTGAACGTGTCCATGAAAATACACTTGAGAACAGAGTGTGAAAAAAGGCAAGTTTATTCCTTTAACTGATGTATGTCCCGGTGACCACAGCTTAGACCCCACCTGGCTGAGGGTTTTTGGTGCATCTTTGTACTTAGAAACTCTTCCTGGACTTCCTCCAAGAACTTCTTTAACCACAAATTGCATTCACTGATACTTTCCACCACCAAATACATCATGGCAGAGAGTTTTGCAATTTAGCCATACTTTGAATGAAACAAAAAAACCCCAAACATTTAGTCTCTATTGTGTCTTCTCTCATCATCCTGTGTACTAGCTGTCCATTTTCAGCTTGCGAGAGATATTGTATGGGTGTTGTAATTCCTATTCCCATGCCATTCCTGCATTTATATACATTTAATAGGTGCTCACGTATCTCTGTTCCAGCCTACTTTGTCTAATGTGGAGCCTGTCTGAGTCTCAGTCACTCTTATTGCCTTTCTCTGCATCTTTTCAGATCTGTTCCTGCCTTTCTGGCATCAGGATCAGAGCTGCATATATACCTGAGGTGCAGGCAGATGGTGGATTATAGGGCTGCATGAGAATGTTTCATGTCTTCTGTGTCACTTCATCTTTGCACCACCTAAAGACTCTGGGACAGGAATGAACTCTGAGCTCGCGTTCACGGAGGACTCCCCAGAGTCGCTCCAAGATCTCTTTCCTGAGCGGTAACAGCTCAGAGCACACCTTTGTAAATTATTGTGCCTTGCTTTGCGATTATTGACGTTGCATTTTACCTGCCGTTTTCTGACTCAGTCACTGAGGATCATGAGATCCTTCAGCATCTCTTTGCAATCTGCTGTCATTTCTCCCCGCTGCGATGGAAATGTCAGAGGCTGACAAACACAGAAACATCCCTTTTTGCTGAGCGGATTGGATTAGACATAAGGACCAAAGACGAGTGTTAGCGAACTTCCCCAGCAATGAGATTGAAAGAGATTACTCACCCTAGGTAAAATAAACTCCTACCAAAACCTGAAAATCTCAATAGAACATATTTCCTACTTAACTTCAAGACTCCAAGGACCAAAACCAGTGTATTTATTAATCCTACTACTCAGGTTTACATTTTTCTACATCTGGGTCACCTGTCTTGTTCTTTAATTTCTGTGTCCCTTGGTCTGTTGCCTGTCTTCAAGAATGTTAGCTGAAAAAATATTAGATATAAAAATAATATATGTATGAAACCTACTTCATTTAGAGAAAATACAGGATTTTACTGTTTTCTCTAAATTTTTTTAACACTGAAGAATTAAATCAGTTTCCTAGCACACGGAGGATGAGAACACTGAGCATACTTAAACATGCTGTATAACCTGGAATATTAAAATTAATTGCATAATTGAAATGAATAGGGTGCATTAGTACAGCAATACAACTTCTGAAATGGAGAAAATATAAAAAGGCTCCGATAAGAAAAAGATCAAAGAAAGTTGTTACGTGCTGATGCCATCTCCTGAGTGTTGAGGGAATGGTGTTACGGAAACAGAGTGGAGAAATCTGTGATCCCGGAGGAATAAAGGAACTCTCATCCAGCAGAGATGTGATCGTGGTGTGGGGAAACTGAGCTCACATAGGCATCTTAGATTGGGTAGATTCCCCAGGGCCAGCTTCTTCCCCACTTGAATGCAAAGGGTGACAGGGAGTGAAAAAAAATCCTGTTCACTATTTGTATCTTATTTCATATTTTTTACTACAGAAAACTGTAAGGCTCATACTCAAGATATATCATTCTATATATCCATATAATTCTAACTTACTCTATGAAATCATGCCTATGTACCTGTGTGATACTCCCTGAATTACTGTACATATTTGTTGTTTATGAGTTATCAAATGCACTTGAACTGAAAAATGCTTTTGAGGGAAAAGTGGAACAGGAAGGACCTAATGTGGAATTTATTGAGCTAAAGTTCCAAATAAAAAGACTTTTTCTTATCCTACCCTAGTGTGGGCTATACGCTATGTAAAGTCACTCATCTGCACTGTTAAGACTTCAGGCTTGCCCAGCACCTAAACCATCTCAGGCCACTCACCCTCTTCCCCACTCACACAAAGGACATGGGCACCAGCTCCTTTCTCAGTTGTCTTTTAAAGGACTCATCAGTCTCATTTATATGCTCCACTAATTATATTATTTCATTAATGAGAAATGAACCAAAACTTCAGAGCTCACACTCATATAACACCTTTGACCAGGATTTGGGGTCCATGCAAGATGGCCCTTGAGAAGCTAGAAGGGATGCTTCTTTCTTCTCAAGAACAAAATATTATTCCATCACAAGTAGCTGACAAACTGGTTTTCAGCACCAATATTTCAGCATTGTGATTTTTTTCAGAAATATTCAAGAAATGTGTAGATTACTGTATGAATCATGTAGACAAGCTCGAATGTTTGTTGCAACATGTCATCTTGGAGTATTCCCAGGGTTTCTGCAGGGAGCAGGATGCGATGGGTCTTGTCTTCTAGTACCTCTTGTAAAGCCATATTCTGTGAGCACACGTGCTCTGGAGAGTTCTTGTCTCTTGTCACTCCAGCTCTCTCTGTCATCCACCAGTGAGACTGTATTTCAAAATAAAATACTTTCGCTATTTAATATGCTTGCTTACTCCACCGCATAGTCACCAGATACCCTGCAGATATTTGATGGTAAGATATGTGCAGACAAGAAAAATATAAAGAATTTTATTGCCTAATTTTCTGGCTGAAATGTTAACTTTTGTGGACTTTGGCCTTTCATTTCATCTTTCTGTGCTGCACTCTTTGAAAGGGCATTATTTTCATCTTTGAACTCTCCCACTACCTGTCCCCTTTTCTTATAGTGGACTACCAGACATATTTTGCTTGTAGGGACGTGATCTTTGGTTTGAGAGGTTTGTTTTGTTATCCTGAAACAGTGCACTCTTGTGGTCTCCCAAGTAACATTATCGCATAATTTAGTGCAGTTTCTGGGAACTTTCTCTATATTATCTGGGGAGGAAGAGCAAGATTAAATCACCCAGATTGAAGGAACCTGAAAACCTTCAAGATTTCATCATTATGCTGCTGCCCAAACTGCACAAGATGATGAAAATTAGCTTCAACTTCCAGTCCTGAAAGCATTTCTTTCTCTCCTGTGAAAGTATTTGTTCAGAGCCACTGTTGCAGGAATGGGGCACTGAGCTGGACTTTATAGCAGCACAACATCACACATGACATGCACATTTGCAAAAGAGCAAAAGTGAGTGCCAGGTACAGGTCCTCCAGTTCGGCACCGAGAGGGCTGGTGTGTGAGCGTTCCTCTGACAGTCTCATGGTATTAGGGTGGGGGATGTTTCTGGTTTGGGGGAGATTTTTTGTTTACCTACTTTATTTGTTGTTCCTCTCCACATACTAATCTTGAGAATCGGAGATTCTGCCTTCAGCCTCCTGATTTTGAGACTCTGGGGGGAAGGTTTGATAATAGTTTCCCTCCCTGTTTCATGAAACATCGCAGGTGATTCAAATAATTTTTGTGCTGTTCCTGGGATGTTTCCTTATCCAGTTGGAAGACAGGAAAGTTTTTTCCCTCTTTGGGAGAGGGACATGAGAGCAGACAGCATGGCCCCACATGCCACATGCCCAGGAGGCTGAGATTTTGGCTACCGTGCCAGGTAGCAAACAGATCAGCACACATCAGCTGGGTGCTGGGAGTTGCCCAGAGCCCATCTGTGGTTAAGCCCAAGTGAAAGCCATGGACATAAGGGCAATATTTCTGGGTGACCTTTCACAGTAAAAAGTAATTTACTCATAGAATTATCTTTATTTTCCAGAGAGCAGAGCTGGGGCTCAGTAGTTTCAGGCGAAGTGTTTGGACCAGAATAACACAACAGTCCAGTGCAGAAAGCGCCAAAGCCCCAGGTCTCTGTGTACCAGCTCACGTCAGCTGCAGGGTTGTGAGATAACCCAAGGAGAACAAGTCAATGCACCAAAAAAGCACCAAAAACACCCAAGCCTGCAAAATCGAAATGCACCATGGTCCTCTGCACCTTGTTGTACTTTTACAGCTGCAAAGTATAGTCCTCCCACCTTGACTGAAGTGTTGTGGCTGGGATCTGGTAGACATGAGTAGCAGTAGGTCATCACTCAAGTTCTGTAAACTGTAGGGCAGAACTCTACCCAGAGACAAGGCAGATTTGGGGACTGTCACTTCCAGCATGGCAGTCCCTCAATACATGTCTGGCCTGAGCAGAGTGAGTCAAAAATGTCTGATAAATTCAGTGAAGGGATCAGCCATGATTTTTGCCCGTATCCTTTTTGTAACAATCCTGCCACAGAAAACTGGAATACTTCAATTAGGGATGTGGCACCTTTAAACACACAAACATATAATTTTGTGTCTCTGGAAACAGCCTACTCACTTAGAACACGAAGTGTTTGAAAAGTCAATGAAGGGTTGCCTGGGTGGCGTCTGCTCGTGGTCATAAAGGTCCACCCTGCCTTGGACCTCTGTACAGTGATGGAAAAAAGAGATGCAGTGAACTGCAATGGGGACAAGATGGAGCTTTGTGATTTTTTTCTGCTCTCTGAGGAGGGATCTAGCTCCCTTGAAATCCCTGGAAGAAGGTCCTGATGAGAACAGAGACCTGAGAGTGTGACGTACACGTGCAGGCAGGCAGGTCCTCATGCCTCCAATTTGCCTGTGACAGGGTCTGACAGCAGGTACCCTCAGGCACACAGTTAGAAGACATCTGCCAAAACAGAAAGTCTGAGATCTTTTGCCTATCGTTTCTGGGTCACTCCAAGTTTAGCTTAATGTTTGTGGAGGGGACGCACCAGAGTGAGAAAAGCCTGCAGTTAATTAACTGCTGTGTGCAGGTGATTGGCAGCTTGGCCACTTAGCTCCTCAGCTGTTTGCAGGGGCTTGGGTTGAATGCAAAGGACTTAACACGTCTCTCCTGATTATCCTCTGGTAAAGAACAGTTACAAAGGGAGCTGGAGGGTGTTTTTCACCCTTCTATGAGAGCACCAGCAGACTCATGCCTCCATCCTCTCCCCATCAACCCCCAGTGCCTTGGGTGGGAAGAGCTTCCTCTGCTCCTCTTACCTTAGGAGCACACCTGACTCCAGCCAGGATAAAGCAGGTGTCCCTAGAAGTGCTTAATCACCAAATCCATTTTGTGGGCTACTTGCTCAAGGCACTGAGTCCCGCAGCGATGAGTTTAATTAACCAGCCCCTCGTTGGCATGTCCTCCTCACCAGCCCCTGCTCAGCCTCGAAATGACAGCTCTGACCATGAACTTGCTCCAGCTTCAGTGTGTCCAGATGTGACTTCAGCAGCTGGGTCCTGCTTCGTTTCAAAGTAATTGAGCTCATAATCAAACTTTGGTTCTCTGTCCATTCAAATCTGTGGCATGGCAAATTTCCTTTAGGACAATAAAAATAACTCACTTCTCTCTCTTTTGGAATAGAATTGTAGGTCATTATCTTTTTCTCTTGGTCCCCTGGGAGTACATAGCACAGAATCTGAAGTCCAGAGTTTCATAACAAACAGGCAAGGAAATGTGTAATTATTGTCTAGAGAATTACATTATTATATTACAAAATGGAGATCTCCTTGTCATTAGCAAATCTCTCCATAGGCACTTTTTTTACGGGGAAGCTTTGAAACTATTAGCATAATAAGCTGTTCCTCAAATCCTGATTGCTAATTAAAGCCATATATTATTGTCAACTCCCCCATTGGTATGTGAGCTCAGTTTTCCCTCATTATAGTATAATAAATGTGTCTTTTTTCCTAGTCTTTTCTTTTTGTTTCCTTTTTTCCTTCTTTTTTTTCTTGCAAAAACAAACTTGCAGAAAACTTGCCGCTACATAGAATGGGACTATTTCTTCCCCTCACTTCTGGAGAACTGTGCAGTCTATTCTGCATATTTTTCACATATTTTCCACAAATAAAGGAAGGCAAATAGCTGTATTGACTGCTCCCAAAGATATCACACAGCTTTGGAACTAATTAAAAGTCAGTCTCTGTGCGATTACCATGGAACAGGGTAAGCGCAACTGAAGTGAACAGCAAAATACTCAAAGATTTTCCTTTGAAACTCAACCCCAGAGCTACTCTGTGCAAATACTAAATGACGAAGTTAGTTCAAAAGAAGTAAGAAAATGATGGTTCTTCTCCTCAGCACAGAGGCTATTTAAATAACTTGAGAGTCCCAGAAGGGTTACGTGACCCAAAATTACAGAGACAAAAGAAGATGTAAGATGTTACACCACTACACAGCTGGGACAGGCTGAGCGGCATCTCCATGCCCAGTAAACACCACTGGAAGCAGTCGTGAGATACCAGAGGAGTGAGAAAAGACAAAGAGAAGCCACGAAGTGAAAGGGAGGATCGTAAATACACAGCGGAAAGGCTGGAAGCACCCTCCATCCCCTGAAGCTGTATGCTTGCCCCATGGATGTATGCCAGAATGCACTCCTCTGATGGCAACACGTCTTCAAACAACAGTTCCTGGAGAGGGAATCACCCCTTTATGGATAAACACATTTTGTTTGAATTCTAATTTAGCATAAAGGTAAAATCCTTGCAAAGGAGTCTGTGTTCCCGTGAGACAAGTGAGATACAGAAAGATAACAACAATGCTAGAGAGTCAGGAACTGACTTCTCTTTTCCTAACAGCAATGCAACACTTGTGCATTGGATGCCCCGGTGTTCTCATCGTGGCACTCTGCTACACCTGCTCACCAAGCAAGAGAGCTTCTTCAGGCTGTCTTAGGAGTCCCAAGGGAAACTGCATCTGCACCATGGGGAGCGTGAGGAATTCTGGTACCATTCATTTATTTCCAGTCCTATATCCTCTTTGTTGGAGACCCATTCCTCAGAGATCCTTGCAGCTCATGTCTTGGGAGTATTTTCTGAAATAAAACAGTGGGAAATCCATAAGAACATCCCTGATTTTTATTTGCATGAGTTCTTTTGGTGATGGCTTTAACTGGGGAGAGGTGAAGCTGGGAATAACCTACAAGGTCATAGAGGAAGAACAAAGCTTTTCTCTTGTACTTTACCTGCTGTCATTAGACCCCCAAACACAAGCAGATGGAAAATTGTGCCATTTGTAGAAAACAACTCAATTTAACTCCAGAATAACCCCAAACTCATTGAAATTTGTAATCCCAGACAGGCAGATTTTTGTTTTTCAAAACAGATATTCTATGTTGCTGTGTTACTCTATTAAATAACTTTGTCTGGACGAACAAAATGAAAAGCCTGTTAGGATCCATTCTCAGAAACTGGAAGACTCCTTCCAGGGGTGAAGCCTCTTGAAGGAAGGAGAATTACCTCTTGTAACTTGCAAATCCAGTACAAAATATACCCCTGTCAAAATGAAACTTGTATTGAATCTTAATTCATTTTGAAATCCCAGGTAAATGTCAATTCGAAAATAAAAACATGACATTTGCTACATTTTATGCAGGAGGGAATGGTGATGCTTCTTGAGGAGACTAGGAGGATTATGCATAAAGGAGAGAACGAAAATTAATTGAAATGGTTTCCAACCTGGGGGCCTACTCAGAAAGGCTCCATTCATCCGCAAAGAAATAGAGAGACTCTTTGAAGTAATCCCTAAAGATTAAATGCTCAGGAGGAAGAGTATAGATGCCATAATGAAAACGTATTTGACCTGAACAAGAGAAATTCCAGAGAGGGTTGGTCAACGATGGAGGCTTAGCTGCTGGTCATGGTCAACCCACCACACCAATAATCTCCAAGGCCTTGGTAACACATCCTTCTGGCTGTCCTCTGCTGTGATCCCCATCCCCACTCCATCATCTGCAATGCCTCTTCGGTCAGTGTCTTGTAACACACCCCGGTGTGCTGAGCCTCAGCTCCCACATCTCTAACATTGCTGACATCAAAAGGCTTTTCCCAACTTGTACAAAATGAGCTCTCCAAGCACAGCTCCTCTTCTCCCTTTGCCTATGAAAGAGTGTTATCAATGCTTCACTGTCCTGCCTGGAGATGGCCATTATTATACGTACAATTAATCTCTCCTACCTTGGGTGCTAAAAGATGGAGAACTTAGCTCCAGAAGGAATATGTCAAACTTGGGCATGAGGCTTTGAGATGTTGGTAGCTGGATGAATACAGCACAGGGGCTGTAGGGGATGTGTCCTTAATAACGTTGACATAATTACAAGGGGTCACATCTAAAAGTTTAGGTACCTGAACACTGTAAGTAAGCTCAGTCCCAATGAAAGGTCAAAGGCAGCTAGACTGCCACTGGGACCCCTCAACCAGTTACTCCCAGTGGATGAGGCTGAGCAACAGACTACCAGTTCCTGGGTTTCACAAAAAGCACAGTCTCCACAGAAAGGAACAACCCAACCAACAACAAAGATTTTGGAGTCTCTTCTTGGTCATAGGGAATGACTCTTCCACGGCAGAGCAGGAATCAGAGCTAGATCTTTACCGTCCTGAGACTAAATACTCATCCCATTCACAGCACTGTTCCATGGGCATTAATGTCAGTTTATATAAAAGCTCTGATCCCACTTTAGTGCTTGATAGAAGGTCCTTGGTTGGTGCTCAGCAAGGCTTTCAGGCCATGAATCCCACTCTTCCTACCAGTCTGAACACAGTGTCTAAACCGCGGAGGACATTCAAGAAAATCTTCCATTTCAGGGTCTCTTATTAGGCAGATCAGGGTCATTCCCACCCAGGGCACTGTCCCTCCTATCCCCAGTTTAAGGTACGAGTATCCCATGCAGGGGACTGGCAGTTTAGGGTAACAGTTCTCTCCAGTGAGCTAAAAAAGGATGCTCGTCTCAAAAACCGGGCTGTGGTATCCCAGAATAAGCCAGGGACAGCAGCAGTGCCCTTGCCTCTCAAGGGGGCTATGAGCCTACCTACATTTGCAAGTCTGGGATATGCCCAACAGTGTGGGGAAAAAAAAACCACATACATGCTAAAACAAAAGCAGAAAAGTCCCAATTACTCAGAAATGCCAATAATGCTATGTGTTTTTATTTCACTTCCTCACCTCACCAAATTAAATTAATTAAAAAGCATTAACTGGAGTTATAAATCTTTGAGTAATTATTATCTCAATAATAATGAATTGATTAATGGCTGCATTAAGAATTATAATAATTATTATTTAAATTTATACCATCGAGTTATTACTAATACTTATTAAATGCCTGCTAATAGGTGGAATAGAATCATTGAGCCTTCCTTTGAGGAGTCAGGAAAGTGACAGAAAAGACAAAGCTGTCAGGAGCTAGGGGACTGGCTCCTGATGGGTTCCCTTCACTCCAAGGCTCTGCTGACCTTGGTGCTGTGGTTTGCTGCAGAGAACAGTATGGAATATATTTAGAGGGCCAAGCTATATGTGACACGAGAGAGCTAAGACCCTGCTACTCAGTCACTGGAGACCTCTCAGTGCGCTCCATGCTCTGGGGGTTTTAGCAAATTTTTTTTATTAAGTTTTGTTTCACAAGAAGGCCTGGCTGACCTTGGAAGTGGTCCAGTGAAACACAGAGGAAGTCTTCCAGGCAATGCTTTAGACATTTTTGGAACAGTGGTGGAGTCACCATCCCTGGAGGGGTTTAAAAGGCGTTTAGACAAGGTTCTTAGGGACATGGGTTAGTGCTAGATTTAGGTTATGCTTGGACTCGGTAATCTTGAGAGTCTCTTCCAACTGAAATGATTCTATGACATGTTCAGAATTTCCCCAGACGGCAAAACTTCCCAGTTTGGAGTGTTTGGGGTGAGGAGGATGTTTCTGGAGGTTATGAAAAAAGGAGAAATGCTTCTTTCTTTAGCTAACAGTTACAAATTGCCTTGAAGGCAAAGGAACCACTGAAGCTTGCAGTCCCATGGGCTTGTGCATTTTGTCTCCTGTTCACATCAAGGTTGCCCTGGGATGTCCATGCTGGGATGAAGGCAGCAGAGCTGTGGCTCACCTGGAATGGTCTTTCAAGGCTAATCCTCCTTGGGGCAGATTGCAGGATGGCTCTTGTCCTGATACACATTGAAGCTGGTGCACCTCTTTGGGATAGAGCCTCTTCTCAAGCTCAAGGGTTTTAAACCAGAGTGGTTTTTGAGAGTGAACGTTCCCAGCCTGCGTCCTAGAAGCCATCCCTCTGCATAACATAAATCACACTCTCACCATGAAATGGCTGCTTTGGGTTTTAGTCCTTCCTCTACCACTGTCTTGTTCTGTCATACATCAGGAACAAGGCTGTAAATCATCTTTTCACTGCAGCTTTCTACTCATTCCTATATTGTTATAAACCATTGTACCCAAGGCATCGCGTCAAAACCAAGCTGTATTTCTCTAAGTGGACTTCTGCTAGAAACTTAGCAACTTTGTAAGGCAATTAGCTCAAAATTAGTTAGCTAACAATGTCTACAGGAATCCTGATATGGTTATTTTATAATTATTATTTAATAAAATTCCTAAAAATACCTACATGAGAACAATGATACAGCAGCACAGTGCAAACCTCATGAAAAGTAAATTGCTCCAAAAAGGCTCCAAAAGGTTGTTAGACCAAAGTCCAAGGAGCTATTATTTGCTTTTTAATAAATTGCAGGTGTCTCAGTATTTCTAACAGCCAGCTCAGTATTTCATTTCACCCCCTTCCTGCAGTCATTCCTGGCATGCAAGAACTTCTTTACCTCACTTGCCCATATCAGAAAAGCTGTATTAAAAATTACACATGGAACAGTTCAAATAACATTCAAAAACCTGAATTTGTATCATAGATATTGTAAAATACCAGTTAGCTGTCCCTTCCTTTCTCTGGATATTCACTGCTCGTGGCAGGTGGAGATGTTAAGGCCAAGTCCAGCTGGCCCAATCGACTCTTTATGTTC
Source organism: Nesoenas mayeri (assembly GCF_963082525.1). Lineage (NCBI taxonomy): Eukaryota > Metazoa > Chordata > Aves > Columbiformes > Columbidae > Nesoenas > Nesoenas mayeri. The sequence goes on along the minus strand of NC_137565.1, from coordinate 13,228,324 downwards.
TTAACTCTTGTTTGTGGATCAAATAACTTTTCTACCGCTCTCGATTCCTGTACTTTCTGAGCAGACTGAGATGTTCGCCCTGTGCAGGAGGAGATGGAAAGCAGAGGCTTCACACCGTGAACTTTGAGGCTTCAACAATTGCCACTAAATGGCCAGATACTGGGCACACTCAAGAGGGTCAAATAAGACTCCAGCTGCCTTGTAGCAAAAAGAAAATATCATGTTTCTCCATCTTGAAAGAAAAATGAAGCCCTGTGGGTGTTACAGAAGTATCGTTTTCCTTGTGGTGCAATATTTCATGGTATCATACTACCTTCATTACCCTTTTCACTTTATCAGCATATGCCTGTCACTAAAAGGAAAACTGAGCCCTGGGAAAGGCTATGGAAGAGTCGTATTTGCCAGTCGATGTTATTTCAGTAACAGCAGCAAACCCATTGGCCCTTGTTTCCACTGATTTTGTTACTGTCCAAACCAACACCTCTGATGTCTGATAGTTTTGGTTTTCCCTGGGACCTTCAGGGCCACATTTTAGCATCCCTTACAGGTAGGTAAGGAGGCAACTTGTCCTGAGTGCTGAGGAAATGCACAGCACCTACAGATGGAGATTTCTTTTCATTTTTTTCAAATACATTTCTAAGTAACTGTCCAGTGACCTACTGTGTTGACACCCTACCAGACAGTCATGGAGCATCCCAGCACCAAACGAAAGGGAGATATTTCTGACTTGTGCAAACCTTTGCCAAGAACAAACAAGCCTGTTTCAGCTGCATGCTCTTATTTCCTCCTCAGAAGTTCAAGACAACTGTAAAGATCTAGGGCAACCATACATCTGGCTCATTGCAGGCACATCCCCAGAGCGGAGTCCTCCACTCTTCTTTTCAGAGGCCTGTGTCTCTGCTGCCAACCCATCACTGCCTATTGTCATGTGTTGACATCTGGCTGAAGACTCTCTCTAATATGGGCAAGTTCTTTCATTTCTGGTGGCACTGGGGAACCAACACTGCAGCAGAACTTCAGAAGGGAGTAAAGATGAGGACAACTTACAATAACAGGAGAAAGAACAAATGAGTAAATAATGGATCTAAACCTCTGCTTTCTTCCGGGGGTGACATCAGCAGGACACACCAGACACAAGGTCCCACCTTAAACAGAGGTTTCCTACAGGGCTGAATGGATCACAGGTCATCAAAAGAATCATAGAGTCATAGAATGGTTTGGGTAGGAAAGGACCTTAAAGATCACATAGCTCCAACACCCCTGCCATGAGCAGGGACACTTTCCACTAGATCAGGTTCTCAAGAAGAGAGAAGTGTTCATCTCATTTCAGTTGGAGGGCCCTCAGGACTGGCACAGGTTTCACAAAGAGACAACTGATATGAGCATTCGTATCGATCTCCCAAGTCAACCCCATTCATTTTGGGCTCCAAAAGGCAGTTAATCTTAGTTAAGAATAAATACGCTCAATTATTGGAAAGGAAAAAATAGAAGTGTATTTATTGTGAGGAAATCGAAAGTAATTACTCTGGAAAAAGTGATGTTGGGGCCTGGAAGTGCAATATATTAGCTGTCATGATTTTTAAAGCAGTCAGAAAAGACCATTGCAGCATGTCCCTCCCTGTGACCCCAGAAAGACTGGAGGAGCAATGAAGAGGTACAAAACAATACTGCTCGGACCTGATGGTCTTTTTTGTATCTCAGTCCCCCACTTCATTGTGACACTCATGGCAGGAGCATCAGTACTGCCTCTGCATATTGTACCCAGGCTTTCTCTTCACCCCCTCCTCTATCTCCCTCTGTACCAGTTGCCCAGACCAGTATTTCCCAGGGATTCCCAGTCCCACAGTGATCTCCTCTTCTTTCTCCTCCACCTTTCCACCTCATCCTCCCACTGAATGAACAAATGTGCTTTCCTCCATCTCCAGGCTTTTGTAGGAACACAAACATTTCTGCTGCAGAGGGTCTGCTCACACGGTGTTAGATCAACACAGCATCTCCTGTCAGGATGCCCTTTCCCCATGCAACTGGGAAGCTGAACCCCAAAGTGCAATGGGTGATGCAGTTCATTGGACCAACTCATTAACAGGTTATGTGCTTACTAATTAACTCCCTCTGAGCAGAGGGGGCTTTGGGGAGCCCTTGCCCACTGTCTCACTTGTTACAGCAGCTCTCAGAGACCTGCACTGCTTGGGCAGGGGAAGACCTCTGAGTATCTGAGGCACTGAGATGTGGAGCTGGACAGTGGTGCATTCTCCTCGGTCTCCTAATGAGATCTCACTCATTAGGTGCATGATGTGAGCATGTTCTATTAAAGCAATCCTGAGTTCACACCAGGATGAAAGAAAAGCCAAGAGGAATATTTGTTAGCTAAATTCAAAATATATGGCACCATTATCTTGGATTATGAAGAAAGGAAAAGCCATGAGTATCTAGCTGCCACTTCACAAACTATTCCCTTGCTGTGCATAGATGCACTCAAGACTGTCGTGCATGCTGACCTAGTTGGAATGTGTTGGGACTGTTATGTCCCCAGCCTGTCATCACAGAAGGTATTTCTATACTAGACATTCTTTTACTTAATACCATAGGCCCATCCTTGAGATTTATCCAAACTGGACCCTCTGACACTTCCACCATCCTTCCCTCTCTACCTCCCACCATCCCAGTTATTTCACTGCAGTAAGGAAGATTTGCCTTTCCTATGACTACAGCATTGTCTGCTCTCGCTGGTTTTGAACATCCCAGTGTCCCTTGAGCCAGAGCTGCTGCACTTATTTGCTCTGAAAACAGTCAGCTAAGACTATTCCCATGCTTTAGTAAGCTCTCAGCAAACTGTCAAAGAAAAACCCGCTTTCCTGTGGTTGTGGTAACCTTTAAACTACTTGCAACCTCTTGAAAGTGCCAGGAAATTACAATGCTGATGTTCTAGCACCCATGTGCCACACAGTAGGGGCCTTCAAGAGCTTCTGTACCGTGCATCATAACCAGCACTTCCCCAGTGTAGGTCATGGTTTACGGCTCTGTTGTCACCCTGTAGTGGAGTCCAGATCTGTTTCTACCAGAGACTGTGAAAAGGTGGTTTGGAGAGCTGTGAACCCATCAGTGACAGACCCACATGCACATTTGAGTCTGTGTCTGCCACCAGGCTCTAGGTACCACCATGCTCATGGGCAGTGTTTCCCTGCCTATTCCCACTGCTGCCCGGAGACTGTATACCCGCCATCCTATGAGCAGATTCATAAAAATAGCTGAGAAACATTTTCAGCATAACTCCTCTTATCAGTTGTCTCATGCAAGTCATTCACAAGTCATTTGCAAACAAATGTATTCTCCTTTCTCTTCAGACCACTTGATAACTTTCATGAGATAAAGTCTTCTCAATGAACCCTTCAGTCACTCCAGATAACACTTTCAAATTAGAATTTGACACTTTGACCTCCTCTAGGTTTTCTCAAATTTCTGCTTCAGAATGGACTTAAAATAATCACAGAAGGGACTGCTTTCGTTCCTCACCCGCTGTGGCACAGTCAGCTCGTGGCACATGAAGTAAAAGAAACCCCACAGGTAGTAAGACCAGGAAGATCATCGTGATCACCAAATGCTCTTCCAGGGTATTATCTTTGCTTGTTCCTCTTCAAGTTTCATTATCTATGGCAAAATTAGACCAGTCCTTTTAGAAAAAGAACAAAGGCTAAACTGAAAAGTGTACAGTCTCGGTGAGCCCAAAACAGTCTTTGTGGAGTATTGTGGTGATCAATTAACCCACCTTTTCCTCATCTCTTTTTCTTCAATATCTGTTCCTTGTACAAAGCTCCTCTGCACTGACCCATGTCCCTGCTCTGTATCCCATAAGGATGATGAGGGTGAACCCACAGTGAGAGGTACCAGTATCACCATCATCTGAGAAACACATTCAGTCCCTGTCGGGTATCATATGGCTAGAGTGCAAATAGTTTTACATGCCATCTGATTAGTCAACTCTCTTCTGAGTGTCATATTCAACCCTGTGGCTTCTACGATGGTAGAGGATCTCCAAAGCCCTGTCTTAAGAAGAACCATGTGCTCATTCCTGAGCCTTGTGAGTAAGACAGCAGCAGCCAAGGAGCTCCAGGGGACTCAGGCAGAGACACCTGCAAAGACCCTTCCAACTCACCTCCTCCTTGCCCCTTCCACCTTCTCCTGGCCACCTCTCCTTCTCTGCTCTCCAGGCACTCTCCAGGAATGTAGGACCCAGGTGCCACAGCCTTTTTGCTGAATTATTTCCTTGTTTTACACTAAAAAGTGGCAATTACCCTGTTTAGGATCTATAATAAATAGGACACAGACATACCATCGTTACTTGTTTCCCACTCAAGGATGTGGGATTGCTATCCCACAGAAAACAAGAGGAAGGTGCTGGTTTGCTCAGCTCTAATTGTCAGTGCATATAATGATTACTGATGTCCTCCATCCCATTGTCATCGTGTGCTGGGAAAGTGCATCCCTTGAGGGACCTCTACAGACCTCTGAGCTCTTTACATCTGGTCACTACCCCTATGTGGATCTAAGCAGGGAAAATCCCAGAATCACAGAATCCCAAAATGTCAGGGGTTGGAAGGGACCTGGAAAGCTCATCCAGTGCAATCCCCCCATGGAGCAGGAACACTTAGGTGAGGCTACACAGGAATGTGTCCATGTGGGTTTTGAATGTCTCCAGAGTAGGAGACTCCACAACCTCCCTGGGCCGCCTGGGCCAGGCTCTGCCATCCTCACCATGAAGAAGTTTCTTCTCAAATTTAAGTGGAACCTCCTGTGTTCCAGTTTGCACCCATTGCCCCTTGTCCTGTCACTGGTTGTCACCAGCAGAGCCTGGCTCCATCCTCCTGACACTCCCCCTTTCCATATTGATCCCCAGGAATGAGTCCCCCCTCAGTGTCCTCTTGTCCAGCTCCAGAGCCCCAGCTCCCTCAGCCTTTCCTCACACGGGAGATGCTCCACTCCCTGCAGCATCTTGGTGGCTGCGCTGGACTCTCTCCAGCAGTTCCCTGTCCTGCTGGAACTGAGGGGCCACAACTGGACACAAGATTCCAGGTGTGGTCTCCCCAGGGCAGAGCAGAGGGGCAGGAGAACCTCTCTGACCTACTGACCACCCCCTTCTAATCCACCCCAGGTACCATTGGCTTCCTGGCCACAAGGGCCCAGTGCTGGCTCATGGTCACCCTGCTGTCCCCAGGACCCCCAGGTCCCTTTCCCCTACACTGCTCTCTAATAGGTCATTCCCCAACTTACACTGGAACCTGGGGTTGTTCCTGCCCATATTCAAGACTCTACACTTGCCCTTGTTCTATTTCACTAATTTTTTCCCCACCCAGCTCTCCAGCCTGTCCAGGTCTCTGATGGCAGCACAGCTTCCAGTGTCAGCCACTCCTCCCAGCTTGGTGTCATCAGCAAACTTGCTGACAGTCACTCTATTCCCTCGTCCAAACCATTGATGAATGTATTGAATAATACCGGCCCCAGTACTGACCCCTGAGGCTCTGCACTAGATCTAGGCCTCAACTGGACTCTGCCCCATTGACCACGACTCTCTGGCTTCTTCCCTTCAGCCAGTTCACAGTCCACCTCACTACCCAATCATCCAGACTGCACTCCCTCAGTTCAGCTGTGAGGATGCTGTGGGAGACTGTGTCAAATGCTTTACTGAAGTCAAGGTAGACCACATCCACTGACCTGCCATCATCCATCCATCTTGTTATGTCCTCATAAAAGGCAATAAGGTTGGTCAAGCACGACTTCCCCTTGATGAAGCTTGACTGCCCCTAATAACCCTCTTATTCCTGATATGCCTTGAGATGGCACCAAGGATAAGTTGTTCCATCATTTTCGCAGGGATGGAGGTGAGGCTGACCGGTCTATAGTTACCCGGGTCCTTCTTCTCGCCCTTTTTGAAGACTGGAGTGACATTTGCTTTCCTCCAATCCTCAGGCACCTCTCCCATTTTCCAAGACTTGGCAAAGGTGATGGAGAGCGGTCCAGCAACGACCTCAGCCAGCTCCCTCAGCATCCACAGGTACATCCCATCCAGACCCATGGATTTATGGATGTCCAGATTGTCTAACTGCTCCCTAACCCAGTCCTCATCAACTCAGACAAACTCCTCCATTGTCCTGCCTTCCTCTGGGGCCTCAGAGGTACGGGATCCTCAGGACAGCCTCCGGCAGAGTAGACAGAGACAAAGAAGGCATTCAGTAACTCTGCCTTCTCTGTATCTTCTGTCACCAGGGCACCCACCTCGTTCATCTGTGGGCCTACATTGCCTCTGGTGTTAGTTTTATCTGCCACATACTGGAAAAAGCTCTTCCTGTTGTCCTTGACCCCTCTCGCCAGGTTTAATTTTAATTCTAAGGAGGCCTTAGCTTTCCTAGTTGCCTCCCTACACCCTCTGACAACAGCCTTATATTCTCCTCAAGTGGCGTCCCCTCCTTCCATGATCTGTTTCACCCCTGGTGCTTTTGCACTGTGGAGATGTTAAAACTCCTGGAGAGACATGGGGCCCTGAACTTGCCTGGCAAATGCATTTAACAGTATCTGCAGCTGCAATTTTCTGTATCACAATGTAGAAAGTTATTCTGGTGGAACTCACTTGCATTTCTCCTGCAAGACAATGGCAAGTCAAGTACCATTCAGAAGATATTGTATCAGTACAGTACTATTTGTCCCATCAAAAATAAAATAAAATTGGTTACAATCCAATTTCAATAGACTGGCATCAATCATCAATTATTATTAATCTTCCTTTAAGTTTGCATTACTCAGCTGCCCTGTTGCTTCTTGTGGTTTTCCCCATGGCTGAAGTTACCTGTAACAGTCATTTAGCCTTTTCCCAGCTCTCTGGAGCTTCCCCCTTGCTTCACATTTACTGGAAATCTCCATTAGTGTTTCAGAGAATTCCTTGGCCTGACCTTTTTAAAGCCTTTGATGCAATTATTCAGACATGGTGATTTTTAAATAACTGCATTTAGCTATCACTGTTAAACAACACCTGTAAAATAACCCCTACCCAGACAGTGATTATCATGATAATTTTGGTTTTTTTAAGATACAGCTATAAAAATGCCCTCTCTCCCCGAGCACTGGTTGGGTACCTCTGTTACTGCAGCAGAGCCGTGCTGCAGGTAGACTGTCCTGCTCCTCCTCTGCAGGGAACACACCTGTGCTCGGTGATGGTCTCCCCTGCGGCATCTCGCTGGGGTAATTTTCTGTCCTCACAACCCAAAGACCAAAAAATAAAGGCAAAAGCAAATGGGTTTTTGTCCCATGCAGACCAAACCTGAGAGATGGTGGGGCAGAGGAGACAATTTTTGTAGGAGAGCGTAGCTCTGTCTCTGTTGTTCCTCTAATGCTTCAATCCAGTGTTTGAAAGCAATATGCTAACGTTCATAACAAAGGGCTCCACGGGGTTCGAAAGCGTTTTCTGCACAGATAGTGCCGGGGAGCAGAAGGCCATATACGCTCCACACTTGCTGTTGGAAAGACAAATCTCAGCCAGCGCTCCTGCCTGTGACATTGAAGGTTTGTGTCTCTAATGAATGTGGCAGCTGAACACTACAAAATTTCACTCATGTTGAGAAAAAAAACAAAGCACGCGGTTTTGTGGGCACAATACCATCCCGCTTTAAGAGAGCAGCCGGGTTACCCACAGGTTGCGAAGCACGGCGAGAGAAATCATTTCAGAGCTAAACCATTACACTGCACCTCACAGGGCATCTATTCACAGCTCACATCGCAGAGGAAAATGAGCACAACAGCAGCAGACACAAAATGATATTGCGGCTATGGCCAGCGTTCAGTCACACCGTTATTACAGATCTGATTTAGAACCATGGCGGTGGGAAGCAGGAGTGGCACGTGGCTCCGTGCTTTGCACAGACAGAGCAGGGGTGTCTGAGATATCTCCTAGCATATGTTCTTGAGCAAAAGAAACACAAAATCAGAAAAAATTCAGGACCCTGGGAGGTCTTTCGAAAGTGCTGCTTTAGAGCAGGGTGAATGTTGCATTTAGACTGGTTTGATCAGGCTTTTGAAATGACAATACCTGATAAACAGCTTTGAAGGTGTCAACATGCTGAAGCATCATCTTCTGCACATAGTCAGCTGTTGACAGAGCCAAATGTCACTTTCAGGAAGATCCCACAGGAATCTTTCTGTGGGACAGACAGGTTTGGGATAGACTGAGCTGGAAGAGAAGCTATGATCAGCATTCAAGACTGGTGAAAAAACAGGATAAAGTGATAAATTAAAGTGCCATGTTTGCTGCAAAGAGCTATTTCACTGCAAAGAGGCATTCACAAAGCTTGAAAGATCACAGTGTCGCTGTGTGATGTTAGTGTCATTGGTGAGACTGTTAGTTGTAGAAATATGTGACTGGGAAATGCCAGAATACCATAAAGCTTCTGTGAATGAAGGCGTACATAAGGGCTGTAATAGCGTTTACTCTGGATTAGAATTCAAAGCTGTATTCTCCCCCGGTTAGGCAGTGCGATCGCCTCAATTGTCATGGTAAGATAAACATATCTTACAGTATAGTTAGTATAAGTTAGTACATTTAAGTCATGTTGCTGCAGGAGCTGGTCTTCCCCCTTGGAAGCATCAACACGCTGTAGCAATAATGCATAGTGCCAATATTCCCCTTCGTCATGAGGGGATTTTGGAGTATTGAATTAAAGCTATATGCCAACTCAGCAGCTCTCCACTACCTGAATGCATAAACTTGCAACTCCTTAAATCGTGTTACTTATTGAACATAGATTATTTTTAGTGAGTTGTCTTGAAGAACGAACTCTAGGGCTGTTTGCGTGCAGGAGAACTGCAATTCCTTGAATCCTGCTCCTGCTGCGTGCAGCCTCCAGACCTACGGCCCAAGTCACTCTGCTGGTGAATTCATTGCTGGGTGCAAAACTTCAGCCGTGTGCGCATTGTTCCAGAAGAGCCCTCTGACACCTGCTGGAGTGGCAGGACTGGAGAAACAAATCAATAGGCACCTCAGTACAGAAATTATGCTCCCTGCTCCTTTCAGTACAAGATTAAAATCTGTTAGAGGATGATACCTTTGAAGAAACTCGGCTTCTGCTTGTGTCTCTCTAACACGGAGGCAGAACTTCTCCTTGAAAGCACCTTATGGAGCTCAGCAGGTCCACATGGATTGACTGCCACGCATTTCTACATACTGAAGCAGTATTTTTCCATGGATGGCAGAGATCTCACTCTATTTATTATATGTTTCCGTGTGCTACAGAGCTATGCAACAGGACTCTGAGACTCCAGGTCTTCTGGAGAACATATTTGTGTTTAAAAAGCTCCTGGAGACCCAGAAAATATCTTGCAGAATTTACTAGGGTGCATCAGAAGAGTAGATTTGGAGTTCAACATGACCAGATGATCTTTTATGAGGACAAATGTCTTGTCCTAGACATAAATACTTCCAGGAGAAGGAAAAATTCACGTTTGTCGATGCATTTCCTTAGAAACTTCCTTATACTTGTCAGTCCTCAATGCATGATTCTCAGATCACCAGAGACAGCACATCAGAGCCCATCACCCAGCTGAGGGCGACCAGAGAGGAGCCATCAGAGCCCCCCAAGGTCACAGAAACGAACCTGGAGCTGGGACACAGTCACGCACAGCAATAGATGGCAGAGCTGGGGCTGCGTTTACAAGGAAATAGAGGATAGCAAGGAACCCTCTCTGGTTGTAAATCACTGTGGGGTTTATTGTGGCAAAAGCAGCTGAAACAGAGAGCTGTAAATGTGAGTAATGCACAGCCAGAGAAAATGATCCCACCAGCATAGCTCTGCTTGACGGCCTCCCTTGTTTTGCTCCCTTCTCAAAGAGAAGTGGAGAGAGATAACCCTCACCTCCTGGGCCACTAGCCCAAGTGACCACCAGCCCAAAGGGTCACCAGCACATCCTTCCCTCACATGTAAAATTAGCTGCAAATATTATTAATTAAGCATTCAATTCCTGATTATGTCACTGGAAGCAGTGAAAATTTAGCGTTAAAATGAGACATAGCATAGGGGAATATCAACTACACAGACTGGATTAACTCATATTTATTACTGATTTCTATGTTTACCCAGTCTTCCCAAAAAATTTCCTGTAATTTTGCCTATTCCTTCACCCTCATCTTGTTCTGCTTGCTGCCTTGCTTTCATATGAGCAAGCCGTATATCACAGAAAAGTTTCTTTACTTCAGCTCTCACTAGTCAAGGAAGAAAAACCACTATAGAAATGTCAGTAAAATAGGAAAGTGTCTGGTTTTTTTAAAAAAAAAGACACAGATACTGAGGAAGAAAGGTTTTGAGGTATGGCCCTGAAGTGAAGCAGAAAAGCTGTGGTGCGGCAGGAACAAAGCCAAGGAGCCTCAGACCTTTGTCAACATGTCCTCTCTCTTTTGGTCACAGTTGCAATACTCACTTTACATCCTCTCCCAGTCTAGGGTTGACTGTCCCTGCTGTGTTTGAGGAGGAAAGAGGGGGGAAGACCCACAGCCCTGGGAGGGACCTGCCTGGTACTGGACAGGTCTTCATAGAGAAACAGGGAGCCTTCGGTCCAGACCCATCTGGGACTTTCACACCTCAATCATGGAAGCTGCAGCCCAGCCTTTCCCCATGGTGGACTCACAGCTTGCAGACCTTTCTTGGCTGGACCACCTACGACCCTCCTTGGTGAAGCTGGGCAGATGATTTTGGTACTTTGAACATGCCTGTGCTCGTGTTTGCTCTGTGCCTTGGTGGCTTTCCTGCATCCAGGGAGTGCACAGACCACCCTCGGCTTGCAGATATGAAGCTGAACCCAGCTGCTCAACTACATAATAGCTTCTTAAGTGATAAAGTGAGATCCCATCTGGATGTGCAAACCCACATGACCCCTCCACATTTTCAGCAAGAAGAAATTACTCTTCCATTTGCTAGCTGAGAGTTGATAAACCAGATTAACCTGTCCCAGCAATAATGGATTGGTCCCCCTGTTCTTGCACAACACTGCAGAGCAGGACTAGAATTTAGATGTCCCCAGACCCAAGCGATGAGGAGTCACCTGCCTGTGCCCTGGCCTAGGAAAGCCACAGTCCTGCTTTATATCACTGGTGAGCCAGCTGGTGATGTGTTCATGCAATGCTCAAAGAAGCTAAATAGTCAAGTGCCTGGAGACATCTGAAGGATTCTGGAGTTTGTAGGTCTGTCCTCAGAGGCAGCTGTAGGACTTTTCATGGTCATTAATTTCTCCCAGATTCTGCCAAGAAGAGATATATTAGCAAAAATCAGTCAAGTTACCAATCTTGATACGTTATAGCTCATCATCCGAGCCATAACAACTGACAGCATGCACACCCGGCTGTGACGCTGCAGCACATTTAGCGGTGTAGCTGGCTCCCACTACTGTAAAGTTTGTGGGCTTTATCTCTCCCAAAGTGCCTATATGGGCTTTTGACCAATAAAGCTGCTCACTGTGCATCACTAGAACATGAAAATCAAATGCTCAGTGTGCACGCTTTTTGGGAAAAAAAGAATATATGTGTGTAAATCGTACCTTCTCTCAACTGCCACTCTTCTCTTTCCTCGTGTCTGCTCAGTGCCGTGGTTCTTCAGAAAAAAAAAAAAGAGATTAACATCTTTTCAACTACCTAATAATGTTTCTTATACTAATTAAAACAAATCAGCAGATTTAATGTACACATCTCAGCAGCTGGTTGCCTTTCTAATATTACCAGACATTAATCATCAGAGAATTATTACTTTAAATAAGTTACCAGTGAGCAACTGGTGAATTGATGTAAGCATCTACATTATTAAGACTGAACTATTCATTTGAAAGCTAAATATGTATCACCTATTCTTTGAGAAATAGATCCACCTTCACCCTGAAGTATTACGATCACCAGACAACAGCAGAAAACTCCTGTACAGGCTGCAGTACCATTCCTGCAGGTTTTGGTAGTGAATTCAACGATGCAGCAAATGGAACGATCTGGAGTCTCAGCTTGTGTATGAGCAAATGTGGTTGCAACTTGCCTGGTTTCTTGTCTTTTAAATTGTGACTCGTCTTGAGGATCCTCCCTGAACTCCACATATCCCACTGTGATGGATTGTGATTATTTTTGTATTGGTTTGTTCTCAGGTTATGGGTTCCCTTCCCTCAGGGAGTCTGAGCAAGTCAGGCAGCTCCTAGAGGGAGGGATGGAGGAAGAATGGAGGGATGGAGGGAGGGAAGCTACTGCCTCAGGAGCACCAGGAGCAGGAGGGCTCAGGGTCTTGGGGCACCAGGCAGGAGGACAAGAGGCACATCAGGGACTGGGGAGCCTGAGGCTCCAAGCAAGACCAAGCAACCACTGACAGAGTTGAGGAGCAGAGAATAAAGCTAAAAGAAGTGGCCAAAAAAGCCCTCCTAGACACAGGTTGAGCTGTGCAGAGCTCACCGCAAGCAGGAAAGCCCCAGTGTTAAGTGGAGCCAAGCTGGGGAGCAGGCAACTGCCTGCAGAGAAGATTAAGACATATACATAAACCTATTTCTATTCTGTTTTCTTTCTCTAGCTCCTCGGAGTTGTCTTTATTTATAATTTAAATGTTATAGGCTTTATTCTAAAAGGCCTTGGGTTTTGGATATAAAAACCTCTTCTGGTTTCTTTGGAGAGCTCTCTGTGAGAGAAGATCTGGGCAGATTGTCCACAGGGCTCTGTCAGATTCAAGACTTCATTGCATCTGCACAGATTTTAATCTTTGGCCAGAAGGGCTGAGAAATTCTTCTTGATTAAGGGCCTGGCATTCAAATTTCTATGTCATTGCCCTAGTAGAGGCTTCCTGGAGCTGTGTTAGGAGGTCACATCATTAAACCACACACTGAGAGCAGCAGCTGGGAAACACCCCGTGTCAAAGGAGAAATCGCCTGAGCTTGGATAAGTCAGCAATTGGGCCTTGTAAAAAAACAACCTCCTCCTTCAACACGTTGCCTCTGGACAACTCAACAAGAGTGGGAGACTGGAAACCATAAGCAGACTGAAAACTTACTGCTGCTTGCTTGGGGCGTTGAAACAGGAACAGCTGTTTTAACTGGCTGCAGAACGAATTCTCGATGAAATCTCCAATCTTCTGAAATCTCTGGGGTCAAACCACCGGAGAGCAGGGAACCATTGCAGTGGGAGTGAGCCCATAGGACTGCAGCGAGTTCCCCCACAAATTACTTGGCTCAGGAAGGTGTAGGAGCACGTAGTTCAATTAAATGTGAATGGTTTCATGCAGGAATATTTGGTTTCCAAGACTTTTTTCTTTCTTTGTAGAATAAAAGTGAGTTTCAGTGTGGTACAGAGGAGGGCAACAACGTATCAGAACAGCCAGAGCCAAGGAAGAAATGACCACTACAAAAAGCCAGCAGCTGTTTTTGAACAGAGATGGTTTTCATTGTCAAACAGTCTTTCTGTGGCTGAATTTCAACTAAACACATTAACAAACTCCCTGTCCCCCACCCCTTAGCAAATCACCAGCTGGTATCTTCCCACCCAACAATCTTTTGTGTTTCTTTGATACCAGACTTAGACATTAAAAAATCAGGAGCATTGGGGGCTGGATCTTCCCTTGTACAGTATTTACTCTCCATGGCAGTTGCAGGCTTACAACATTTCAGCAACTTACCCTTCTCTACTGTAAATCTGTCTTCAGTAAACTTAAGCAATTAATATTGAAGACAATCAATACTGCAGCCAATACAGTTTTTTTCAGGTGCTGTAATAGGTATTGTGCTGGTAGCATGAAGTTTATTGATACTGTAATACATCATCCAAAAACCACTATACTCTCTGGGATAGTCTATGAAACAAGAGGCCCTTTCCTGAAAAGCATTTAAATGTAAAATATAGGATTAGATTTCCCTGCTATGAGTTTAGGGCTTTGCCTTGGTGGAAAGCTCACAGGTTTTCCCACCATATACTGTTCCAAATACACAGGAAAATTTAAATGGATTTCATCAGCACAAAGGAAATAAGCGTTAAGTTACTGCACTGTGCTTTCTGAAAACAAAGTGTTAATTGTCAATCATCACATCCTGTGGTGTAGAGGTTTTCCCTGGATACAGAAAGCATTTAATCACAAAATGTCAGGAGATGGGTAGAAGAGTAAACCTGAAATAAACACCCCGGGAACTAGGATGTACATCAGTTCAGATTCAATATCAGCTCCAGCAAAATCAAAATATGTGTTGAAGATACAGACGGATGTAATTATTCAGTGAAACATTTCTGCTGGTCCCAAATTTCAAACTCATGGAGAGAGTTTTCTATTGTAAGGCAAGTCAAGGTCCCTGATGAAAACTCCTCTAGCACATTCTTTGTGGTAGCTTTTGAAATGACCTCTGGATATTTGGTTCTGGGGAATTTCAAGAAATATTGAAAAGTGATGAATTGAAAAGCACCTGAAACTCTGTCAGACTTCTTTTGGATTTTGCATTTAATTGAATTTTATCCTGCATTGTCCCGAAGTGTCACTGAGATATGATGTGTCTTTTATAGCTTCTGAGAAGTGTTATCTTCCTGGAACAACAGAAAGTGTAAAGAGCCACTGAGATAGGCTATGTGTAGACACATCGTTAAAAGCTCCCTGCGCTTTCTGATCAATGTGCATTTCTGCAAGTGGATGGGAGCTCTGGTCCCACAGCCCGTCCCAGCACCGAGGCTACTGCCAGTCACAGAGGTTTAAAATGAGATAGAAACTTCGTTCAACAAGAAGGCAATGCTCTCAGAGAGAAACCTGACATTTTTGTGTCCTCTGTGTGACCAGAATGAATATGTGGGTAATATCGCTCTGGGGCATTACAACCCAGTCTTTGTGCTGAAGATGGTCAGGATGACCGGGAAGGTAGAGGCTGCTTTGCCATTCTGTACCTTTTTCCCTTTCTTGGGTGTCTTGTGCAAAGTTAATAGCTGCATATCAGGAGCGGAGCAAATGGATTCTTTTCTATTGTGAAAAAGATCTATTCTATTCTATTGTAGTTCTGTTTCTATGTGGGAATGATTTTATTCAAAAGCTGTGTTACTGGGCTGTTAGTCCTTCTTACACAACATAACAGGGAGTAGCCAGGAAAATAGATTCCTTTTCTTTCCAAGGACCCCGTAATGATTTACCAACCGTCCCTGCCACTCCATGTTGTGTACACACAGCAGCCCACGGTCCCCAGTGCCCCTTACTGGTGCACATCCCAGCAAAGGGACAAAGAGATCAGACCACAGCGGCAGCCTCTGAAGGAGAGCCTAAAGAAGACCCATCTTCATCACCCACATGTTTCCAGCTCTCTCCACCTGAAGGTGCTCAGGTCCCAGCCAGGTGAGAAACCACCTCTGCAGAGCCCAGAGTCTGGCACTGGAGGGTTTCATGCTGTGGGCAGACATGGGGACAAGTCACAGAACCACAGGATCACAGGCTGGTTGGGTTGTAGGAGCTCTGCAGATCCCAGCCCAGCCCTGCTCACACAGGGTCACAGAGCAGATCACACAGGTGGGTCCAGGGGGTTTGAATGTCTCAGAGCAGGAGACTCCACACCCGCTCTGGGCAGCCTGGGCCAGGCTCTGGCACCTCCCAGCAAACAAGTTTCTGCTCATGTGCACATGGAGCCTCCTGTGTTTCAGTCTGTGCCCGTTGCCCCTCACCCTGGCGTTGGGCACCATGAACAGAGTCTGGTCCATCCTCTGACACCCACCCTGAGCTATTGATCCATTGATCACATCCCTCTCAGCTTCTCTTTTCCAGCTCAGCAGCCCCAGTTCTCTCAGTGTCTCCTCATCACAAAGATGCTCCAGACCCCTCAGCATCTTTGTGTCCCTGCGCTGGACTCTCTCCAGTAATTCCTTGCCCTTCTTGAACTGGGGAGCCCAGAACTGGACCCAGTACAGCAGATGTGGCCTCCCCAGGGCAGAGCAGAGGGGGAGGAACCTCCCTCAACCTACTGGTCACACTTTTCCTCACACACCTCGGGTATCATTGGCTTCTTGGCCACAGGGCACATTGCTGGTTCATAGTCAAGCTGTTGTCAAACAGAACTCCATGCTGCTTTCCAGCAGCTCAACCCCCAACCTATATGGGGAAGAGAAGAGCACAGGCTGGTGTGAAGGGGTGCCAGAACTATGCAGGGAGCAGCCTCTTCAAACACGAATTGTGCCTTGGCTGCAGAGGAATGAAATCACAGCCCCATCCCCAGCTGAGCTGCTGCCAAAATGTGTCCCTGAGCTCCAGAAGTACAAAGCTGCACCAGTTGTTCTGGGTAGCAGTGACAAGAGCTGGCAGGGCCGTTGAGACCTCCTTCCATGGAAGCAGAGGTTGCAATGCTCCTGTGACAAGGGCCAAACCTCCCAACCCCCCCAGTACCCGGTAGGCTCCACTGGGGGGTCACACACAGCCAGGCCAAGGCCACGCAACCACCATGCATGAGGTGTCCCCTCTGCCTGGCTCAGGAACATGGTGTAGATGTGAGGAAAGCTAGACCTACAGGTCTTGGTATGAGGCCAAAAAATCCAAATCAAGGAAAGTTCTGAGGCCTGTGAAGAGAAATAGGGGGAACAGCAATGGGTAGGAAGGAGGTGGTGACACTTGGAGCCAGTTCTGCACCTATAAACCCAGATGCTGAGGAGACGTAAGAAGGCACTGCTTATCTGTGGGAGGTCCAAGCAGAGTGTCAGACAGACAGACAGCACACCTTCCACCGCTCACCCCAAACGCATTAGGAAGCATCTGGGTGAGCAGCATGTTCTGGTGCTGGACCAGTGCTCTGTGGTGTAGCAAAGTGCCATACAGGGGTCCCAAACTTGCCACAGAGTCTCCCCAGCTGAGTGAAGATGTCTCCAATGTGGGCATCTCCATCCATGCACAGCACCCAGTTCCCTTTGGAGACAATGGAAGCCACAGCACAGCCTGAGGTGGTCTGTGATCCTGCATCATCTCAGGTGAATCATGTCCTAAACTCTTCTGATCGTACTCACAACTGTGCCATCGACTATAAGAAGACCCCAAGACTGTTAGCTCGTATGTAGACACCTCCAAAACAGACACCCAAATTTTGTACTGTTGGAGCTGAGTCCCACATTAAAGGATGTACAGATTAACACCAAAACCCTCAGCTCAGCCATGGGATGCTCACAAGAATCCCATGTTTTAAGAGCAGAAGCCAGGGATGTTGGTGCTGCTCTAAGACTGTATCTTCTTTCTTTCCTGAGTTCAACCCACACCCGTCACTGCCCTGCCCAGGGACAATGCAGATATAATGAAATGTAGCTTTGGTATCCAGTTCAGTTTCTCTAAACAGATAAATAATACTAATAAATTAGAGGGCAGCACCTTCCAGAATATTATTTTTGTTTTAAACAGAGCTCCTGTTCTCGGAGACTGACAGATATTTTCTTCCTTCCTACTTGAAGCCATATCACAAAGGATTATCTTCTTGCTATTGCACCCTATAGACAAATTGTTTTCTTAATTTTTCACATGCCAGTGCCTGCAGTTCTCTTTGCATTATTATCAGATGATTCTCTGCAACTCAAGTGAAGGGTGTTCCCAGCCAGAAATTTATGTCTGTTTTTCCCTAAGAAAATGGTGGTTGGATGTTTTCCTGGTTGTCTGAGCTAGGAAAGAGCTGCTTTCATCACCAAAAGGGCCTATTCAGCCTGGACCGAGCACACAAGAGCATTTCCAGCTCAAGAATATTTTTAATTGGTTCCATTTCAAAAACTGGGCTGCACAGCTTTTGAAAGGGTCTTAATTCTTATTAATTTTCCCGATAGCAGACGTGGCCTTCTTTTGATGTGCAAATTTGAAACTATTTTTTTCCCCACTCAGCGTAGATAGGGATCTCTGGGAAATGAATATTATAGCAGTGCAGGGGGAAAGGAGGAATTGATCAGGAGGGACTTGCACAGTGTGAGTGTCAGGAGGAGAAGCAAGCACGAAGCAGCCAGGCAGAAGATGACTGATGGCTGTTTAGAAATACAAAGACGACAGCTCTAAGCACTGTGGTTTTTGACATGAGCTGGGGAGGGGGTGCATGGCTGTCCCCCACAGCACCCGGCGGTGCTGCAGGTGTCCCCTGCTGTCTGCTGGACACAGCCAGGCGTTGTTCACCTGTGACTCCTGCACACGCTAGCAGCTCCTGCACCCCGGCTGTCTGCCTGGTCCACCATCGGCGTGTCCTGCTCAAAGCTATGCTAAGGGCAGAAAGGTGGTCACTGTGTTTACCTGGAGCTGTACACTCACTCCTCACTGCCCAGTGTGGGGTAGAAAACACGCCATTTTAACCGTGGTTTTAATTCATCACTGTTTTAGTCACACTTCTGAGACCAAGGTTACAGAAGTGTCTCCTCTCGTCCTGTCTCAGCAAAGCCCTTCCAGGATGGAGCAGAGCTGTAGATCTGGGGGTTTATTCACCTGTGCTCTGGTTTTGCACTTGCTAATCTCCCTGCCTGCTTCTCTGGTCCGGTGGGAGTGGAAAGACCCAAGAGGCTGATGTGACCAAAGCCCTCCATCTCCTCCCACCCTTCACTCTTATCTTCATGCACACAGAGGTCCCCAGCCCCATCTAGCCCTCAGATGTGGCGTGTCTTCAGGCAATGCTCTCATCACCATCGCAGGGCTCTCAAGAACCCAGAGGCCACCAGGCTCAGCAGAGTCCTATAAGCAAAACCAGTTTGCTGGTTATCCAGGAGGGGTTGTCTACAGAAGGTAGAACCTCTCCATGACACAGAGGTCATCTGGTGGTGGGGTGCTCAGAGAAAACCTGTTCTTGTCTAATTTTTCACAAGCACTGAGAAGCATCCAGAAGCATCAGGGAGTTCAGATCAGCACCACCTGAGCAATGACAGCCTGGGCTCTGCCTGTGCAAAGCTCAGGTTGTCAGACCAAGGAGCAACCTTCTTCCTGATGTGCTCCTTGACCTTGTTTCATGCATCCTTGGTGCTGCCGGGAGGACATCTCTGGCTGAGCTGTGGCACCTTCCACTGCACCGTGAGCACCCGGCATGTCACCAAGAGGCCACGGAGGAAGGGTGCTGGTTCCCTGCAGTGTCACAAGAAAGGAAATGGATGGTGTCAAGGTGAGCCAGCTGTGCTACACACTAACATGTGGTGTGGGTTTGCACTTGCATGAGCCTTCTCTTTCCTCCATGCTCTGGAAGCCCTTACACATAAACTCACCTGAACTTGTGTCTGCATGACCTGGAGGTGAAGCAGATCTGAAATCTGGCAACTACTGACGTTCGGGCAGGAGCACAGACACAAGCAGGGAGGTGCCCTCAAGGCCGTGAGGGGCTGACAAGCTTCTGGGAGATGTGTCTGTGCCCAAACCTTCGGGCTGCTGCAGCCTTTCCCCAAGGAAATGGCCAGCAGATACATTTTGGCTTCCAAATGAAGCTTAGCTGAAACAATACCTTCAGCAGTCAAAAGCTAACGGGAAATTTCAGTTTTTGTCACTTCTTCGGAAGAAAGAAAGGTCTTTTTCTAGGAAGGAAAAAAAAAAATAATAAAACTAATATAGAGACAATGTATCACCATTTCCAAACCTGGGAAAGGAAAGAAAGGATGAGTATGTCAGAGATGTCATTGCAAAGAATAAAAAATTAAAAAAAAAAAAAAAAGGCAACAGAAATCTCTCAAGTGATCTTCCAAACACTCATTAGCAATTTATTTCTCTTTCTTTTACTGGCTGAGTAGATTAATATGCTGTTGTCAATAAATTAAAATAGTTGTACAACATTCCATATGGGACCATCGTTACCTTTTTCTTGTACTTCGTTGTAACTGTTTATTACCAGCCTGCATCTGTATGGACCCCATGGGCTCTGCATTCACTGCATTGCACGTTCATTTGACTCTCACCAGCCCCCTCACACCCATCCCAGGTTTTGTTCACTGCAGGGTACAGCTCCTCACTTCACAGGTATAACCTACTTTCTAGAAATAAAACCTCACATTTAGCAATATTAAAATGCATGTTCACTGCAGCCCCTATTGTCAAGTAATTCAGATCATTCTGTGAAAACTGACTTGTCCCTGTGCACCAATTTGTGTCATCTGAAAAATTCATGCGATGATTTAATATATGCTTGATTCTGGATCACTGACAGGGATTAAGACTTTCACAGCACCCTCCCAGGAACTCGTACCAACTTTGCAGAAGTTTATGACCTTTTGGGGACATTATATCCCTAGAAAACTATCTCAGCGAGGAGACTCAAAGATATCAAAGGACTATATATCAGGCTGACCAGAAAAAAAGAAAAGCAATACGCAATTTGGGAAAGGTATACCCAACTTGACTATGAAAATTACTTCTGTCAGTTTTGCCCAGTATGAATGAGGGGCCCAAAATGGCACAGAAGCCATCCTCGGTGAAACTCAGTGCTCACAGAAATGTCGAAAGAATGCCACTTAAAATTCATACTGTACAGTAAAATGATAAATCGAGAGCAATGCAATGGAGCTAGCACGGAGAATTCAAGCTTGACCATAATATGGAACTTATGTAGAAAATAAAGGAGACGATAATAAATGTGAAATGGAAAGAATTAATTTTTTGGTTCAGAAGTTTTGCTTTAGTACAAAACAGAGATGCCCGGTATATCTCAAAAGAAGTTTTACCTAATCCCACTCTGGAGTCAGTCCACTCCGCTGGGCTGTCTGCATGGGCACTTCCATGGCTCTGCAAGAGCTTTGCACATACGGGAAGGAAATCCTGGAAGCCCAGGCAGGTGATGGGCATTTCCAATGCATTTTCCCCAAACCAGAACCCAACCCAGCAGAGACAACTGGCTGACCACTGGGCTCAGAGAGACGGGCAACTGATAGGGTGGAACTAAAAGGCAGCATGGAAAGGTTACAGCAGGAGAGAGGGACCTGCTCTTTCCAAGACAGTTGGAAGGGCTTTCCCCATCCACTTTACCCTATCCCCACACTGGATGCCAGCACAGCTGAGATCTGGCTACACACACCCGCATAAAGAAAAGGAAAGAGTGTTTCTAGCACACACTTTACTCCATTGCATCTGATAGACCACCCCCAAAAAGGACATTTCTATCAAGCTACGCTGGTAACCTGTGGGTGGAAGTACAACAGAGTGGCAGAGGAGCAAGATGCTTCTGATGTTAGGAAGAAAACCATCTTCCCTCCTTGCCAGAAGACATGACCATCATCAAGTACCACCCCCCTCCAGCCCCCAGTGGGTCATCGTCTCTCAGTTGAAGGCAAAGAAAGCCACCAAGCACCGCCAGTGGGGTCATGCTCTGCAAGGATAGAGGAGGTGGAGCCCTGGCCATGGTGATCTGGATGTGGGGGTTCCCCAGGGCTGGCCGCAGGGCTAGGGAGAGCCAAGGGCAATGGCCAGGCTGCAGATGCTGAAGTTGGCTGGAACAAGTCTTCTTGGCCAGGCTCATACTGAAGGAAGATGGGTTTGGTTCCCAAGGAGGAGGCAGAAGAATTTCTTGCCAAACCTGACATTGTGTTATTTCTTGATGTGACAGCATCATCAGTGGGGATAACCATGAGAGCAGACAGGGAGGAAAACCCATCAGAGGGTCATGGTTAGTCCCTCACACCTTCCATGCCTTCCCCTCTTGGGTGGGCCTGGAGTAGATTTTAAGGTTCTGCATTTTATTGTTATAAACCAGATTTTATGCAGTTAAAATCCCCTGAATTTACTCGCTGTGAATGATGAAATGCAGGAGCTTTGTTTGCATTTTGGCATCTCTCAGCAGCAGATTTCCCTGGCAACTTTGATGTGATGTCTGTGCAAGTTATTCAGAGTGGATTTTAGCACACAGAGAGGAGGTAAAGTCATCTTTGACCAAATGTCTTTAATCAGGGTTACTGAGAACGATAACAAAATCAGCTCAGTTTCTCCTGATAGCAACTCAGCCTGGGTTGTTGCAAGCATGGAAAGCGGAGGAGTGGCAAATTTATGAGGAAAGTTATACCTTAGGATGAGACACTGAAAGCAGCAATTGTTCAGCTATTGATCTCCCACCAAAATATGTGAGAGTAGACTAAGCCCAGAGCAGGCTCAGTGTCCAGAGCAGATATTTTCACCCAAAAGTTGTTGGGCCCCCACTAAAGCTCCACTGCTCTCCCCAGGAGTGGGTAAGTAGGATGCTTGTGGGAAGGCTCAGTTCTGAACTGGTTGAGTGGGGAAAACACAGCTCAGGTGCATCCATGGGAAAAGACTCGTCCTTTTAAATACAAAAAACCATGAAAACTATAACTCTGGATTTATTACTTCATTGAGAACAGTGAGAAGAAAGGAGAGGAAGCTACCACTAATAAGCATTTTAAACATTCCTATATCTTAACTGAAGATATAAGAGTGAAAAATTTATCAGGAATGTCCTGTTCCCAATGTTTAGTTAGGCATTGGCATATAATATGCATTAAAGATCTGTATATTTAACCACTGCACAGAAAACTCAATATGCCTGGAATATAACCTGCCTGTGTGAACAGCACATTCATGGCACATCTTCCATCAGCTCCTCGTCCCGTCCCCTGCACATCACCAATTGCAATGGGAGGAACTGTGGCTGCTGAGGGAAACCATCTGGCACAACCGACCTGTGACCAAAGGGGCTTGGGTGGCTCCAGGGACCCACAGCACAGCAAAGAGAGACCACCAGCAAAGTACTCCAGAGAGACACTTGGAGGTTTGCAAAGCGTGAATGTGTGTCATTCCATAAAGCTCGAGGGCATACTCAGGGAAATAAGTGATCTGAAAGATGTAAATACATATCAGCATTTTCAAGAAGAAATACAATTTGTGAAATCAAAAATCCTCACCTGGAAAAATGTTTCTCACCTGTGTGGTGCATTCACCACCCATAGTAAATGTTCCAGACCACAATGAACTACTTTAGGGCAGCAAAAAATTGAGAGGAATGGGCAAATAACAAGCCCATGTCATAAAAACTTAACCTGAACAAGACAGATGGAAACCACCTGATATTTTGAGGCCAAGGGGCTAGAGGGCAGAATTACTTTCTAACACTTGGTTTGCCCTCTTTCAGCAGTATGTCCTAGCAGAGGAACTCTACGCAAGGGCTTTGGTGGTTTCTTTTTAATTTCATATACCCCTGCTTTTTGGGTGGGCAAGTCAAGAGGGACCTGATTTTCAGAAAGTGTCAAGCCCTTACCCCTGAACTTTAATCCCTTTTGAGTCACTAAAGCAGCCGGAGCATCTCACCACTTGTAACAACCTTGGCGTGAGGCCACAGCTGAGGCCTGAATGGATTTTTAAAAGACAAATCCTCTGGCAGAGGAGCGAGTGTGGAAATGAAAAATGACACGTATTGCTGGAGCCAGGCCACGTCAGACGACTTTTACAACAAAGCCTGTAAAGAAAGTGTGAGGGTTTTTTCCACTTTTTTCTGGATATTTGCTGGCAGAAACAGTTTGCCAAGCGACTCTGTGCCACCACCCAGGGACCTGATGGGACAACCCCTGGCTGCCCTCAACATCCCATGGACAAGGGAGACCATTCTTCAAGTACAGCCATAAAAATGTCTTTGCCATCAATAGGCATGGTGTGCTGGAGTTTATTCTCATTTGCAGCAGTTAGCCTTTCTGTTGGGATGACACGGGTTTGAACAAATACACACCAGGGTCCCTGGATTTCTCAAGCAGCTGCCATGTAAACAACACTAATGGAGCATGAACGTCCCTGGAAGGAGAACTCTGGGCCCACCGCAGCCACTCAGCCCTCCTGCCTGGAGCAGATGGGAACCCTGGAGCTCCCAGACGTGTCTCCAGGCGAGATGTGGAAGGGGTCAACCATATTGTGGAGTTTTCCTGTAGGCAAAGTGTGTTTGGGGCCTCCAGCACCCAAAAGTGCCATGAGCAGGCACACAATGCATCAGTGCAGCCCCGCGACAGCAGGAGCTGGAGGGGCCGTGGGATCACACAGGGAACATAAAACTCAAACACCCTTTTTATTTCCTCGGTCTGGAGAAGACACGTGTGCTCTTAACACCCATGCGCTTCTCCAGGGAATTCTCCAAGGAAAAATAAGGATTCATTTAAAGAAGAAAATACCAAGTAAAAACAAACATGTAGGGCTTAGATTCAACTTGAAAGTGATACCGCGGGCTGAACAGACTGACGCTTCTGTAAAGTAACCGTGGAGTTCGACGTGTGCTTGACTAATGGTAGCACTGGGCAAATGCTGCACCAGGGTGAGGTTGTCACAGCTCGTGTGCTTCACCCATCCCAGCAGCCAGGTTTAAAACATGTATTTTTGGTAATGCAGATGCAGATTCCATCTCTTAAATCTTTAAGGCTTATCAAAGGGGTTTTTTTCCATTTTCAGCCCTGTATATTCTTAACCACTGAGATCTTCTTATGTATAATAAACACAAAAATGCTTCTCTTCCCAGCTTTGCTGCTAAAGCCAAGATGATTATAAAGCTAAATCCTCAGCATATGGCATGGGTGCTGTACTTGCAAACTTCTCACTGTGTCTGGCACCAAAGGGCGAGTTAACCCTTAGCAGGCAAATAGTGCTGTCCCGTATACTTACCTGTGCCAGGGGTGGTACTGGGGGAAATGGGCTGACCACAGTGTGCAGCACAGGGTTGTGGGACCCACGCACACACAGGGCTGCTGACAACTTCTCCTGCACAGACTCACACACAGGAATCACCTCGACAAGCAGCTCCCCAATATGGGGTGATTAACGGGAGGAAAGGGAGGCAGAGGGACAGAGGCAGGGAAAGATATAGGTAATCCCAGGGCCTGCGTTACTCCAAAATTTTCATCCTGCCTCTCCCAAAGCTGGTGCAGCCTGGAGACATGCGAGGCTGGAGCACTGTCCACCGGGCGGTGGGGTGATACTCAGCTCAGGACACTGCCAGCATTTGATAGAGCCTGGGAGGAGATGAGCAAATGGGTCTGTCCAAGGAGAAGCAAGATCTTGCTGATAAGTACAGAGAAGGCTGGTGCACAGGCACCGTCCCATCGAATAGGATGCAACCACAGGAAGCTGAGCACCTCCAAGCCCAAATCAGGTGTGCCAGGGGTTATCCCAAGGCACTTCAAAGATGTTCCTTACTGAAACCAGCTTCTAAAACCAGGGTCACCCCAACAATGAAAGGCTCAGCTGTCTCCTCCACAGGCAGAGGTGGACAGCAAGAGAACCTCAACCACTGGCTTCACCCAAACAGGGTGCAGAGACACAACCGGACAGTGTGCGGTGAGGTCACAGACTCTGCAGATGGGGAAAGCCTGAGACACTGCGGTGCTGAACACAACTCGAAGGGGTCAAAAAGAGCTGCTAATCAGGGATGCGTTTGATATGAAATTCAGCTGCAGGAAGGGCCCAGCCAGCTTCAGCCTTGGTTCACAGACACATCTTTCCATCAGGTGGGATAACAGCCCCACTGTGTGGCTCCAGTGAGCTCAAGTGTATCATACACAGTGCAGGAGTGCTGGCAGAGACTGTGAGCTTTACAGGAGAGCAGGGGACAAAGTCAGAGCATCATTCAGAGGGGAGCCTGAAAGACAGAAGAAGGCAAGGCAGTTTTCTTTTGTGTTTGAATACAGTTTTTTCCATATCATTTCCAGTTTTCTGTGAACTTCTTGCATATCTCAGGTTTGTTTTTTTTTTCCAATGAAGTGGAAAATTCCTGGTTTTTTAACATCTTTCACCCACTAGTTGGACTTGAGAAATACTTGAGAGTATTGATACCATCAGAAAGAGATGGGGGTCCACAGATCCTTCAAAAATAGCTGAAGTGCCTTCCCACTTTACCTTGCAAAGATAAGAAAAGTGATGCTGGTCCCTAGAGTTAGTTCTGATGGTACTGCAGAGGGACATCTCTAGCTGCTGAGGACGCTGAGATGCCAGTGGGCAACTGTTCACAGCCTGAGTGTCTTCTGGTTCACGGGCTACTCTCACATATGAGAAAAGGAGGATAAGGCTGCACTTGAGAGACAGCTCAGGAAGATAACAGGAGAAAACCATGTCTAGAAAGAGATCTGGGGGAGAGGAGGGGAGTGTGATGCACCATGGCACAAAGGTCATCAACAGTGATCCATCCTGGTCCTGAGTGCCTGAGACTGACAGAACGATGCCAGCAAGAATAATGCCTCCACGCTCCGCTTGTGGGTGCAGCAAATCATGGGTGCTAGATGAGGCCGAGTATATGCACCGTGAGTAACAACACTACCTTAACTCACCTGCTGTATGAACAACACTCGGCATTGCAATCAGTGATAAGATCAGTTGCAAAACAGCAGAATGGACAGTTCAGCAAGTGCTCCAAAGCTGGGGAGGGGACTTTCTCCATAATCTGGTAAATCTCACGTAGGTGTCTGCTTAAGAGAAAGGCATAAGGAAGCCAGAGCAGGTTTCTAGGTGCCCAGACACAGGGGAGTTTAAGTATCTCCCACAAATTAACAATATTGTGAATGGATGGGGGCAGAGATTGAGTTTAGACGTGTACCACTGCGAATATACTGTGGTCAAAACCCAGTCCTCCCTCTTTGTGCATGACTTTCTGAAGAACAAAATGGAGAACAAAGTTACAGCATTGAGCAGCGTCAGCATCAGGCGGTTTACATGCTTGATTTGCAAGGAGAAAAACTTCAGCCCAAAGTCACTATTGAGGCTCCGCCTATTGCAGTCATTAATGATGAAACGGATGGTTGCACAGGTTCAAATGTGCATTTTTGATCACATCTCAAAGAAAGGGTATGTGTGGTCAGCTGAAGTTGTTATCTGTCAGAAGCTCACACACGGCACCATAAATCAAGCAGTCTTGAAGGCAGTTCAGAGACAGGGAAAAAAGTATTCTTCATTTTCAAAAGCGGAGGCTGCATATCTTAAAAAAAAAAAAGAGCTTTTGCTTTGGTCCCTTTGGGATCCTTTAGCACTCTGTTCACTGCACATGTTTAGTGCATATCATCAATATATCACCTAGATGAGTGCTTCAGACAGCTCTTTGAACAGTGGACACATTTTGTTCCACAAGTTTCTTTCAAATATATTTTAACCATAGACAAGGATTTAGATACACAGACGGCTCACAGGTTCCCTCCCTTGCTGTCGCTCACCCCTCCACAGCTCCTGCCCCGTGAGCCCGGTGTAATGCACCATGGCACAAAGGTCATCAACAGTGATCCATCCTGGTCCTGAGTGCCTGAGACTGACAGAACGATGCCAGCAAGAATAATGCCTCCACGCTCCGCTTACACAGCTGCCCATCTTCTCAGATGAGATGTACTCCCTCGTTATCGGGTACTTTAAGTATCTCAGAGAACAGGCAGTCCTGGAGAACTGCTGTCTTGGAGACGATGGAGGAAGTGCTGAGATATCTGGAAATCAATTCTCTGACTCTGGAAGAAGATTTCAATAAGAATCTTTTACAGGTAATTTGTCACTTGGTAAAGAAACATCCAGTTCAATGATTTCAAAGGAGCCATTAATATCTCAAAGAGGGGAAAAAATATGAAACACCTTGTGGATGGAAACAGAGGTCACTCGGGCATCCACTTTCTAAAGGGTGACAGAGTGTTCAGTCCAAACAGAGTTGCTTTTATGTCTCACAATATTATGTATTAGAGCTTTGTTCCTAATTACATTGCCAGCACTCCTCCTGCCGAGCCGGCTGTCTGCGCCGGCAGCCCTGCTCCTCTTCAGAGCCACAGCATCAGCAGTCATCTCCTTCGACCTCCAATGAGAGACCATATTTACAGCAAATATCCACTGAAATGTTATAAAGAGGCTGTGGTAAACCATCAGGCACCAAATACAGCAGCTCATCCTGTGGTGTCCATGAAAGATGACCTGAGCCAGAACACAGCTCATGGACATCGGTATTTTCTATTGCAGCTGTGACCATGACTTAGTACTCCATAATCACTCTTTAAAAATCAACTATATTAATAATGAAATCATCTTGCCTCCCAAACAGGGAGGAAAACAATGCAATGGACAATCTTGCAAACTGGCTTGGAAGAGAAATGTGAGCCCAAATGCTATAAAATTATGAGGCAAGGAGAGAAGACAGTGTGTAGCTCTTGGGGTGTCAGGTAGGAACAGCAAAAGGAGATCTGTAAATCACAGGGAGGTAACCGCCAAGCAAACCCAGGAGAAGAGCGTGTTGGTGAGTCATGGTGACAAGAGGACTCCGAAACTAACTGAAGGCAAAGGAAGGTCATTTGTAAATGTCAGATGGGTCATCTATGTCAGTAACATATCTTGGGTCGCCTCTTTGAAAACCTCATAGAAAACAGTAAATTACCTGATCAATAGAAAATGCAGTTTCATCACTGTATACATCCATGGTTCAGCCTTACCTTGGCTTCTGCATGCAGTTTTGTTCTCATCTCAGACATATGCTAGAGCTGGGAAAACATCAGAAGAGGACAAGAGGGCGATCAGAGATCTGGAATGGCTTTCGTATGGGGAAAACTGGAGGACGGGACTCAACAGCATAGAAAAGAGATTGCTGTAATGGACATGTGAAAGAAGTCAACAAAATCGTGAGAGCCCTGAGAGGATGTGTAGGGCTCAGCTTTTCATTTGTCTTCCTACAGAAGGACAAAAGACATCAAATTAAACTAGCAAGAATAAAGATGAAAGCAAACAAAAAAGGCCTTATTCTTCATGCACCAGGCAATAAACTTGCTGACCTCATCAAGGAGAGTCACAAGTTCTAAAATCTTGCATAGGCTCAAGGGAAAAATGGAAAAGGATTTGTGGGAGAGATCATGGTCTCACTAAAGGCTTGTAGAGGCTATCAGATAAGGTCCTCACAGATAAACATCTGCCCAAAAGGCAGGAAGCAAAGGACTGGATTGCAAGGAGGTGGCTTTTTGAAGGGATCTCTGCTTAAGGTAGGAAGGACACTTATGCATGGTCTGTGAAGGAAATTAATGGAAACAAAGCAATTTGCTGAACTGAGTTACTGAAGGCAGTAAAGGCAAAGGTTGTCTGCGGAGAGTTTCAGGAGAAGCTCATAATATTGAGAGAGTGGATGACAAAATGGCAGATGGAATTCAATACAGATAAATATAAAGTGATGCACATGGGAAAAACAAATCTTAACTTCAGATATACCAAAATGGGCTCTGAAAAATTACCACTCAGGAATGAGAATTGGAGTTATAATGTACAGTTCTGTGAAAATGTCAGTGCAGCTCTCTGCCTTGGTCAAAAAATAAGAAAATTGAAGGTTGGGAACAAAACAGAAACTGTCCTTGTAAAAACTGAGATTCACCTGCAAGTAAAAATATCATAGTCTTGTCTGGTCCCCCCCCAGCTGGAAATGGCACATGACAAAGGCAGAGAACTCATTAAGAGCAATAAAAAAGAAGGAAAAAACAGAGAGCTATTAAAGAGAGGTCAAAGGGAGTCCTCAAGGCACAGGCTGTTGGAGCTGAGAAAAACATCTCTCCAGGCTGACACAGCTCTCAGTGGTCCCTGAGCACTGACCGCTGCTCACGCTGCAGCGCCGGGCGAGCAGATCCAGGACAGGACTCCTCTGGGACAATGGTGCGTGGCCAGCCCGGGAATTGGGGTGTGGAGATACCAGGGATGCACGAGCACGTGGGTCCAGGTGGCCATCAAGGTCTCGTTTCAGGCTTTGCCCTTGTGCCTCTTGATTTCAACTTTTGCTGAGGATGCCCCAGCTGTGTTTTTCATGGGCTGTTTTAATGGGCACTCACTAAGAAGTTCATGTTCTGCCACAGACTGCAGGTCTCTGTTTTTCATCTTTTTTTATTTGTTTCAGTTGTGGATCCAGCCTGGAGCCTGGGTTCTTCAAACATTATACAGGTCAAGGCTTATGGAGCTCTTCACCATCAAGGTTGACCTCTTCCTCCTTCTGTTTCCTCACCTTTAACCTAATACTCCTTTGGAAGGACCTTCCTTCTTGTTTCTTAGCAACTTTGGGATCTAGTAAGTTTTCTTTCACATCTTCAGGCAACTTGATCCCCTGCTCTTGCTGACTCCTTCAGAAACTCCCAGGAGTTCCTAAGGTAGGGCTTCCCTTCACAAAAGCCTTGTTGAATTTTCCCATAAATCATGTCTCGTTTATATGCTCCCCAATTCCCCTCCATACTACAGTTTTACCTCATTTGGACATCAGTTTTAATAATCTGCTGTTCCTGGACCTGCTCAGAAGCACTTTTTAAAATCAAGGGCTCACTACTTTCTTTCCCTCTGATAGTGAGAAAATTTTAAGTGAGAGGTTTCACAGTAGACTTAGTACAGTTAATAGTTTAGCTATTTCATCCTTGAATTCCTTTAGAGCTCTTGACTGAATACCATCCGGTACAACTGAACTGTTACCGTTTATTTTGTCAAGTTGTTTTATAACTTCATCTACTGCAACATCACATTGAGACACATTTTCTGACTCGTCCCCCATAGAGAAGGGTTCCGGGCTGGGGACTCCTGTAAGCTCCTCCACAGAGAGACAACATTTGCTGAGCTTCTCCACTGCAGATTTATCCTCTTCGTTTGGTGCTCTTGCATCTGGAGTATTAGCTGGCCCTGGAGCTGCTCTCACAGGCTTGCTGCTCAGATGTGTTTGACAAAGAGAATACCATGGGCATGCAATGCCTGGGCTACCAGCAGGCACTGGGGGGATGAAGTTGGCCCTACAGGTAGTGTGGATGATGCTATTGGGAAGGTCTCACCCAATAAGCAGTAAACCTGATATTTTGAAAGACAAAAGTAAGTGTGTGCGTGGCCCGTGGTGGCTGTGCTGCCCCTGCCAGCCCATGTGTGCTACCTGTGCCATGGGACTGCTCACAGGTTTGTCCCACAGCCCTCATGGGACAGTTCTCCTGACTGAGTAGCCAGGGACCAGCAAACCATGCCACTACCAACCACCCTAATCTGATGTCAGCCATTTCTGCAGCCTGCCTTCCCCACCTGCAACACCGACTGTCACCTAAGGGCTAGTATGGATCCTGCAGGACAGGGTAGACAAGTCTTCGTGTAGATGCAACATATAAGTGATGCCAAGGACTGGTAATAAACAAATACCAGAAAGGTCTTAGGGGATGGGCATCATGCAGCACGGATAAGTGTGCATGCAACAGGTTTGGATGCCTCAGCCAGGCACTGCAGAAACAGAGGGGAGTTGTGTGAGTGCAACGTGTGTGCAGGACACAAGAACTTGTCTGGTTCCTCACCCCCAGGAAAGATCAATCACAGATACCTTCCTCAGAAATAAACCTTCCTCCTCCTCCTTCTCTTTTCACATTCCCCCCAACAGTCATTCCCCCACCACCAGCCAGAACCTGCCTTGCACCAAGTGGCTGATTTTGGAAGGACTTCACTAAACACCAGGGCATCAAGCAACCTCTACTTCAGCTTCTTCCCTCACCCCATTCCTAAACTCACCCCACCATTGTCATAGGGCAGACAAACAAGGCAAAAGATCATTGAGACTGCCAGCCCCCACTTTGTCACCATCAGAAACAGGACGTATCCCTTCCTCTAGCTCTAGGTTGGTGGTCGCTGTGTCCCAAGGTCCATTTGGCCATGCCAGCACTGCTTTCTCCTGCTCCCGGCCATGCCCAGTGAGCAGCACATCACCTTGCTGTCCACCAGGCCGCTCCATGCCCTCCCTCCATCCTCTTCTCCTGCAAGAGCCTCAGCTGTGCTCCCAAAATCTCCCTTCACCTGGCCCAGGGCTGCAAGTTCCTCCCCAGCCCCTCAGAGCTCAGAGCCGCAGCCTTTCTCCAGTGACTCTAATTCAATTATAGTCTCTTCAAATATTTCAGTTAGGCTTTGAACTGTTCGTTGAAATTTCTATCTAGCAAAAACCGGATTTTCTTCTCTATTATAAGCACTTCCTACGTATGAGAATGAGTTTCCACTACATTAGCATTCTGGTCACTGTGTCACCACATACAAAAGGTGCCACCACTTTTTTAATGCTTTTCCCCCTGCCATAGAGGGTGAAGCAGCTCCAGTTTCTCCTTGGAGTGTGCTCTGTGCAGAGCTTTGCAAGAAAACCATGACCGTCAACAATTATGATCCATAACCACAGTATTTAATACATGATTTTTTCCAGCCCCATTTTTTCCCTCAGACTCTGCAGTCCAGGTGCACAGGAGCCGGTAATGCCATGTGCTTCTGGAAGAATTGGTCCTGCCACAGAGAAACATCTTCTGTCTGCTTTACAAATGAGGACCATAAAGAGTTTTGTGCAGCTCTCCCTCCCAGCTGTTTGCTTGGACTCCGAGCAGATGATTGAGTCAGGTAAAAACAGCCTCTGTCTGGGCAGGATTGGTCCGAGGGGGCAGGATGCCAACAAAGGCACAAGATGAACGTGGAAAGGAACATGTTCTGCTATAAAATTCCCTTGGCTCTAGCCAGGTTGGATGTGTAAATCTGCTGGTTTATAGAAGACATTTTTCTTCACATTGCTTTGGCTGTCTAGGTAAAACCCGTGTGAAGTTGCATCAGGGAAGAGGATGCACTTTGAGATAGATTTCCTGCTCTACTCAAGCTCACTTGAGAGTTTGGCCAAAGCTTCTCTGCCTGCAAGTGGTGAATGGTGTGCAAATTGCAAGTGGGCAGAGAGAGACCTGCACGGGGCAAGGCAGCAAATATTAATTACAAGGGGTAACTGTCTTATCCCCTTTTGTGGGTCTATATATAAGCCATAGGGGTTGGCTTTGGGTGCTGGATACAAGGTTTGGATCTTAGAGATGGCATGTGGGGAGGGTCCTGTGGGATTTGAACCCTGGCAGGTGCTGTTTCCCCGTGTCACACCTTCATGCTCTTCTACAGGTTAGTCTGCTCTCTACCATCAGGTGATGATACAAAACAAAGGTCAATGTTCTGGAAACATTGGAAACATTAGTCTTTAAGGCAAAGAAAGGCTGGTATCCTGGAGCTGCACTCAGTCATGGCTTCATATTGAACCGTACGGTCACTTGTCCCAGGAGCAAGAGGCACGTCGCTCCTTGCCAACCTGCAGCTTGATGTGGACATCTAAAGCAAAGCCCAGCTGAACCTATTTGCCACTTTGGTTCATCGACTTGATGCTGCTCTATATCCTGTTGCTTCTGCAGGAGAAAAATCCTCTAAGTCTCTAGGTAAATAGGACCTGCTGGCTTTTCATAACGCATTTGCAGCTGAGTGCTCTGCAGATGCTGAGCGTGGTCCTGGCGTTGTGCAGAGCAAACTTGCCATCTAGTGGGTGAGAGCATCTCTGCAGGGGTGGCTCTGGTCTATCTGCCTGCAACAGTCTGGAGTGGGATTTACTTCTAATGGGTATCATCTAAAAGGGAGAGCTTCCACTTATCCTGGCCTTGGGGGTGAGAAGAGAACCCTCCCACAGTGACTGATGCAACCCCTCTGCATCTTCTAATTGCAAAGAGGCTGGATGCCCAGTTTGAACTCCAAGCTTGCTTTTAGTCCAGTAATATTAGGCAAGATGGATCCTGTGTGCATGGCCACAGGCAATGAAAGGCCACAGGATACCGTCCTGGGGATTTACCGTCTGTTTGTGGTTTTCGTTTGGGTTCTGTGGCTGCAACTGGAACTCCAGTGGCTGCAGAGATTTTCTTACTGCTTCCTGATTGCCATATTATTCATTGTTCTAATTAAAGCAAGAACTCTGCATATTTCCAATACCCATTATATGCATCCCCTGCAGGTAAATGGATTTTTAAAAAAAAAAAAAAAAAAAAAGCAAGCAAGAAAGAAAGGAAAAAAAAAAATCCACAAACTTTTTTCTTCTGGCAGCTCCAACAAATTAGCAGTGCACAAAGTGCGTTTTCCTGCAGTGTTTTCATGGGCCCCCTCCATTAACCGCCCACAAATGTGCTCAGACTATAACGTCATGGGGTGGTGGCTGCTTCACAGCTGTATCTTCTGTTGACTACCCCATTTTTGGGACGATTTAGCAGATGCTACAATCTACTGTGTCTTGGTACAGCAAGCATCAGAAACTCTCCAGGAAGAGCGAGCGCATCCTCTGAACTGAGCAGTGATGCAGGGGGCAGGATCTCTCTGGCCACCCCTGGTCCTGTGGAGCAATGAGCCGGTTTTGGTTGCAGAAGTGCCATGGGGCCACAGCAAAGGCAGGATTTTATCACTCAAGAAGTTGTGCAAGGTTTCGTTAGCAGTAACACACACAAATCAGGAGTCACTGAGCGGAGAGATGCTCTCAGCTGCAAACTCCGGGGCCATTTGCGCTCCATAAAATGTAAAGGCAAGTTCAAAGAGCGATGCAGAGCAGAGTAACAGAAATCCTTCTCACACTGCAAGCTTGAAGAAATATGTTGCATGTCAGGTTACTATTGGCTTTCACCTATCATAAAAATAACTCCTGAAAATCATTTAAACATTTTTATTAGAGTTGCTGAAAGAATGGGGGGAAAAAAACAGTTAATGCATTGGAATATTAAGCAATAAGGCTCTTCATTTGATGGCAACTATTATTCTCATTCTCTTGAGCCCTAAAGAGGTTTTATGGCCAAGAACCTTCTGTTTGACAGTCTTTAAGACGTTAAATTATTAAATGTGAACCGATTTCAAGCAGGGTTAAGAGAATGCTGAGAATTAGCAGTACAAGTAAGCAAGCAGTGAGAGGCTTTAATGGTGAAAGGTGCTTGTCCTCCTTGGACACAGGGAGCAGAGCCTACAAATGAGGAAGGTGGGAGCTCCCAGGGTCTTTGCTGGCCTAAACCAGTGCCCTACACATCTTCATTTATGGACTGATCCATCTCCATCTCTCCACAACAGGAGGGGTGTAGGATCCAGGGCTGTTTCCAGTGATGGGATCACTGGTGCGCCTCAGTTTCCCTATCCCAAGCACCCAAGCTGGTTTGCATTGTGGGTGTTTGCACGTGAAACTGATCCCAGGCATGACGGGTGTTCCGAGGGGAAATGGAGCATTTAAAGTCAAGGCATAATTCTTATTTCTATTTTCTTTTTTTCACTCTTTCCAATCTGTTTGGTCATTTTCACCCCTGTGACTGAGTTGTCATTAACATCCTTTTATTTTCCCTCTTTTTTGGTTTGTTTTTGGTTGGTTTGTCTCACAGGGAGAAGTGGAGACACATGCAGCTTCCATTATCTCACCCACCAGTGGAGAACACAGAGTTTTTTTGTCTGCATTTTTCTAGATCTCCTTTCCCCCCAGGAAGGCCAGGCAGCACCTCTTTGTTTCTTTGTTTCCTCTCCATTTACTGATAATTCCCTATGTTGATCAAAAGGATTTAATATTTGCTTCTATTCGTCATCCCTTTTCCCACAGATCAGCTTAATTCTTTTCATACCTAACAAAAAAATCTTTATTTCTTTTTATTATTTTATTCCATGCTCTTGTTTATTACCAAATATTTGCTTCCATTATTTTTTTATTCTAATTTCCACAGTTTTTCTAATTGATTCTCTATTTTATTTCCTCATCTTCTTCATACTTTCTCACTTGTTTCAATGAAGCATGGTGGAATTTTTTATTCTTTTTTTTAAAATTTTTTTTTTTCCTCAGATTTTCACCTTTTTTGCTTCACTTTTTCCCTGAGGTAAAGCGAAGGGATTTTCTCCTCATTTCTCCCCATTGGGGTCAGAAACCAGGGCATTTTCCCTGCGCTGCTGCTCCCTGTGTGTCGTCTTCCTGCAGCACAGCAGGGCAGCAACACCATCTCATTTCTTAGTATTTTCCCCCTGATGGACAGAATGATGGCAAATATTGTTTCTCATTTCTTTCCCATCATTTTTCATCTTTTTGTTGTTGTTGTTATGTGATCCCTCTGGCGGAACAACATGGCATTGGCTTCCTCTTGTTTTTCTTTTCTTTTTTTCTTTAATTTTCTATCCAGTTTCTCATGTCACCCAAGGAGTGACAGGTTTTCTTAGCTCCTGCTTGGGAGGATGAGTTGTCTTTTTCTTTTCTTTTCTTTTCTTTTCTTTTCTTTTCTTTTCTTTTCTTTTCTTTTCTTTTCTTTTCTTTTCTTTTTTTCTTTTCTTTTCTTTTCTTTCTTTTCTTTTCTTTTCTTTTTTTCTTTTTTTCTTCCTTTTCCTTCTCTTCTCTTCTCTTCTCCTCTTCTCTTCTCTTCTTCTCTTCTCTTCTTCTCTTCTCTTCTTTCTCTTCTCTTTTCTTCTTCTCTTCTCTTCTCTTCTTTCTCTTCTCTTTTCTCTTTTCTCTTCTCTTCTTCTTCTTCTTCTCCTCTCCTTTTTCCTTTCCTTTCCTTTCCTTTCCTTTCCTTTCCTTTCCTTTCCTTTCCTTTCCTTTCCTTTCCTTTCCTCTCCTTTCCTCTCCTCTCCTCTCCTTTCCTTTCCTTTCCTTTCTTTCCTTTCCTTTCCTTTCCTTTCCTTTCCTTTCCTTTCCTTTCCTTTCCTTTCCTTTCCTTTCCTTTCCTTTCCTTTCCTTTCCTTTCCTTTCCTTTCCTTTCTCTTTTCTTTCACCCTACTCTACTTTCTTTTCACAAGGGATGAAATGACAACATTCCTGATGGGAGAAAAGCCATAAATGGCCCCGCACCCTTCACAAGAGTCTCTGAGAAGGACAGACCATGTCCATCCATGCTGGGTGGATGGTCCCCTTGTCCAGAGGCTTGTTTTAAACCCCTGCTTGCTGAAGGCCATCAGGACACAGGAGAAAATGCAAAAACTTGCTCCAGGCAAGACCATCAAGCATTTTGGACAGACTCTTGGTGGGACCATGATGGGGTCAGGAAAGGGCAAGGTTTGCTTCTCATTTGGAACTGGCTCTCAAGGGGCTGGTAAGACGGGCATTTGAGTTTTGTCAAAACATCTTTGGGGTTATTAAAGGAAATGATTCAGCATTTGCAACCATTAAATCAATAAGGCAAATCTGAGTATGCTTCACTTCTCATAGCTCCCTGGGAAGGATGGGAGTTGCAGCCCATGGCCAAAGGTTACTGATAACCCAATGTTTTCCAGAAAAATGGAGAGTAAATCAGTAGAAAGAATAAACAGCCCTGAGCACCCAACTTTTCCCAGACCCCTGAGGGACCATCTGGGCAGGGGGCTGCCAGGGAACCATCTCTGGCTCTTCAGCTTTCTCCAGGGACATAGGGAACTGCTAACAGCATGATGGGGGTGTGTCTGCTTGTCCATCATCACCTGCAGTTTCCTAGGGATAATGTGGTTTTGTCAGTAAAATTGCTTCAGATTAACCAGCTTTTTCTAGATGGCATGGGGATTTATATATATATATATATATATATGAGAACATCCACTTCTGTATGACTGTGCTTCTGCAAGAACTGGGGTACATAAGCAACATGTAGGACTAAAACCATGGACTTCAGCGGGGCAAAATTTGGCCTCTTCAAGGTCCTGCTTAGAAGAATCCCGTGGGATAGGGCTCTAGAAGGTGGGGGGGCCAAGAGAGCTGGATAATATTCAAAGACCACTTCCTCCAAGCTCAAGATCAATGCATTCCTATGAGGAAGAAATCAAGTAAATAGAGTAAGGGGCCAGCATCGATGAGTAAGGAACTCTGGTCAAAACTCAGGTGGAAGAAGGATGTTTATGTAATGTGGAAAAAGGGACAGACCACCTGGGAGGAATATAAGGTGGCTGTTAGAGTGTGAGGAAGGCCAAGCTCCACTTGGAAGCAAATCTGGCCAGGGATGCTAGGACAACAAGAAGGGCTTCTTCACGTATATCAGCGCAAAAGGAATGTTGAGTAAAATGTAGGTCGGCTGCTGAATGAGGAGGGTGTCCTGGTGATGGACGATACAGAGAAGGCAGAGTTAATGAATGCCTTCTTCGCTTCTGTCTTTACTACTAAGACCGGCTGGTCACATACTCCAGAGGTCACTTCAACCCCAACCAGCCTAGGATTCTGTGATTCCACAATATACAGAAAAGCTCTTGTTGGCTGGTGTTCTCCAACACCAGCAGGATTTAATTGCCATAAATCAAACATGTTCAGTTAATTACTGTCAGTTCCTCAGGGATGGTGGAAATTATTAGGAAAACACCTTTGATTAATCCCCATTACCTGGAACTAATGGGAAATCTTTGTTAAAACCCACCGATGCCTCTGCTCAGCCACTTCTACCCACAATGCACAAGGGATATGTCCCTAGAAAAAAATAATTTCACTGAAATTCATTAGAAAGCTGAGAAATTGCCACTACAAGGTAAGTGGGACTTATCACCACTCCCATTGCTCAAAATGGCTACGACTAAGGAGCATGTCTTACCCAGAGTAAAACCAGATATCCTGATCCCCTGTAGACACAATGTCATTTATCACCATAAATTGTATGTGTTTCTACTGCATGCATCTGCCTTGGAATAACTCGCCCTTGCAGAAGGTCGCTGGTCCCTCCAGCACACCGTGCCTTTGCAGCAGTCAACCAGCGCACAATGAAACTGGTTTCCAATCACAACGGTGTCCTTACGAATGCCAGGAACTGGGTATATTAAGTTGGCTGGAATTCCTGGGGATGCTGGGAATTAGCCAGTGACAAATCTGCTCCTGATCAACCATCATTAGCTCCCATTTCCCCAGGAAATGGGGGAATTGCTCACCATGTGCACAAACCATCTCCAATTAGCTGATATCGTCCACAGAGAGTGGGAATGAAGTGGCTTGAGTGAATATGCCACCAACTGACTGCCGGTGCCCTGGCTGTAAGTAATAATGGGAATTGTTCAGTATAAGTACCAAATGCACCTAATAAATCTAATTACCTAGAAATTAAGATAATTAATCAGCATAAGACAAGCCCAGCCCTGCTTAACAACAATACGAGCCATTCCATGCAAATGATTAAATTATGCTTTATCAACAAAATCTGGACCTGATGAAGCAGTGCTCTTCAGGGCTGGTGGCAGTTGACCATGGCAGCCAGAGGAATGGAAAGAAACACAATTAAGGATCATGCTGTTGAGTGAGTGAACTTCTTGAGGTCAGGCGGGGGGTTTTGTCATAGGACAAGTAGGTCTCTTTCCCCACCACAACCAGAGCCTCCTTCCAAATGGAATTACCTTGTGTGAGCAAAATATTCTTTGCTACTTGCAACTGATGGAGTTGCTTAGTAATTAGATGTGTTTAGAGGACTCAAGAGCTACAGCTCATCCTGATCGTAACAAACACCCTAGAAATAGTGGGAGAGCACAGGCAAGAAATCCTGTTGATTAAGTAGCATTCTACAGAAATTTTTGGAATTAGGTAATAAACAGCAAACATGCCTTTAGTTAAGCACTATTGCACACTGCACTACTGCATGACACTAATAACTAACCAGGAGAAAAAAATGTCTTTTACAGGCTGATGTGTCTTAGAATAGAAGTTAATCAGCAGATAGTAAATGTACTTCCATAAAATAGCCATGCTCCACACTCCCTGTTGATTGGCTGGAGTTAGTCATGATAATCAAAGGAATACAGCTGATTAACCAGTATTGCCCAGGAATTGTGGGAATTAGTTAATTAACGTAAGGCAGGTACCTTTTCAATTAGTCAATGCTGACTAGGAGCTGTGGGTATTTCTCATCAGAAATACCTTTCTCATCAGAAATCACCTGCTTACCTGGCACTTCCCAGGAAACTGCTACAATCAAATGTGACTAAAATTAACTGCCACCCCCAAAAACGGCAAGAGCACCAGACTGTATCAGCATAAAGTAAATATATCTTCAGTTAGGCACTAAGTGTAATTCATCCAAATGATGGGAGTCTTCACCACGGCCCCAAATGGCTCTGATTAACCAATTAAGCACTCCTGTCCTCCGTTCCCTGGCATGGCTGGTGTTCTTGTTGTGCTCTTGTTCTCGGTCCAGGTGCCCAGGATGTGACTACAGACCAGCTGAGCCCCTTCCTCCTGGTCTCCTGGCCAGCCTGCCTGGATGCTCTTCCTCTTTGGGACTAAAGCTGCTGCTGGGTGATGCTGAATGAGACTCAGATGAATCAATGCTGGTCTGTGACAGCAGCTTGTTCCCTGGTGAGTGCCCATCCTGGACAGAACCACAGAATCCCAGGCTGGTTGGGTTTGCAGGGACCTCTGCAGATCCCCAGCCCAGCCCTGCTCACGCAGGGTCACACAGGTGGATCCAGGGGGGTTTGAATGTCTCAGAGCAGGAGACTCCACACCCGCTCTGGGCAGCCTGGGCCAGGCTCTGGCACCTCCCAGCGAACAAATTTCTGCTCATGTTCACATGGAGCCTTCTGTGTTTCAGTCTGTGCCCGTTGCCCCTCACCCTGGCGTTGGGCACCATGAACAGAGTCTGCTCCATCCTCTGACACCCACCCTGAGCTATTGATCCATTGATCACATCCCTCTCAACTTCTTTTCTCCAGCTCAACAGCCCCAGCTCTCTCAGTGTCTCCTCATCACAAAGATGCTCCAGACCCCTCAGCATCTTTGTGTCCCTGTGCTGGACTCTCTCCAGTAATTCCTTGTCCTTCTAGAACTGGGGAGCCCAAAACTGGACCCAGACTCCAGATGTGGCCTCCCCAGGGCAGAGCAGAGGGGGAGGAACCTCCCTCGACCTGCTGGTCACACTTTTTCCCATGCACCCCAGGTACCATTGTCCTCTTGGCCACAAGGGCACGTTGCTGGCTCATGGTCAGCCTGTTGTCAACCAGAACTCCCAAAGGTTGCACTCATAGCCATTGCTGGCTCTCCAGCCTTCAAATCCAGCCTTGCAAACAGCTTTGCCCACCACACGCAAAGCCTTGTTCCCTTCTCTCATCAGTGGCCAGCCTCAGACCAATGCTGGCCCAGTCTAGCACTTCCAGGCAGCTGGTGATGCTGGTCCAGCCCTACACTCAGCTGAGAAGGACTTCAGCCTTTTGCTACCTCGGTCAGACTGGTCATATTTGCTGTCTGTTCCTGCTCAGCTACCTCTGGCTTTACAGCATTTTTTTTTCCATAATAGCTTGCAGTAAGTCCTTTTCATGTCACTCTGGGGTCTCCACACTGTTCTGAGCACGTGCTTTGTCTTGTAACCTTAATGCTTCTGCTCAGCAATGGTATCCAGGGCCCGGCTGCCTATCTGTTAGCACACGCATGCCCGTAGCTACACAAGGTGATCCTAAGCATTTTATTAAGCACCAGAAGAAATCACAGAGCTCTGGCTAACAGCCTGTTAGGGATGCAGGCACTTACAGGTGAGCAACTGCCCACATGCCTATGCAATAATTCTATCTAATTGCCCTCACCTGCAAATCCTGCAGAAGGCTGGGGGTGACACTTTCCTTCTGACAAACACCACCAATAGTGTAGAAGTCTATAACATGGCTGCACATGATCACCCTGATGCAACTGCTCTGTGCTGCTCCGACTTCCATCTCCCTTTCAGAAAAGATGAGAACTTCTCACATTAAACGAGGATGCCATCAATTACTCCACATTTCTCCAAGGGGCGATTTAATCAGCGCAGAGCAAATATATCAGCCATGAACCACGAGTGTGCGCAATCCCCAGGCATTAGGAGATGCTCTCCATAAGTAAATATCTCTAATGGGTGAGCGCTCTCCATAAAAACATATAAAATCACTCAACAAGCAGCAAGTGATCTTCCAGCTAAGCAGCACTGCTGCAAGTGGGTGTCTCTGTCAACAGTAGAAAATATCTAAGTGCAAATATCAATCTGGCCTCTATTTGCTTCATCCAAGCATGAGGTGGAGCATATCTTCAGCTTCACCCCCTTGGAGGCCCAAGGCCACGAGAGACAGTAGGACTGTGGAGCTCCCAGCAAAGGTCCCAGGCGTTCATGGTTCAACATGCCCATTTCATCATCTCTGTTAGGACATCTCTTTCTTTCTCCTCGGTGACACACACTCCACATGCCTTATGACCACAGACAGCCAGTGCCGAGGCCTTCAGCCAGCACCCCTGGTCTGCCAGGAAGAAACCGCATCTTTCTGCAAACATTCAGAGATGTCAGAGGCGCTTCCCTGACTGACACAGAGCTGAACATATATTCTGTTATTATATTATTATATTATATCAGTATATGTATTAATATACCAAATACATTATAGAATCATAGAATAGTCTGGGTTGGAGAGACCTCCCCAGCTCCCCAGTGCCCCCCCTGCCATGAGCAGGGACATCTGCACCAGCTCAGGTTGCTCAGAGCCCCGTCCAGCCTGGCCTGGGATGTCTCCAGGGATGGTTCAGCCACCACCTCTCTGGCCAACCTGGGCCAGGCTCTCACCACCCTCAGGGCAACAATTTCTTCCTCATGTCCAGCCTGAATCTCCCTCCTTTAGTTTAAAACCATCACCCCTTGTCCTATCACAACAGGCCCTGCTCAGAAGTCTGTCCCCATCTTTCTTATGGGCCCTTTTTAAGTCCAGAAAAGCCACAATAATGTCTCTCTGGAGTTTCTCTTCTCCAGCTGAACAGCCCAGCTCTCTCAGCCTGTCCTCCCAGCAGAGCTGTTCCAGCCCTATGTTGTTATGTTATGTTATGTTATGTTATGTATGTTATATTACTGGATGGAGACATCCATTTCTGTGTTTCAGGCCACACATCCTTTGTGTGACACAAGAGTCTTCCAATGCCACCCATAGCCCTTTGTCATCACCAAGAATACCCAGCACCTCTGGCTTCTACTTTTGTATATCTTTTCAAAATTGTATTCAGAGATAAATCATCATTGACTTCCCAACTGCATGTCATACATGGCCTTTTCCAGGAGTTTAGGAGTTTCTAGGATGCTGTGTCTCACTCCCAACCCCAAAAGTAGAGGTTTTGGGATGGGGTTCGGGGCATATTTCGGTGCTGCCACCAATGCAGACAGGCAGTGGTGACCATGCACATCCCTCCATCCTGTTTTCCTCATTTTCCTCTATTTTCTTTCTTTGCCTGGCAGCAAGTTGCAATTTTTAGGTGAAAATATCTGGAGTTTCACAGGCAGCTGCTTATTTAGAGACCTGAATTTCTGGGCTAACACACCTTTAAGTGAAATAACCTTGGCTGCCAAGGGAAACCAGAGTGCAGCTCGGTCCTGTGAAGAAACACTCCAAAAACCTAAAAATAAATTAAAAAGGAAAAAAAAAGTAGGATGAAAACATTTAGCTTAATCACTCCCATACATGCACCATTATCTAGTTGTCGCCTAACACACACCAGCGACAGAGCGAGCGCTTGCAAGGTGATGATAACATTGAGAGGTACGGAACAGTTTTTGTCTGTAGAAACAGAAGGTTTTCTCCTTTCTGCTGCCTCTGTTTATTAGAGCAGGGAAAGGGCTTGTGAGAGTGAATTTCCATTTGCAGCTCTTGCAAAAGCCACATTATTACAGAAGATTTTAAAATAGATGGGAAATTATAAACATATATTAGAGGAGCCTTCTATAATCCCCGTAAGTTACTTCCTGGGGAATCTAAATGACAGGGAATGGCAGAGCAAATAACAGAACTACCTGTAGCATGTACATCCCTGCCGAGCGTGAGCCCAGGGCAGACATCGGAGCATCCCTGGAACATGCGCCCTGTCAGGAGTAACTGGGGGAGCCCAGAACATTGTTGAACCACTGGGAAGATGAAGGAAGATCTATAGCCCAGTGAGCAGGAGCAATATAGTTGAGCAGAGAGTTCTATATGTGTAAATAAAGCTATAGGATTGCCGCTGCCTGTTTGAGGTCTGTAGTAGTAACTATCCCGTCCCAGACAACTTCTGAAGCAGAGAAAAGCCCAAAAAATGAAGCATGTTTGCTGCAGCAGCTGGTTAACCTGAGCTGAACCATTGTCTGGACTGAACCCACTGCCTGACGTGACAAACCCTCGACTGGGGGGAAGATACAGCTCGTCCCAAAGTCATAATAGGAACACAGAGTTTAAGAGATCACATCTGTATCCGGGTTTTTTACTATGTGTAAATATGGACGTGTTTTCTTTTTAAACCTCCTGTTTTTATAAGGAAACTGAACCAAAAAAAGCACGCCTCAAAAAAACGGCTGAGATCTGGAGTCCTTGTTAGGCTTTGCTAAGCTCAGGTTTCCCCTGCCGCCATGAGAACTGTATGCTTAATGGTTTGGTGTTTTGGTAATAGAAAAATATTGACTCATACATAAGGATCAGTTCCAGACACCCCTGGCAAAGGGAAAAATCCAGATCCACACACCCACAGTCATCGTTACCACAGTAAAAATAGTGACAGCTGACAACTGCTGGAATTAGCTTCCCTGATTACACACACCGGTTTACCTTGGGGTTCTCCTTGTGCTACAGGGCTTCTCCCTTGTGCTTTTATTTCTTTTCTGTATATTAGCCAGAGGTGAACATTTGTGGTGTTTGTTCTCATATATTACTCCTTGCATCTGACAGTAAGATCTAAATTGTCGGCTCAGCAGAGGCCATGGGGGCGGCAGCCCAGACCCCTTCTTGAGTCACCATGGAAAGACTGGCAACATAAAGAGCACAAAAGAAATTACCAGT
Organism: Nesoenas mayeri; assembly: GCF_963082525.1. NCBI lineage: Eukaryota > Metazoa > Chordata > Aves > Columbiformes > Columbidae > Nesoenas > Nesoenas mayeri. Next base: position 13,183,934 of record NC_137565.1, on the reverse strand, counting down.
TCAGATATCCACCCTGATTAAAATGAGTTATGCCGCAAAAAGGAAGATTCGATGCGATTCTGTGGCAGGTGCCAGGAGTGACGGATGGGCAGCTTTCACCCAGAGATTTTTCAATAGAGGGCTTTCATTCCTAGCGGCTTTTCTGCAGCAATTTCCGTCAAACTACTTCTCCTCCTGAAGAAAAGGCTTTTTGTTACACAGACCATTTTCTTTCTGATAACTCCTCATTAGTTTTATTTCTGATAACTCCTCTTTACATCTTGCCCATAATCCAGACCATTTCACAGCCTGATCAGAAAAGCCAGCACCTTCTCAATCCACGCTCTCTGAGCAAGTTTCAATGTGGGGCGATATTGGGAACCGCTAACTAAAAATACGTTATCAACAATGTCAGCCAAGCCCATGTGGTGAAGGGTCCAACATGGCCAGAATCCTCATTTGTAACCATGCAGCCCCATGGTGCTCATGATTTTTAATTCTTGCGTGAGATCTTTTAAATCCTCCATTGACTGTCTCCTAATACAGATGCACAAAACAGTATAAAATAGACATTGTCAGGTAATATTTCTTACAGAGGACGTTTTCTACAGCATAACAAATCACATGTTGCTTCATCAGAACTTTCCAGATTCTTTATAAGTGCATTATTTTTTTTTCCGTAAATAAGAGTTCATGATTTTTGGCACAAAGAGCTGGCTCCAAGCATTTCATCCAGTTTTCAACCACACCTTAGTTAGACTAAATTAACAATAAGAGCAGCTTTCAGATTCTTGCGTTGCCTTCAGCAGGGACACATTTTGTACCAGATGGTTCCGAGGTTGCACTGATATCCCAAAGCTGCACTGCCTGATAGACCTTCCCAGTACAAGCCAAGGCAGAACCATCAGGTTCTATGGTTCCTAATGACACCGGTTGAAATCACGCAGCCTGTCCCTTATGGGATCCCCCATGCACCGTGCAGCTTCTCCTGCACAGATCAATCTCTGTTTCCTCACATCTGTCTTCTTGGATTTTTTCCTTTTCACCGTTTTGTGCATTTCACAGCCAAATCCTTTTGCCACATCTCACTGTGCTTTTTCACCCCGCATTTCAACCAAAATCTTGGTTTCTGCAACACGCCCTGTGTCTCCACTTCCACAACCCATCACACATTCCCCTTTTTGCCTCTCATCACAAAACTCAGTGTCGGCATCGCCCTACGTCCCCGTCTCACTACGTTTCCATTTTCAATCTCATTACATCTCCTACATTACAACATTTACATCCCAACCACAACACTCGCAGAGCTCAGCAGGTGGGCTCAGCCAGCTCCTGTTCTTGCACTGCCCTCCTATAATGAGCACATCTCATCCTCATTAGCGTATTTAGCCCCATATCCAGGGAAAGAGCCTCGCGGTTACTGTTGGGTGGGACCCCAGGCAGGACACATCTCCCCTACTCCCAGCAGATACTTCCAGCTCAGGGGGGCTGAGCTTCTCCTCCAGCTCAGTAAAACCTGTGCAGCAGTGAGCAACCTTTCCAGACTGTTGGGTGTATCAGCATCTGCACCTGAAGCTCTGTCAGGTCCTAAGAGGTCCCTCGCATACCCCCAGGGCTCGGGGAGGGGGTGTCCTGCTCCTGTAGGACACATTTCTGTGGTTTCCTCCAGCAAAAGGGGTGGAACTTTGTCCATTCGTGAGACCTGGGAAGCTCATCAGCCACCTCAGCCTGGTGTCCCCTTCGCAAACGCTGTGGAGAAGCTGCCTCCTGAGCGCAGCCTTGGCCCCAGCACGGCACCACTGCTGCTTTATGTGCAAGGAAACGCTGGAGAGGTGTAGGACTGATGCAGATGTGTCATCCGGGCGTTCCTGCTCCAGCGGGGGGATTGGACTGGACGATCTTTAGAGGTCCCTTCCAGCCCCTGTGATTCTGTGATCTCCAACGCTCATCTCTGCCATGAAAATATATCCTGACAAGCCCACAGGACAACCCTCAGCACAGTTAGATTTCTGAGATAAGTTACTCTCTTGCAGACTGAACAGCTCCAGTAACAAATGAGTGGACTGTGACCTGTAATATAGGAGTAAAGGGAATTACTGAGAATTTTAAGGAGATTAATCATTTCCCTGCACAGCGGTAGGTGTTGACTTTGACATATTTTTTCCCCATTTTGTAAATGATCCTGTAGAGTAAACTATATTTCTGGAGAGCAACACAGTTATTTACTGATGACGCATAGTCCAAAGAGGCATCCACAGCAGGAGGGCTGCGCCTTTTAGCTGCAGAGCAACATGCTCGCCCTGGCTTTGGCCGCAGCACCTACACCTCATTTTGGCTGCACAGCTACAGTCTGGGGGGCACCAAAGCCCAAGCCCGCTTGTGCTGGGCAAAATCCTGATCAGCAGCAAAGCCAGCACTGACCTGCAAGACTTGGCCAAGCCCCAGCACCTTTAGGTGAGTCAGAAAAGCACTAATGCACAACACTATTCCCTAAAATTTCAGAGAGTCCCCCTTTACCATTTAGTTTTAAAGCCATTTTGCGACTCAGCTGGCCAGGCAGTTTTAACCCATCACACAGGAGCTGAACGCAGCGCTGGGACATCACAGGGTTTCCTGATGTTGCACCCAGTGATGGTTATGGGAGCACAGTCCCAGACATGCATCTCCTACCACCTCGTGTCTGCCTGTTCTCCCATGCGGGACTCCTCTGAGTAGTAATAAATGCAATTTAGAATGCAGGTTTTCCCCACCCCTGCTCCTCCCAGCCACTGCGGTCATTGGGCTTCTCTGTGGTGAGCTGCAGAGAAGACATTTCCCACCCACACAGCCAGGGTCACCCCTGTCCCTTCACAGGGTCCCTGCTCTGGTTTAATGGACAAGTCCTCCCTGCCTTCAGCATCTGCCTTGTCCACCCTCCCAGGCCCTTTGCTTTCTGCCTGGAGGAATCATAACACCCAGGAGTTATCTCAGGATCTTTCTGCAGAGGATGCTGCTGTTCCCTATTTCATCCTCTGACTTGCTGGGACAGGGCAAATCCAGACCTTACATGAACATGCAAAGGACCTTGGACATGCAAATGCAAGGTAAGGAGTACCCAGCTGTTTGGGGGACAGAAGTGTTGCTCTTTAGACACTTTAAAAGCAGCAGTAATGTTCAGCTGTTTGCCTTGGACTGGAGCAGCTGGTGTCAGCCGTGCAACCATCAATACCGAGGCCAAAAAGCCTCTGTGACCCCAACTCCTCCTGCAGCTGAAGTGGAAAAGACAGCTGAACCTCTAACATTGGTGAAATAGCCTCTGTACCCTCAGATCTCACCTGGCACTGGGGTCTCTGCAGTCTCACCCTTGTACCCCCCAGCGGAGGTGCCTGGAGAGGGCTCCCCACCGGCCCCTCGGCTGGTGGTTTCAAGGCATCAGGGTCTTTTGGGGGGTAAATGAAGCCTTCTGCAGAGCAGAAAGGATAAGGCTGGCACAAGAAAAGAGAGGAGAAAGGAACACTGTGTGGGATCCCAGACAGAGGCAGTGAAGCTCTGGAGCTGCTCTACTGGAGAGGAAATGGGAGCACAGACAGACAAAAAGGGCTGGATTTGCATCCAGCTCTGGCATCACCAAACAGCATTTGCACAGGTGACCTGCACCTTTCCGGCTTTGTTCCCAGAGGAAACACTTTTTCTACATAGGAGGGGAGGTGCAAACCCATCAGTGATCAAAGAGCGGTGTGAGACCAGCCATGCGCTGACTCTTCTGACATCTTGCAGCACATTCCTCTCCTCCTCCACCAACATCCTCAAACTTTACAGGGGCATGAAACAGAAACCAAGCACCCTGAACATGCTGAGCATGAACAACTGGGCTGATTCACAAGCTCTGGGTTGGGGTTTGCGTCCACGAGCCACCAAAACAAGGCAGACATCGGTATGGGGAGCTATCAGCAGTGCATGAATAGAACAGTCTGGTTTCAGGACACACCAGCTCCCACTCTCACTATTCTCCCTGGTCTTTGACAGCAAAGCATCTTCTCCCTGCGATCCTCTGGATGGCTCCAAAGCAAAGCGACAGGACCTGCTGCAGCACACAGGGAGGCAGAGCAGGAGCTGCGCGCGTCGGTGCTGAGCAGGTTCCCACCTGCACCCCAGCATTAAAAAATGGTCAAAACTGGGAAAAAAAGTGAATGCATTAATATTTCAAAAGAAAAAAGTGCTACAGTCTAGCTCCATCCACTGCCTCACACCATTCTTTAAAGGTTTCTCCTAGATGAGTGTTGACTCGAAAACCCCAACACTACAACAGGACTGTGAGCACTGTCTTCATGTAAAACTCCATCGCAAGAGCACTGCGAGCTCATTTCTCATTTAAAAGGAGACATTTCACTCCAGAATAAAATGTAATAAAGAGATCACATAGTTTTCAGGGGTTTATTTCTGTAAAATAATTGCAAGTTATTGAGGCTACAGGCAGCCTCCAACCAAACCAAAATGTTTCAGCAGGAGCAAGACCAGACTGGGAAACTCCCCGGTGAGGGTCATTTGAGCTGAACCATTGACATGTGTGTGTTAAAACTGGAATAACAGCATTTGCTCTTAATAACAGCTTAGAAGGCTCTGGCTGGATCTGCAGGGAGGTTACTAATTCATGCGCAAAACGTGTGTCAGCCTGAGCAGCTCATCCCCAAACACCCGCCTGAGCAGCCGCCCTCCCCAGGACATCACCACCGAGGGGAGGCTGCACCAGGAGACAGAGAAATGTCAGATCCTTGCTGCAGCTGCAGCAGATTTCACATCTGGACACCATCAACTTGAGGTAACACTGGTATAACCTAAAGCAAAGCCTCTGTGCTCTGCCTGCGAGACTTTCTCCAGCCTTGCACCCAAACCAGAGCTCTCCCTGCCACAATGGGCTCTTGTCCCAGCCCCATCCAGCCCCAGCCCTGGCTCAGCCTGGACCATCTGCAGCACAAGCAGCTCCCCATGCACGTGCAACCCAGGGGTTTGCACCCCAGACACTGCAGCCAGCACCCGCACCTGGGCCCTGCATTCAGTCTCTGCGTGCAGGAGCCAGGGCCCTGCACCCCAGCACTGTGCACCTCAGCATCTGCCACACGGTAATTGGGACCCTATATAAAAATCTATGGTTTTCTATGTTTGGCTGGACCTCTGCTCAGGTACCCAGCTTGATCCAGACCTCCTGCTATTCCACCCCATTATTTTTTAATTTCTATAAATTCTATTGCCTGAAAGTTTGCATCATGAATGGTTATCAGTCCTTGCCTGAAAGTTTGCCTCCAGAGTCCTAGAATACAGACTCTGGAGTCAATAGTTATTGGGTCCCTGGAGAGAAGGTAGGAAGCATAGGGCTCTGCATATTTCCCCCATGCAGTAAATAATAGAGTGAACGTGCCACTGAACTCTCTTAAAGTCGCACTTTTCTTTGAGTGATCTGAACACTGTTCTGCAGTAAGCAGAACCCTGAATCACTGCCCCGCGACACACCTGGATCCTGCACCCCGGCACCAGCAGCTGGGACCCTGCATAGAACCTGGCACCAAGCACCTGATGCTCAGGGCTCTGTGCCCGGATCACGCACCCCAAGGTGCGCCGCACCACCATCCCCCCTCCTCCAGGCACACACAGCCTGTAAACCCTCCTCATCCTCATCCCCACTGCTCCTAACCCTGCAGCATCCTCCCACTTCAATTTACACACCCGCTGCAGAGCCCAAAGGCAGAAAGGAGGTCTGTCGCCATGGCCTTGGGGAAGAGGAGGTATCTGGGTTGACTTATCCCTACAGTACCTGGCAAACCCACGCAGTGTCATAGTGGTGATCACCTGCAACCTCTCCAGAGGGAAGATGAAGATTCCAGAGGGAAGATGGAGGGTCTGAGTTCCCTCAACAAGAGCCACCTCAGCCTGAGCTCATGACCGATGGCCACCTCCAGAGCCTGAGGGGAAGAAGAGGCCCCTCTATAGGACAAATTATATGTAGAGATATGTCCAAGGAAACCACATTAAAACTCTGCATCATGCAGACACAGGACCATGCTGCTTCAGTGGAGCAGCTGTTCCCCAAACCCAGCGATCAGACGAGTCCCCACCAAGCCATGACCCACCTGATTCTTCAGGACTAACCTTGAAAATCTCGCTTTGTCTGGAAGACTCCATGCAGGCAGGCAGAGCCAACAGATAAAACATTCAGCTTGTGTTAAGGGGATAATATCTCTGTACACCAAATCAGCACTGTAGAAGTAAGTTCAGGTCCTTCTGTTACTGATAAACATGAAATGTTCTTCTCTGGAGAACTTCTGTCTTTTACATCTCCAGAAGCACCGGTTTGACTGTAGCCCAGGTGCTGTCTCTCCTCCAGCCAAAGCTCTTCTTTGGGGTTTTCCCAAAGAACATGGTGATGCTGGATGAGCCACAGGCTGCAGCTCAGGCTTTTCTCCTCTCCTGGCATTCGGAGGCTCCTGCAGGAGCTGAGCCCCGGCACAGCTCACGTCACTCTGCCACCTCTGGGGTCTCTCCCCTGTGCCAGATTTGCTGGTGCTGCAGAAGCCACAACTGCTGAGCAAAGCCTTTGGCAGGGCTCGAAATGTTTCTGGGGTGATTTTCCTGCTGACAATCCCCCGTCTTCCACGCTGCTCCTTCACCTGCTGGGCCAGAACAAGAATCCAGGCGTTCGTGCAGTGGAATTCGTGTGAGACATGGAAGCAGATGCACAGGAGCAAACGCAGAGCCACTGCCCAAGACGCCGTGACAACAGAGGCAGGGCTTCATCCCAGGCTGCCAAACAGCAGGAGAAACAAGCCAAGACAGAAACAGATGCTTCAGCTTACACTGAGCAGTGAGGAATAGAACAAGTGTGGTGGGAGGGAGGAGCAGAGGTCCCGCCGGGCAACATGACTGCAGTGTGCTGTCCCTGGGGACCAAAGCACCTGTGATCATGGACAGCAATGCAGGTTCCACCACCCAAAGACCTTTGTTTTTGCAGCACGCAGCAGGGAAGGAACAGCACTTACGTGTTTTTCCTTCTTGTTCTACTCAGGCTCATGTCACTTTCTGAGCAGTCCCAATATGCTGAGCAAACATCTTCAGTGGACTATAAATAAATCCCTGTAAAAACAGGTGGAGGGGAAAGAGGGTTCGTCTCAAGCCTCAGCCTGAGAGCTCAGGAGGCAGCTCGGGGGAGAGAAGGACCTTGTCTCAACCCGCTGTTTGTGTCACTTTTCCTATTGCTCTGCATCCTCCTCTGGACTCAACAGCCACTCTGAGAAACTGTGTTACAGGAGTTTGGGAAAAAGAGAGCTAAGTCGTACATGGAGAAATATCGTGTAATATCTGTTATTCCTCAGTTACAGAAGGAAAACTGGTGAATGCAAAAGGATTTCCTTGTTTCTGCTATAGTGTCGCTGCTCTAGCGCCTGGAATAGACTTTGTCGTGCATGAAACAGCAGCAGGTGACTTTGGACATACAATAATTTAGAGATAAAAGTGTGAGCAAAGAGTTTTTTAACGTCCGCTGTCCACAGCCGTTTCTTTACACCAACAGATCCTTGAAAGAGAGGAACAAAATAATACCTGAGATCTGAATCTCCCCTGAGCATCTGGCAAAATCCACAGTCCCCTCCAACAATTTTTACCAGGCAAACTCAAATCTCCCAGTCACCTGCCACCATCTCCATCCATCATGCCCAACTCCTCCCAGCCCTGTTTGAGAAGCAAACGATGATAAACAAATCCCAACATTTCCATGAATTGTTGAAGAACAAGCAAACTTTGTTATGAAAATCCATCACTAAAGCAAAGTTAACCACAGCTGATCTTCCGCTTATTATGTCTTCAGCTTCCTTCAGAATCAAAACCTTCATGCACATAATGAAGAGGGAAGGACTGAGACAGGGAACCCCACAGGAGAAATTCCCAGTAATGAAAACTTTGCTGTGATCGATTAGAGATTTGGGAGCCATTTCTGCATCAGTTTTCTGCTGTAAGATAAGCATCATTCCTACGCTTGCACCGGGAAGCTCAGCCCACGATTGCAAAGACTTTCATGGATCCTTACAAGCATCTGGGTTTTAATTAAAAGTTCTTCAAAATAAAAACACAGCACACACCACAATTCTCTTTGTGAAATTTAAGGGGAAAAAAAGAGGCAATAAGTTCAGCAAGGGAATGGCTGAGCATCATAAGTAATATCAGAAACCTCCCCAATCCAACACTGCAGAAAAACATAATGAAAAACACTTTTATTTTAATTGGAAAGAAAGCACACAGATATTTCAATTCCCATCCCCTCCTTCTGGAAGGAGGCGTAGTAATCAAGTACTGCAAGAAATTATTTCCCCCCTTGCACATGGAGGAATTCTCCTTGGATGTTCCCCTGAAAATCAAGACCAGCACTCTCTCTGATGAGAGATGTAGAGACTGAGAAATAATTTTCTCCTTTTCAAAATTAAGTGGAAGCATCTGAACAGAACACTTCCCTGTGGTTTTTACCATCAAACATTTCTGCCTGCAGCCGTCCCTGGGTCAGTGCTCCCAGTTCTCCTCCCTGCCCGAGGGCACTTGGCAGCTCTAGGAGCCACCACAACCACACAGCGCTTTTTAACCACGTATTTGCAAGAGCTTTTCCATTGCAGCCATTGCAAGTTGATGCAACCCAGGAACTGTGACCTTTGCTTCATCGCATGCCTTGCAGAGCCCTCGGTGTCTGGGGAGAAAAGGATGCATGAGAGATGGTAGCTGGGGAAAAGGGGACCCATGAAAGAGCCCAACGCTCCCAAAATGCCCCGGTAGGGCCACAGGCAGCACCCGAACTCTGGGGAGGGGGAGCAAGAGCTGCGTTTGTTAGAAACCGGGCTGGTTTCTGCAAGGAGTCTGAGGCAGCTCCCACCCAGCATCTCCACACGGTGTTCCCATTCATCTCCGCACTCCTGACCACCCCCTGGCACTTGTTCAGACACTTCATAGACACTTATCAACAGAGCTAACAACCAGGCTTTGCCAGCTTTCTCCGATACCCTCATCCATTTGCCCCCAGAGTGGACAGATAACCACAGCAAGAAGAGCGCAGCTGAAGAGAGAAGAGGAAGGGGACAGCAGAGGAGCAGGACTTCTTCTTTTCTGGGACAACCATCTCGTAAATCATCTCGAGCATCGCTGTATCACTGTATCCTGACCTTAGAATCATAGAATCATTTTGGTTGGAAAAGCCACTCAAGAATGTTGAGTCCAACCGTTAACCAACCAGGGCGCTATCCCATGTCCTGAGAACCTCATGTCCGTCTGTCCAACCCTCCAGGCATGGTGACTCCAGCACTGCCCTGGGCAGCCTGTTCAATGCCCCACAGCCCTTTGGGGAAGAAATTGTTCCCACATCCAACCTCAACCTCCCCTGGCGCAACTTGAGCTGGGCTGAGCCACTAAGTCAGCAAGAGCAAGTTTCTTCTGGGTGACTGAGCTGAATCCCACCAGCACCACTCTCCTCGGTGCCAGGGGCAGGCAGAATGGTGCCCAGAGCCCCCCCAGTACCCCACTGCCTGGGGCAACTTCATCTTCAGACCCAGAGAAGGTGCCTGTGGCAAACAGCTCCCAAACCTCCCTGCATCTTTTTTTGGGGTGAGCCAAGCTGAACCCTGGGCTGGGGCTCCACTACAGAGTGTAGCATGTGAAAAGTTAAGTCAAGAGCCCTGAGTGTTGGCATCATCCCTCACCTGAGGTCTAGTCTGAGGGATTCCTGCCTCCACCATGACCCCGGGCTGCAGAGAAGCCACCGGGATTCCCTGCACCGGATTCACTTGTCCCACACACATGTGCTCCCTGGTGTCCTCCTCTCCATCCTCACTCTGTTCTTTCTGTGGGACGTCCAAGCCAGCGCATCCCACTGTGACCTGGGAGATGTTGATGCAGGATCTGGCACGGCGAGACGTGTCTGAGGAGCTCACAGCTCCCAACCCCGTGTAGGGACATGAAAGGGCAGTGACACTCTCAGCAAGTTTGTTGACTTTCCTCTGTCTTGCTTAAGCTCTCTCCAAGTGCCTGGGACTATGAAATTTGTCCTGTTGGGAGGTACCATAAAGACATTTTTATTTTTTTTACAAGCATCTCATATGTTCTCCCTTCCAAAAATTAAAATTGCTGCCAGCTTTGTTTTGAGCATCCTGGCTCTGGGTTTAGAGCACGTGCAAAAGGGATCACTTTGGCAGCACAGCATAGAATCATAGAATGATAGAATGCCCTGGGTTGGAAGGACCCACATGGATCATCGGTTCCAACTCCTGTCCCTGCACAAGACACCCCACAGGTCACTCCGTGTGTCTGAGGACGTTGTCCAGTCTCTTCCTGAACACTCTCAGGTTGGGGCTGTGACACCTCCCTGGGGAGCCTGTTCAGTGTCCAGCACCTCTGGGGGAAGAACCTTTTCCTCATGTCCAACATGAACCTCCCCTGGCACTCGATGTACACACAGGTATGAGACAAGATCCATCTAACCCATGAGCAGATCTGGGCTTCATGAGGAACATTTTGACTTCCAATGGAATCCTGGCAATGGCACCATCCTAGGGTACAGGGGACCGGTGAGATCTGGCATCAGGAGCCTCTGACACAGTGGAGAAAGAACCAGCACCCATGACATGTGTCTTCATGGTGAGACAGAAAGGGAGATACCACCTACAATCTGCCTGTGAGATGTAACCCATGGCTACATCGCAGGGTAGGAGATGGGAGACCGAGGAGAGCAGAGAAGCTGCAGAGTTGGAAGAGGAGTGTAGGAACCATCTGCCTCATTCCAGGCAAACTCAGGAGAAGGCTCCCTAGAACCTCCATAGGTCTCCCACCAGAGATTCCTCTGCCCTCAGTAAACGATCCTGGTATCTCTAACCCTGTGACTCACAGAATTATGGGGGTGGTGGGTTCTTCCTAAGGTCTCTAGGTCAGAAAAAATACCCTGGTGTCCTAACCTCACCTCTAGGCTATTCCCATGAGGCTGAACTCTCCTTGACGTGCTCTGTGGTGGAGCTTTGCACCTCTTCCTTGCTTTGGATTAGTCTCTTGGGTAAGGCTGTGGCAGAAGGTGAGTCCCTTGTCCCAGGCTGTCCCTGTACCTCCTCCCTTGCTGTGGTGCCCTCTTCTCCCGGGGCAGTCAGGTTCCCCATGCTGCCTGGGTGGGGTGTCTTCTCCAGCTGCAGCTCCTGCACACAGTGCTGGAGGTGGTGCAGGAGCCCCGGGGAGCCGTGGCTGGTGCCCATGGACAGGGAGGAGGGATGGAGATGAGAATGTTCGCTCTGACTCTATGCACAAGAGACAAGCATCAGCCCAGGTTTGGAAGGGGCAGGACGTGACCCTGCCTCCTTGTGGCTGGTGTCCCCAGAGCCTTCATGGGACACCAGCCATGGACACACAGGGCGGTTGCACTGCGTGCCTGGGCACGTTTCTGCTTTCTGTGTCCTCTGGGGAGATGTGACACAAGCTGCACAGGACAGTGCTGGCCCACGCAGCCTCTAGGGTGAGCTGGAGGTCCCTGTGGGTTTGTGAGACCTCAGACAGAGCCCCCAGACCCCCCACCCAGCCTTGCAAGGGCCAAGGAGAGATTGGGCTCAGGGCCTGGAGCACTCACCTTCCTCAGCTGCTTCTTCAGGACTCCCAGAGCTGCTGCCTTCCCCACGCAAAGCTGATCCTGCTGCTGCCCCTGCGCAGAGCCCTGCACGTGGACAGACACACGGACAGCCCTGCTCAGCTGCAGCCCCACACGGGGTCTGCACATGGCTGTGGAGGGGCCGCTCTCCAGCAGACGTCCCACCACCTGCGCTCCGAGGCGTGGGCTCAAGGATGTGTAATTGGGAACCCTCCAAGGGCTGGTACCTGTCATGGATTCCATCTGCGCCACAGCTGCAGAGAGGGGCCGGGGGAGCCTGCCCGGCCCCGTCACCACTCTGCCCCAAGGAGCAGGCACTGCCTGAGACAGGCACAGGGTGCGAGACCATGGGCTGGAGCCTGGTGGCTGCCATGCCCAGCCCAACGCCAAGCCCTTGGCCACAGTGGGTGTCTCTGCGGGGCTGCCAGTCCAGCAGTGCCCAGATCAGGTGATGAATGGGTGCAGACAGGGCAAGAGAGTCACCAAAATCCCCAAGACCCGGCTGTGCAGCACAGGCAGAGGATACAGCCCGAGGAACCAGCTGCTCTCGGGGTCAGACACCATCGGTCAAGCCTGCCCTGGACTGATGGCTGCTCAGGGCAAGACCCTCCTCCCCACCCTCAAATCACCTTCTCCCTCTGGCTGGTGGGGCCCTGGGCTCCCCCTGCCTTCCGCAGCTCCCCGAGGTGATGCTGGATTCGCTCTTGGAGGCCACGCAGGACACAGAGCGCATGGCTGGGGGACAGCAGAGATGAGCTGGAGGAGATGGGTCACAGGCAGAGAGGAAGAGCCAGCATGGCCAAAGACACCGAGCGGCTCCTCCGCAAAGGATACTCGGGGATGTGGGGCACAGGAGCCCAGGGGTGCAGGACCCAACATCGCCCACTCTGGGCAAGTAGCCTCCTGCCAAAGCATGAAGCACTCTGAGGTTGTGGGACTCACCTGACTGCTGCTGCCAAGGGGCCCTGCCCCACGGCACTGTCAGGGAGTGCGCGGTGTCCGTGTGGGCACACCGAGCTGGCCCCCATGGCCGGGGAGCCCCCAGCCTGCCCCAGCATCACCGGCTCCCACGGGTGGCTCAGGAGATGCTGCAGCTGCTGCAGCCGGGTGCTCCCACCAGCCCTTTCCTGGGGAGCAGCCACCAGGAGAGATGGATCAGAGCAGCACCTGCACCACCTAAATCTGCCCCCAAGTCCACTCAGCCTCTTGTATAAAAACTGTTGGCCTTGAGGGCAGGTCAGAGCTTGTAGGAAAGACCTGGAGCCGCTTGTACAGCCAGGGGATGAGCAGGGCAGGTTTGGCACGAGCAGGTCAAGCATGGGGACACCCAGGATGACATCTCCTCTGCCCCACGAGGCACCCCCAGCTCGAGCACAGACCTTGCCCCACCAGCCAAGCTGCGGAGCTTGCTGCCCAAGGCACCCAGCAGACCCCGCCGTCCTGCACAGCCCCTCTGGTGGGCAGGGTGAAACATCTGGGTGAGCTCAGGGGAGCAGCACATCTGGGCTGATGTGCTCCCAAGTGCTGCTCCCCCTCCCTGCGCCAGCCCCAGCCCCCAGCACTGAGCAGAGCAGCAGTTTTTCTGTGGCTGGACATGACCAGCCATGATGTGTCCCGGCAGCTGCCCCTGCCCGACGGGGTCCCGTGTTACACAGCTCCGGGGCACCAAGTTGGGGTTATCCTGTGTCCTCATCCCTCCCCTTATCCCTTCCCCAACCTGCTCCAGGGCCTCCCGGAGCTGCCGAAGGGCGTCCACCCTCTCCTTCCGGAGCAGCACATGCAGCTGGTCCAGGGCTCTCTGCCGCTGCCGCAGGAGGGAGCGGGTACGATGCTCCAGCTCCTGGAGCTTCTGCAAGAGAAGCTGGGGTCACCTCACCCCTTCTGGCAGCCCGTGCCCACCCTCCAGGTCCAGGAAGGCTCTTCCCAAGTTCAGTCTCCATGCAGGACGCCCGAGTCCCTCCTGGCCAGGGTGGCACCACCTCAGCCTGCTCCAGAACAGGGTGACCTGCCCTGCAAAGAGCTGGGGTTTGCTGGGGAAGTGTTCTCATCATGGGGACCACCACCTCGGCATGGAGCCCTGCCTGCTGCTCTGCCTGTGCCCAGGAGTCCCGGCCTCTGCTGGGACTCTCCAGGGACCTCCTGACCTGCACACCAGTAACCCCAGTCTGCGTGCAGCCTGAAGAGTGTTTTCCCCAACAAATTCTTCTCTTAAAAGCTCCAGCCTCCCAATAAAACCTTCCAGCAGACAGATTTTGTTTGGATCTTTAGGAATTTGGGCAGCACTGGACGCTTCCCATGGGACACGTGCATGCCCTGACGAGGGGCTCAGCCTCTGACAGGGGTGACACGCTCCTTCCTGGGGCGCCTCAGTGTGACCCAGGGCCCACTGGAAAGCTGGGAGAGCACCAACCTTCTGTAGCTCCAGTTTCTCTTCTTGCAAAGCCGAAGTTTTCCTCCTCTCCCCCTCCAGCCCCTCCTGGCGGTCCGCACAGGCTCTCTGCCAACACTGGAGAATCCCCCTTTTCCACCTCCAAGTCTTTTCCTCATCCAGGAGCTGGTCCTGGCCCTGGCCCTCCCCAGCACAGGAGCAGCACCGGCTCTTCCCCCGCAATGCAGAGCTGTGGCTGTGGCCAGCACAGCCCCTGCAGCCCCCCAGGGCACCTCGGACCCCTCGCCTGAAGACCCCCCAGCCTGTCCCTGCCCCCCGGCTGTGCCTGGCCAGCCCCCGTTCTGGCCATTGTGGGGTCACCTCACCATCCTCTCCATGTCCGTCGGGTCCCGATGGCAGGTGTGCTTGTCCTGGGAGTGTGTCAGCGGCGCCACGCCAGCCTTGCGGCAGGGACATGGTCACCCACATCCCCATCTGCACTGCTCCCCATCTCCAGAGGCACAGACCCCACTGGGTGCCCGCCCAGCACCCAGGGGTGCAGGATCCTCTTGGGCTTCCAGTGCCACCTTCTGCTCCCAGGGCACTGCTGGGCACCTGTGGGTATGGCTGAGCCACCAGTCACTGTGCAGGACACATTCCTGGAGTCCCCGGCGTTACCTGGCTCTGTCTCCTTTGCTCCGAGTCTCCTTCACGCCAGGTCCCATCTCCCGTGTCCCCTCCCGGCTCCTCTGCAGTGACCAACGCAGTGACAGCGGCTGTCCTGCTGCACGCTGGTGGCCACAAGCAGGGTTACAAACCACCTGCCCCTTCCCCATGCACGTCCATCGCCAGCACGGGGGACCCAAGAACAAGGGCCACATCCGCTCTGCTCTCCACACTCGCACAGGCAGCAGAGCCAGGATCGGTGCTCTCACCCATCGCTGACCACCCGTGCACCCCTCCACAGCCGGGCTGTCCCCTCGCGGCAGAAGCACCCCTGGCTGTGCCCCATGGCCGGGCACGGCCAGCCCGGGGACGTACCGTGCAGGGCAGGGTGGCTTTCTGCTTCCCACCCTGCCGCCGGCACTGAGCCGCTGCTCCCGGGCAGGGTGACACGTCTGTCCCCGTTCTGCGCTGCCCGAGGGGTATCACTGCTGGAAAAAACGGCATTTTGTGGGGGGAGCCCACACACCCCAGATAATCCTCTTTAGCAACTGGGGCTGGTGCTGCCACCATGGCCTGCGCGGGGCTCACTGCACCTGCCCAGAGAGAGGATCCCTGGCCCAGCCGTGTCCCTTCCCCGGCTTGGTCCCTGTCCCCACGGCTCTCCAGCACCCCTGGCCAGCCCGGACTCACGGTGAGCGGAGCAGGGAGCTCTCCTCCGCCTGCTGCCCGCTCCTGCCTTCCTTGTGTCACACCCAGCAAGGGTGATGTCCCCTCCACGCCGTCCCCAGAGAGCCGGTAGCTGCTGCCATCTCAGGCCCAGGGTCCTGCTGGCGGGATGTCCCCTGGTCCTGGCACCGCTGGAACCTGGCAAACGGCCATCGGCAGAGCCTCCCTGTGCCGTGGTGCTGCTCCTGCCCGCAGAGGTGCCCGGGGCTCTCCAGGGACATCCAGCAGCTGGGTTGTCACCACGCAAGGTGGTGATGGTCGACGGGTCTTTCCTGCAGCCTGAGCTCCGGTGGGGAGAGTCTTTGCGGCCCAGGGCTGGCGGTGCGGAGGGGGCTGCCCGGGCTGCCCCCCGGCCCATCCCCTGCGCGTCACTGCGGCTCAGTCGGGAAATCCTCCCGCCCAGGGACTCCAGGCTCTGCCGCCTGGCCAGCAGTGACCTGCCCTGCCAGGGACGTCTGCCCCGCTCCGCCGCCAACCGCCCACCGTCATCCAGCCTCCTCCCTGCGGGAAACAAGGACTCATCCTGCCCAGGATCATCTCCCTCAGTGGGGACATCCCCAGTGCGTTCATCTTCCTCCTCGGAGAACCACAGGGGCTCCTCCATGCCCTCCCAAAACCTGGTGGCAAAGTCCTCTGTGCAGATGGAGCTGGAGCTGCTCCGGTCCCCCGGGCTGGGCTGGGGGTCAAGGAGCTGAGCCAGCCCCCAGCAGCGCTTCTCCCATGGGACAGGGCTGGTGACACCCCGGGGACACCTGGCACCGTGTCCTTCCAGCTCTGTGAGGGAGAGCAGAGCAGTGAGCCTCCCCTGCGCCCGGGCAGGGATGGAAGGGGCTCATCCCATCATCCCATCATCCCGCCATCCCATCATCCCGCCGTCCCATCATCTCATCATCCAGTCGTCCCATCATCCCATCATCCCATCATCCCGCCATCCTGCCATCCCGCCATCCCATCATCCCATCATCCCGCCGTCCCATCATCCCATCATCCCGCCGTCTCATCACCCCATCCAGCTGGATCTGAACCAGTTTGGAGATGCTGGCAATGCCTGTTCTCATCAGGGAGCGTTTGGTGTGCACCTGAGCATCCCACCCACTCCAGCAAGATCCTCAACCTCAACTGCTTCCAAGAGCAAAAGCCACAATATCTTCCTTATTGTTTTCTTGGACCAGGGTAACTTTCCACCCTGACGGGTGCTCCCAGGCAGCGCTGCAGCAGCACAGCTCTGCCGTGGACACAGCGCACAGGCCTGCCAGGGCAGCAGGGCACAGGGGTGGGATGCTCTTCTATTGCGCAAAATGGGGAGTCACTGCCCGATGGGACAGTCCTGGTCCCAAACTGCCCTTTGCATCTTTGCAAAAGCCCCTCCAACACCACTTCCCAGGGTACGATTTTGCTGTCCTGGCACTTGCTCCCTTGGCCTCTGTTGTTTGATTTAAACAGCACCAGCTGCAAAATCCTGTGCCCGAGCACCAGCACATCCGCAGGTCCCCGGCAGGGTTTGGGCCTGGTGGGCTGAGGACACGGCAGAGCTGGGAAAGCCCTGAAGCACCTGTCCCCACTCACCAGACGTCCGGGAGCCAGCGAGGAGGGCGTCAGGTGAGGTGCCACTGTCCCTGCTGCCACCAGAGCCCTGTGTGCCCACGCTGTGCTGCTGCAGAGGGGAGAGCGGGCACGGGGCAGTGACTGTTCACACAGCGCCCGAGCCGGGGGACAAGGCTGGAACACCCTGGTGTTGGTGCCACATCGTCCCCTGGGTGGTCCAACTGCACACCCACATGGCAGCCCCACACTGTGACCCCCATCCCGCGCCCCACACCTGGCTGTGCACGTGGTCCCGGCGTCCCCTTGCCCGGGATCCCGCAAACCCCGGCTGCTTCCCTGGGTCCTGGCCTGCGAGAGGAGGAATACGCGCTGGTTGGGACAGAGCAGCAGGTCCTACAGTCCCAAGGGGGTAAAATCCCCTGTTTTGGGCCGGGGGGACACTGCAGCGGGACAGCAGGGAGGGCAGCAGCCCTGGCGTCTTGCCCGCTGGGGTTGGGACAGGTGGGACAAGCCCGTCCCCGGCAGCGCGGGAGCGAAGGCGTGTTAGTCTGGGCTGGGGGGAGAGCCGGGCACCCCACACCCTGTGCACAGCACCGGGCACCTGTGCGAGCCTTGCTGCGCTTCTGGCCTTTGAGGACAGCCTCCTCCAGCTCCATGCCTGCCACCCAAGCCTGCAACACAAGGCAAGGTGAGGGTAACGCTCTAAAAGCCCCCATGAACTCATTAGGCTTCAGAGTGAACAAGCTGAGACCAACGCAGCCCAGTCCACCCACCTCCTGGAGCTGTGGTGCTGAGGGAGACACTGAGGGGTGAGAGGTGGGTTTGCAGGTGCTGTGGGTTTGCCTTTCAGTAAAGTCAGGATGCCGTCACGCCTGCTGCACCCAGGAACTCTGCTGCCGTGCGCCCCCTGCCCCACCGGTCCCTGTCCAGGTCCCCCACCCCAGCCCAAACCTGTGCTCACCTGGCCGGGCGGTGCTGGGGAGGCAGGAGAGCAGCAGGAGAGCAGCAGGACTGGACAGGCTGTGTGTGCCCGTCACCTGGCAACACCGCAGCAGCCAGTCTGTGCCTGCCCGGGCTTCCCCCACGCACCGTACAGCCCCTCCCAGCTTCCGCCACCTCCCCTGGGCCTCCCCTCTGGGACACCTGTTCTTGGCCAGCTCCTGCCCCTGGGCCATCTCCTTCCCACCATCCCTGAGAAACTCCTCCCCTGAACACCTTCCCCTGAGCCGCCTCCTCTTCCTCCTGTTCCTGGACCTCCCACCCTGGGCAACCATCTTCTCCCTGGGCCAAACTCCACTGGGACATCTCCCTGGACAACCTCCTCCCTCCCTGCGCAGCCCATTCCCTGGTCCTTCTCCTCTAAGCTCTCTCTCCTAAAGAACCTCCTTCCATGGGCACTTGCCCTTGGGCCACCCCTCATGTTCCTGCTTTCCTGGATCTCCTCCCCTGAGCAACCTTCACCTGGACATCTCCTGCCTTGGACAACCTCCTCTGGTCCGTCTCACCTCCTGGTCCTCTTCCCCTCAACCATCTCCTCCCCTGGGCAACCTCCCCCTTGATCCTTCTCCTTCACTGAACAACCACTTCCCTGGACCTCCTTGCCCTCTGGGCCACCTCCCATCACCATCCTCCCCTCCTTTGGACAACCTTCACTGGGCCATCACCCCATCTCTTCCCCTGCATCTCCCTTCTCCTCTGGGCCACCTTCTATGGTCCCTTCCCTGGCCACCTCATCTGCCACCCGTCACAAGCCCAGGCCCCAGCGCTCACCCACACGGGGGTTCCTCAGGACCCCCAGCTGCAGCCTTGGGCAGCGAGCGACCATCTCAGCACCGCGGCTTTTAAAACGCCCGAATCCAAGTTTTTATTACCGTGTAGGACAAGAGGGATCACTCACAATATATTGTTCAAAAAGAAATACATTCAACAGCATTTACAGTGGAATGACATTAAAATCCTCTGGGGGGTGGGGGAACAGAAAGACCAGGAGATGGTGCTCTGTTTAAGTGCTGCTGCTAGATGATCTCTGGATGATAATTTTTAAAATTAGCCTAAAAAAGGGGGGGATTTCTGGTTTGGGGGTGCTCCTCACACTCCCTCGAGCTGTGCAGGGGCTGTGATGGTGATTTCTGGACAGACACGGGGATGGGGGCACACCAGAGGGGACCTCTGGGGTCCCAGAGCCCAGCGGGACCCTGGTGCCAGCACTGACAGCAACAGCTCGCTCCCCACTGCTGGACGCTCAGTGCTGACCTGGGGACAGCCCGGGCAGCAGGTTGTCACCTCGCCGAGCTCAGGGTGACACTTGCATTGACAAAGCAAACAAGGAAAATAAGGCATTTGGAAGAGCTCAGTTTCTGGCCCGTTTTCCAAACCCGGTTCAGCCCCCAGGGCAGCTCCGGCTGCCGGCACCGCGGTGCAGCGGGGGCGTCCTCCGCCCCGCGCAGGGGAAGCCCAGAGATGCGCACCCCGGGCCGGGACACGCGGCAGCTCCCACCAGCTGCATACCACTGCGAGTGTGGCCCTTCGATCATTAAGAGCTGCAGCAGCTTCACTGAGCGATGGGGAAACCTCCAGGCAGGGTGGGGAAGGAGTCAATAGGCTGATCAGCTGCTGTGACACAGGGGGACGCAGCCCGGAGCATCCCAAACACACGGGATACCAAGTGCTGCCCTTCAAACCCCAAATGCATCATTTCTAGAAGGAATTATCTTCGAACGCCACCATATCCAGCGCTGGAGGAAAATGTTGCCTAATTTGGGAATTACTCCATCACCCCTATGTCATACCTCGGGGAATCGTACTCGTGCTACAAAAACTCAGACAGACACTTCTGTCTTCATTATTTTTCATCTATTGTGTACCATAGAAATTTAAGCAAAATAATTTTATATATATTTTTATATATATATAAATTAGAAGCAAATAAATAAGATTAAAGGGTATAGTGAATCAGTGGGCGTTGCCACTCCAACAGTCACTCACTACGGTTACGCCGTACGAGGTCTAGAGCTACTGCACACGTAGGTTTGCTGTAAATCATGGGTATGGAGGTGCTGGAGAAGCCGACCAGGAGGAGACGGATGGTTGAGGAACCTGATTGTGTAAGTGTCCCATGTGCAGCCTGGGTATTCCAGTTACCATTGCCTCAAAGTTCGTTATTGCTAATTATCTTCCAAGGTGGATGTGACAGTCCAGCTGGGGGTGCCCGCAGGAGGCAGCAATCAGTGTGACACGATGAGGACACGGAGAAGAAGACACTAAAAATGAGATCTGATGGAGCAAATGCAGGTGCCCAGGTCTCCTTGACGCTCCCTGGCCCAGCAGATCCCATCTTCAGCATCCTGCCACCCTCTGGCGCTGGGGACCGGTGGTACGTGCCCACGTGGCCAGTACCCAAGCGATGGCTCCTGACACGGTCAGGGCTCGCTCTGCTCCTCCCGTGGGGCCAGAGGGGTGAGCAGGGACACGAGGCTCCCCCTGCCCTGTGCTGAGGCTGCTTTGGTGACCTGAAACTGCTCCTGGGACAGACCAGCCCCAAGGGAGGATGAGAAGCAGAGCCCAGCACCCCCCAGGCTCGGCCTGTGACCCCCACACTGGGGGATGCACCCAGACCTGTCTGGCTTCATGGGGTGAGAGACCCGGGACCGGGCTGCATCCCAGAGATGCTCCATCCCAGAGATGCCCCATCCCAGAGATGGTCCATCCCAGGGACGCTCCATCCCAGGGACGCTCCACCCCAGAGATGCTCCACCCCAGAGATGCTCTATCCCAGAGATGCTCCATCCCAGGGACGCTCCATCCCAGGGACGCTCCACCCCAGAGATGCTCCATCCCAGGGATGTTCCATCCTAGAGATGCTCTATCCCAGGGATGCTCCATCCCAGCAGCCCCTCAGCATGGCTCCTCCTCCCAGGCCAGCTCTGCAGGGAGACGCGGCCGCAAACCCGGCACCGAGGTCGGGGGATCCGGTACGCGGGGCCGGAGCATCGCTGGTCCGCAAACCGCTGCGCTCTGCGTCTGCCAGGCGCTCCAGCCTCGGCGAGGCCGTTTCCCCCTTCGGACGTGGTTGCAGGAAAACCAAACCAAACCAACCTCACTCAAATCACTCTCACAAAGCATCGTGTTAAAAGACAGTCCCAAGCCTTGACTAAACACGGCAGACTGTGGGGAATCTGCTCAAACGCTTCTTGAAATGAAAAACAGGTAAAAAAAAAAGCTGAAATATCCTAATCGGTGTTACTGGGATGACTGGGCACTGCAGGAACCACCAAGAGCCTCCAGGATCAAGCGCCACGGCACCTGGAGACAGTTTTCTGAGCAGGACACAAGGTTGGTTTTGTCCGTCTGTGAAGGAACCTGAACCAAGAGCAGCCTTTTTTTTAAAAAAATAAATCCATAAAGTCCACACACAAATGGGGGAAAAAATAATGTCAAAGAAAAGAGCCCACACAGATGCACGGCATCCCCACAACGTGAGTATCTTTGGAAGTCAACGTCTCAGTCGATAAAGCTGAGGCGCTGAAAGATATAGGCAGCAACTCCTGATAGCAATAAATATGTTCTGCTAAAAACAAATCAGATCCACATGTCCTCGTTCCTATTTAGTCGCTGAAAAAGCCATCATTAAAAAAAAAGGATGCGATTTATTAGTGCATAAAAAAATAGGTTTGGAATCCCTGTTGAGATTTGCTTTTCAAATTTCCGCACGTATTGACTCTGTGTGTGTTTGCGGTGTGAGCTGCCGGCGGGACGCTGCCAGCGTGTCCCCTGTCCCTCCGCCTGTCCCGGTGAGCCGAGGCGCGGGGGCGGCCGCCCCGCTGTGAGCTCAGAAGATGTCGGGGCACATGCTCCAGTCCTGCTTGTCCTTGGCCTCCCAGTAGCCGCCCTTGTAGACACAGATGAGCTCCCCCGTCACGGCATCCACCTTGCGCTCGAACCACAGCGGGATGTAGCCCTCGTAGTCCTTGCCTGGTCGGGGAGAGGCAGGGGGTGAGGGCTGCGTGTCCCGGGAGCCCCGCGCTCCCTCACCCACCCAAATCAACGCCAGGTCCTTCCATCACCCCCCAAACCCGGGGGGGTTTCTCCGCCACATCCCCAGCACCTCACCTTCCTCCAGGGCCTCCACGGCCTCAGCCTCGCGCCGCCGGCGCACGGCCCGCTGCTTCTCCTCCAGCCGCTGCTTCTCCACGTTGGCCTCGTCCCAGCGGCCGCTCTCCATGAGGCGCTGGTCGGGCCGCAGCCGGCTGTCCGTGGGCGCCACGCGCTCCTCGGGCTCGTTCAGCGTCAGGGCCAGGTCCGAGAAGAAATACATGTTCTCGGCGTTCTCCCTGCGGCCGGAGAGCCCTGGTCAGGACAGCGGAGCTGCGGCTGACCCCGAGCACAGCTCCCCAGCTCCTCACAGCCTCGCGTCTCACCCCAGCCCCACCAAGGCTGCTCCTGCTGCCCCAAACCACACGTGCAGAGGGAGCACGGCCTCCCACCCTCAAAGCCGAGATGCTGGTGGTGCATCGACGGCCATCTCACAGGGGAACAGAGCGCTCTCCTCCGCTGGCTCCGCACAGGGAAGCTAAAAGCCTATGAACCATAAGTGCTATATTCCCCAGACGAGACACCAAACAGCGTCATGAGGAGCTGCTGGATCCCCAACTGCAGAACCAGAGGCACCAAGAGCAGGAGGCTTTCCATGGGAAATGCTCCAACAGAGCGTCTCCAAAGCAGGGACTGATCATTACCCCTTAAAAGAATGAATCCTGTCCGCAATTGCTAACCTAGAGGTACGTAAATGCTCTCACTTTTAGGTCAGTTTGCTCATCTAATGAAGAGGGACCTGCAAAACACCAAATCAGAAACTACATCCTCGCAGCTTTAGACATTCTGGAGCCTGCGCAATAAGTTCAGTCTTGTTTTAACACCTATCTCTAAAATGTCCTTTAGCGAACATTGCTCATTATAGGCTGCAATGACTCTGTCACGAATACGCAAATGCGTAACCAATTGGCTCTTCAGGACAGCAAGACAAAGGAGTCAACACATCTCCTCATCATGGCCAGCAGCCCAAAGACACCGAAAAAGTAACCCCGTCTTCCCAAAACCTGCCTGCAAAGGTCCCCCAAAGCCACCGTCCTCTTGCAGGGACCTGCTGTCCCCTCCTGCTTCCTGCTCACACCCTGGAAAAAGCCACACAGCCACCCAAAGTCCTGCTCCCTTCCCACGCCCTCAGGCTGGGGACACGAGTCCCCTGCACCCCGCGGGGCTCAGGGTGACACCGTGACTCCCCGTCCCGCTGTGGCACCCCAAGCACAGCACCCCGCGCGAGGGGGGACTCACGGGAGGGGGTACTTCTTCCACAGGACCTTTGGGGACAGCGTCTGATAGACAGTTTTCTGCTTGCCCTCCATGCTGGTGCTGCCGTGACTGCTCTGCACGATCTTGGAGCACTCCATCTTCTCGTCCCACGTGCCGGACATGACGTAGTGGGCTTTACCGTCAGCGTCGCTCACCACCCCTGTCACCTGGAAGAAGAATACAACTCTGGTGGTGTTTGGAAGCGCTCAGAGGACACGGAGGGTGCAGAGGGGCAGAACCTTCTCCAGGTGCCCCACCTGGAGCATCTGGGCTGGGAGTTGCACAGCCTGGGACATGAGCTGCACGGGGGGAGCGTGGGCTCATCCTGACCATGCAGGTGAGTCTACAGAACATCCAACCCTTTCCAGGTCTCAGTGCTAAAGCTCCAGCACATGGAGGGCAAAAAGGGGCTCGGAGGTTCCCCCCAGCCCTCCCTGGTGACACAGCATCAGAGAATCACAGAATACTGTGGGTTGACGGAACCTTCACAGTCTACCCCCCGCCATGAGCAGGGACATCTGCACCAGCTCAGGTTGCTCAGAGCCCCGTCCAGCCTGGCCTGGGATGTCTCCAGGGATGGTTCAGCCACCCCCTCTCTGGCCAACCTGGGCCAGGCTCTCACCACCCTCAGGGCAACAATTCCTTCCTCATGTCCAGCCTGAATCTCCCTCCTTTAGTTTAAAACCATCACCCCTTGTCCTATCACAACAGACTCTGCTCAAAAGTCTGTCCCCATCTTTCTCATCAGCCCCTTTTAAGTCCAGAAAGGCCACAATAAGGTCTCCCCGGAGCTTCTCCAGGCTGAACACCCCAGCTCTCTCAGTCCATCAGGGGTGACAGGGTGACTCCTCAGCCCCGTGCTGGGGCTTGTCCCAGCCATGGTACTGGGACCCTGTGAGCCCAGCTTAGAGGGAAGGGCCAGGTCTGACCCCGCGCAAGGTGGCAAGGAGCAGCGAAGTATCTGGATACGCACCTTTCGGGGGACGTCCCTGGAGAAGTAGCTGTAGGGGGTAAATTTCAGCTGGCATTTATCTTTTGACTTATGGTTAACAATCTCTATTTCACCAGACTAGATGGAAGACACAGAACCACAGCGAGTGAGAGACTTGGCAAGAAGACAAATCAGACGTTAGTTGTAGTTCGTGCGGGTACAAACCCACAGCAGCTGCAGCATTGATTCTGGCAGCAGCCACTACATCAGCCGCCCCCTCAGCCCCACGGCTCGTGAGCAGCAGGGTAAAACCCGACCCACACATGACCACTCTGCCCCACAGAGCTGCCAGCCTTGGGAAGAGCCTTTGAGAGCTCAAAGAAGTGTCCCTGTCAGGGAAGGGGTACAGTGGGGACCCCCAGCAGGGCCCTTCCAGCCCCCTGCCCCTCCCCAGAGCCAGGCAGGACCCATCAACTCACACCTGCGGCCACCGACCTGGTCAATCCAGAGCTTGCCCACAATGATGTTGTGCACGGTGGAGGTGACTTTCCTCCAGACATAGTGATTCCCACTGGAGTGAAACTCGAGGTGGATAGCGCCTGCGGAGAGAGGAGCAGCCCCGAGCTCAGCACTGGCAGATGGACAGGCTGCCCTGGGGCTCAACTGTAGAATAGTTTGGGTTGGAGGGCCCTCCCCAGCTCCCCCAGTGCCCCCCCTGCCATGACAGGGACATCTGCACCAGCTCAGGTTGCTCAGAGCCCCGTCCAGCCTGGCCTGGGATGTCTCCAGGGATGGTTCAGCCACCACCTCTCTGGCCAACCTGGGCCAGGCTCTCACCACCCTCAGGGCAACAATTTCTTCCTCATGTCCAGCCTGAATCTCCCTCCTTTAGTTTAAAACCATCACCCCTTGTCCTATCGCAACATGCCCTGCTCCAAAGTCTGTCCCCATCTCTCTCATCAGCCCCTTTTAACTACAGAAAGGTCATAATAAGGTCTCCTCAGAGCTTCTCTTCTCACACAGAATCCCAGAGTGTCAGGGGTTGGAAGGGACCTGGAAAGCTCATCCAGTGCAATCCCCCCATGGAGCAGGAACACCCAGATGAGGTTACACAGGAAGGTGTCCAGGTGGGTTGGAATGTCTGCACAGAAGGAGACTCCACAACCCCCTGGGCAGCCTGGGCCAGGCTCTGACACCTTCACCCCCAACAAGTTTCTTCTCAGATTTAAGCGGAACCTCCTGTGTTCCAGTTTGCACCCATTGCCCCTTGTCCTGTCACTGGTTGTCACCAGCAGAGCCTGGCTCCATCCTCCTGACACTCCCCCTTTCCATATTGATCCCCAGCAATGAGTCCCCCCTCAGTGTCCTCTTGTCCAGCTCCAGAGCCCCAGCTCCCTCAGCCTTTCCTCACACGGGAGATGCTCCACTCCCTGCAGCATCTTGGTGGCTGCGCTGGACTCTCTGCAGCAGTTCCCTGTCCTGCTGGAACTGAGGGGCCACAGCTGGACACAAGATTCCAGGTGTGGTCTCCCCAGGGCAGAGCAGAGGGGCAGGAGAACCTCTCTGACCTACTGACCACCCCCTTCTAACCCACCCCAGGTCCCATTGGCTTCCTGGCCACAAGGGCCCAGTGCTGGCTCATGGTCACTCTGCTGTCCCCAGGACCCCCAGGTCCCCTTCCCCAAACACCCCCACTGTCTCAGCCTGTCCCCTCAGCAGAGCTGTTCCATCCCTCAATGACACCCCAGCACCCCGCTCATCCCCAGAGCTGACTCAGCCCCTCCACCCGCATCGCTCATCGTCAGCCCCTGGCAGGGCTGGGTTTGGCCTCATCCCTTGCTGCACACTCCGTGATTGCTGCAGGGAGGAGATGCAACACCTGCAGGGCCCCTGCCCTCCTCCTGCCCCCGCAAATCACTCATTTCCAAAGCAGGTCAGAAACATGCTACCCGGCTGTCTCGCAGTGTCACAAGCCCAGGCAGGACCGGCCCCGGCTGTGCTGCCCAGCACAGGGACAGGCAGGAGACCAATACAGCCTTGGAATAATGGAGCTTATTGCACCTGGCTGACAGGGAGAGGGTTAGAACAGGCAACAAGCTAATGATTAACTATCATTTAGGGAGAAATCAATTGATGGGGAAGCAAGGTATTTCCAAAGCACAGCCTCCGTGGCGTTAGCAGCGAGCAAAGCTGTCTCCCTTTGCGGCTGGTATAATTTCCATTTCCAAGGCAGACAGGTTATCAAAGGGGTGTCTGTGATCGGGAGCACAAATCTGTGCTCCCACATTGCTCAGGGTGGAACTCACCGAGCTCTGCATGAACCCGAGGGATCAGCACATCGCTTTAACCTCTGGGGTATTGCACGAGCAGAGCGGGATAAAAAGCCAGTCCTGATCCTCCCGGCACGAGTCACCTACCCAGTGGCATGATGGAGAGGTATTTGCCCCTGAACTTGCTGGCGATGGTGATTTCCTGCCACAACGTCCACCCTCGCTTGGAGTAGACGTGATGGGCGGCTGCCGGGGGGTGGTGGCTCACCTGGAGAGAGGAGAAACAGCCGTAAGGTCATGGCCACCAGCACCGGAGAGCCCCGGTGAGCACTCAGCCATCGCGGCGTCACTCCCAGAAGAGGCGATGGCTCCACGCCAGCTTTGGCCCTAAGGATGCTTCGCTGACTTGAACACCCCAGTCTTTCCTGGGCATTGGGGTGACCTCCCGTGAGTTCCCCGGCAGCATGAGCAGGTGCACTGAGCTCCTGCCAGGATTTTCTAATGCTCATTACACACAGAATCACAGAGTCCCAGAATGTCAGGGGTTGAAGGGCCCTGGAAAGCTCATCCAGTGCAATCCCCCCATGGAGCAGGAACACCCAGATGAGGTTACACAGGAAGGTGTCCAGGCGGGTTGGAATGTCTGCACAGAAGGAGACTCCACAACCCCCCTGGGCAGCCTGGGCCAGGCTCTGACACCCTCACCCCAAACAAGTTTCTTCTCAAATTTAAGTGGAACCTCTTGTGTTCCAGTTTGCACCCATTGCCCCTTGTCCTGTCCCTGGTTGTCACCAGCAGAGCCTGGCTCCATCCTCCTGACACTCCCCCTTTCCATATTGATCCCATGAATGAGTGCCCCCTCAGTGTCCTCTTGTCCAGCTCCAGAGCCCCAGCTCCCTCAGCCTTTCCTCACACGAGAGATGCTCCACTCCCTTCAGCATCTTGGTGGCTTAGCGAAGCTTCAGCTGTATAAACTTAACGCGAGCAACTATTGCTGCGAGATGATGCTGTACTGAGACCCCAGGACACAGCTCTGCTCTCCAGTGATCCTGGTTGAGAAACATGGATGTGCTGACACCCAGCCTAGGTCACCAGTAACCCCAGTAATGCCTCTCCTACCAGCAGCTGCCCCCATTGCCCTGACTGGGAACCCCCAGGGGACACACGTCCCCCGGTTGTCAGAGACACATGGACCTGACCTGCCAAGACCTTGGCTTTGTTCCTGCAGACACACTGGGCTGGAAAAGCAGATTCGACATCCCCCATCCCAAGGATGATGTGTAAAAGGACGGAGCTCGTGCTCCCCGGCACCGTAGAAGCTGCGCAAAGCCACGGTGGGGGCCGGACACCCCGAGCAGAGGGCTCTGTCCTCACCGGGGCTCCCCCCGCCGACACCGCACACACCACCCATCACCGGGAACCACCGCGCCCCGGTGGCCACGCCACCCAGGTCAGAGATTAATTCCACCGAGGTAATTAAAGGCTGAGCACCCCAAGCTGCTGGATTACAAACACGAGCAGAGCAAGGGCCTCACCATTATATCCCACTGTCACCAGCAGGAGAAAATCCTATTTGGATAACTGGATTTCAGGCACAAGATTACCAACGCTTCACTCGGCACATCGGCAGCTGAGCAGCACATGCAGGGAAAGTTCCGAGCAGTGGGAGGGGCGTCTGTCTGTCTGTCCCACACCAACCAGGGCAAGAAGCACCAATGCAAAGCTGTGCTGTCACCAAATGTGCCCTTTGAGATGGCTCCAGGAGGGAGATTTAGAGGCTCTGCTCATGGACCGAAGGCTCCAGTGTGCTGCGAGGGAGCGGGTTTGTTCCCAGTTACAGTAAGTCTAATTTTGGATGAAGCTTGTGTGCCGGGTCAGCAAGGGCTCCAGCCTGGTCTGTGCTCAGCTAATGTGGACGTGTCAGAAACACCAAATTTGGGTACAGACACAGGGAAATTGGGACCAACTGGTAAAAGAAATTCAGGGCAGGTTATCTATTTGGGAAGGAATAGGGACACAAGAGGGAGGGTGGTGAAAAAGAGGGGGAAGAAATGAGAAAAGGGATGGTAGAGTGATGCGGTCAGGGCTGTCCAGCAGTACCCCCGTCAGGGCAATAACGCCCCCGTTGTTCTGACCGCACCCCGGCAGGATGAGGATGTTGCTGGCTAAGGGACGGACTGAGCATCCTGGGAAGGAATCATCGAATTCCTACAACACTTGGCTGAGCAGCATGAGAACCCAGGGAGACAGGGACCAGGAGGGTGCTGCAGAACAGAGATCCCAGATTTCTCTGGGCTGTGCACAAAGCCAGTGGGGAACCGGGCTGTGTGGCAGGATGGGAATCACTGCTGGGCGAGGGAGGTGACGGTGTGTGTGACATTGGGATGAACCTGAGCTCTGCAAAGCTCACAGCAAAGTGCCGGGGGATGCCAGGAGAGATGCTGCTGCCTCCAGTTTGGCCGTGTGGGAAGGGGACGCGCGTTGGCAGCTGTAGCTCGTTATGCTCCGGTCAGCAGCGTCCTGGCTCCTGCAGCCCAGGGCACGAGCGCACAAGACTGGGACTGACCACACGGCATCCCGGGGACGATCGAAGCCGGCTGACAGCAGGCACGCAGCTTGGGATGGTGCAAAGGGACAGCAGAGACACGGATCTTGGAGACGAGCTGCTGCAGGACCCTTCCTTTTGTCATGAGGGGGTCACGGTTCCAGGAGACCCCACACAGCCTGTTCACCCTCACAGCCTGGCCGAGAGAGACGGGAGGTGATGGGACATGACAGGAGGTGATGGGATGTGACGGGAGGTGATAGGAGGTGCCATCCTGCCTCGGTCAGAGCATTGCAGGAGTCTGCCAGGCCTGGGCACTCGTTACCACGGGGGGGCTTTGTCCACACGTGCGTGTCCAACCAGGAGCTGATGGCTGAGCACGGCACCTGCTGCAGCGACTGCTCCAAATCTGGGTATGAAGGCTTGGAGCAGAAGATGATGAGGGACAGGGACAAACTAAAGCATGTCAGGAGACACAAGGATGCTGGTGCAAGTCTGGGCCTCATCACTGTGTATTCTCAGAGTGCCCCATCCGCATGTCTGAAATCTGCTGCGAGCAACCCACGGCACAGCACAGCGTGCCCAGATCAGCAGCAAGACCCTTGCCCATGCAATGCCCACCCCAAAAAATGTCCCCCACAGGTCTCAGCGACATGGTCTGCTGAACAGCTCTGCAGCTCCTGGACCTGCATCAGCCTCTGCAGGTTGACTGAGGTTTGTGATTTTGTTTGATGTTTCTGAACGCAGACAGACATGATGGTTGCTCTGTCCCTGAGATGGCACAGCCAGCCCCTGGAGAGCAGAGAGCCCCCGCACTGTGATGTCCCGTCCCTCCCAAGGAATCCAGGACAGATCAGCCAAGTGTGCTAAATACTAAACAGTCAATTTTCTTCCCAGGTCTCAACTCATTAAGTGCTCCAGGTTTTTAATTAAGACCTGCTGTGTGACCAACGTGTGCCAGATGCGCTCTGCGGTTAGAGCACGGGGCTGGCAGAGGTTCCTGGGTTGGCCCCAGGCTCTGAAACTAAAAGATTTCAGTTCAACAAGAGAGAAATGAGACCCAGCCCAAAAAACAGGGATAACGGTGCCAGAGCTCGCAGCATCACCAGCGTGGCTGGGAGGGGGCTCGGGTGAGGAGAGTTTCTCCTTTTCTGCTCAAGTGCTGGGATGTGGCAGCAGCCCCAGCCCCACGCAGGCTGCCAGGACCCCCGGCGGGGCGATGGACACCCTTCTGCTCCCCTTCACAGAGTCACAGAATGTTAGCGATTGGAAGGGACCTCAAAAGATCATCTAGTCCAATTCTCCCACCTCCTGCTTTGCAACGCTGTGATGGGCACACTCTGCCTCTGAGAAATGCCTTGGGCTGTGCCCGCTGCTGCTCCTGCCAACAGCAACGGCAACGCGCTGGCTGTCACGGCCAGGGGAACGGCTCAGAGCGCGGAGATGCTGGGTCTCCTTCAGAGAAGGAATGATTTGCCTGGACACCAGCAGCTTACCTGCTCGCACAGGGATCGGAAACCCAACTCCTCCAGCCGGTCGAGCTCATAGGTTTCCCCCAGCAGCGGGTTGAATGGCTTTGCGGTGCGGTGGACTGTGGTCGAGTAGGAAGACACTGAAAATGCAGCAACGAAGCACATCTGCTCTGTGGAGCTCTCGCACTTGACCGCTTTGTCCAGCAGCTCGTGGTACTCCAGGTCCTCGGTCAGCCTCTGCAGCATGGAGAGCGGCTCGTTGAAGTTCACCTGGAGGGGAACATGTCGGGATCAGCAGAGCAGGAGAGATGCCAAGGTCAGCACTTCACCCTTTGCCTTTTTCTCCCGGCACTGCACCCTGATCAGCACTAACAACCTGCACACCAGGCTCCCCAAGCACAGTGTGATGCACCCCAAGAGCCGCGGATCTGGTGTGGCTGGAAACTGCCTCAGTCGAAGCCACAGCCCCCGGGACAGCACGGGGCTGGATGTGCCCAGGCACGCTGCCTGCACGCTGCCCCTGCAGGGCTACACAGACAGTAAATAAAAGCAAGAAACACGTGCTGTGCTCCCTGAACCGAACTGCCAGAGCATGAAGGCTTTGAAGTTCCCAGCTGAAGTGTGTTGGGGATCTGGCAGCCCCACAAGAGAACCAGATATCATAGAATCACAGATGGTTTGGGTTGAAGGGCCTTCCCAGCTCCCACAGTGCCCCCCCTGCCATGACAGGGACATCTGCACCAGCTCAGGGTGCTCAGAGCCCCGTCCAGCCTGGCCTGGGATGTCTCCAGGGATGGTTCAGCCACCACCTCTCTGGCCAACCTGGGCCAGGCTCTCACCACCCTCAGGGCAATAATTTCTTCCTCATGTCCAGCCTCAATCTCCCTCCTTTCGTTTAAAACCATCACCCCTTGTCCTATCACAACAGGCCCTGCTCAAAAGTCTGTCCCCATTTTTCTTATGGGCTCTTTTTAGGTCCAGAAAGGCTGCAATAAGGTTTCCTTGGAGCTTCTCATCTCCAGCTGAACACCCCAGCTTTCAGCCTGTCCCCAGCAGAGCTGTTCCAGCCCTCTGAGCATCTTGGTGGCCTCCTCTGAACCCCCTGTGTCAGTGACAGGTTAACCACCGTATGTGCTCGTGTGTGCTGGTAGGAAGCAGAGTCTCCTCCC
Organism: Nesoenas mayeri; assembly: GCF_963082525.1. Lineage (NCBI taxonomy): Eukaryota > Metazoa > Chordata > Aves > Columbiformes > Columbidae > Nesoenas > Nesoenas mayeri. The sequence goes on along the minus strand of NC_137565.1, from coordinate 13,152,289 downwards.
CGGGTCAGACACAGGGTGACTGTGTGGTCCGGGTGCTGGTGCTGGGACCTGGCCGGGTCCCCAGCAGGTGCACAGTGCCAACCCTCAGGGTCCCCAAGCCCATTGTCACACAGGATGGACGATGGACCCGGCCTCGCTGCCTGCACAGCGCTCCCGGCTGCTCCCAGTCCCCCCAGCCCAGCCAGTGGGGCTGGAGGAACCTCCACCTTGTGTATCCTTATGCCACAGGGGTTAATTCAGGTGCTGCAGCGAGTCAGTGCTGTCGCCCCGGAGCTTCTGTTCTCCAGCTGAACAGCCCAGCTCTCTCACCTGTCCCCAGCAGAGCTGTTCCAGCCTCGGGTCATTCCTGTGGCTCCTCTGGCCCCTCTCCAGCAGTTCCATGTGTGTCTGTGCTGAGAACCCAGAGCTGGACCAGCACTGCAGGGGGGTCTCAGCAGAATGGGGCAAAGGGGCAGGATCCCCCAAAACCTGCTGCCCATGGGGCCGGGGATGCAGCCCAGGGTGCGATCGGCCTTTGGGCTGTGAATGCACACGGCAGTTCATGGCCGATCTTTCCAGTGACGGAGCACCGGTGACCCCTAAAACGAGCCTGAGCAGCACAGCTCCCTCTCACCTCCCTGCCAGCACCACAGCGGCCACAAGCCAGATGTGAGACACAGCTGGGAGGTGCTGCTCCCAGCAAAGCCCTCCCCAGGCCAGCTCATAGCCCAGCTGCTCACAACACCTTGGAAAGCCGCATGTGAGGGTGTCCCTGCCCCCGGGGTGCAGCCCCAGGACAGCACCCAACCCGCAACACCCCGCGGGGCACAGAGCGGAGGGGCAGCTCCGTTTCCATCCCCAAGTCATTGCTTTGTCAATTAGAGAATTGTGCTTTACACGAACAGGTTGGACAGGCTGCAAACATCTCCTGAAAAAAAACCAAACCAAACCAACCAACCAAACAACAAAACCCCACAGTTGATTCTAGCAATATTTTTTGTTCCAAAAAGAATAGAAATTAAAAAAATTGAAAGGAAGATGGAGACGCTTTGTCCCACATCTTCTGCCTCGAAATCATGTGAGATTCATTTTTTCAGTTCAGAACAAAGAAATACATTTCGGAAGGAGCAGATGTTTAAGGATGGGAGAACCACTTCTATAAGCCACATTACATGTTTCATGCTAAAGGAAACTAACTCCAAATCATTCCACTCGGGGATTTAAGTAGCAGGGATCGTAGAGCAGGCTGTGTAGAAAGGGCAGCACCACATCCACACAACAAGCACATCGCAGCAGCTCGAGGGAACTCCCTGGAGAGACGCGGGCGGCGGAACCAAAGCAGCTGCAGCGTCCCCAGCAGCCCCGCTCGGCACCGGCGACGCCAAACCTGCCACGGGGACGGACAATGAACCCACCGCCAACGCAAAAGCCCCAAAGTTGTTTTCTTCCTTTTCCGTGCTATTCATTCAGAGGAAAAACTAAGGAGTGTGTTGTCAGCACAGAGAGGTTTTCAGTGCATCGTGTCCCCCAGGGAAGGGGATGAGGTCTCGAAGTTCTCTTAATTAGCCAAGAATCGGGTGAAGTGCATGGAAGGAGCAACTCACGCCGCTCAGTGTGCACGACAGGCTCACCGAGGGTTTGCACTGTGATTAACCGCGTTCCAAACAGCCCCCCCGCCCGGCTGCTCCCGCTTTGCTCCATTTACCGCAGCAGCAGCTGGGAAACCCTCGCTCGGCAGCTCGTGCTGCGGAGACAGGATTCCAGTGGCCATTGAAAGGGGATTAAATCGCCCCCCCGTTGCCCTGCCATGGGCTGCTTGTTCTTGGGGTGAACCTCCCACAGAAATGCCACGTGCGGGGGGTCTCCCCCGCCCCGTATCCCTACAGATAACGCAGAGAGCTGACAGCGAGCAGCTGAGCCCCTCTGCAACCCACGCTCTGCTGAGCGCTGCACCGAGACGGCCGTGCTGGGAAAGCAGACCCGCTCGCGCCTGGGAGCATATGGAGTAATTACATCCCTGAGCCGGGGCTGCGGTGTGGGCAGAACATATTGCTCTCGGGTTTGAACTCGGCTTCAGCAGCTCCCGGAATGATTTGATTGATATGGAAGGTGTAAATTTCCTCTCTCCAGGCCCAGGCAGCTGCTGGTATTTCACGTCCTGAGTTTATTTCTGTACCCATCACGCCTTTATCTGATATTGATGTCGCTGCGGAAATGCTAATGGACGGCACTGGGCTGTATATCTCGGCTGGAAATAGCACGAAGAAGAGACAAACTCATCTCTCTTACTCAGAGAGCATCAGGCACTGCTTTAACAACAGCCCAAATACAATCAATTCTGCATCCCAGCCCCAGTAACACGTTCCTTCCCCTTTGCTCAGCGAAGGAGGACCCTGAATACAGTTCATGCTTTGCTGAGCTGCTCCCACACCAGCCAGTGCCACAATAACCCCCAAGTACCCTCAGCTGCTTCACAACTCTCTCAAATCCACCAGTTTCACGGTTTTTGGGGAAATGGATTTCTTATGATGGTACCCAGTCCCATCCACACTGCATACTGAGCTGGGGAAGAGCTGCTGGAGACCTGGCAGCCTGGAAAGGGCTGTTTGCTCTGGAAAAACGGGCTGTGGGTTTGGGGGAGTGTTGGTGTGGGCAGCATTTCATCTGGGTCCATGAGGCACAGGGTTATCTACCTGCAAGAATTACATGCACATCCCACTCACATGAGGGGGTTCCTCCAGACAGACCCCCCAGCAAACCCCCTCCTGCCCACTGCAGGGAGCCTTTGCCCCAAGGAGCAAACCCAGCAGCATCCAGAGCTGCTGTAAATTGTCCCCACAGAACCTCCTACACTAACAAGTGGCTCTTTACAAGAAAAGTAAAGAAGTTCTGTGTTGCTGGGGTGAAACACGGCCCTGCCGTGCTGCCCATGCGAGCAGGCTGCTCCCCGAGCAGCATGTCCCCAGGACGCAGGCTGGGGACAGGGCATCAACAACAAGGTCTCTTCTTCTTCCAGCCCCTGGGTGATACACTCGAACCCTCAAGGATTCAAGGTGTCCTGGTTCTCTCCTTGCCTCAGCACCAGCTGGATGTGTAGAGGACACTCGGGCAATGTCCCCCCTGCTCGCCCTGGCACTCGTGCAAGAAGCTGCCAGGGACATGGGCACTGTGGGGCTGCCGCAGCCAGCACGGGAGGAGGGATCGGTCCCAAAGAAAGAGCCGATCCGACTCAAATAGTCCCTGATGTAACAGCCCCCACGTCAGAGCCGTATCCCACAGAGCAATCAGCACTGCGGCCCCGTGCTGCTGACGACAGCCGCCCCCCGCCCGCCTGGCTCAGCGCTCTGGCCCTGCCGGCTCGCTGGCAGCAGATGGATGAGTCCAAGGGTGAATAAATTGCAGGGAAGGACGTCAGGCTTAGAGTCAGCAGAGCTGAGCAGCGAGGACACATCAGTGCTGTGGAGCAGATTGAGGTGGCTTCAGTGCAAAAGCCCCCCAGGATGGGGTGACAGTAGGTGATGTGTTCCTGTCCCGCTTGGGGTGGCTGTGCTGTCACAGCCCCTGGCAGGGCCACCTGGAACTGTGACCCAACCCCTCCATACAGCCCAGAGCCCTGGTGAGGGGCTGGAGCACAAGTGTGATGGAGCGGCTGAGGGACCTGGGGGTTCAGCTGGAGAACAGGAGCTGAGGGGAGACCTTCTGATCTCTGAACTGCCTGAAAGGAGCTTGGAGCCAGGGGGGTCGGGCTCTGCTCCCCAGGAACAAGCGCCAGGAGCAGAGGAAACGGCCTCAAGTGGCACCAGGGGAGGTTGAGGTTGGATGTGGGAACAATTTCTTCCCCAAAGGGCTGTGGGGCATTGGAACAGGCTGCCCAGGGCAGTGCTGGAGTCACCATCCCTGGAGGGCTGGACAGACGGACATGAGGTTCTCAGGGACATGGGGCAGTGCCAGAGGTGGGGGAACGGTCAGACACGATGAGCTTGAGTGTCTCTTCCAACCAAAACGATTCTGTGGTTCTATGACTCTATCAAACGGAGCCCCCAGTGCCGGCAGGCCCCTCTCTGCCCGCCTGGGACACGCTCACTCACGGGCATGGGGATCTTGGAGAGCTCTTTGCCGATGCAGTTCTTCATGATACTCCAGAGGTTAAGGCTGTAGTTGGGTTTGTCGGGGATGCGAGTCCGTCTCCTTTTCTTCGGCAGGAGATCTTTGCAAGTGGACTCATTGTAGCTGCTTTGATTTGAGCTTTCAAAGACCTGCGGAAGCAAGAGAAGGAACACAGGTCTGAGCCACGGTCACCCAGCATGACTCAACCAGACCCAAGAGCAGCAGCCACAGCTCAGGAGACATCGTGTGCACTTGTGCTGGGGAGCATCGCTGGAAGCCTCTTCTCCAGGGCATGGGGGAAATAATGGTGTAATTACCCCCCAGCACTGTCCCCCTTCCCTTAAGAGGGTATTTGGATGGCTCACAAAGCAACCAATGCTGCTCCATCCTGGAGGGACCTGGATGGAGGGTCCCACCACCCTCCTGCTTTCCTGCTCCCCTCCCCTGGTTTCTCGCCCCGGGACTGTCCCTCCCGCTCTGTCCAGCCAACTCACACTGTCCTCCAGGTTCCAGTCCTCGGGGTGGCCCTCGCTGGCCCCGCTCACGTTACTGCCCGAACGCCTGCGGGGAAGACAGAACCAGCCGGTGAATACAAGGAAGGGCAGAGAAAGGGAGGGAAGAGCCGGGGCTGGGGCAGCACAGCCAGCATCACCCAGAACATCTCCCTGCAGCACCCCAGGGGGACGGAGGCTGTGTGCGGGTGTCGGGAGGAGATGCTCAGCACAGGGTGTCCCAGACAGGGGGCACAGAGCCTCCCGTTTGCCAGCAGGCCCGGCGGTGTGACTGTGGCTCACACCACAGCTGCCGCCAGCACAGACAGACACCAGGGAGGTGTAGGAGCAGGTCAGGGCACACCAAGGCAAGGTGCTCCAGGCTTCTGCCCGCTGCTCCCCAGCATCTCCTTCTACATCCCTGCCCAGGCTCCCCTCGAGCCCACAGCAGCTGCAGGGGCAGAGAACCCAGCTTTACTGCAGCACAGGCTTGATGTCTGCCCTTCCTCGCTATGGCTGGGGCCATCCTCACCTCGCTGGCTCCATCCTCACCTCACTGGCTCCATCCTCACCTCGCTGGCTCCAGGGTGCAAGCGCAGAGGTGCGGAGGGCAGAGCAGCCTGTGTGCTGGCGGACATCGCGCAGAGGGACCCCGCAGGAGGGTACACTGCCCCCAAGCCCAGCACCATGCAGAACCTCCCTCCCCTGCTCCTCCTGCACCCACAGCAGGTTTTGCCAGGTTGTGACCTGTGGCACCAGGATGGGGGCTCGTACCTGTGGTGCTTGGGGTCTGCGGTTACAGTGATAAAAGCTGGTGCATCCTCCATGGCATCGAAATACTCCGTCTCTTCATCTTCATCACTGGCCTCTCCTTTCGCAGACTGCACACTCCCTGTCGGCACAAAGGGTTTGAGATGCTCAGTGCTGCCAGTCCCCTTTAGAACCCATCAAGCACAACTGCCCCCAGAGCCCACACTCCTCTCACTGTGTCCCCTCCAACACCGTCTCCCTTTACAGCTTGTCCCCTCCTCTCCAGCCCGCCCCACGATGAGAGGACACCGTACCAGTTTCCAGCTCTGGACAGCAAGGACGTGCCCCGGCAGCGTGTGTCCTGCTCCCCCGTCCAGGCACACGAGGCCTCCCTGCCGTGCTGGGCAGCACCTCCAGAAACGCCACCGGGCTGCCGGAGCCAGACACGCGTGACTGCAACACCCAACCACGACTAAGGCAGCTGCCACCCAGCACCGCCCCGGCTGCCGGGAAACCCGTCAGGATGAAAGCAGGAAAAAACTGGCATGAGTTTCAGGTGATGCTGAGAGACTTCCCGGCTGTGGGGTTTTCCAGCCCTACACTTACAAACATTTTTCTTCTCTCCTGTGGTGGCAAAGATCGTCACAAAACCAGGAGCAGACACGAACTGCGGTGACTTTTGAGACCCACTGCAGCTCCACAGAACCACTGAATCATTTTGGTTGAGAGAGACCCTCAGGATCATGGAGTCCAACCATTCCCCCACCCCTGGCACTGCCCCATGTCCTGAGAACCTCATGTCCGTCTGTCCAGCCCTCCAGGGATGGTGACTCCAGCACTGCCCTGGGCAGCCTGTTCCAATGCCCCACAGCCCTTTGGGGAAGAAATTGTTCCCACATCCAACCTCAACCTCCCCTGGCGCAACTTGAGGCCGTTTCCTCTGCTCCTGGCGCTTGTTCCTGGGGAGCAGAGCCCGACCCCCCTGGCTCCAAGCTCCTTTCAGGCAGTTCAGAGATCAGAAGGTCACCCCTCAGCTCCTGTTCTCCAGGGTAAGTCCCCAAGCAAGGAGCAGCAGGGCAATTAGGAATAATTATGGCATAATGGGATGCGTTAAAAAGAGGTCATGGGCATGCAGGGCATTGCCTTGCGCATCCTTCCCATCCCTGCTGACTCGCTGGGGACACCCAGCAGCAAGTCCCCATCCGTGTGGGGTTCCCGCAGGACCCTGTCCCTGTGCCTGCCGGCACTCACCCTTGGCGGTGCTGGCGATGCCGGTGCTGGCGGCGGACAGGCCGGGCGCCCCGCGGCAGGCGCGCTCCAAGCTGTTGTGCTGCTTGGCTAACTGCTCGATGGTCTCCTCCAGCCGGATCCGCTGCTCCCGCTCATGCTGCAGCGCCCGCTGCCATTTTCGGCTGTGGGTTTCGGCCAAATCCAGGAAATCGCGGCAAGCCTGGAGGGGAGGGAGGGACACGTCAGCATCTGGCATGGCCCATCATGGAGCCAGCGCTGGCACACGGTGACGCCAGAGCTGACTCCCCACCACAGCCCTCCTCCTCGCCCAGGACCCCGGTTTTGTAAATCGCAATCCCAGAGCTCTGCGTGATGCCCCATATCCACGGGGCTAAACTCAGTTCATCCCAACCTGAATCATGCTGAGGAGACGGCTGCAAGGCAGACAATGGCCCGGGGACCACAGAGCCACCGCGATGTCCCCCAGCAGCCCGGCTCACCGTGCCCCAGCCCCGCAGCCCGTTCCTGTCCCGGGCCCATCGCTGCGCCCGGCCGGGCTCACACACACCCCGGGCAGGCCCAGCCCTTCACACACACCATGAGATTCTGAGCAGCATCCCCAGAGCTGTGAACGTGGAGGAGCCAGACAGGCCCATGGAGCCATCCACACGGACACGGGCAGCTGGGAGCCCTGTGCCCCACGGCAGCAGAGCAGGAGATGCCCAGTGCCCCCTGGAGCTGCACTGAGCAGCAAAGGCCCGGCCTGGCCCCCGCGGCACCTTCACCACGGCCTAAAGCTTCTCCTCTCCACGACGGGCACGTTTCTGGGGAACGGGACCCGGCAGGCACAGGGACACACGCACACACACAGCCCACGGGAAGGAAATTGTTGCCCTGAGGGTGGTGAGAGCCTGGCCCAGGTTGGCCAGAGAGGTGGTGGCTGAACCATCCCTGGAGACATCCCAGGCCAGGCTGGACGGGGCTCTGAGCACCCTGAGCTGGTGCAGATGTCCCTGTCATGGCAGGGGGGGCACTGGGGAGCTGGGGAGGGCCCTTCAGCACAAACCATCTGTGATCCTAAGGAGGGCTCACAGGATGCACCAAGCGATGCTTTGCAGGATGCACAGTGCCCCTGTCCTGTGCCGCGGGGCAGGGGACAGCAGGGTCGCCATGACCCAGGCTGACAGGAGAACCCTTTGGTGGCACCAGTCACCACCACAGTCCCTTGTGTTCCCCTCACATCACCAGGATCACAGGCATCGCCCAGCCCGGCCGTGCCGGACACCAGTGGGACAATTCCAGGCGCAGGACATGACCCCCGCTTGGGGACAAGACACCCCCATGAGCTGCCGTTCTGTTGTCTGATGAGGGACAGGCAGCCCCCGGAGCTCTATTTTTAGGTTATTTTTCATATTAGACTGAAACACAGAGTCCCCCCAGCTTCACCACTTCTTTTGCAACCAACCTCCTGCTGCTCCCCGGCTGGGACACACTGAACTTCTTACATTTAAAGGCAGGAAAAGACGATTTTTATGGAAATTCTATGGGAGTTTGGGGGCAGGCTGGCAACTTGCAGGCAATTTAACTCTGCTTGTGCTTCGGCCAGCTCCGACTCAGCGCCACAGCAAGTGAGTAAAACCAACGAGTTCTGAATGTCTAACAGACTTCTAACCGTCCCCAGGACTCGGTTATTTTCTATGTTTCCATCTACTTGGATTCCACATGTGGTTCATGCAGCTCTTGGCAGGTCACTAAATTTGGGCTGAATATCGAGGTATCTCCTGGTCAAGCAAGAGGTTCAGGGCTTCAGCTTCCATAACCCAGCCTGGTTTTACCAGGATTTGTCCAATAAAAGCTTCGATTCATCCCTTCTTCATCAAACCTCTCCTTTGGATAGGAGCGGGATTTGAACCTCATCCATGGAAAGACTTTTTTCCTTTAATAACCTCAGAAATGAATCACAGAATCACAGAATCACCAGAAAAGTGACACAAAGCATCAGGTTTTCATATTTTAGGTGAAGAAGCACAAAGCAGATGGATTGAGTACCCCAGGATAAGACAGCAAACTGCAGGGGGGCACACGTGCCTTTGGTGACATCTTGACACCGTCACGTCCCCCGGTCTCACCACCAGGAGCCTCCGCTCACAGGAAGAGGCAGGAACCGAATAGCTCAGATACACGAAGTGCAAACACGAGTTTGGGTCTGTGATTTGGAAAAAAAAGTAATGATCAGTGTACCCATCATCTTGAAGAAGATGTTTGGCTTTGTTCTCACCTCTGCTCCCCCTGGCTTCCCAACACCCTCAGTGCGGAAGGACCAGACTCCACACTCGTGTCATTATGATTATCAATACCTCCATCCCCAAGGGCTCCCGCCTGCTCTCTCTGCACAGATGCCAGTCCACAGCTGGATTCCTGCGGGATCAGTCCCAGCATTGAACTGTGCAGAGTGAATTCAAACCCACAGACCACACTATCACAAACCTGCTGTGTTCTCCAGTGTGGTCACATCCCAAGGGCGGGATGCAGCGTCATTAAGGCTCTAATGAGAGGCAATCAAAGCAATCAAGGCAATCACATGCAGTTTTACTAGGCAGAAATCTCAGAGTGGCTGGGCTGCAGGAGCTCTGCAGATCCCAGCCCAGCCCTGCTCACGCAGGGTCACAGAGCAGATCACACAGGATCCCAGGGGGTTTGAATGTCTCAGAGCAGGAGACTCCACACCCGCTCTGGGCAGCCTGGGCCAGGCTCTGGCACCTCCCAGCAAACAAGTTTCTGCTCGTGTTCACATGGAGCCTCCTGTGTTTCAGTCTGTGCCCGTTGCCCCTCACCCTGGCGTTGGGCACCATGAACAGAGTCTGGTCCATCCTCTGACACCCACCCTGAGCTATTGATCCATTGATCAGATCCCTCTCAGCTTCTCTTCTCCAGCTCAGCAGCCCCAGCTCTCTCAGTCTCCTCATCACAAAGATGCTCCAGCCAAAATAATAAGTCAGTCAAAGACCGTTTGCAAGCTCTGAACAGGGGTTTGTGCTACGGCATCAGCTACTCAGCCACGGGAATTCCAGCTGTGGCCACCAGTGACACCAGGAGCAACTCAGCGGTGCTGTCATGGCAATAGAGACACTGACCCACCCGAGCTCAGGAAATACTCCCCTGAGCACCCAGCTGCAGTGGCTGGATTGTCAGCCAGAAGAGGGGGTGCAGATCCCCCGGAGCGGGGCAGAGCCCTCTGCACGTGCTCAGCACCACGATGGGAACGCGGCTCCCGCGAGCTCGGAGCAGCCGGCATGTCCCCCCACTTTGAGCTCCTCTGGTGCAGGCAGCGAGGGCTTCGGGGCCTGGCCCCCCCGATTCCCACCTGTGGCCTTACCCTGCACCCCCAGCCCCATGGCGACACCCACACAAACCACAGACCCCATGGGGCTGCACAGACGGGCACTGGGAGATGTGAGACCAGACAGCAGGTTTTACGGGCGCTTCGCACCGCAATCTCACCTTGTGCTCCAGAATCAACTCTGTTCCTCCCCCCACCCCAAAAAGTCCCGTTGGCAGCCACCACGGCCACAAACCATCGGGCAGACCCTGCCCTGGCACCTTCATACCCAGCCTGGAGCTGAACCTCCAGCCAGTTCACATGAAGCCCTGCCCCGAGCTGGCACGCCGGCGTCTTTTATTACGCTGATGCATTGCAATAAGAGGATGAAACCGCAAGGGCAAGTAATGAGATAGCGGCCGTGACCTCCCCAGCCCAGCAAAGCTCATTATCTGCTCCCAAGGTCCCTCTCCACAGGCAGTTCGCACACAAATACCCGTTTTGGCACCGCTCGCTGGCACTGAGGATGGAAATTGCCGGCTGTCCCTGGTTTAGGGGGGCTGAGCGCTTTAAAATGATGCGCTAGGACAACACCTGTCGTTATCCTGCTACAATTAAACACGGTTTGTAAGGTATAACGGTAAATTAGGGTAAATAAGGGGAAAATTAAGTAATTACAGAAGAGCCACACGAAGGCTCCAGCACATCACCAGGAGCTGGGAGCCGTGGGATGCAGAGGAGAAATCGCTCCATCAGTCAACAGAAATCAACGTCCTAAATAAAAATCACAGCAGATAAATCCTCAGTTCCTCCCATCCCAGGGCTGCAGAGGATCCACGCGGAGCGAAATCTGCACCGAAATCTGCATTTACAGCCTTATTAAAAAAACCCCATGTGACGGAGAAGCGGATGTCAGTGCTGCAGACGTTCTGCACCGAGCGCAGGAGGTTTTGGGGAGGTGACCGGGATGGTCTGCGCTGCCCCAGAGGCAGCGGCTCCTCCACGCAGCAGGTCGGGACGATGCTTGTTCCTGGCAGCATCCCACAGCTTGTGTTCCGGTGGATTTTGGGGCCAGCCGGACTGTGCGCAGGGTTTATTCCCTGTTTCCAGAAGGCGGTCAGGCCACCTTTCTGCAGCCCTTTGCTCTAATCCAGACACTGGCACGAGCGCCCTGCCCGTGCTCTGACCAAACCACCGCGCGCCACCGCGGGCGAGCGGCACGTTTGCTCGGTGGAAGGGAAGCGATGCTGAGGGTGGTAGCAGGAGAACGTCCTGCAGAAACATCCCCCAAGCCCAGCGCCCCAGCTGGCCAAGCAAATTAAAGTTCTTAGTTTGGTTTTATACCATCCACAGCCACAGTGCAGAGTTCCACGGGGATGCTCACCAGAGGTGACAGTAGCACTGAACAGGGCTCAGGGTGTATTTTTCCACCACTGTCCCTATCAACAGAGCCCATTCCTGAGCCAAAAACGTGCCCTGGACCCCCAGGCAGGGGCAGCACCACAGAACGAGCCCACGGGCTCCCCGGGGCTGCAGGGAGCAGGGCGAGCAGCTCGGACACGGCATCTCCCCAGGGAGGTCGCTATTGAGGGGAAATGAAGCCCAGCCCTTGTCGGCACTTGGCTGGCGGGTTTTCCCCGATCCCCACGGCTGGTCGTGTGGTCCACGAGGAGCCAGGGCTCACACTGAGGCAGCCTGGCCGTGCCTCAGCTCCTCCTGGCCCTGTCTGCAGGGAGCCCCGGGGCAGCCCAAGCAAATCATCCCCAGCCGAGGCTGCACACACCTTAGAATTATAGAATCGTTTCAGTTGGAAGAGTCCCTCAGGACGACTGAGTCCAACCATAACCCAACTCCAGCACTGCCCCATGTCCTGAGAACCTCATCTAAACGCCTTTTAAACCCCTCCAGGGGTGGTGACTCCAGCACTGCCCTGGGCAGCCTGTTCCAATGCCCCACAGCCCTTTGGGGAAGAAATTGTTCCCACATCCAACCTCAGCCTCCCCTGGCGCAACTTGAGGCTGTTTCCCCTTGTCGAGGTCTCCCCTCAGCTCCTGTTCCCCAGGCTGAACCTTGGCCGACGACAAACCAACACCGGTGTGTGTCACGTTACGGCGTTTGCTCGCACGTCCCCAGCTCCAGGAGGAGCCGCGCTGCCCTTTCCCCAGGACAAAGGCGCACAGGACACGGGCGCAGCCTGACGTGACGTGTTCCACAGCTGCAGCCACAGCTGTCAGCAGCAACGAAAACGCTGCTGGCTGCCGCCTGCCACCGAAGGACGGGACGTACTTCTGGTCACAGCTGCAAAAACCCAAAGATCTGCACCTTCCCCTTGGACACACCATCCTCTTCCAGCGACACCTCTCGTGTCATGCTGTCCCCAACCCCTTGAGATGCAGGATGGAGCCCCTGCACACAGTGCACCGGCGAGGCCAGCCCACTGCTCCCGGGGGAAACAAATCCTGACGGGAATCATCCACAAGGCTCCTCTGGGACCTGTCAGCCGCATCCTCTGCGCAGGGCTGGGATGGCTTTGCCACCGTTCTCAGTGACGTCCATCACCGAGATGCTTTTTCCAGCTGGCTGAGCACAACCAGCTCCCAGGGCTGTTCGGTGCCGCTGAGGAGCAACAAAATGTGGCCAGGAAAACGGTCCTGAAGGAGTGGGGAGTGACGGGAAGTGGGGAACGGGGCTGGAAAGCAGGATGTCCTGGCAGGTGTGGGTCTGGGAGATGGTGGTGAGACCCTGAGCACCGAGCAGCCGCGTGGGGAAGGGAGAGCGCAGTTCACGGAGCGTGACAGCTGGAGCAGGGGCGGCGCACCGGCGGATGCTCTCCCCGTGCTCCCCGCTGGAGCTGCAGCAAGAGCTGGGCCTGGCCGCAGGAGAAGCTCCAGAGCTGCTGCTTCAAAGCCCAGGGGTCCCAGCAGCAACCTCAGCGCAGGATGTGCCACTTCCCCCCCGCGGCTGCTCAGGGCCAGGCCCGCCGGTGACCCCACTGAGCCCCCAGCACCACACAGATGCCTACCCTGTTATTTTCCAAAATGGGCCAGGCTCTGCAGTCCCTGGGATGGGGCGTTTCCAGACGCAGCACCCAGCACCCCAATTTCTGAGTGCTCCTTTGCAAATGAAACAAGCCATGCCGTCACCCATCGCTGCCTGCAGCCTGGTTTGGCCCAGCTGCCGGCTGGCGGGGAACTGGGGATCCTGGGGAGCTCTGCGAAGCCCCCGTTAGCGCAGGGGGTGGCAGACAGCCCTGCACAGCCCGGGGCAGGATTTAACCCTTGGGCTCTTCAGCATCAGCCGCCACGCACCGTTACCAGGCGTCTGCTCACACCATGGGCATCCCAGCAAGGGCAAGCGAGTAATCGCAAAGAGGGATCTCCCCACCGCCCTCTGACTGGTTTTCTTGGATGTTTGCAAGCAAGGATTGCAAATCCGCTCTGCACAGCGCAGCACGGGGGCTCTGGCAGCCCATGCGCTGGGTTTCCGACAGCCACCATGCCTGTTTCTGCCCTAAACCTCAGCTGCTGCGACTGCAAAAGTTCTTTGAAATGCAGCTGCTGTGAAGCCCTGACATGGCACCAGCACCACAAGGATCCATCCTCGCTCATGGGGACCCACGGAGGGCACGGTGAGCCAGGAGACCCCCAGGGGACCCCAGCCCCGAGGGTCTGTCTCTTCTCGGGGCCAGACACAAGAGGCAGAGGTGCAGCTGAATGTGTCCCTTCCCCGCAGGAGAGGAAGGGTGGAGACGCAGGAGACACGCAGCTGTCCCTGCTGTCACTGCCACAGCCACCCCAGCGGTGCCCGGGACCCCCGTCTGTGCTCCAGCCGGGACCAACGGATGCTGTGGCCCCTCGACCCGCTGGGGCAGCCGAGGACTGGCCAGAGCAGGAGGCGGGGGGACCAGGTCCCAGGACAAGCTCTGACCCAGGGAAGGACAAAAACCTCCTCGTGCCCACACTCTGTCCTGCCCTCAGATGGGTTTGGCTCACTCTGCACCATGCTGGGATGATTCCCAATCCCGCTCCCCTCCTGTGCCACCGACCCTGCCGCAACGGCTCAGAAAACACGCAGGGTCTGGGTGGAAAACACCCACCAGCTGCTCGAGGGCTGTGCTCACCCCTGTCACCTCCCTGTCCTCTCCCATTTCGGGAGAAGCTGGGGCCGAAGGGCCGGGGAGGCGCCCGCTGTCCCCCCAGCTCCCACCTTACCCCAAGGGGGGCTGGGAGCAGCCGGGGGGAGCCGGAGCTCCCGCGGCACCGCTCGCACGCAGCTCAGCTCCCACCGCCACCACTGGTTGTGCCTCATCGTCCACAACAGTGACAGATTTTGCAAACCGCACAGGACAAAGACGGGTGGATGTTTCTGGTGGCAGCAATGTCCCCGCTGCGGGCGGACAGGAGCAAAGGGATGGTCCCCAGCGGTGACACCGGAGGGACACACGCAGCTCAGTCCTGGCACAGACTAAGGCGGGGGTCACGAACCCAGCTGAAATTTCAGCATCCCAGGTCATGGATCATTCATTCCTTTAATACCCCCTTCAAAGGTGAAAACAAGTGCAGTGGCCAAGCAGGAGCAACGCCTGGAAATCCAGCTTATAAAACCCTTACGGAGCGGCGGCTAAATTTAGTTACAGCTGAACCTGATCTGGGTTGGAAGCGAGACACAGCCGCAAATCCACGTTTCGCCGGCGCAGGGACACTGATCATCCTCGCAAAGGTCAGCAGGTGACAGGCTCCTTGACGAATGAACCACAAAGGAGATGCAGATCCCGAGTTGCAGAATGAAAGGAAGAGAAAAGCAATTCCCTGGTGAGGGATGTGGCTGGGGTGTTGAGGCTACACGTCTGAAGATCCAGATGTCCTCATCGTCATCTGCAGAGTTCACCCACCCACTGCTCCTCTCAGCACTAGGAAGATCATGTCATACCCCGTATCCCCACGTCATGCCCCACATCCACCCATCGCACCCCATATCCACCCATTGCACCCATATCCCTACGCTCCCCCAAGCCATCGCTGCCATGACACAGCTCCTGTGGTTCAGCAGCACCTGGATGCATGTGGGGTTCGGGGAGCACTGGAGTTTGCTCCAGTCCCACACAAGGGGCTGTTCCGACCCCAGCCAAGGCAGGACAGGGCATGGTGGTGCCGTGGGGGGGTTTGGGGAGCCACCCGCTGTCACCCATCACAGGGTCCATCACAAGGGCAGTGAGCTGCTTTTGGTGGAGAAAAAGGTGATTTCTCCCTCCCACCATACCCTGCCTGCACAAACTTTTTAGAATCATAGAACCACAGAATCATTTTGGTTGGAAAAGCCTCTCAAGATCATTGAGTCCAACCATAACCCACCCCTGTCCCTGCCCCATGTCCTGAGAACCTCATGTCCGTCTGTCCAGCCCTCCAGGGATGGTGACTCCAGCACTGCCCTGGGCAGCCTGTTCCAATGCCCCACAGCCCTTTGGGGAAGAAATTGTTCCCACATCCAACCTCAACCTCCCCTGGCGCAACTTGAGGCCGTTTCCTCTGCTCCTGGCGCTTGTTCCTGGGGAGCAGAGCCCGACCCCCCTGGCTCCAAGCTCCTTTCAGGCAGTTCAGAGATCAGAAGGTCTCCCCTCAGCTCCTGTTCTCTACCATCCTCCCCCAAGGTCTCCCCACGGCCGACCCTCCCGCATCAGGAGCAGAGGGAGCAGCAGAGGATGCTGAGCCCATCCCCAGGCACCATCACCCCGTACAGAACCCGGTCTCAGCCCTCCCGCAGCCCCACCACTGCCTCTCGACGCACACGGGACAGTGCAGTGCAGGAGGAGCCACAACCTGCCCCAGATTTTGCCACAGGGCCACAGCTGGATGGAGCCAGGGTTGGAGAGCAGCAGCCGAGATGCTCTTCCGCTCCGCAAGCAAGCTTGTTTGAAAATAGAATGGGATCATAGAATCAAAGAATCATTTTGGTTGGAAGAGGCCCTCAAGATCATCGAGTCCAACCATGGCCTAAATCTAAATCTAAACCTAAACTTAAAATAATTCAGAGGAAGGTCAGGCTAATAGGCAGTGCTGCTTGGTCACCCCTGAACGTCCCAACCGGTGCTTACCCCTCACCAATTTGCAACTCGGGCAGATCATTAGCACCTAATGACAAAAACAAGCTCCGTCCATCTGCAGTAAGGGCACAAGGTCCTGGGGAAGCCCAGCGCTACCTGCAAGCTGGTGGCAGGAGGGCCAGAGGTGGCTTCTCCTCCTCTCCGTGGCTGGAACAAGTTCTTGTAGCAGGTCCTAATCCAGCACTGGATGGTGGAGCTGTAAATCATGGTCAAGAGGAAGCACAATGACAGTGGTCAAAAAAGCATGTTTTCAGGGAAAAACACCACTGAGGCTCCTGCAAATTCCCGTGGAGGAAGAGACAAGGTGCCACCAATGTCCTGCTGGGGAGCAGGAGGTGAGACATGATGCCACCAGCTCCATGGGCTGTCCCCGCGCCCGGCAGCCGCTGCCGCGATGGGCGAATTTAGCACCTTTCACACATTTGTCACGGCAAATATACCAGATTTCACAGCTTGTTGCAGACTAATAGGAACGTCGTTAACCGCCCACGGATTATTTACGCCACTGAAAAACGATCACCCGGGGTCACCCGCATCCTGCCAAGGTGGTGCCATCACATACCCACGGGCAGCTCTGGCTCCTCAGCGGGAGCAAACAGTCAAAATTAGATACAAGGAACAAAGAGACGAGGTTAGTTTGAAGTGTAAATGGCCACATGGAAGCATGCCAGATTTCTGCCCATGGGTGTGAAGCACAGGGGTGACAACCTCTGGGGACGTCCCAGCAAGGCCGAGCGCTTCAATGCTGACGGATGCTGAGGAGCACGCTCAGACCTGCGGTCCCACCTGCCCCGAGCATCCCAGAGGAACAGCCCTGCAAATCCAGCCTTTGGGGAGCAAAAACCCTACCAGGGAAGTGTCCTGTTCAGGGCAGCGACGTTGTTCTGTGAACACCACCTCCTATGCTCAACCAGCCCCTTCCTTTGCCTGCATGGGACAAGGACCACTCCACCGCCCAGGAGTGACATGAGAGAAAGCAAGTGCCAGATGCGTTCAATCATCTCTTTTTCAGCGGTGAATTATACAGCAGGAGCCATCACTCCATTCATCAGTGGAAAGAGTGCACTGAATTGCATCAGGCGCCTGGTGCCTCAGAGATAAGCGCTCCCGTCCTTCCCAAACCCTGTGACACACCTGGGCTGCAGAACACTCTGTGAACAGCCCCCGAGGGAAGGGCGAGCGCTGGTCCCCCTCTTGGCTCTGAACACACTCATGTCGTGTGAAAATGAGCTGTTTGGATTGAGAGCACCGAGACACGCGGAGCGTTCGCACCGTCAGAGGGTTGACTTGCCCTTCCCCCTGCACCAAAATACTCTGAGCACAAAGCAAAAGGGAAAATACGAGGACGGAGCCGGCCTGAATCCCAAATCATCTCACACAGAGTCGGATCACAACGAGACGTGGTTTTGGGTGCAGTCATGACAGCGAGGGTACCCGGTGGCCCAGGGCTGGGCTGGGGGGACGTCACCAGAAGCAGCAGCGCACGGAAACGTCGATCAGCACCAACTGCTTAAATAACGGCAAATCTGCCCCAAACCCTTGGAGTGACCCTCAGCCGGGTCACGAGCATCCCAGCTTTCTGAAGGATGTGGGGACACCAAGGGCTGCTGCCCCCCAGGGGCTGGGGGCAAGAGGACAGTGCCGGGCTGAGCCACACACCATGAAAAAATAAGTGGCATTGCATAAAAACATGAGAGGACAGCAGGTGGGAGCTCGACGCCAAAAATCACTCCATTCCCCATTGCTTTTCTTTTCATGCTTCTGAGTGTTACCTTGGAAGGAGCTTCACATCCAGGCAAAGTGGGGGCTACAGAAATATACGGACATGGAAAAGCTCCAAACGGGGTGGGGAGGACACAGGAGCAGAGCTGGTTCCACCAGCCCTTGGTGACCTCCCAGCAAGAGCCCCAGCGCTCACCACGGTCACCGACGGTCCCAGCCCAGGTGGCACCTTGTGCCCCAGTGGTGCCCGTTTCTCTCAGGGGACTGGGGGTTCCCTGAGAGCCAGAGATGCCCAAGGTGGAGATGTCTACACTTGGGTGGGAGTCAGACCTCGTTTCATGGTTCTGTCTCTGGAAGTTTTATTACCTTATGGGCACCGCATCATAAGGAGGACAGTGAGGTACTAGAGAGAGAGCAGAGGAGAGGACGGAGCTGGTGAGGGGCTGGAGCACAAGTGTGATGGAGCGGCTGAGGGACCTCGGGGTTCAGCTGGAGAACAGGAGCTGAGGGGAGACCTTCTGATCTCTCAACTGCCTGAAAGGAGCTTGGAGCCAGGGGGGTCGGGCTCTGCTCCCCAGGAACAAGCGCCAGGAGCAGAGGAAACGGCCTCAAGTGGCACCAGGGGAGGTTGAGGTTGGATGTGGGAACAATTTCTTCCCCAAAGGGCTGTGGGGCATTGGAACAGGCTGCCCAGGGCAGTGCTGGAGTCACCATCCCTGGAGGGCTGGACAGACGGACATGAGGTTCTCAGGACATGGGGCAGTGCCAGGGGTGGGGGAATGGTTGGACTTGATTATCCTGAGTGTCTCTTCCAACTGAAACAGTTCTATGATTCTATGACCATGTTATTTTGGGCCATCTGCCTAAACACCACAAAGACCCTGGTGTTCCCCACCATGACGTGGGCTCAGCACCACGTAACCACCCAAAGACACCTCACACGGGGTGTATCTGCCCACAGAGGACCTCACTGCGGGTCTGAAGCAGCAGTGGAGTCCAGAACAGCGCTGGCAGGACAGACAGACTCACCTGCAGCCTCACGGACGCGTGATCCCCGCACGCAATGAAGGGAGGATTAGTGTGAAACAGCAGCAAATCCGCCCGCCCGGCTGTGTTAACAGGCTCTAATCCCGCCCTCCTGCAGCCTTTATGTAGCTACTGAGCCTGGAATCATCACGTACAGAATCATCGCGTATAGTATCATCCTGTACTTGGTACCGTAAAAGGCATTTTCACCGCGATGAAGCAGAACAAGCCCACTCTGCCCACAGGTTACAGCCCAAGGCGGTGTCACCTGCAGCTGTGGCCTGGGGAGACGCAGGGTTTGGTTTCCAAAGTATTGCTCGCTGCTGCAAAACCAACATTTGTTGGATGTTTCAGCGTGCCGGCAGCGCTGCCCCTTGCACCCAAACCTCGCTGTGCCAGAGGGTTTGCCACGGCACCGCAGCGTGTGCCGGGACTGGTACAGAAGATGCACGAGGAGCTGAGGTTTCATGCTGGGACCTCCTGCTGGCAAGAGGTTGGTGCAGCATCGTGCCCTCGCAGGGTTTTGCTGCTCTCCTTCAGCAACGCTCACATCTTCGGCTCTTCCTTCTGATGTTCTCACCCACTTGGTCAGCATCGGGGCTTCTCCACTGCCGCAGGGGCCAAAATTCACCCTCCTGGGAAGCTGCCACCATCAGCTCCTCCCCGTCCGGGAGGTACCTCCAGGCACCCGCTGCAGCTTCTTCCTCCCTCTTCACTTGCCCAAACCACCACAAACCACGGCGGCAGCGCGGGGACCCCCGAGGGTCTGAGAGCAGGGAGCCCACACCCCAGAGCGGCCGGCCTGCGCTCTGTGTGGCTGACGCTGGCTCTGGCGTGCTCCCGTGGCTCCGTCCTGCAAACAGCTCTCACCAACAGATCTGCTGCAGCTCCCGCTGGCTTCTGCTCTGCTCTGTCCGACGGAGCAACCCCCAGGCCAGAGGAGCATCTGTCCCCAGCCGAGGGCGGGTGGCTGCGGTGGCAGCGAGCAGCTGGCACTGCTCGCAGGCAGCTCCCACCCCGGAGCTGGAGGAAGCTGCTCGGGTTGGTACCTCGGTTCCAACCTCGTGCGATGCCTTTGCAAAGCGCTCTGCTGTACAAGGTGCTGCAGGAGCAGCAGTTGCTGTCAGCAGCTCGTCCGAGCCCCCGTCCCACCCCAGTGCTGTGGCTCCTTCCTGGTAAATCCACAGGACAGCAGCACTGCATTTGCAGCACCTTCTCCTGTGACAGACGCTGGAGGAAGGAGATGGAGAGAAGCATTTTGGTGCATCAGCCTGGGCGAGAGGCGAACACAACCCGTGTGATACCAGCAGCATAGCCACAGAAGGGATCAGCCTGGGGATGTGTTGCTGTTTTGGCCGTCACGTCCCCATCCTGCCCCACAGAGACAAAAACCACCAGGCACAGACACGTGGTGGCTGCCAGAGGGTGACAGAGAGTGTTGCCCTCTTCTCACAAGCAGCAAGTGATAGGACAAGAGGAAACGGCCTCAAGTCGCACCAAGGGAGGTTGAGGTTGGATCTGGGAACAATTTCTTCCCCAAAGGGCTGTGGGGCATTGGAACAGGCTGCCCAGGGCAGTGCTGGAATCACCATCCCTGGAGGGGTTTAAAAGCATTTAGACGAGGTTCTTAGGGATATGGTTTTGTGCTAGAGTTGGGTTATGGTTGGACTTGATGATCCTGAGGGTCTCTTCCAGCTGAAATGATTCTATGGTTGTCTGAGATGATCCTATGAGCGGGGGGCGGGCAGGGCTCACCGGGTCCCGCTGTGTGTGGCAGCAGAGGCGACGCCGGCCGGGCTGTGCGGTTCAGCGGTGCTGATGATGAACACTGGGCGTTGCTGACGGTGCAAGTCCCGTGTGCGCCGTGCTGAGCCCAGCGCTGCACAGCCCCGCTGATCCCCCGGCCACCCGGGCAGAAACGCTCAGAACTCTCCTCTGAAGCTGCAGTGGCAGTTATCGGTCCCAGCCAAGAAAAACGGGAGGTCAGAGCTACACGAGACATCCTCGGGTGCTGGTGACAGACGTGTCCCCCATCTTCTCGCACCAGGCTCTGAGGGAGCCCCAGCACAGAGCCTGAAGCCTCCTGAGGGTCAGATGAACACACCAAGGAGGAGGAGGAGGTGAGAAGGGCCCAGGCACGGTGAGGATGAAGCAATCTGCGTGCAGGAGCACCTGCTGAAAGCCCCAGCCAGCACAGTAGCCCCACAGACACGCGTGAGCTCTGAGCACCCACACATGGTATCATTTGGCTGGAAGGAGCCAGCAGCCATGGGGAATGATGCCGATGAGGATGAGGGGAGCTGGAGAAAGGCACCGCCTGTCTGGACAGATCTGATCAGAGATACCCTCACATTTCTACGTTAAAAAAGCAACAGTGATGCTCAGAGAAAGCTGCAGCAGCTCCGAGCGCAGGTTCTGGCTCCGCATCTCCGCTCCCCCGCATCCCAGCCCAGCTCCAGCAGCCGAATGGGACGGATCCCAGAGTGTCACCCACCCCGCCACCTCCCCCAGGAACAGCACAGCACCCACCAGTTATCTGTCATCAGCGCAGCGCATCCACAGCAGAACCGCCCAGGACACGCAGACCTCTGGCTGCAGCTTTCTCGTCCAGCAAGGATTAGGGTTGGGTTAAAGATTTAATCCCAAAGCCGGGGGTTTTCTGGGTTGGTGACACGGTTTTCAATGCGTTGATCAGTGCGCGTCATTAGCGCAGCACAAATAATGAACACAGGCTGCGTTACGGCACGGGCATGCAAAAATGGGCCCCTCCCGCGCGATCACCATCGCAATAGTCACAGGGAGGAGAAGCTGTCCCGCCGCGGGGTTTGCTCCCATTTTAGGCAGCAGAGCATCTGCTTGGGGCCACCAAAGGTGGCTGAGGCCATCCCTGCCGCTAACCCAGCACATGCAGGGGCTGGAGACAGCACTGACTCGCTGCAGCGCCTGAATTAACCCCTGTGGCATAAGGATACACAAGGTGGAGGTTCCTCCAGCCCCACTGGCTGGGCTGGGGGGACTGGGAGCAGCCGGGAGCGCTG
This sequence comes from Nesoenas mayeri, assembly GCF_963082525.1. Taxonomy (NCBI): domain Eukaryota; kingdom Metazoa; phylum Chordata; class Aves; order Columbiformes; family Columbidae; genus Nesoenas; species Nesoenas mayeri. The sequence continues at coordinate 13,130,527 of NC_137565.1, read as the reverse complement.
TGCAGGCAGCGAGGCCGGGTCCATCGTCCATCCTGTGTGACAATGGGCTTGGGGACCCTGAGGGTTGGCACTGTGCACCTGCTGGGGACCCGGCCAGGTCCCAGCACCAGCACCCGGACCACACAGTCACCCTGTGTCTGACCCGGGGAGGAGACTCTGCTTCCTACCAGCACACACGAGCACATACGGTGGTTAACCTGTCACTGACACAGGGGGTTCAGAGGAGGCCACCAAGATGCTCAGAGGGCTGGAACAGCTCTGCTGGGGACAGGCTGAGAGAGTTGGGGTGTTCAGCTGGAGAAGAGAAGCTCCAAGAAAACCTTATTGCAGCTTTTCTGGACCTAAAAGGAGCCCATAAGAAAGATGGGGACAGACTTTTGAGCAGGGCCTGTTGTGATAGGACAAGGGGTGATGGTTTTAAACTAAAGGAGGGAGATTGAGGCTGGACATGAGGAAGAAATTGTTGGCCTGAGGGTGGTGAGAGCCTGGCCCAGGTTGGGCAGAGAGGTGGTGGCTGAACCATCCCTGGAGACATCCCAGGCCAGGCTGGACGGGGCTCTGAGCACCCTGAGCTGGTGCAGATGCCCCTGCTCATGGCAGGGGGGGCACTGGGGGGCTGGGAAGGTCCCTTCAACACAAACTGTTCTGTGATTCTATGATAAAATAAATCATTAGAAACTACACCTTGGACTGGGGCTGCTCCAGGGAACCTGATGCTGCTCAGAGCACACACTCAATATCAGTCCAGTTTAATATGGAAACAATTTTACAGGTAGGGATTAATCACAGCAGCATCCCCACAGGGCAGAGGAGGCTCAGCCCTTCACAAAAACAGTCGTGACGTGGGACACGGGACAGCACAGGAGCCGCTCTGGGGAAGTGACGCACACCGTGCGCCGAGGCGGCTCACCCCAGCACAGGGGGTCTCCAGGAGGTCTCCAAACAAACGCAGTGAGCAGCTGTGACGCTCTGCTCCAGCGCTCAGACCCTGCACAATCCGCCGGCGGTGCCCCCCGTGCAGAAGTCGCTCCACGTCCCCAGGAGCGATGACAGGAGAGTTCGCTGCCCCTCCAGCCCCGGTGTGGGGCACGAGGCTGCCCCATAACCGCAGCTGAGCCGAGCGCGGCCCCGGCAGCTCCGTGGGGAGAAACACGGCCGGGGCGGGAGGATCAGCTCGGGGAGGCTGAACCGAACAGCCCATGGCTGCCGCCCCCACGGGAGAGGCAGCACATGCTGTTATCGATCTCACTCCTGGCTCCAGCCCTGTGCATCACACACTTAAAACCCCTCCGTGTGGGCTCAGAGGGCTGAAGGATGCTGTGTCAGGGTGTCGGGGGGGTGCTGGTGCTCTGGACGGGTTTGTTCCTGTGGGAAAGGGAAAACCCCGTGGAGAGGTCACAGTCTGCCCCAGAGCGGGTGCTGGTGTCCCCCGCGCGACGTGCTGGGGCGGCCACCAGCGTGGTGGCCTCTCGGAGGGCAGACACAGAGTCCCTGGGACCGTCTGCTGCACAGCAGCTCACACAGGGCTCCGTCCCCATGAAATCTGGCCCCCCAGCACCCCAGCCCAGCCCCACCACCTCCTCCTCACCTGGCAGAGCCTTCGTCCCCCTCTGCTCCTCACAAACCTCGAGGAGAAGCACAAACCAACGCAGCAGCAACACCAGGCCCAGCCCCGGCCCCGCTGCTCTCGGTGCCCGTGGCCCCTAAGGAAGCACAAAGAAGAGCGCAGCTGCTGCTCGCTCACACTCGGCCGCTCCCGAGCCGCGCTGGAGCAAACCCCGTTCCCATTAAAACCTGTTTCCAGCAACACCCACCGCAACGTGAGCTATTCCTGACACCCAAACCAGCTTCTCAACACATTCCCACAGCCTTCCTGCCTGCTGAACCACGAGACGGGAGATTTCCCTGCTTCCTGGGCGAGTCTACGTAATTTAGCACAGTGCTCTTCGTATTCGAGCCTCTAATTATCCCTTTAATTTGTTGCTTCTTATTTTTACATACCTCCCACTCCTCCCCCTTGGCAGATCGCGACTCGCTTTTCCGCGTCTCCTCGTCGCCGCTCGCAGCCCCGCGACATGGGGCGGCCAGGTCCCGGTGACGCTGAACCGCGAGTCTCACCGCGCCGTGCCAGGTGAGATTTCCACGGACAGACGGGAGTGGAGCTCACAGAGGGCTGGGCTTCAATTTAAGCCCTCAACAGTCAGTCCCTCCGTGTTTCAAATCCTCACCTGTGACGCAAAGGTCCTGCTCTGCCCAAACCCGCCTCCGTCACCCCTCACATCCCTCGCCCCAGGGCAGCCCCCGCCGCTTTCTGCTCCGCATCTCGGGAGATGCTCCAGCGCCAGGCGGGCAGCCCCGGAGCGGCAGCACAGAGGTCACCTTCGAGAGCAGCTCTTTCATTTACATATATATTTATTTATTTCTTCTCGTTTGCTGCGGCTCCCCGCGGCTCCGGGGACATTTACATAATCGGATCACAGGCGGGTGGACGGAAACCGCAAGCGCCAGCTCGGAGTGCCCGACCCTCCGTGGAGCAAGAGCGAAGCCCAGCCCTGCCCCGGCCCTTCCCGCCGGCACACGCGGCACAGACCCGCGGCAGAGCCACAGCGACCCCGGCAAAAGCCAACACTGTCTGTGCAGCAGCGGCACTGCCCTCGGAGGCAGATTCAGCCGTGCCGCTGGGAGCGGATCGGCGAGGTTTGGTGCTGGTGCCGGGGCAGAGCGTGGATGTGGAGCACCCGCACGCCAGCACCGGTCACAGAATCACAGAATCCCAGAGTGTCAGGGGTTGAAGGGCCCTGGAAAGCTCATCCAGTGCAATCCCCCCATGGAGCAGGAACACCCAGATGAGGTTACACAGGAAGGTGTCCAGGCGGGTTGGAATGTCTGCACAGAAGGAGACTCCACAACCCCCTGGGCAGCCTGGGCCAGGCTCTGACACCCTCACCCCCAACAAGTTTCTGCTCAAATTTAAGTGGAACCTCCTGTGTTCCAGTTTGCACCCATTGCCCCTTGTCCTGTCACTGGTTGTCACCAGAAGAGCCTGGCTCCATCCTCCTGACACTCCCCCTTTCCATATTGATCCCCAGCAATGAGTCCCCCCTCAGTGTCCTCTTGTCCAGCTCCAGAGCCCCAGCTCCCTCAGCCTTTCCTCACACGGGAGATGCTCCACTCCCTGCAGCATCTTGGTGGCTGCGCTGGACTCTCTCCAGCAGTTCCCTGTCCTGCTGGAGCTGAGGGGCCACAGCTGGACACAAGATTCCATGGCTGTGGGCTGGGACCGCTCCGGGGAACAGCTGGGAAGCAAAGTGGTTTCATTTCTCCTGGAGGGAGCTCCCTGCCCGTCAAAGCGCCCTGTGCTCACATGTGGTGCCTGGAAGCCGGCAGGGACCGAGGTGGGCAGAGGCTGGTGTTCTCAATGGCTTCCCTGGAATGATGCTTCATGTTTCCATGCAGATTTTGGGACCTTTGTATTGCACAGAGCCACCCCACCCCATGAGAGACCCCCTGGGCAAGGTCTGTGCAGCAGTTTGCAGAAGGCATCACCCCATGCTCAGGTGATCAATCAAGATAATCAATCAAGATCAATCAAAGACCAATTGAGGCACAAAAAGGGACCAGTGTAGGAAAAGGTGATGGTGCATCTGGGAGCAGCAGCCCAGCGTGATGGGGGATCAGGCTGTCAGCCCCCCCTCCCGCCACGACCCTGCCCTGCTCCTCCTGCATTTCTAATCCATCCCCCCAAAGCATCGCTGCTGCCTGGGGGTCCGTGTCACCCACACCTCTGTCACCTCCCCTCGGTGACAGCCCCATCAGGGAGCTGGGGGAGCCACAACCCCCGGAGCTGCCGCTCCTGCTGCTGCCACATCCAGCCTGTCCAGCCAACAGCTCCTCCGGACACACGGCCACGAGCGGACGGACCGAAGGATGCTAAAAAACCCATCTTTGACACCACCCGAAAACACGGGCCCCACTCCCTCCCAGCCCTCCGACCTGCTCGGTGTTTCGGACAAACCATATTTCTACCGGTTTTTGTGCTATTTCCCACCATGCAGACAGCCTCACCCAAGCTTTTATCACATCACAACCGCCACAACCTCGTCCTCTCCGGGCTGGACACAGCAAATACCGCTCTGCTCGCCCCTTCCCACCAGGCTGCTGCAGGAATCCAGCCATTCCCGCACCCCGAACCTGCGCCGACACGCAGCCGCCCCGCTCCAAAAACTTCCCCCTGCTCCGGGCGGGCAGAGCTGGGCACGGGCGCCCAAACCCTCCACAGCACCAGACACCGCCTCGCTCCCCCCACGGCTACAACCCCGCGAGCGGGGATGCGGAGACGCTGCGCCCGCCCCCGAGCACCCTCCGGCTCCCGCTGTGGGTTATTATCGTTGTTGAAAAGCTGACATAAAACAACACACGACCTCCTTCTGCTCAGGCTGTGACAGCACAGCGACAGCGCTGCTCCATTCACAATTCCCCGAGCTCTGCCTTCATGTATTATTCCAGGTCTGTCAGGCTTTTGGGTTGGTTTGTTTTTTCTTTTGCTTTAAATATTTTATTTAGTTTTATTCTCTCTTCCCCCCAAAAAGATCCCCAGGCAGAATAAGCCTCCCGGGGGAAAACCAGGCTCCCCGGGAAGGGCTGTCTCAGTGCCATGGGCACAGATCCACTCCCCAAACAGACGCTGTCCAACAAACAGCCAGAAAGCACCGTCATGCTGCACACGGCAGCGCCGGGGCCGGCACCGCGCGACCTCCAGCCCACCGCTTGGGAACACACAGCGGCACAGGGCGGCTCCTGGACACCGAGCGGGTTACATCCCCGCTGGTGTCAAACAAGGGCAGCAGCCTCATGGAAGTCACGAGGATGCGAGCGATGCGGGGATGTGGGTCTGAACCCCCAGCTGGCAACAGGCTCCGAATCGCTGTGCCCGCCCAGGAACGGCCGAGAGCCCCTGTGCACCCCAAAACTCCACCCTACCCGGCTTTACACCCAAAACGCCTTATTTTGAGCAGCCTCCCTGGAAAGCACATTGTAAGGATGCAGCAGACCTGTGTTTCGGGGGGTTACCCACACGGGCTGCACCTTCCCAGCTCCCATCCCCTGGCCGTGGGCTGAGCCGGCACTGAGCCCCGGGCTAACAGCAGCCACCGTGCAGCCGGCGTACGGGGAGAAAACGGGGCCGTGCCGGCGGGAGGAAGGCTGATGAAGAGGAGGAGAAAAACGCTTCTCCCTCTGTCTCCTGGCACCCGCGGGGCTCGGCCGGCAGCACTTACATTGATCATAGCATTGGAGGTGATGCGGAAGAGCGTGGCTCGTTCATTCACCGCCTTGATCTTCTCGCCGCTCTCGGCCGGCAGCTTCAGGTTCTCCAGCTCGCTGAGCGAGCGCTGCAGGGCGGCCCCGTGCTTGGCGATCAGCTCATTGCAAGTGCTCAGGTCCTCCAACTTACTCGAGAGGGTTTTCAAGGTGCCGTGCAGCTCGCTCTTGTCTGACTGTGAGGCGGGCTCCTCGTCGCCCGAGTCATCTGCAAAGGGAGGGATGGAGAAAAAAACAGTTGCCATGGTTACCCCTGGACCGTACTAACCCGTCAGTGCCGCGGGCAGGGGGACCTCCTGCCTCCTCCTGCCTCCTCCTGCCTCCTCCTGCAGCTCTGCCGGGGCTGGGGGCCGTGGCACCACGGCCCCCCCGGAGCAGACCGTGGTGTGGGGAAGCGATTTGGGATGTCACCCAGCACCCACAGAGGTACCCAAAGGGCTTCTGTGGTTGTCATCGGGATTCAGGGCTGCTGAGGCTGAGCAGTGGGGGTGGCACGGGGAGCAGGGTGTGCTGGTGTCACCGGGAAGAGACACACGTCAAGCCCCCCTTTGCACGCATGGCCGCAGCACCAGGCACAGCGTCAATGTGGACTGGGGCTGAATCGCACAGGGGCTCTGCAAGGTCGGCTTTGGGCAGGATAAACTGCTTCACCCAAGGAAAAGGTCACGAAGACACAGCGGGTGTAACAGCCTTTACCCAAAAACACCATCACGCCTTCAGCCAGGAGAAACCCCTGAGCAGCATCGCAGGTGCAGCGGAAACGGTCATTCCTGAAACTCCGGAACGCTTGGGTGACTTAAAAGCAGAGAAGCAGCCCAAACCCCAGCAGCACGTGTAACGCAGCGTTTCCCCAGCTCAGCCCAGCGCTCCTCGGGACGGCGGAGGAAATGAGCAGCTCCGAGCGGCAGTGCCGCCCTGAGCAAACACAAACCCGAGAGCAGAGTCGGGTCTGCACCCCGGCCCTGTGGCCAAAGTTCAGCCAGGGTTTCTCCGGCTGCACTCAAAAATGACTAAGGAGGGAGCAGCCCCTTCATTCCCCTCCTTCAATCATCTGGGTGAAAAGAGATGGGCACCAGCAAAACCTGCCTGCGGCATCTCTGCCAGTGCTGGGGGAGCCGGGGACAGGGGTGCTCTCCAGGCTGAGACAAAGCACTGACGTCGAGGAGCCTCAAGTACAAGGCGGGCAGCACATCCCTTTTGGGGGTTGCAAGGAGAAAAGCCCGTAATTCACTGATCGTTGGGTATTTTGGGGTTTTGAGGTTTATTCCTGGCTCATTTATAAGACCTTTCAAAATGCTGTAGATATCAAGAGCGATGTTCAGCCATCGCTCACGCTGATGCACAGAATCCCAGGATCCCAGCCCAGCCCTGCTCACGCAGGGTCACAGAGCAGATCACACAGGATCCCAGGGGGTTTGAATGTCTCAGAGCAGGAGACTCCACACCCGCTCTGGGCAGCCTGGGCCAGGCTCTGGCACCTCCCAGCAAACAAGTTTCTGCTCGTGTTCACATGGAGCCTCCTGTGTTTCAGTCTGTGCCCGTTGCCCCTCACCCTGGCGTTGGGCACCATGAACAGAGTCTGGTCCATCCTCTGACACCCACCCTGAGCTATTGATCCATTGATCACATCCCTCTCAGCTTCTCTTCTCCAGCTCAACAGCCCCAGCTCTCTCAGTGTCTCCTCATCACAAAGATGCTCCAGACCCCTCAGCATCTTTGTGTCCCTGTGCTGGACTCTCTCCAGTAATTCCTTGTCCTTCTTGAACTGGGGAGCCCAGAGCTGGACACAGACTCCAGATGTGGCCTCCCCAGGGCAGAGCAGAGGGGGAGGAACCTCCCTCGTCCTGCTGGTCACACTCTTCCTCACACACCCCAGGTACCATTGGCCTCTTGGCCACAAGGGCACATTGGTGACTCACGGTCACCCTGCTGACAACCAGAACTCCCAGGTCTTTCTCTGCAGAGCTGCTTTCCAGCAGGCGCACCCCAACCTGTACTGGTGCCAGGGGTCGTTCCTCCCCACTGCACGACCCTGCACTTGCCCTTGTTGAACTTCATCAGGTTCTTCTCTGCCCAGTCCAGCCTGTCCAGGTCTCTGGATGGCAGCGCAGCCTCTGGTGTGTCGGCCCTTCCTCCCAGTTTGGTATCATCAGCAAATGTGCTGAGGCTGCACAGCCCAGGGACAAGGGGGCACAGCCCGGGGACAAGGGGACACAGCCCGAGGACAAGGGGGCACAGCCCGGGGACAAGGAGGCACAGCCCGAGGATAAGGAGGCACAGCCTGGGGACAAGGCTTGTCCCACACAGATTCACCCCAGCTGCCCAAGGACAATGGCAGAAGAAAATCAAAGCCCTGCAGGGAATCAAGGCACAGAGCAAAACCCAGGTGGTTTCTGTAGCACCAGGGCAGCATCTCCCAGTGCAACCACCTGGTGCCTTTGCAACCCAGCGCCGAGCATCCACAGTGCACACACCTCCAATTGCAAAGGCAGGAGAAGGGGAACAAGCAGGATTTGAAGGGCTCCGTCCCGGGAGGGTGTGCAGAGGCACCGCAGCGATGGGCCGGGGCTTATGCCGCAGGTGTCTTGTATGTGCCAACTGCAGGGAGATTTAATCCGCTTTTCCACCAGTAAGGAAAGTAACCAAAGGCTCCATGAGATCTGCTTTCTGTTGCAAGTGTTTCCACGCTGCCTTTCATCCCAGGGCACACAAAGTCACTGGCAGCACTGTCACATCCCCCAGGCTGTGAGGATTGTCTGTGTACCTGTCCTGAGGCGCTGCCTCCCAAGGACAGAGCACACGGACGCTCCTGGGGGACATTCACCGAGCCGCTGCTGCCGTCAGAGCGTCCCCTGCGGCTCCCAGGGCAGCCGGGGCACGGGCGTGAACCCAGCGCCTTTCACGGGCTCCTGTGCGTCTCTCCTGCCATTGACACCTTCTCACTGTCCGCAACTGCCTGAAAGGAGCCTGGAGCATGGAGGGTGCCCGTTTCTTCTGCCAAGTAGCGAGTGACAGGACAAGGGGAAATGGCCTCAAGTTGCACCAGGGGAGGTTGAGATTGGATCTGGGAACAATTTCTTCCCCAAAGGGCTGTGGGGCATTGGAACAGGCTGCCCAGGGCAGTGCTGGAGTCACCATCCCTGGAGAGGTTTAAAAGGCATTTAGATGAGATCCTCAGGGACATGGGTTAGTGCCAGAGTTGGGTTTTGGTTGGACTCGATGATCCTGAGGGTCTCCTCCAACTGAAACGATTCTATGATTCTAAATACAGTGTGAGCTTCCACCAGCCCTGCTGTGCAGCACACGGGTTCCACCCTGCACAGCTCTGTTCTCTGAAGGGGCTGTTCCCCTGCTGCTCCCCAGCCGCGTGGTCCGTGTGCTGCTCCAGCAGCTCCATCCCGGGGCTCTGTCCTCGTCCCAGGACACCGCACATCCTGCGGGCACCAACCCCAACACCACACAGATCTCAGTGTGCAGGTGCAGATGGGGGGGCACAAGGTGCTGGGGGTGTCTGTACAGCTCAGCCTGGCCATGGCCACCTATGTCTCATTCCAGAGCCCCTGGTTCCCTCTGGACAAGCATCCCCACTCTTTCCATGAGCATCCCCGCTCTCCCTGTGCATCCCCACTCTCCCAAGAGCATCCCCACTCTCTCCATGAGCATCCCTGCTCTCCCCACAAGCATCCCCGCTGTCCCTGTGCATCCCCACTCATCCTGTGCATCCCCACTCTCCCTATGGGCATCCTCACTCTCTCCATGGGCATCTTCACTCTCTCCATGAGCATCCCCGCTCTCCCCACAAGCATCCCTGTTGTCCCTGTGCATCCCCGCTGTCCCTGTGCATCCCCACTCTCCCCACGGGCATCCTCACTCTCCCCACGCATCCCGCGGCCGCCCCTGGGCCAGGTGAGCTGCCTGCGCTCCAGTACACGGATGGGAACCACCCCTCCATAGCACCCGGTGAACTCACTGCTAACGAGTCCAGTCTTTAATGGCCAATTTATAACACATTCTAGTGTTTGATAAACCTACCATAGGCAGAAGTCAACCACACAAGCCCATTTTTTGTCACAGACACCAGCCAGGCAACTGTCACCTCTAACTGTCAAAACCCCCCGTTACTTCTGTGGGACTCCAGGGGATGAAACGTAATTGAGATTTTTCTGTTTGTAGACATCGCTAATACTCCCAAAGATAATTTTCTCTGTTTACAAAGACTGTACAAATTGCGTCAAGCAGGAGGAATTCTCTGTCTGCCTGTCCTCCCGCAGCGACTAACCCCCAAATCCCTCCTCCCAGAGCCCAGCCTGGGCATTTTCCCATCATTGAAACACGGACAGGGGGACAGCACTGCACAGGGACAGACGGGTCCCATCCCTTGCCAGGGTTTGATTTCTTGCCACGGCTGCCCATGTACGGAGGCCGCGGTGACGATCCCTGCTCGGCTCGAGGCAGGAGCACGAACGCAGCGTGGCCCATTTTCATACCGCTGTGCAGGATTATATAAACGCCTCGAAGCCCGGGGAGAAGGGGGAAGGCACCTGGGTCAGCCCAGGCCAGTCGTGATGCTGCTCGCTCGGGCTGAGCTGAACATCCTCCCCCAGCTCCCTCCCTGCCCCACAGCCACCCCACGGCCACACCAGGACCCTGGCAGGTGGGCAGCAGGATCGACCTTCCCCGCCCTGTGCACACCAAGGAACGGGGTGTCAGACCCACCGCTGAGGCTGCAGACTTCACCGAATCACTGAACGGTTTGTGTTGAAGGGCCCTCCCCAGCTCCCCCAGTGCCCCCCTGCCATGACAGGGACATCTGCACCAGCTCAGGGTGCTCAGAGCCCCATCCAGCCTGGCCTGGGATGTCTCCAGGGATGGTTCAGCCACCACCTCTCTGGCCAACCTGGGCCAGGCTCTCACCACCCTCAGGGCAACAATTTCTTCCTCACGTTTGGCCTTCAAGCGGGATCCCAAGGCCGCAGGGTGGTGGTGCAGACGTGCAGCGCTGCCCTGGGAGCAAAAGCAGATGCAGAGGATGGAAAACTCATTGCCTGCCCCCATCCCCGGTCAGCACATCCTGTAACCAGAGCTGCACGTGTAGCCCGGTGCCCAGACACACAGAGAGCCGGGCCAATTCATGCTTCTGTGACTCACGGTAAAATCAAAATACCTCAAGCAAGATAATTTGCTGTAATTATCTCAAATCAAAGCACAGGAAGGAAACGTGTCACAGCTACAATCAAATCAGAGCGAGGTAAAGCAGAAACGCTCACGCAAAGCACCCGAACAACCTACTGCCACCCCAGCAGGGCCAGGCGCTGACACCGGCGCTGAGGACGGGTTTAAAACCCCAGTAAATGCCGGAACACGTCCCAGCATGGGAACACCCCGCTCCTGACCGCCCTGGAAACTCCTTGTCCCCCAAATCGCTCCCTGGAGGTTTTCTGACTGTAAACATGGTGATGTGTGACATCCTGGCTCCAGGAACGCCAGGACGATGAATGAGGTCTGGGCTTCACCTATAGGTGCAGCACCGGGAAAAGCATCCGGGAAGTGCCAGGAAAATGCAAACCGCAGCGTGGCGGGATCACCAGCGTGAACACAAGAGCAGCACATGTTCCTCTTAGTATTGTCCCTCATTATCCTCGTGTTTCCTCCGCTCCACCCTTCTCCATTTCCTCCATGGGCAGGAGCCGTGGGACCAGCCCGGCCGTACCGCTGCTCCTGGGAGCTCGGGGAAAAGCTGCCCAAACCAAAACACAGAGACACACGGAATCATCCAGTCATCTGAGTGGAAGAGACCATGATGATCACTGAGTCCACAAACCCTCCTGTTTCCTCAAGGAACCAGCAGCCGATGTGGAGGGGTCTGGAGCATCTTTGTGATGAGGAGACACTGAGAGAGCTGGGGCTGTTGAGCTGGAGAAGAGAAGCTGAGAGGGATGTGATCAATGGATCAATAGCTCAGGGTGGGTGTCAGAGGATGGACCAGACTCTGTTCATGGTGCCCAACGCCAGGGTGAGGGGCAACGGGCACAGACTGAAACACAGGAGGCTCCATGTGAACATGAGCAGAAACTTGTTTGCTGGGAGGTGCCAGAGCCTGGCCCAGGCTGCCCAGAGCGGGTGTGGAGTCTCCTGCTCTGAGACATTCAAACCCCCTGGACCCACCTGTGTGATCTGCTCTGTGACCCTGCGTGAGCAGGGCTGGGCTGGGATCTGCAGAGCTCCTGCAGCCCAACCAGCCTGGGGTTCTGCAGTTCTGTGATTCGGTCCAACAGCCTGTGGGTAGGAGCAGCCCCGGACCCGAGCAGAGCAGCTCTGCTCCACGCCGCCTCCAGCAGCTTTTCAGTTGCAAAACCCCAGTCTGGTTGGGCTGCAGGAGCTCTGCAGATTCCAGCCCCACCTGCTCACGCAGGGTCACAGAGCAGATCACACAGGTGGGTCCAGGGGGTTTGAATGTCTCACAGAAGAAGGGTTGGTTTCTTGGTACCACCAGGACAATCACTGCAACCAGAACATCCTTGCTTGTCCCTGCAGCACAGATGGGAGTGGGAGGACAGGGCTGTCAGGGGTCTGGACAAGCCCTTGTGTCCCCATCACAAGGTGACAGTCCCATGGGAGCCACAAGACCCACCAACTCCTACAGTTACTGCTGAAGATCATCTGTGAAGTGCTAGAGGAGAGAGGAGCAGCGATGTTTGTTCTTATTGCTGAGGATAAAGGACTCGCTCATCCAGAAAGGTGAAACAGCCACGAGCCATCGTCCGGAGCCTTTGCCTGGAGCGTGGCCAGACACCGGTGCTAGGGATCCCTCCCTCGTCTGAGCCTTTGGACCAGCTCGACCAGCAGCAAGAAACAGATTTTGCTTTGTTGAGGCTGGCGAAACACCCCAAAGGTCAGGAAATATCCACAGAGAGACTATCCAGGGCAAGGGCTGCGGGCGGCTTGCAGAAGTAAAGCTGGGAGCAGCCCGGGCAGCCCACAGCACGCAGGGCAGCAGCTCCTGAGCAGGGGCTCCTAATTGCTGTGATTTCAGATCACAAACTCTCTTGCAAACTGGAGAAACTTAGTCCCAAATACATGGCAGCTAGGGAGGGGGAAAATATAACCCCCAACTATTTCTTCCATCCCCGGTGATAACCAATAGGTTGAACTCAGAAGTGACCTGTCAAGGCAAAGCTGTTCCTCACCGGGACCCAGCATGGACACCGCACACCGGGGACATCTGCCAGGCTTTGCTGTAACTGTCACACCACAGGAGGTGCCAACCAGGGCAGGACAGCATCCCCCGCTGCCCCACAGCCCCCGCCACACACGGGTGACAGCAATGGGCACCCGAACACCCGGCACGGCCCCATGGGGTTTTCCTCCTCTGGGGTTTTCCAGCACAGCAAGTATGTCCCAACCCAAAATGTTTTTCACAATAGTTTTGAGGACTTTCCAGCACAAGCTGGGGATGGGGTGGAAGCAGAAGCGGGTGCAGGACTTGCTGAGATGGAGGATGCTCTGTGCTCGCTGCCTCCGTGTGCCGCCCTCACAGCTGGCACCAGCCTGGCCCTCCGGGATCCCCAGCTCCAGGCTGCCTCCAGAGCTCCCAATTCATATCACACCCCCAACCAAGCTCTGCTGGCTGCGCTGGGCCAGGACAGACCAGGGGCTGCGTGTTGGGTCCAGCAAAAAGCACAGAGGCTCTGCAGGAGCTGGGGAGGCAACCCTACTCCCTTCATAGAACCACAGAGTCATGTTGGTTGGAAAAGCCCCTCAAGATCATCGAGTCCAACCATAACACAACCTGGCACTGCCCCATGTCCTGAGAACCTCATGTCCGTCTGTCCAGCCCTCCAGGGATGGTGACTCCAGCACTGTCCTGGGCAGCCTGTTCCAATGCCCCACAGCCCTTTGGGGAAGAAATTGTTCCCACATTCAACCTCAACCTCCCCTGGCGCAACTTGAGGCCGTTTCCTCTGCTCCTGGCGCTTGTTCCTGGGGAGCAGAGCCCGACCCCCCTGGCTCCAAGCTCCTTTCAGGCAGTTCAGAGATCAGAAGGTCTCCCCTCAGCTCCTGTTCTCCAGCTGAACCCCCAGGTCCCTCAGCCGCTCCATCACACTTGCGCTCCACAAAGGTCCTTCAAGGACACAAGCACCATTCTAACACAGCTGAAGATCGTGTCTTCTGGGTCCTGCCCCGCACACCCTGTCTGTGCAGTGGGAAGGGGCTCAGCCATGGCTCCCCCACTGCACAGCACAGCGGGTGCTGCTGGCAGCAGCTCTGCCCTCTGCTCGCTGCACAGACCCTCCCTGGAGCAGCAAAACCTTCCAGGGGCTGGCACGGGGCTGCCCAGCCCAGGACCCCCACCCATGCTGGGCCATGGGTGCCCCCGCACCCCTTGGTCTCCCCTTGGGGAGCAGCACATCCCCGCTCCCGAGCTTCACCTCGGCTCACCCCGCTCCTCAACACCAGGCAGGTTTATAGCGGCAGACAGACGTTTACAGCGAGAACTCATGGCACTCTGCTGCAGCGAACAAAAGCCACCCAAGGAAACAAACACAAAGGGCTGGCAGCAAATATTTGACAACAAATCGCCTCTGCGCTTGCTCGGGTTCCTCTCGCTACTGCACCCCGGATGAGCCAGCCTGGCTTCCCGGGGTCCCCTGCCCTTCCCAAACTCAGCGTCCTCCAGAGCCCTCCCCATGTCCATGGGGCACACGGGGACCACCCACGGTTTGATCCATGCCCGCTCCCTCCCCCAGCCCGGGCAGGGTCTCCACTGGTACCAGCACCCGCGAGGTGACGTCTGCTGGGACCCAGGCCCAGAGGTGGCCCCAAGGTGGGGGTTTGGGGCTGAGCCTCCGTGCAAGGTGCCCCCAGCTGTGTGGGAGCACAACTCAAACCCAAAACGCTGCTTTTGCCATCTGCCTGCAGGTAAGGCCTGGTCCCCAGTCACCCCAGTGACCCCAGGGACCCCAGGGACCCCCAGACCAGCGGCCAGGCTGCGCAAAATCCTCCTCCCTTCCTGCACCAGGAAGGTTTTACAAACGCAGTTGCTGGTTTGCGTTTCTCGTCGAATACAACACACACGGGAAACATCTGCCACCGAGGGCTCCCATCCAGCACACACCACCGCTAACAGCGGCTTTTAATGAGTCTCCTCTCCACCAACACACACTTGTATTTTCTACACACTACGCAGCCTAAACACACGAGTCCCTGCAAGGCGAGTCCTTTCACTCCCCATCTCCTACTTTGTTTTGACTTGCGAACCAACTTAAAGGCAATCCGTTGTGATTTTTATTTGTAGGGCACTGGTATGAAGCGGTTGCTATAGGAACAGCCAACCTCACGGTAAGCTGGGAAGATTATTTTTGGAGCTGTGATGCTATTTAATCTACGTAAAATGGATTAGCAGCCAGGGGCTGTAAGCCTCTCTGGGCTTGTTTCTCGGCCCGGAGAGCAACACAAAACCTCAGTGCCCAGAGCAGCATCTCACCAAGAGGCCACCAAGGCAGAAATTCCCTTTACGCCTCCGTTTGCTGCCTCTAAAACTTCCCTCAGCTAAATATTTCCCATTGCTTGCAATTTCTGCGGCACTGGTGGAAAAGCTGCTGGCTGGAGGCGCGAGGCGGCACTTTCCGTGCTGGTGACATGCCGGGACCCAGCACCGCAGCACAGGGGACACAGCGACACGGCGCTGGTGACACACCAGGGTTCAGCACCGCAGCCCAGGGGACACAGCGACACGGCGCTGGTGACACGCCGGGGTTCAGCACCGCAGCCCAGGGGACACAGCGACACGGCGCTGGTGACACACTGGGGTTCAGCACCGCAGCACAGGAGACACAGCGACACGGCGCTGGTGACACGCCGGGGTTCAGCACCGCAGCCCAGGGGACACAGCGACACGGCGCTGGTGACACACCGGGGTTCAGCACCACAGCCCAGGGGACACGGCGACACGGCGCTGGTGACACGCCGGGGTTCAGCACCACAGCCCAGGGGACACAGCGACACGGCGCTGGTGACACACCGGGGTTCAGCACCACAGCCCAGGGGACACAGCGACACGGCGCTGGTGACACACCGGGGCCCGGCACCGCAGCACAGGGGACACAGCAACACGGCGCCCGTCACACAGCGCAGACACCCCCAAATCATCGAGGAGACGTGGAGCCACCCCAGATGGGCAGAGCTGAGAAGAGCCTTTCAGGGGATGAACCAGGAGCAGGCAAATGGATTGAAGGCTTCGGCATTAGACCTTTTATTCTAAAATTCCCAAACTGCATCCAGAGCCCGGCTGCGGTGTCTCCATCCCAAAGCAACGCACCACGGGGCCATTAATCCCCGCTTACCTTCCTCTCCAAGCCCTGCACGTATGATCTCTGCCTGCATCCCGCACCTTGCCTCCCCACTCTGTCAGATAAGAAGTTTCTCTTCCTGAGCATCCTCACTGCCAGAAAACGTCCTCGTCCTTCCTACATCCCCTTGAGTTTCTCCACGTGTGTCCTGCGATCCCGAGTCGCTCACCCAGCGCTTCGCTGAGGCCTCCGGGGCCTCTCAAGGGCGGCTGGCCCTGCTCGAGAAATTCAATCTGGTTTTTTGCTGGGAATGAGCAGACAAGGGAGTGAAAGCACCAGGTGGATGTTGCAGAGCGAGGCCCGGCCAGAGCAGCTCCAGCACCGCCGAGGAGCCCCCCAACAGCAAATGGTGCACTGAGAGCCGCCCTGGGCATCCCCACAGCTTCATTCTCCTATGGGAAAGAGATCACTGACCACTGTCCACATGTAAAACCATAATGGAATAGAAGGAACACTGATGATTTTAATTGAGATAGTGCTCCTGGGCTCTGCCAAAGCCACCAACAACCATGGCCACGGAGATGGGGCATGTTGGCAGCCGCTTTTGCCCATCAGTGACAAGAGTCGTGTGAGTGTCAGGAGGATGGAGCCAGGCTCTTCTCGATGACAACCAGTGACAGGACAAGGGGCAATGGGTGCAAACTGGAAGACAGGAGGTTCCACTGAAATGTGAGAAGAAACTGGGGTGGATTAGAAGGGGGTGGTCAGTAGGTCAGAGAGGTTCTCCTGCCCCTCTGCTCTGCCCTGGGGAGACCACACCTGGAATCTTGTGTCCAGTTGTGGCCCCTCAGTTCCAGCAGGACAGGGAACTGCTGCAGAGAGTCCAGCGCAGCCACCAAGATGCTGCAGGGAGTGGAGCATCTCCCGTGTGAGGAAAGGCTGAGGGAGCTGGGGCTCTGGAGCTGGACAAGAGGACACTGAGGGGGGACTCATTCCTGGGGATCAATATGGAAAGGGGCAGTGTCAGGAGGATGGAGCCAGGCTCTGCTGGTGACAACCAGTGACAGGACAAGGGGCAACAGGTGCAAACTGGAACACAGGAGGTTCCACTTTAATTTGAGAAGAAAGTTCTCCATGGTGAGGGTGTCAGAGCCTGGCCCAGGCTGCCCAGGGGGGTTGTGGAGTCTCCTTCTGTGCAGACATTCCAACCCGCCTGGACACCTTCCTGTGTAACCTCATCTGGGTGTTCCTGCTCCATGGGGGGATTGCACTGGATGAGCTTTCCAGGGCCCTTCCAACTCCTGACATTCTGGGATCCTGTGTGTTTCTGTCTGCCGGCCAGGAGCTCAGGTTTGAAGTGCTGAGTCAGCAGCCTGTCAGCCTCAGGCCACCACGGCTGTTCCCAACATACCAAGAAAAAGGTGGTTTTTTGCAGCCCCACAGCGATGCCGGGTGACTCAGAGCAGCAGACACCGGCTCCGTTTGCTCCTCCCTCAGCTCGGGAGGTAGAACGGCCGAGGCACCCACGGGAGAACGCAGCACCCATCGCTGGAACGGGAAACCAGAGAAACCTGTTGAGGACAACAGGCCTGAAACAGGACACAGGGCACTGGAACAGGAGCGGTGGAGTCACCATCCCTGGAGGGTTGGACAGACGGACATGAGGTTCTCAGGACAGGGGGCAGTGCCAGGGGTGGGTTATGGTTGGACTTGATGATCATGAGGTTCTCTTCCAACTAAAGGGGACAGGACAGAGGTGTCGCTGCTACAAACACACAGCTCCATCATACCCACCCCAAAACTGTCCCCAGCTCAGCCACTTGAAATGAGCCACAGGCCGTGCCTGCCCTGACTCAGTTTACCTCCTGCTGCCACCCCAACCAGTGCCCACAAATCACAGCACGTTTGCTGGGCTGGAGGATGATGAAAAGCAATATGGGGTGAAACAGGGATGGGACAGGCAGGACACAACAGCTCTCTTGTGCATTCCCTCCTGCCTTTTCCCATACCCGTCCCGGAGCTGTATGTCTAAACATACGGAAAATATCTCTCTCCTGTGGCAATCCCAGACAAAACTCGGAGCCCTTGCTCCCCACAGGTGTTTCCACACCACCGAAAACAACCCCACCTCTATAGGAGATTCCCAGTTGATCCCATCGTCAAACAGTGTCCCTGCTGACACCACAGCTTTGATCCACACCAGCCCTTCCTGCCCGGGATAATCCGGATCTCCTGGAAACACCATCACCCGTCATCGCTCAACCAGAGCGATTTCCACATTGGCTCTAGAAGACACATCTCCTTTCATCGCTTTTAATAGCTATGAATATTAAATAGAAATGGGTATCTATATTTAATCGTCTATCTCGGCTGCCAAGAGAGAGATGGATCTTTCAGAGCATCTGCAGATGCAGGCACAGGCTTTTGTGGTTATAAAGAATTAGGCTGGAGATTAATCATCAAAATAGTGCAGCAAATAATCATTCATAAACCATCCCAAATCTGGGTGATCACTTAGCAATTATCACCAACCTGGCAAGGCTATTTCTTCGCCCCTCTAACGCAACTGGAAAGCTGTTGAAGCAAATGGAAGCCTAAAAATAGCCAAGGTTGGCTGCTTGTGACAAGCTGTGACACTTCCCGAAGTCCCATTTGGTGGAAGGAGGTGGTGGGCATGAGGTTGGAGAACCCCAACCCAATGATGGAGTGACAAATCCAGAGCTTGAAAAACACATAGATTATCCCATCGGGTTTGCCTGAAATCCATAAGAAACGTGGAGAGAAGTGAAATGAGTACGTTCTGCAGAAATTGAAGTCTTGAGACTCAAGCAACGTGACCCACGTTGGCCCAAGGTTGAGCAGGGGCCTCCGGAGGTGCCTCCAGACACAAGTCACTCCACGCTAAGTGCAAACCCGTCACTTGTAGTAATTGCTCGTGGCTAACGATCGGGTGTAATGCTAAGTTGTGATACCAAGGGAAATCCAACATATGGATCTGGTCAAAAAGTAACAGGTAAAATAAGCCAAAGAGAGCAGTGACGCTTGAACAGGGCCCCATGGCTCTTGTTTTTGTGGTGAGCAAACACCGCAGTGACCTGAGGACTGAAAAATGGAGAACGGAAGACAAAGGAATAAAGAGCAGCTGGGGTGAAGCTCTCTGCCTCTCACCCAGGATAAATCACAGCTTACACGGAAAGCAGCCCGGCAAATACCCACCGGGAGAGCAGGGAACGGGCCTAAGGGAGCTGGGACCCCAAATAAAGGCACCGAGGCTGAGCCCAAGATGATGGTCCTTGGCAGGAGCGACGCTGCACCAAGGATTTCTTCCGAGAAATCGGAAAGTTGGTGCAATCGAAGAAGTTAATCCAAGTGACCCATAGGGCTTTGTCGTGGTTGAACCCGAGCTGGCAATGCAACCACACAGCCGCTCACTCACCCTGCCCATCCCAAACAGGGGAGAGAATCCAAAGGGAAGGGAGAAACTTGGATTGAGATAAACACAGTTTAATAAAATAACTAAATACTAATACACTACTAGTATATATATATGTATATATATAATAGAAATAAAAGACAATACTCAGTGCAATTCCTCAGGAACTCCATCCGCACCGAGCAGCCCGTCTCAGGCAGCAGCACCTGGTCCTAAAGCTGATCCCAGAGAGCAAAGAGAAAAAGGCAGAAAGGCCCAGAGACCTCTGAAAAACAGCAAAAAGTTGAACTAAATATCCCAAACCGAACTGCCCGGCTCTGGCAAAAAGAGTGAAGAACAACATGAGAGAGAGAAGAAGGTGAAGATCCCAACTCCCCTTGAATAATCAGCATGACACCAATGGGCTGGAGCACTCCCATGGGTCAGTGTGGGTGTCAGTCCAGCTCTGTCCGTCCATCCCCTTCCTCGCTGCCCCACACCTGTGGGCAGAGCTCAGAGTGTCCTTGGCTCTCAGACCAGAGCAATTACAACATTAACTCTGCTGGGCTGTTCTCTCTGGTTCTCAGACTGAGCCCAAGCAATGAGCGTGTGAGCCATGGGAAAGAAAGGGTTCTAACTGCATGGGAAAAACTGACTCATTTTCAGTCAAACCAGCACAGTCCTGATCCGCTCTGCCACCAGCTTTTCATCGTTCTTGCGGTTGACCCTCACGTTACATTTCCTACGAAATATGTTATTAAAATACGAGCCTGAATGGAGAGGGGACGTATCAACCCATTAATGCACATGAAGGACTTCTTGTTTCTTGAAAGAAAAGCACAAAGTATTTTTATTACGATTACTGCAGCATTTCCAGCCCGGCTATTGAACACTTTATTGCTGCAATTAGAAAATAATGACGTTAGCAGTCAATAAGCCTCAACGGCAATTGCTGCGCTTTATCTGGATTGCAGTCGCTTTCTCTTTCCAGCACATACGGGATTTGCTGATTACCCAATTGTCTAAACAACCCCAATAATCTGATCATTTAGGCTACAAAGAAATATGGAAGGGTTTAAAACACACTTAAGGCAGGATTTAAACTCAAAATAAGATGGATACATTGAAGAAATGGAGACGCAAATACATGATAAACGCAAGATGCCCAGGACATCAGATAGAGCCAAACCAACAGACAGCAGCCAACCGCCTGGTCAGTCGAAAAGAACCCAATAAACACAGCTTATTATAAATCCAATATAAACTGCAGTGGCACTTTTAAAATGAGCTTAAAAAAGCAAATAAATTCAGGATTCTAGTCGTATCTGAGACACACGACGTAATTTCTGGTAAGTGCTCAACGGCCCTTTGCCAGTTTGGCATAATGCGCTACCGAAGAGAGATGAGGGCCATAAAACATCATCCAAAGGGATGAAATTGGGGCTGGATGGTATCTTGTGTAGGGAACGACTGAATGAAAGGCAGAAACGGGAGAAAATCGACTGCGGACACGCTAACAGTCCTTGCAGGGAGATTCTGGGTTGCAAGGGGTGGAGGGTTGGGTTGGGTTTTGGCCCTTTGACTACAACGTTCTGCTCTCCATTTCCCTTGCAATGAGGAGTCTGGCAGCCAGCACAGAACCGCAGAGCAGGACGTGGAACCTGCTGAAGCGGAGTCACAGCAGAGAAGAATGAGCCCAGCGGATGGTTTTGTTACACTGCTGGAGAGGAAAGACAGCGCCGCTGGACCAACGTCCCGTCCTGTCCCCGTGGCCAGGTCTGAATAGCGATGACCAAAAAAATGGTGGCGAAGGTGTGATTATAGAGAAATAACAGTGCGTTATCAGATAATGGGTGGATCACACTGCACATTTCATCACCGGAATGGCCTGATAAAAACAGAAATGTTTTCATTGTACGGCTCGGAGCAGCAGACACAGAGCACTGACCTGCCAGGAGCAGCGCAGGGTGCAAATCTCTCCATGGCCGCTGGCGTGGGTGGTGACCAGGGACACCGACTTCTACTGTAGTCATTTAATCAGACTGTGAAACCAGCCCGGCCGATTCCCTGCATGGGGATCCCGGTGGGAAGGGCCCGGCCGAGCCCCACGGGCAGCGGGGCGGGACGAGACCTGTATGTAGTGCAGTGCCGCAATGGTCAGTGCTGGGACCAGCACTATTCAATGTATTCATCAATGACTCGGATGAGGGAATAGAGTGACTGTCAGCAAGTTTGCTGGTGACACCAAGCCGGGAGCAGTGGTGACACTGTAAGCTGTGCTGCCATCAGAGACCTGGACAGGCTGGAGAGTTGGGCAGGGAACATTTAATGAAATAGAACAAGGGCAAGTGTAGAGTCTTGAATATGGGCAGGAACAACCCCAGGTTCCAGTGTAAGTTGGGGAATGACCTATTAGAGAGCAGCGTAGGGGAAAGGGACCTGCGGGTCCTGGGGACAGCAGGGTGACCATGAGCCAGCACTGGGCCCTTGTGGCCAGGAAGCCAATGGTACCTTCCAGCTCCCCAGTGCCCCCCCTGCCATGAGCAGGGACATCTGCACCAGCTCAGGTTGCTCAGAGCCCCGTCCAGCCTGGCCTGGGATGTCTCCAGGGATGGTTCAGCCACCACCTCTCTGGCCAACCTGGGCCAGGCTCTCACCACCCTCAGGGCAACAATTTCTTTCTTATATCTACTCCGAGGACGTCTTGTCTGCAGAGGAAACCTGTTCCCTCTTTGCACCTTTAACATCTGCAGGTTTTCGTGCCAGAACTTCATGCACAAATCACTTAAGGAGTTTGCTGAGCCCAGAGGGACCTTCCAAGCTGTTAGAAGATCAAACCCGTGTGCTGCACGCTAGGATCGCTCTGTCGGCTCCCTGGGCACCGCTCGGTGTTAAATCGAATTAAATCAAAGCAGCCACAGCAGGACACGGCCCACGTGTGCACCAACGGGTGCTCTTACAGGGATCAGGGCACTATCATCTCTCACTGCCCAATTATGTGATTTACTACAGGCAGAAAAAACTTTGGCAGTTTATAAACTTCATAGAACAAGCATTAATACGAAAAGCACACAATAATTATAAGGAGAACCTGCGTGACACCTGAAGCAAACCATACTGGGTCTCCACATCATAAAGTTTGTATTGTTTAATGTCAGATGGCAAAGGAGAAGGGAGGATGTCCCGGCTGCCAAGAACATCAGCTGAACTTGCACAGATGGGTTCTGTACAAAACGCCAAACAATCTCTGTAGAGGAAATACACACAAACACTGTTTTGTGACGCTAAGGGTTGCGCTCAACTGGAGCAGCAGAGCCACCCTGGGCCTGCCAGCCCCACTGCTGACTCTGAACTCCTGCATCTCCTGCTCTCCCATGAGGTCCCAGCCAGTGGAAAGCACCGCGCTCAGGACGCTCCGGTGGGCCATGCCGCGGGTGACGAGGACGCTGAGCTTGCAGGAGGCCCCGTCCTTCTCCCAGCATCGCTCTGAATTTGTGCATTAAAAGGCTGGACATCTGGTTCTTTACTCCACCAAACCCCACATAAAACTGCCAGCAAAAGCGTTGAATATCTTCAGATATATCCACATCAGCCACGCAGAAGCAAAAATCTCCAGTCTGTGGGGCCAATAAGATCCACACCCAGAAGAACATTACAAATTTGCACTTCACTAAACCATCATCCCTCTCAGCCACAGGTACAGTCAGAATTCACAGCCAGGACACATGTGACAGCCTTGCAGCACTCCACCCATCCCTGATAAAACAAAGGATGATGATGTGCCTTAAACATCTAGTTTTTGATAATTTGGGCAGAAAAGACAGCTGGCTGTGGAGGCACACACCTTGTCTTCTCTATCCCAAGGTTCACAGAATCACAGAATCCCAGAATGTCAGGGGTTGGAGGGCCCTGGAAAGCTCATCCAGTGCAATCCCCCCATGGAGCAGGAACACCCAGATGAGGTTACACAGGAAGGTGTCCAGGCGGGTTGGAATGTCTGCACAGAAGGAGACTCCACAACCCCCTGGGCAGCCTGGGCCAGGCTCTGACACCCTCACCATGGAGAACTTTCTTCTCATATTTAAGTGGAACCTCCTGTGTTCCAGTTTGCACCCATTGCCCCTTGTCCTGTCACTGGTTGTCACCAGAAGAGCCTGGCTCCATCCTCCTGACACTGCCCCTTTCCATATTGATCCCCAGCAATGAGTCCCCCCTCAGTGTCCTCTTGTCCAGCTCCAGAGCCCCAGCTCCCTCAGCCTTTCCTCACACGGGAGATGCTCCACTCCCTGCAGCATCTTGGTGGCTGCGCTGGACTCTCTCCAGCAGTTCCCTGTCCTGCTGGAACTGAGGGGCCACAACTGGACACAAGATTCCAGGTGTGGTCTCCCCAGGGCAGAGCAGAGGGGCAGGAGAACCTCTCTGACCTACTGACCACCCCCTTCTAACCCACCCCAGGTCCCATTGGCTTCCTGGCCACAAGGGCCCAGTGCTGGCTCATGGTCACCTTGCTGTCCCCAGGACCCCCAGGTCCCTTTCCCCTACACTGCTCTCTAACAGGTCATTCCCCAACTTACACTGGAACCTGGAGTTGTTCCTGCCCAGATACAAGACTCTACACTTGCCTTTTTCTTTTGTGATAATTAATGGTGCTGCTGTGAAGACCTTATGGTCTGATTGAGATGATAGAGATGAACCACCTGGTGGACAACCAACTACCAGAAGAAACCATGAACCTACAGCTATGGGCAAAACAACTCACTGCTGGTCAGTACTGTGAACTCTCCCCTACTCTGAAGACCCCAGACCCATTTCCAGAAGAGTCTTCCTAATTAGCATGAAGAGCAAACAGAGGGAGGAGACGAACCGCCCACATGTAAACGAACCAGGTTATGAAATGACCTCATGTGTGATATGAGGCGGTGGCACGTACTGAAACCTCCAACGCGTCCACCCCCTCCAGAGGCTGTCGTGGGACCCACTGACCTGTTGGTGGGTGACACCTCACCCTCTCTCTCTCTGATTTCTTAGTGTAACATATCTACTTCATTCTTCTTCTCTCTTTCTTTTCCTCCTTCTTGTCCACATAAAGGTAACATCATTGTCAGTTCTGCTGCTGAAGTCAAGTTTTGTGCTATAATAATACACTTTTGCCAAGTCACTGATCGCTGTAATTTGAATTCCACGACATACTTTTAGTAAATTCATAATTGAGTGACTCTGTCGTCACTTCGCGTCACCACGCAGAAACACCCAGAGTTAACTCACCCCTGATCTCAGCTGGTGGGACAGGACGTGTGTCGCATTCAGAGCTAATTCAACCTAATCCCACCCGGTGGGACGGGACAACACGACCAGGACAGCCCTGCACAACCTCCTCACAGACCGGTGGATATTCTGCCCCACAGACACAAGTGCTGTCACAACTAATTAAAAGTCATTTGCTCTTGTCCAACAGATGCACAAAGCACACAGAAAAAAATGTACAAACGTTGTCGTTTAACTGTGTTTGTCCATTTACTCACTAAATCCTTTACTATCGAGCGATCACTGTGAATTTGCACCGCTCCCCTGCGCTGAAATGGAGGAGCCACTGTGGTTTGGTGACACCAGGGGCAGGGGAAGAAGTCCCTGTGTCTCTGCAGGGCTGCCAGCACGGAGTGACACACACAGGGCTCTGAAACAAGCCCGGAGAAACACAGAAGTGCCATAAAATTCACACATGACGATATTTTGGAGGAGACGAGCTTTTTCAGAGCACAAACCCACAGAAGTGACCCCTATGGAGGACGTGGGGTGAGGCCCTTTTCTTCCATGCAGCTATTGAAAACCATCAGAGGTCTTGGATGTCTTCCTCAGTGCGTCACCGAACATGCATTTTTAATGACGTTTAAACATTTTCCAGCCCGGGGTCTGCTATGGTTTCAGCAGCAGGAGGAGGGAGCTCACGTGAGCGGTGCCGGCGGTACAGCCGGCACCAGGAGCCGCAGCAGCTCCGTCCCTCGCAGGGTAACGTCACCCGCGGTGGCACGGGGACCGCGTCTCTTTTCCTGGAAGCCCCCATCAGCAGGGAGCACACACAGCCTGCCCCAGGCCTCCTCATCCCCACAGAAACCAGAACAAAGGACACTCCACATCCCTGTCAGCTCTCTCCTTCCTCAGTAACAAGAACACGGTGACAAGGGACCTTGTTCCCAGGGAGGGGGGACGGCAGCACAAGCAGAAGCTGTGGATCTGCGATAGCTCCGTCCCCATCAAACACGCAGCCACCGCGGGATCACACACACGACAGCAAAACCCATCAGCGCTGGGGGTTCAGCCGGCAAGCACCAGGGTGACACGGTGAAGGGCTGTGGGGACACGGGGCACCAGGGGCAGCCCGTCGCCAAATCTCTGCCACTGCAACCAGCTTCCCTGCTCCCAAGCCCCTTGAGACCCGGGGTCACACACAGCAGCGTCCCGCAGGCTCCCGAGCTCAGCTCAGCCAAGGCTTTGGAGACCCAGTCACTGCAGCGGAGCTGCCCGACAGCCGCCATGGTCACCCCCGTTAATGCACGTCCTTATCTGCAGTTAATCCTGCCCGAGCCGCCCGGGCTCGGCTTACCCGCTGTAAGAGGATCGGGTAGGTGTATGTTACACGTTACCTGCCTTCCTCCGGTTCCCAAAGGTCAGGACGTGCCAGGGAAAGGCCGGGATGCTGCCGGGCCTGCAGGTCTCCCGGCCCCTTTGCTGCCCAGCGTGTAACTGGGAGCCCCAGGCACGGGGAGGGTCACAAGCAGCCCCAAAAAGGGTCCAACTTACCCCCCGCTTCTGCCTTTGGATTTAAATCCTGCTCCTTCGGTGCTCACAGCCCGGAACGCACACCATGGGCTGGCCCCTTTCTAATGAAGGTTTTTACATTGTAGGGAGGATTTTTACAACAGACAGCAAGAGTGAAGCTTCAGTAAAACACGGAATTTCAAATAAAAGTGAGAGACCTCAAGCGAGATGCACAGAAAAGCGGCATGGGGACAAGTGATGTGCTGCGGGCGCAGCGTCGGGGACATCAGCACAGGCTGGAGCGCTCAGACACATGTGGGGACAGATCCAAACCCAATTAGCAGGACACACGCCTTTACAAACTAATAACAGCTAACGAGGCTTTAGTAATTACTGGTAATCTTCCCCACAGTAAGGCGGGACGAATGTCTGCACAACAAAATATAGATTTTACTTGACTACATGTTCATCAATTAAAAGCTGCAGTTTATCGGCACCGTTCAAGCCTCTTAATTCACAACGAACAGCAAAGCCACAGACACTAATTAGCAGCTGCACAGCGTTAGACCCAGCTCAGTGCTGAGCTGCCAGGTGCCCAAGCGCAGGAGCATGAAGAGGAAGCATCTTTTTTCACAGAATCACAGAATGGACTGGGTTGGAAAAGCCCTCAGAGATCATCCAGTCCAGCCCTTGGTCCAACTCCAGCCCATTGACTAGATCATGGCACTAAGTGCCATATCCAGTCTCAGTTTAAACACCTCCAGGGCCGGTGAGTCCAGCACCTCCCTGGGCAGCCATTCCAATGCCTGACCACTCTCTCTGCACAGAATTGCTTTCTAATCTCCAGCCTCAATTTCCCCTGGCAGAGTTGAAGCCCATGGCCCCTTGTCCTATTGCTGATGCCTGGGAGAAGAGCCCAATCCCCACCTGGCTAGAACTGCCCTTCAGGTAGTTCTAGAGAGTGCTGAGCTCAGCTCTGAGCCTCCTCTTCTCCAGACTGAACAAGCCCAGCTCCCTCAGCCTCTCCCCATAGGGCTTGTGTTCCAGTCCCTTCCCCAGTCTTGTTGCTCTTCTCTGGACCCTCCAGCACTTCAATCTCTTTCCTGAGCTGAGGGGCCCAGAACTGAACACAACACTCCAGGTGTGGCCTCCCCAATGCAGAGCACAGGGGAAGGATCACTGCCCTTGTCCTGCTGACCACGCTGGTTTGGATACAGGACAGGACACCATTGGCCTTCTTGGCCACCTGGGCACACTGTTGGCTCATGTTGAGCTTCCTGTCCATTAGTCCCCCCAGGTCCCTTTCTGCCTGGCTGCTCTCCAGCCACTCTGTGCCCAGCCTGTAGCGCTGCAGGGGGTTGTTGTGGCCAAAGTGCAGGACCCGGCAATTGGCCTTGTTGAACTTCATCCCATTGGAATGGGCCCATTTTTCCAGTCTATCCAGATCCCTCTGCAGAGCCTCCTGCCTTCCAGCAGCTCCACACTCCCTCCCAACTTGGTGTCAGCAGCAAATTTGCTGATGATGGTCTCAATCCCCTCATCTAAATCATCAATAAAGATGTTAAACAGGACTGGACCCAACACTGACCCCAGAGGACACCACTAGTGACTGGCCGCCAGCTGGATGCAGCCCCATTCACCAGCACTCTCTGGGCCCGGCCCTCCAGCCAGTTCTTAACCCCACTTCTGCAAAATACTACTATAATATTATTACGACCACCATGAGAAGCTCACACGCTGTGTGTCGGAGGACACCACAGCTCAGCACCGCGAGCAGGATGGACGCTTTCTCCTCTGCTTTTCCCTCGTTCCTTCCACTTGCTGGGCAGCGAGGCGTCACAAACACGCCGGAGCAGAGAGGTGACACGGCACTGATCTCCATGAGTAAAGTGAGAGAAATCATCAGCGGGCAACAGCCCTAACGAGCCATTTCCTACAAATGGAAAGGTAATTTAATCAAGTCCCGCTCGATGACAGATCAGCCCATCATGGCCAGAGCTCCGTCAGATGGTCACAGTTAAAGCACTAAGTCATTCCTCCATCCCCACTGATGAGTGGCTGTGGTGGGGACCCTCTGTTCCCTACCAGTGATGGACCATCAGACATGGGCACCTGCCACCTTCACGTCCCCATGGATCCCTGCAGCACACGCTCCAACAGCCTACAAGGTACTACAATGATAATAATAACCATCATCATCTGTTCTTTGGCTTCTACTCCGTTTCTACAGCTCCCACAGGATCCCACACGATTTGGTGGGTTCACCTCTCCCCAGGTGCTGCTCCAGTGACCTGCCCTGGTGTTTGAATGAGGAGACTCCAGGAGCAGCTCCCGACATGTCTCTCATAGAATCATAGAATTGTCTGGTTGGAAAAGCCCCTCGAGATCATTGAGTCCAACCATTCCCCCACCCCTGGCACTGCCCCATGTCCTGAGAACCTCATGTCCGTCTGTCCAACCCTTCAGGGATGGTGACTCCAGCACTGCCCTGGGCAGCCTGTTCCAATGCCCCACAGCCCTTTGGGGAAGAAATTGTTCCCACATCCAACCTCAACCTCCCCTGGCGCAACTTGAGGCCGTTTCCTCTGCTCCTGGCGCTTGTTCCTGGGGAGCAGAGCCCGACCCCCCTGGCTCCAAGCTCCTTTCAGGCAGTTCAGAGCAGATGGAGGTGACCACCCTGGGCCGGGCAGCAGCTCTGGAGAACGAAGCTCCCAAGCTGTCACCCCAACATGCAGCAGGCTGAAGCCACCTCTGAGCTGTTCGAGTCTGTTCTGGGACTGGGACCACTGGGGAGCCTCCAGGAGAACCCCATGGTGTTCATCCACCTCGCACTGAGCCGGAACAGCTCACCAAACCACACTGTGCCATTCCCTGTCGAGGCATAACCAGATTTCTGCAGAATCAGCAGATGTAAAGCCGGTGTGCGTCCCCCAGGAGCTACGGGCCCGGCAGCCGTGGCTGTGGGGACACGGGCTCTGCCGGCAGCTCTGCAGGCCCACGGGCCAGGCAGCGGCTCGCTGGGTGCGGGTCGCACTCTGCCCTCTGCACCGCGGTTACTGTCCATGACTTACTGCAAAAATACCCTGCAAACAGCAGCTGAGCCCTGGAATCGCTCCCCAGCAGCTGCCCCGGGCCGGGTCTGGTGCGGAACAGCACAGGCGGGAGCAGCGCGGTGACCCCTGAGGTGCTGTCCTGGCTGCCAGGCCAGCAAAAACGGAACAAATAAATCCATTTCTGCTCTGCATAGGACCTCTATTCTCAGACCCGTTTGGCTGGAGCTGGGAGATCATCTCCATTCTTCCCAATTCTACAAATGCATTTCTGGTCTCTAATTACACCATCAGGCTGTCAAGACGGTCACTTCCTCCCTAATTACTCTGCTTTGTATTTAAGACTCAGCTAATAAGCTCATGTTGTTAGTGACGGCTGTGGATGAGTGCCAAAGAGAAGAGCATCTCCTGCCTTGTGCTGAGCCGCCCTGGCACCAATCCTGCGCCGCGTCCGCCCGCAGCACAGCCACGTCCGCCAGCACCCGCGGGGAGCCACCGCCCCGAGTGCTGCAAATGAAGGGGAAAAGGGCATAATTTGGAAAAAAAAGGAACAATTTCTGGCCTCAGTGCACACTTTGGCGACCTCCAGGCGCTCCTCACTGCCAAGGAGGCGGCTCGGCCAGCCCAGGAGGCAACGCAACACATCCCAGTGCCCAAACCGCTGTGGTGCCTCGTCCTGCGCCCACAGGTACCTGCATGTCGGTCTCCAAAGCCATGAGGGCCGAGGGGCTGGCCCCTTCCTCGCTTCTGCAAGCGAACGCTCCCCACTTTGCTCACGCTGCTCAAAGTAAAAATGTCCACAACACGAAACATCTCTGCACGCCACCATGGACCCCCCGCGTCGCTGTTTCACCGCTGCGACTGGTAAAACCACCCAGAGCGAAGGAACCCAGCCAGGGCACTGTGTGAATGCACCCACCTAACACATCTGATAGAGTGCTCAGCCTTTGTTTCCTAAAAGGTGAATCTGACAGCCCTGATAATAGACTTGACACACTTTCATGAAGGGACAATATCAGCCACAAGCGGCTGTTGAACGGCTCGCGTTGTAACAGAACATCCACAGCTCTTCAGCGGCACAGCCCAGTGCAAACTATGGACAGTGAGCTCTGGGAGCAGCTGAGCCAGGACTAGACAGCCAAGGAACCGGCGGATTTAGCACCTCTGTGCTGCTACATCTCAGTGAGATCCTTTCTAGCCAACTCGCTTTCCAGAGGAGCTACAGGAGCAGAGGAAACGGCCTCAAGTTGCGCCAGGGGAGGTTGAGGTTGGATGTGGGAACAATTTCTTCCCCAAAGGGCTGTGGGGCATTGGAACAGGCTGCCCAGGGCAGTGCTGGAGTCACCATCCCTGGAGGGCTGGACAGACGGACATGAGGTTCTCAGGACATGGGGCAGGGACAGGGCTGGGTTATGGTTGGACTCGATTGGTCTCTTCCGACTGAAATGATTCTATGATTCTACATCACACGCAAGAACCCGTACAGGACACGTCTGTGGGTTTCACGGGCCAGGTCTAAGATTTCACCCTCTATTTTGGGCTCCCTCTGCTCGGGGGTGGCCGTGCCAAGGAAGGAGGTGTCGGAACTCTCAGGCAAGAGCCTCCCTGGGAGGTTTCTAAATAAAACTGGCAAAAGGCTGAACAGATCTTTCTCTCTTTGGAAGCCGCTGCGGTGCCATCCATCAGTGCGGTACCATAGCCCAGTCAAAGCTCAATCCAACACTCATTACATACATCAACTTTGAAAACATTCCTTTAAACGGTTTCTAGCTGGGCCGTGAAATAAATACACACTGGTGTGTATGTAGCTACAGGAATGCATTTCTTCATCTATTTATTTTATTGGTGCAGCTCTCTGTAGGCTCCCATCACCCACAGCCCCGGTCGCTGCCGGGTGCCAGCCTGGGATTTGACTTTCAGGAGATGATTATCACCCCTATCCCCATCCAGTATTAACGACAGATTACACTTGCTGAGCAGGGTAAGTAACCCAGGCACTGGCACCAAACAGCCATTGTCGCTTCTGCTGGGAAGAGCTTTGAGATCCTCAGAATTAACTAAAGATAAGCTAATGATCTTTATCTGCCAACTGCCTACCAACCTCTTCACAAGCACTAAGTGCGGGCTGTGTGTTCCTGTACGCCAGCAGTCCCGTGCCCCAGGCTGTAACCTGCTACCGAAATGCAGAATAAAACCCATTATCCTAACACAGAATAAAACACTTTGCTCTTTAGAGAAATATTTCAACACCTCGCCAGCACTGGGCCCTTGTGGCCAGGAAGCCAATGGGACCTGGGGTGGGTTAGAAGGGGGTGGTCAGTAGGTCAGAGAGGTTCTGCTGCCCCTCTGCTCTGCCCTGGGGAGACCACACCTGGAATCTTGTGTCCAGTTGTGGCCCCTCAGTTCCAGCAGGACAGGGAACTGCTGCAGAGAGTCCAGCGCAGCCACCAAGATGCTGCAGGGAGTGGAGCATCTCCCGTGTGAGGAAAGGCTGAGGGAGCTGGGGCTCTGGAGCTGGACAAGAGGACACTGAGGGGGACTCATTCCTGGGGATCAATATGGAAAGGGGCAGTGTCAGGAGGATGGAGCCAGGCTCTGCTGGTGACAACCAGGGACAGGACAAGGGGCAATGGGTGCAAACTGGAACACAGGAGGTTCCGCTTAAATCTGAGAAGAAACTTGTTCCCGGTGAGGGTGGCAGAGCCTGGCCCAGGCTGCCCAGGGAGGTTGTGGAGTCTCCTTCTCTGCAGACATTCCAACCCGCCTGGACACCTTCCTGTGTAACCTCATCTGGGTGTTCCTGCTCCATGGGGGGATTGCACTGGATGAGCTTTCCAGGGCCCTTCCAACCCCTGACACTCTGGGATTCTGGTTCTTTTTCCTTCATTTGTCAATGAACCCAACAGACAAGATCCCATCAGCTCTAACCGAACCAGATCAATTCTTTAACACACAAACGCAGAAGAGTAAAAACAAATCCCCTTAATTCTACTATTAACTTTTTTTGTCACTGTTCAATCACAAGGTTTGCATCGCTTTCATCTTATGAGCACAAAATACACTATTCGAAGCTCCCCAGAGCCTCCTCTTTTATTTGCCGGGAATCTCCTGCCGAGCAAACCCCTGGGCCTGTTTTCCATTACAAGTCATCAGCATTTTAAACACACCTCAAACAGCTCCTTTTGGGTGAGATAAGTGGATTTAAGGCCAAAATTTGTGTAGAAAATAACCAGTACAGCATGAGGATTTCTAAACGAAAAGTAAAGCCTTCTTGGGAAGTATTTTCACTCCTGAAATATCACATTTCCAAGAGAGAACGTCCTCACCAGAGAGGCTTTTACCACACAGCTTGCACATCCCATTTTTTACAGTAAATTGAGTTTTAAACCCCTGTTTTCCCAGCTTTGGGGTTCGGTTGGTTGAAAATAGATAAAAAAGTATTGACTTGCCATTTCCCAGGGCCAAGACCCCTCTGGGTTTGCTAAACACACTCCGCAAGCAGCATAAGGACATGTCCCCTGCCATACAGGGAAACCTTCATACACGTCAGGGCAAAGCCTCCCCAAAAGCATCATTTTTCCCTGCGGGAAATAGGGAAAAGATGCTTTTGAGGCAGAAAAACACCATCCCAGCCAGGAAAACAACCCCCAGCTCATCCCGTCGGGACGCGCCAGAGCTGCAGAAACTCCTGCATCAGGACACGCGTGAAAGGGGACCTGATAAACCCAGCCACTGAAATAGAGGGAAAAACGATTCGGGTGTCCCCTCCACGAGGGGACGTGTTGCGGTGAGTCCCCCGCTCTGCCCGGGGCGGCAGGGGCACCTTTGTTCATCGGCAAGGCTACCGAAGGACGTCTGGAACTATCCCAAGCGCGTGTATCTTGCACAGAGAACACGGTCACATTTCACAGGCGCAGGCCCGTGATTTCAGCTTTGTGTGAGGATAATTCTGGTTTGGGGCATTTTATTCTCCGCTGAAGCCCAGTTATATAAACTGCTGTGCGCATCTCCGGTGACACACGTGTCCTTACGTCACCCAGCCAGAAAAATGACTCGAGAAGAAAACCAAAGGAAAGGGGACAATCTGGATTTGATAAAAAAAGCTTTTTGTGGTCATCTGCAGCCTGCTGTAAATCCTCAACTGCTGCAATTTTGATTTGACCTACTTACATCCCTCCTTTCTTCGCCTTTTTCCGGAGAAGGAAATTACATTTAGATGGAACAGCTGATTGTGAAGTGATGCTTGAGAGCGGGATGGGGACGCGCGTCCTTGTGGGCTGCACGGGGACCGGGGCGATGGGGGCCGGTGTCCGGCAGCTTCACCCACACACTAATGCAAATTAAACGGGATCGGCGTTTGGAAGTGGTGACTTTAAACACTTAGAAATAGAACCATTTTGGTTGGAAAAGCCCCTCGAGATCATCAAGTCCAACCATAACCCACCCCTGGCACTGCCCCATGTCCTGAGAACCTCATGTCCGTCCGTCCAACCCTCCAGAGATGTGACTCCAGCACTGCCCTGGGCAGCCTGTTCCAATGCCCCACAGCCCTTTGGGGAAGAAACTGTTCCTAATACCCAGTTTTCCCTGGATAGAAGACATGTGACTAAAGAAGACAGGACAACTCATCCCTCCTGCCTTCCACAGCCAGCAATGGAAAGTCCAAACCTGAGCAGACCCTCCAGGCTCCCCCGGGGTCGGAGTGACACATTTTGGGCAAAGCAAACGGCTCCCGGAGGTGCCCGGTTCTCTGCTGCCAACAAAGACAACCCTGGGTGAAGAGATCAGGCTTCAGCTTTTAAATGGGATCTAACGTGATCTCACCTTGACAGTGATATGACTCCTAATGAATGCTTGTAGGATTTCCCTCTTATCCTGCCTAAGCCTATTAATTATCCCAAACTACATCAAAGGAGCAGCAATTGGATTTGATGACCACGGAGGTCCCGGTGTGCATCACCCAGTGCCACCGGTTCCAGCAGGAACGGAGAACCCAGGGGAAGGCGAGCGAACGGAACCGCGGTGACGAGCGGCGCAGGAGTCCCGTGCAGACCTTCCCCACCGCCTGCAACCGACCACGAGGCAACCGCTCCGTCCTGTCAACACGACGCCTGGAGGAGCCGCTGTGAGCTCTGCTGAACGAGCGAGCTGTGCGGCAACGGGCTCGCTGCTCACAGCTCGGCGGACGAGCCCAGTTCAAGTCCAATACTAATCATTTAGCTTAAGTAGATGCACACTAAATGTAAAAATTATTTAGAGACATAAGGTTGTATGATTTTCAATAAACTCTTTGCTTCACGTTACTTGGTAAGCTTGATTTGCTAAAAGTTTAAGCTGTAAAGTTCTGCTCATATTTACCAAAAGCAACTACAAACTCCACTGGGCACTCGTGAGATCAGGTCCAGTTTGCACTTTGCTGGGAAAATGGAGCTGACTGGGGAAACAGCGACCCAGGGCTAATGCGGAGACATTAGAGAAACTGCAAAACGGGGCCTGTTCTGCACTGTGCTGAGCAGAAAGGATTTATTCAGTCAAAACTGCATCTGCAAGGCCATGGACAATAAACCACGTCCACAGCTGAACAAAACAAAGGCCCCCGTGGAATCAGTGAAAAGATTCAATGAGAAGCAAGAAGACCCCAAAGTGAAATGTTGTTATTGGACTGGATCATGGTCTGAATGTCTGCAGAGATAGAAGGTTTGCAGTTTCTGTGCTCGGGTGGGACCTCCGCACAGGTACCAGCGTGAACCGGCCCTCCCGCTGCCCCGCTCCACTCCAATCTCTGTCTCTCTCCCGAGGGTTCGGTCTCCTGACATCTGCTCCGCATTGGGCACGGGCCCCTCAGCGCTGCCCCTGGAGCTCCAAACAGACTGCGGGTGAACGTCACCAGGGAGGGGACAATCCTGACGTTTGCACCGCGACAGATACGGCCCCGTCCGAACGTTTGCGTTGGGAACGGGTGCAGGGCCTGGAGAGCAGCTCACAGCGTTCGGCTGGGCACATCTTCCCATGCAGGAAATAACAGAGCCAACCCGCCACCAAACTTCTCTTCAAGAAATCTATATGTTGTTCTGTAGGGTGCAGAACCCTGAATTCCTCCCCTGTGACAGGAAGTTCAGAGCACCCTGCAGATCCCCGTTTCTCCCCACGGTCCCTGTTCTGTGCTGTGAGGAGCCTGGTGGCGCTCGGCCCCTCCACCCGCGAAGCGACACTGAGGTTGTCCCAGTTAGAAGGTGGAACTCACACCCACAGACCCATTCTGCTTCATCACAGGACCGACTTACATTACATATATTATTTATATATATATACATATATATTACAGCTCCCCAGCACGCCGGGGTGCTCGGTGCTCACCAAGAAATGTCTCCTGGAGAACATCTTTGCCACTCGCAACACGCCACACTGAAGCACGGACCCAGACACAGAACTGCTCCCATTGCATCCCACCTGCAGCATAATGTGGCCCATAACAAAGCAAAAAGATATATCTAATTTACTGAAATCAAGTAACAGGTCTGAACAGGCTGTAGCAGGAAGTTATTTACCCATTACGAACAAACCGATTCTTCTTTTTGATATTAAAAGTGCATAAAAAGAACCAACTATCATAAAATTTAACCCTCGTAGCAGCAGAACTTGGTAGATCTGAATGGTGGGTGATTTAGAGTATTTTTTCAACACCTGATAAAGCAGGAAGAGCAAGTGCCCCACACTATAAACCTCAAAGCAAAGCAGGACAGGACACCGCACGCGATGGCCCGGAGCCCCGTCCCACACCAACGCGGCCACGGGCCCGCACGGGCACTTTGCGCTGCACGGCCCGGGGGCCTCACAGCCCCATGGCTGGGGAGGGAGCACACGGGGCTGGATCCTCGGGGATGGATCCTCCAGGGAGGGATCCTTGGGGCTGGATCCTCTGGGAATGGATCCTTGGGGATGGATCCTTTGGGGATGGACCCTCAGAGATGGATCCTCCGGGGATGGATCCTCCAGGGACTGATCCTCGAGGATGGATCCCCCAGGGATGGATTCTCAGGGGATGGATCCTGCAGGGATGGATCATTGGGGCTGGATCCTCCAGGAATGGATTCTCTGGGAACAGACCCTCTGGGAATGGATCCTCGGGGATGGATCCTCCGGGATGGACCCTCTGGGGATGGATCCTCTGGGGCTGGACCCTCTGGGGATGGATCCCCTAGGGATAGATTCTGAGGGATGGATCCTCAGGGATGGACCCTCTGGGGCTGGACCCTCTGGAGATGGATTCCCCAGGGATGGATCCTCTGGGAATGGATCCCCTAGGGATAGATTCTGAGGGATGGATCCTCAGAGATGGACCCTCTGGGGATGGATCCTCCACGGATGGATCCCCCAGGGCCAGATTCTCAGGGACGGATCCTCGGGGACGGATCTTCCCGGGGATGGACGGGTCGGGCAGCGCGGGCGGGAGGACACCGGGGAGGCCACTAACCCTTGTGAAATTTATTCAGACAGCCGGCGTTGCAGAAGGAACGGATGGATCCCGGCTCCCAGCAGCCCCTCCCCTTCATCCCCACGGCGGCTCCCCCGGCAGCGGCCGCGCTACATGGCCGCACGGGAATCAGAGACAGCAAAAGAAAACGTCCTTATTCAGCAGCCGCGGGGCGGCCGCGTCGCTGCACTGACAGTCCCACCTCGCACATGATAAATTCTCGCCACATGCCGTTCGCCGAGCACCCCGGCACCCGGCTCGCAGCGACCACCAAACCACCCTCGTACCGGCATGCACCACGGAGCGGCCCTTAACTCCATCTCTGCCAGAAACAGGCACCGGCCGGCCAAAAAAAGGGGGGAAGCAAAGAACCAGGTCCCAGCAAGGGGAGGTTCCGGCGGGGCATCCCTGGAGCGACGCGGGAGACGCTGTCGGGTGTTCCGTCCAAAAACCAAAGCGGTGCTAGTTTGGTGCTAGGAGGATGCTATTTGCAAGCTTGTCCCTTTAAATGCTGCTGGAGGTTATTTTTAGGACGCTTGCTTAAAACATATATCAGATTTTCTGTATATTTATCAGAAACTTCACTATACATTGTACTCGTGCAGCGACATTTCACATCCCCAAAGGCTCCATGGCGAAAGGTCTGAGCTTCCACGACCGCGTGTCCTCCTCGTGTCTATTTTCTCGCCCCTCCGTCGCGGAGCCATTGGATTTTCCCTGCCTTTAGTGTTTTATTGGCCTCAGGAGGACAAGAAAGTCCAGAGGAAAAATGCAGCATAAATCACAGCTGAGAAGAGGAGGAGAAGCTGGAGATGCGGCCGCTGTCGAGTATTTACAACTAGTAATAGTTTGTACTGGATAGTTTTCCCCCACTTTAGCTGGGTCGTGAGGCTTTTATAGCAACGAAGGAAAGGTGTATATTCCATCTTTTAAATTGCAACCACTCTCTCTGCACGTATAATTTTTAAAAAGAGGCTTCGCAAGTGTTCTGGGTGGAAAAAGGACAAATTCTGGAAAAGCAAGCTATGACCACACCGCACCTGAGGCAGGGAAAACCAATGCTGGCAAAGCACATGCATGCAACAATTATATGAACTTGTTTGCATGTAGACTTGCGCTATGGGTAAGAAGCAGATTTTCAAGGGGAAAAAGCCCCATGAATGCAACGAGAAGTGCAGCATTGAAATGGAGAGGAAGAAATGATGGGATTTAGCTTGAAATGAGCTCTTCCGTTTCTGTTAGGAGATGCAAGAAGCAGATGGAGCCAGGATCTGTGTTTTGACATTAAGATCAGAGCCAATATGTACATACAGCTATATATCAGTATATGTGTATATACATCCCAAGAGAGACAGACACACAGATATATCATATATATCTCATATACTCATCTTTCACATACAAATACCCAAACCTCATGTGTGCGCCTATGACCAGCAGAGCTACAATTTCACAGAACTGCAGACTCATTTTGGTTGGAAAAGCCCCTCAAGACCATTGAGTCCAACCACAACCCACCCCTGTCCCTGCCCCATGTCCTGAGAACCTCATGTCCGTCTGTCCAGCCCTCCAGTGATGGTGACTCCAGCACTGCCCTGGGCAGCCTGTTCCAATGCCCCACAGCCCTTTGGGGAAGAAATTGTTCCCACATCCAACCTCAACCTCCCCTGGCGCAACTTGAGGCCGTTTCCTCTGCTCCTGGCGCTTGTTCCTGGGGAGCAGAGCTCGACCCCCCTGGCTCCAAGCTCCTTTCAGGCAGTTCAGAGATCAGAAGGTCTCCCCTCAGCTCCTGTTCTCCAGCTGATCCCCCAGGTCCCTCAGCCGCTCCATCACACTTGTGCTCCAGCTCCTCACCAGCTCCGTTCCCTTCCCTAAACTTCCTTCTTTACTTCTCTGAACTTCCTACAATCACTTCAGTTCCCTGAAAATCCCACCATTTAGGATCAGTTCAGGAGCAACTTCCAACCCAGGCCCCTGCGGGTGACACCAACCCAACGTGGCCCACGCCACGCGCTCCTTCAGCCCTGCTTGCCCTCCCGCGCCTCCTGCCGCCCGGGCAGGGCAGACACCAGGGGGTTAATGGTGACCTCTGAGAACCTTCCACTGGGGTTCCATTGGACAGCAAGGGGAGCGGGGCCTGGAGACGACCAGCTGGGCCTTGCAGAGCTTTGCTCTGGAAGGGAGTGAGAGTCATGAAGCTCAGTCAGGCAGGACAAGCAGCGCTGAGCTCATAACCCACATACAGACACACTGACACAGGGTCCTGGTCAAACACAGAATCAGATAATATCTCAAGTTGGAAGGAATCCATAAGGACCATCAAGTTCAACTCCCTGTATCACCGTGGTGAGGTCTCCTTGCCCCCCACATAAACCCACAGCACGTAACTCAGTGATCTCCGCCGTTCCCCATGACACAATGCACTGGATAACGTCTGCATCATTAGGGAAAAGCTTTTTCCACCTATTGTCTTGCAAATTCCTTACTCTAGGGGTGGCTTGAGCAGCCTTTAATCTTATGGAGTAACTGCAGGGATGGATCACGACAGCAACGCCGAGGTCGTGTCCACCAGTCCAACGTTCACAAACCATCACCACCAGCTCTGCATCCCTCCTGGCAGCTGCCACCAAATTCCTCCTGCTGGTATTTCACTCACACCGACATCTAAATGCCTGGAGAATCAGTGTTTGAAACCAGATTGATGATTTATCCCCAAATTTAATTCACTCCGCTCAACAACAGGAGTTTCCTTCATCCCAGGACCAGCAAAAGGCACCGGCCGTGCCGCTCTGCGTCCAGATGGGATTTCATCCAGCTCGTGTTCCATGAGAAACACTCCAATTGTGACGCTATTTCTTGCAGAGCGAGGAGGTGAGTTGGGTGGGGGTCACCCGGGGAGCAGAACAGACCAGGGTGAAAATGAGGATGGGAAAATGATGATGGGAAAGGAGACAATTCATGTCACCGTGGCACCCAGAGTCCCCGCGTCACCCCACAGCTCCACCTTCAGCACCATCAAACCATTCTGTTGCCAGAAAACTACATCAGGCTTTAAAAATACACCTTTCCTTGTCATTCTATCTTCCAAATACTTTGTGTGGAAGAAAACCTGGCAGGGTGGTGACTGTAGTTCGGTTTTAGCCTGAGTATTTTGTGTTTTCACAGAACAGTTTGGGTTGAAGGACCTTCCCAGCTCCCCCAGGGCCCCCCCTGCCATGAGCAGGGACATCTGCACCAGCTCAGGTTGCTCAGAGCCCTGTTCAACCTGACCTTTAATTTTTTCAAGGATGGGGCATCTACAACCTCTGGGCGACCCGTTCCAGTGTTTCACCACCCTCACATTAAATTCTTCCTTATATCTCGTCTGAATCCCGTTCCGCGTGTGGCCACTACCACACACCCACCAGAAGTCCATACACTTCAGCGCGACATTTCCTTTTATCATCATGATTATTCAACTTAAAAAGCACCAACAATCCTTAATTTTCCAGCATCTTCGCAGCTGTGTCACATCCATCTCCAACACCCACCAACAAACACATTAAATGAATTCTAAAAAGCCAGAGCTCTAATAGGATTAGTGGTACTAAAACAACTCATGCTCCAGCTCATCCATTAAAAATTGATCTGAAATGTTTTATTTGCAGCAATCGAGATAATTTTTTCCCCAGTGTGGGGGGATGAGGGGCTGCCCCATGCACCCTGTGAGCCCTGAGCATCACCCACCCATGGCGAGACCCATCGCCTCGTGAACTTACACCTCGGTGTAAGTGTCCGACCAGCTCCGGGGTCTCTCCAACACTCTCCCAGCCCAATGGGCACAGCCCGACCAGCGACGTCGCGGTGGCTGCGACGAGCAGCGCTCAGCCCCCGCGTCCCGGCAGCCTGCGCTGATGAACCCATGCTCACGTACCGCGCTTCCCGCAGCACCGCCGCCTCAGCCAGCGCTCGGCAGGGAGCAGCCACACCTGGGACTCGCAGCCCCGGGGCTGCCACGGGCGCCCAGTGTCCCCGCGACGCTCCACAGCCGCATCTCTGCCCTTCCCTCGCCTCAGCCCCCTCCTCCTCCTCATCTTCCTCCTCCTCATTATCCCCTTCTCCTCCTCCTCCTCATTATCCCCTTCTCCTCCTCCTCCTCATTATCCCTTTCTCCTCCTCCTCATTATCCTCTTCTCATCTTCCTCCTCATTATCCTCTTCTCCTTCTCATCTTCCTCCTCCTTCTCCACGTTATCCTCTTCTCCTCCGCCTCGTTATCCTTTTTTCCTCCTCACCTTCCTCCACATCATCCTCTTCTCCTCTGCCTCATTATCCTTTTCTCCTCCTCACCTTCATCCTCATTATCCTCTTCTCTTCCTCCTCCTCCTCATTATCCTCTTCTCCCCCTCCTCATCTTCCTCCTCATTATCCTCTTCTCCTCCTCCTCATGTTCCTAGTTATCCTCTTCTCCTCCTCCTCATGTTCCTCCTCATTGCCCTCCTCCTCCTCATTATCCTATTCTCCTCCTTCTCACCTTCCTCCTTCTTATCTTCCTCCTCATTATCCTCTTCTCCTCCTCATCTTCCTCCTCCTCCTCCTCCTCCTCCTCTCTTCCACCTCGTTATCCTCTTCTCCTCCTCACCTTCCTCCTCATTATCCTCTTCTCCTCCTCCTCACGTTCCTCGTTATCCTCTTCTCCTCCTCCTCATCTTCCTCTTCATTATTCTCTTCTCATCCTCCTCCTCTTTATCCTCTTCTCCTCCTTCTCATCTTCCTCCTTATCTTCCTCCTCATTATCCTCTTCTCCTCCTCATGTTCCTCCTCATCTTCCTCTCCGTGCTCCTCCTCCTCCCCGCGCCCACACTGGGGCAGCTGCCGGTCCTGCCCGCGCATCCCCAGCACACGGGAAGCACCAAACGTACCCGGATAAACCAGAAACTTGGGCAATTTCAGCTGTTTGACATTTAAGAGTCTCTGAGGGAGAAGCACCCAAGGTTTTCACAACCTGTTCTTGGGGCACAGCCGGGTGCCGAGCGACGAGCGTCAGGCAAGAACGGGCTCCTCGCCGCATTTCAAGCCGTCGTTTCAACAACAAAACTGCCTTAAAATAATTCTGCAGACGTCCGCCCGCATCCAAATACCATATAATAAACTCAGTATAATATACTAGTTATAATAATCTACTGCAGGATATAGCGCTGCATTGAAATGCCCTTTCAAGGAATGCCCAAATATACTGAAACGAAGCAAAAGGGAAAGAAAATCAATAAACACACCAAAGCCCAGACATACGAATACAGCCGAGACCTAAAGAAACAGAGCAAACAGGGGAAGCTTCATACAGCTACAAGGAAACAAGAATCCTATAAAGAAAAGCATTTCACACAGGTACCATCGGAAGGCGTCTATAATTATAGCAGGGCAGAGAGGGGATTTGAGAAGCAGCGACAGCCCCTCCGACACCGA
The DNA here is from genome assembly GCF_963082525.1 of Nesoenas mayeri. Classification (NCBI taxonomy): domain Eukaryota; kingdom Metazoa; phylum Chordata; class Aves; order Columbiformes; family Columbidae; genus Nesoenas; species Nesoenas mayeri. The sequence goes on along the minus strand of NC_137565.1, from coordinate 13,088,783 downwards.
CCCGTCAAACTCAGGAAAAGCCGCTTCCAGACGGACTTTCCAAGCCCGGTTATTCTCATCCTCACCACGCCGGTTGTTTTCTGCTCCCCCTGCAGACACCGGCACCAAACTGCCGCGTTTCCCTGTGCAAAGCCTGCGGCGCGCTGCGAAACACCCGCCACAGCTCCACCGCCTGCTCCCCTTAAAATCAAACCAAATTCACTAAACCAGCCAAAACCAATAGTGCTGTTTGGCTTTTCTTGCAGAATTTTGCACCTGGTTTTATGACATTTCATCTTACTGACATGGGACCACTCGGCGATTTCCATAATGTTCTCTCCTGTTCCTCTCCTCCCTTCCAGCCAAAGCCATTCGCAGCAAGAAAACTCTCAAGACTCACAAAAGGAAAACATATTTAGCATTTTAAACCTGCCTAATACCCCGTTTCCCCAAAAATAAGCCCTACCCCAAAAATAAGCCCTACCCCCAAAAAAGCCCTACCTCAAAAATAAGCCCTACCCCAAAAATAAGCCCTACCCTGAAAATAAGCCCTAGCGTGATTTCCCGGAATTTTTGAGGATGCTCGAAATATAAGCCCTACTCCAAAAATAAGCCCTAGTTACAGTTCATTTTAAAAGTCAATTTAAATAGTGTCCAGGCAGCTATGCATGTTAAAAAGTAAGCATCTTCTGAAGCAAAAATTAATACAAGATCCTTCTTATTTTTGGGGAAATAGGGTAGGTAACACTGCACCTTCCCTCTTGTCCTGTGCGTCAATTATTGAAGGAGTAAAAAGTAAAGAATAAATAAAATGTAAAATATAATTGCATCTTCGCTCCACTGGCTCTTTGACTTTTCTTATTCCTTTTCTCTCCACAAGGAACTAATTTTGCTCAAAGCCATTTGTACCGATGCTGGAGGGAAATATCAGGGTAGATGTTGAAGTGCTGGAGCGGGTCCAAAGAAGAGCGACGAGATTGGGGAAGGGACTTGAACACAAGCCCTATGGGGAGAGGCTGAGGGAGCTGGGCTTGTTCAGTCTGGAGAAGAGGAGGCTCAGAGCTGAGCTCAGCACTCTCTAGAACTACCTGAAGGGAAGTTCTTTCTAGCCAGGTGGGGGTTGGTCTCTTCTCCCAGGCATCAGCAATAGGACAAGGGGCCATGGGCTTCAACTCTGCCAGGGGAAATTGAGGCTGGAGATTAGAAAGCAATTCTGTGCAGAGAGAGTGGTCAGGCATTGGAATGGCTGCCCAGGGAGGTGCTGGACTCACCGGCCCTGGAGGGTTTTAAACTGAGATTGGACATGGCACTTAGTGCCATGATCTAGTAAACGGACTGGAGTTGGACCAAGGGTTGGACTGGATGATCTCTGAGGGCTTTTCCAACCCAGTCCATTCTGTGATTCTGTGCACGGGTGCACAGGGACCCCAGTATAATAACTGACGTCCCAGACCCTCTCCCGCATCCCCTTGGCTGGATTTAGTTTCCCACCGCTGCATTCAGCCACCAGCAGCAGTCGATTTTTTTTACGGTCAATCAGTTCACGAGCGAAGTTGGAGAATCTGGAGCTGAAACTCCCCCCGCAGAAAAACATCATTTGGGGAACAACACACTCCCGGTCCCGACGGCGCAGCAAAGGCCGGCAGAACTGCAGCTGGTCATCACCGGGGGGTTCTCTTCCCTTGCCGAGAAAAATTCCAACCTCTGGACATCACCCAAAACCCCCGGAGCAGCTTCAGACCCATCGCACACCCTGGGTAAACCCCAATCCAGGAACACTCGGGAGCGGAACCGCGGAACCGGTCCGAGGTTGCACAGAAAGGTTCTGTCCACAGACATAGATCCCTGCGGCTTTTCGGCAGCTTTGCCCAACTCTCGGCTTCTTCTTTACGTTTTGCTCCTGCTTTCGTGTATTTTATTGGGCTCACAAAGCACTCCGTGGGGAGAGAAAACCTCCCTGGGATCCCCCTTGTTTGCACTGAATCCTGCGGTGGGTTTGCATGCTGTGAAAATTTTGAATGAATGAAGAATATGCAATTCACCCTCGAGACGGAAATAAGCAGAATAGTCAAAATGAGCTTTTTCTAGTGTAAATAGGCAGCTGAAAGAGGTGATTCGTGGCTCTTTCATTGACACGGTTCTGCTCCCAGCCAGCTCGAGCAAGGCTGCGCTGCAGGTCACAGCACCCATCACCAGGCACCAGCGACTGTTAAACCCCCACCCCTTACACACGACTTGTCTGTGTTTTGGTTTCTTAGGTGGGTTCTGCTCTTTGCACCGTCACGGGATGTGGGAACAACACGAACAGAAAGAGCTCGGAGGGAATTCAGCATGCAAGGAACTGGGAAATCACAGAAATGATAAAAACAAACACAAGTGTTTGAGCTGTTACCTCGTCCCTTGTCCTTCATAATGTGCAAACCCAACAAAAATTCATCTCGTTGAAGCAGTTTGGCTTGACACGTATCCCAAAATCTCCATGGGTGGCTACGCTGCCCCATGTACATCAGCACCCATCAGCACACGATTGTTTACTGATAATGTGCGGTGCTGTGCCGGTCCCAGTTCCGGTGCCGTGCTGGTCCCAGTGCTGTGCCGGTCCCAGTCCCGGTGCTGTGCTGGTCCCGGTGCCGTGCTGTCCAGGTCTCAGTGCCACGTTGGGTCCAGTACTGTGCTGCTCCCAGTGTCATGCCAGTCCCAGTGCCATGCCGGTCCCGGTACCTTGCTGGTCCCAGTGCTGTGCTGGTCCCAGTCCCAGTGCCATGCTGGTCCCAGTGCTGTGCTGGTCCCAGTCCCAGTGCCATGCTGGTCTCAGTGCCATGCTGGGCCCAGTACTGTGTTGGTTCCAGTAATGTGCTGGTCCCAGTACTGTGCCAGTCCCAGTGTCCCAGTCCCAGTACCATGCCAGTCCCGGTGCCATGCTGGGCCCAGTACCTTGCTGGTCCCAGTCCTGCTGCTGTGTTGGTCATAGTGCCAGTCTCGGTGCCATGCTGGTCCCAGTGCTGTGCCAGTCCCAGTGCCAGTCCTGGTGCCATGCTGGTCCCAGTACCCTGCCAGTCCCAGTCCCGGTGCTGTGCTGGTCCCAGTACCCTGCCGGTCCCAGTCCCAGTGCCATGCTGGTCCCAGTGCCAGTGCCATGCTGGTCCCAGTGCCATGCTGCCTGCTCGGGCACCGTGCTGTCTCTGCCCTTGGCTCGCTCTCCCGTCCGACAGTGATCTCTGCACCCAGTGTGACTCGTTAGCACGAATCAGATGTTATGAAACTTTAGTGACACCCAGAGCTTCTCATTTCCCCATTTTTCAGCCTGGTTCAGCCCCCACTGCCCACACCAGCACCTGACACAACATACCTGACCACTCAGGCATTTCAGGATGTAGAAAGCCTGAAGGAGCGGTGTGAGGCTCAGGCAGGAGCTCAGAGCTGTGGTTCACTGCCATAGCTCTTGGGTTTTTTAATAGTATTACTCACAAAGAGAAAGAACATAGAATCATAGAATCATTTTGGTTGGAAGAGACACTCAGGATCATCGAGTCCAACCATTCCCCACCCTTTCCACCCAGCGATTCAGAAAGGGGTTAAAGGGAATAAGGCCCATTGAGACGAGCATCTTTATACTGGCACAAGCTGAAGCGCATCAATAAATACACCGGATAAAAACAACCCGAGGAACATCAGCACCACGCTGGGTGGTGGCCAGGACCGGCTGGAAATCCCCTCACCAGGCAAAGCGCCACCTCCTGCGAGCGCGTCTGATCGATAACCTCAGGCTGATCACATTAATCCACTACATTTCCAATCCCAGACCTTTCCGGGACCTCAATTTGTAGAAGAGAAGAAAGAAGGAAGAAGAGAAAACCTGTAGAAGAGAAAAAGGCCTCAAATCCTGGGCGCAGTTCTGGGCGCATCACTCCCAGAAAGGCCTCTCAAGCGGAGACTCCGGTTCTGCACCTTCCCGCCCCATGCCCACCAGAAACAGCTCCTGAACCGCAACAGGAATTGTAGCACTCGCCTCTGGAAAACCGAGCTGACCAGTGACTCACACAGCAGACAAACTCTTGGCCGAACTCAGCTGGACCTGCCGATACTGAACAGCTCATCAGCACAACCAGAAACAGCCACAGATGTGCAGGTTTGGGCAGGTCTGGGTGACATTCCTGCTCACCGGGTGTCACGGAGGCACCCTGAGCTTCGTTTAAGGGACAACGGGGTCCAAAACAACTTTCATTAAACCGGTGAGAAACACGGTTTAGCACTCCAAAAGTGACTTGAATACAGGTTCGGATATCGGTTGAGGAAAACTATGAAGGGGCAGCAACTAATACAACAGGCGGTCCACGCAGTGCATGCACGTGGCTTCACCAGAACAATGCCAGAGCTGGCCCTGAGCCCGGGCAGAGCCCACACCTGCCTGAACACGGTGTGGGGTTATTTTAAAGGGATACGTGTACCCGTATTGAGTACAGAAAGTGTACACTCGCGATTCTGCGAGGGGAAATTTATAATACACTCGCAATCCTGCGAGGAGAAATACACGTGCAAATGTGCACGGAATATTACACGTGCTTATGTGGAAGCACGGGAGGAAAATACACTCACGATTCTGCAATGATTACTTTATACACATGCTCGTATTGAGCAGAGAAAATACACATGCAAATGTGCACAGGAAGTATAAATACACGTGCAAATGTGCACGGAAAGCAGATACACTCGCAATCCTGTGAGGGTTAATTTCCTCACAGCCGTGGCGCAAGGCAAGCGCAGTCTCCGTCCCGGGGTCGGGGGTCAGTGGCTCCTGGCGGCGGTGGCTCAGCTCGTCACTCCAAGAGGTCCCGTGCAAGGGGCACAGTCTCGACAAGAATCCCGTTTCTATAGGCTGATCAGATCTGACTGTGGGCATTCCAGAAGCTTCTCTGCATCCCCACACTGGCTGTGGGTGCCCCTGAAGCTTCCAGACATCCCCCACACTGGCCGTGGGCGCCCAGCGGCTCCTGGCGCCTCGGCGCTCCCTTCTCCTAACGGCCCTGGCCAGGGGCTCTGGGGCCAAACGAAAGCAGCTGCTGGCCTCAAGCAGAGAGAGGGAGATGTGTCTGCTCCTTCCGTGATGAAGGATGGAGGGGAAGAGAGGGGGGTTTGCATCCTGCCACACTGCAGGCTGCATTCAGTCCGCAGAGCCCAGTCAGACCTGCTGAAGGTGCCCACGGGTCGGATCTACCAGCTCGGGCTTTGGAAAGTGAGATGTTTAATATGGACAAGCCACACACGGACCCTTCACATTGGCAAAGCGACCTCCATAGGGAAACTCCTTCCATCCTTGGACTCTCCTTCCATCCTCCAACTCTTCTTCCAGCCCCTCTGGCAAGGGTGAAAACAAACCGGTTTAGAGCTTGTGAAGCATTCGATTTTTCTTAAATGATAATAAATTTAAAATAGGGCATTTTTTGCTTTAGTTTATGCTTCGAGGTGTCACAGATAAGTTGCTTTAATTTAACTTTGGATCTTGCAGCTGTAAAACATTGATTGTGAAGGGGGAAAGTACCAGGTGGCTTATGTTACAAGGCATCAACAGTAAATGTGCTTTTTCCTTCCAAATACATATTTATATGAAGGTATATATATAAAATCTGCTATGTGCTAGTTTGACGTTACCAGCAATATGATTAACAGTTATTATAAAGGGTCTTGGCTGCAGAATGGGAACTGGAGACTGGCTATCTTGTTTGTACAGTATTAAATACGCTGTGTTGTTTTCTGAAACATTGTTTTATTGGTCACTTATTTTGCTGGGATGGTTTTAGTGTTTTAATGTGATACACTAGCAAAAAGAGTGAAATTGCACCTGATCATTGGCAAGGGCTGTAGCACAATGTATGTCAGCATTGCTGCAGGATTGGATTGAACACGTTTTAATATTTCCACTAAACCATTTTTCTTCAGCTTGGCTTACTGATTGCAGGAAAACAAGCTCTGTAAGTTTAGAAACATGGAGTGGGGTTTGAATGACTCGCCAGCAAAATGAAGAATGGCCAGATACACCTGTTTCGATGCAGGGACTATAAAGCACCGAAGCCTCGCCGGAGGAGACATGAAAGTTTTCTGGGGTAGTTGAGCCTGTTTTGCCACCAGCGTTTGTCCAAATTGCTCTCAGTGTCACCACCGCGACCCAGGTGTCACCGCAGATCTGCACGGGCATGGGCACAATGAGGAGCACACAGAGCAGCCGGGCCTGGGACTCACCGAACAACAGGGATTAAACGCCCCAGTGTCACTTTAACCCAGCCCATTTCCAGCGGGGACTTTCCCGCAGGGTGTGAACAGAAAACAGGCTGGTGCGGCGCGGGAGCGCGGGTACGAGTGCCACGGCGGCTCCCACGGGCACACTGGGCTGTGCTGGGACAGCGGCCACCAGGGCTCCCAAAGGGACAGAGGCTGCTTGGTCCAGCGCTGTCACAGGAACAACGACAACAGCCTCTGTGGGAGCTACGAGCAGCTTGGCTCCAACAGCACAGAATCATTGAACCATTTTGGTTGGAAGAGACACTCAGGATGATCATGGAGTCCAACCATAACCCAACCTGTTCCTGCCCCATGTCCTGAGAACCTCATGTCCGTCTGTCCAGCCCTCCAGGGATGGTGACTCCAGCACTGCCCTGGGCAGCCTGTTCAATGCCCCACAGCCCCTTGGGGAAGAAATTGTTCCCACATCCAACCTCAACCTCCCCTGGCGCAACTTGAGGCCGTTTCCTCTGCTCCTGGCGCTTGTTCCTGGGGAGCAGAGCCCGACCCCCCTGGCTCCAAGCTCCTTTCAGGCAGTTCAGAGATCAGAAGGTCTCCCCTCAGCTCCTGTTCTCCAGCTGAACCCCCAGGTCCCTCAGCCGCTCCATCACACTTGTGCTCCAGCCCCTCACCAGTTTCATCACCTCCTCTGCACTCTCTCTGGTACCTCAATGTCCTTCTTATGACGAGGGACCCAAGGTGGAGGCCTCACCAGCGCCGAGAACAGTGCACAGCTCCTCACAGCCCCCAGCCTAACAGCGCAGTCCTGCCGGCAGGGCCTCCACCTGGACTGGGACCCTGGAGCCCTTTCCCACAACACTGGTGAGCAAACACCTCGGGCGGTCCCAAGAGGCCACCCGGCTCAGCCGCGTCCTGCCGGAGCGTCCAGACCCGCCGGGCCGCCGCGCCCGCGCCAAAGCAGTCGGCTCAGCCTAAGCACAGCCGCCCTGCAGCCGGGCACAGGGAGCAGGGGCGGGAGGCAGGGGGCAACCTGACTTATTTTTATCCTTCCTTTTTTAAAGCAAGACATTAATCTTCCAGCAAGACATGAATCTTCCAGCATCTTTTGTCTGTGCTGCTTACTAACAGACGCCAAGCAGTGAATCAGAGCAGGAAAATGCTTCTGTGGGTCAAGGCTCCCTGAGTTGACACAGGGCAGGCAGGGCAGGATGAAACCACTTGCTGAGCGGAGTTCTAATAAAATGCAAGAGTTGCAGAAGGGAGAAAGGAAGAGGAGAAACTTTTTATTTACAAAGCTTGAGTACTGCGTCTACTCTTTTGTAAGTAAGAGGAGCGATGGATCCGAGTCACCTCTCCCCATGCCCTGGGTGGGATGTGACACGGCTGTGCCACGTCCCCGCTGTGCTGTGTGCCCAATGCACCGCCTCTCGCCCCCCAGGGCTCTGCCAGCACTTTAAGCTCCGATCAGTTCATTCAGGGGAGAATCATAAATTGGATTTTTATCACACTGTCATGCCTTCATTCCTCCTTGTTTTCCCTTAACAACCTGTCCAGCTTTAGCTCTAAATGAATATTTAAGTTCCCAGTGAATGAGTTAGTGCCGGAGTGAGAGCTTCCTCCCAAAGAGATTAGTTTAGAATTGGCAAGGCTCCTTAGAGCTGAATTTTCAGTTGAAGCTACAAATCTAATAACCGAGGTCAAAACTCACGGGTTATTCATCTCCACGAACAGCATCCCTGCCAAGGTAACGTTATTACAGCACCGTGAGAAGTCATTTCACATGGCAAAAGGCAGGTGTCAGTGCTGAGTTGATCTTTGGGGAAGCCCCTGTGCATCCTCTGCCACCTCCTTCCACCACAGCGAGGAAAACACCCGTGGACCACCCGATCCGCCCCCGCACCAGCCCGCAGCAGTTCAGGCACGGCATTTCCGTCCCACCCCAAGGAACACGCGTCCCACCGTCCCCAACGTGCTCCGGAAAATGACGGGTACAGCGGGAGCGTCTCCCACTGCTACCAGAAGACACCTCCTGCATCACCAAACCTGTACCATCACGACAGCAAAGTGCTTTTTGTAAGCGTCATTTGTGCTCCATCCTATTTAAACCCCCCCAAACGCCTTTTGAAAACCCCCTTGTAGGTTAGTTTCCTATTTCTTCTCGCTCCATCCTAAACTGCAGTTGAAGAGTCTTGTAACATCTGCAACAGCTTCTCCTGTTCCTGGAGCATCGCTGGTCCTTGCCCAGGGGCTGCTGGTGGGATGTCTGCACGGCTCATTCCTTCTGATCGCTTTAATTAACAGGGCAGTCTGTTAATTAGATCCGCTGTGGCTTGGAATTGAAGGTGTCCCTGCTCGTGGCAGGGCATTGGGCTAGATGAATTTGGAAGGCCCCTTCCAACCCAAACTGTTCTGTCATTCTATGATTCCAGCAGGAAAATACGCTCTGGCTGAAGACCTTGGGATTTTTTCTAGCACCCATCCCAAAATACGGACATTTAACTGGGATGCCAAAGAGGAAATCCCCACAAGCAGCAGGTGGTGTTGGGCAGAGGAGCCACCAGCGCGGCAGGGACACGTTCCCAGCGATGGGGTCACCCCCAGCTCCATGGGGCAGGTCCCGGGAGGGGTTCCTGCGAGCCCGCCGCTGCCCTGGGGCCCCAAAGGCTTTCTCGGCCCTTTCACAGATGATGTTCAGTGCGGTGGGAGGCACTTGCAGAACACTTGAAAAGCCAGGGAAGCCAGCCCTGCTGTCTGCTCCATCCCGTGCATCAGCCAGACGTGCTTCAAGGCCTCCAGGATAAAGGTGATTAATTATCTCACTGTTCCCTTTGGTGAACTCAGCAGACAGATGCAGCTGATCTCCCACGGCCCACACCCCGTCCGGACTAATGACATCGGGTCATGCAGGGACACACGGACCTTCTGTCCCCGGGTAGCACAGGAGCTGTCACTGCACAGCCGCAGGTGTCCCCGGCTCGGCCCAGCGTGACCCCTCGACCAACACGCGGATCCACCGGCGGAGCCGACACCCCAGCAGCGCGCTCGCTGCGGGAGGCTGTATTTTAGACATCACACGGGCTGCGACCTGCAAGAAATACGCTGCAAAAAGTCAAACACCTGAGGTAAGGACGCAGGGTCAGCGCTATCCCCACAGCGACAACCTGCACCCCCCGGCTCATTCACCAGGACACAGCCACAGAGCCACGGCATCCCAGCCTGGCTGGGGTTGCAGGGCCACAAGGTTTAGGAAGCCCATTGCGACTCCTTGGTGGCTTTTACAGATGTGGCGTGTGGGCCGTGTTGGTAATTGGAGATTCTGTGTGGCATGTGATGGGGCTGTCACCATGTTCAACGTGCACATGGGCTTGAGCCTCTCAGGAATATGTGGAGATGCTCCTGGCACCTGGGAATGGTCCGGTACTTGCCGAGCTGGTGCTATGTGTCCTCGTGTCAGCCTCCAGTGCTCAGCTGATGAGTCGTTCAGCTCCTGGCTTGGAAGATGTGATTGATTTCAAAATTTTGGAAAAGCTGTGGTCAGTGATCACTTTTCGCAGCATCCCAAGCTGGTTGGGCTGCAGGAGCTCTGCAGATCCCAGCCCAGCCCTGCTCACGCAGGGTCACAGAGCAGATCACACAGGTGGGTCCAGGAGGTTTGAATGTCTCAGAGCAGGAGACTCCACACCCGCTCTGGGCAGCCTGGGCCAGGCTCTGGCACCTCCCAGCAAACAAGTTTCTGCTCATGTTCACATGGAGCCTCCTGTGTTTCAGTCTGTGCCCGTTGCCCCTCACCCTGGCGTTGGGCACCACTGAACAGAGTCTGGTCCATCCTCTGACACCCGCCCTGAGCTATTGATCCATTGATCAGATCCCTCTCAGCTTCTCTTCTCCAGCTCAGCAGCCCCAGCTCTCTCAGTGTCTCCTCATCACAAAGATGCTCCAGACCCCTTAGCATCTTTGTGTCCCTGCGCTGGACTCTCTCCAGCAATTCCTTGTCCTTCTTGAACTGGGGAGCCTAGAACTGCAAGCCACGCTCAATCAGAGCTATGCGAGTGAAACTGCTGAGATTTCTAATTGCAGATAACGCATTTCCCAGGACTGCGTGACCTGCAGAGGTGCCACCCAACCTCAGCTCCTGTGCAGCATCGTGCCTCAGGACCCACCAGCGAAGGGCTCAGCAAAGCTCCCAGACCATGACCCATCCAGTCCAGCCCCGTCCCCAGGCCCTGCTGCCCCAGGACACTATGAGCCACCCTTCTGCTCTGCTGCCCCCTGCCCTGCAGAGCCCCTGGCACCCCGAGCAGTCCCGTCTGCAGGGTCACTCCACCACCGCCTCAGTAAAGCCCCAATTCCTGCGCCCCCCAACTCCCCTCCCAGCCAGGGGGGACCCCGGAGCCTTCCCGAGGGGTGCGGGATGCAACGTGCTCAGCCCAGGGGGTCAGACCCCCCAGACACCCCTGCACACACCCCACCTCTCGCCAATACAAGTCACTACACAAGAGAGATGTTCTTGAAATAACACAAGAAGCCGAGCAGAATACAAGTGGCATTTTATCCACTTGAAGCTGATCTTCACTTCCTAGCATGACCATTTTAACTGAAGCACTACTGAAATCAAAGGAGCATCTGCCGGTGTCAGCGCCGGGAGCAGACGAGGCACCACAAGACACCAGCGCAGTTGGTGGGATGAGCCGGTCCCACCGCGGTGCCTCGGTGCGGTGGGTGTTTTGGGGCCCCCGCGGGGCTCTGTGCCCTGTGAGCAGCCTGACGCACACCTGGGGCTGGGGAAGGAGCTGGGACGCTGGGAGAGGAGCAGCAGCACTTCCCCACCAGCAGAGCTGCATCTCCTGCCTCGCTGAGAGCGCTCGAGCAGGGTCTGGAAAGGCCAGTTGCAAGGTCAAGTGCGGGCAAGGAAACACCTTCACCAAGGCCAGGCTGTCTGCAGGGACAGCTCTCAGTAAGAGCGCGGGAGCCTCACGCGAGCCCTGCTGAGCATCATGGAGAGTCAGGGCTCCATGGAAGGAACGTGCCAGGAGAGGGCAACCTGCTCCTGCTGCATCGCCCGCTCCGAGCAACCAACAGCCACTGCAGCATCCCTGAGCTGCACTACGGGATGCTGGGGAATAACAGATCTCCAGAGCTGGGGAGGTGGTTTAAGAAAACCAGGCACAAGCAAAGGTCATTTCTACGGAGTTCCTCATCCCCTTGGACTGAGCTCAGAGGTGATGAATCTAGAAACACGGATGGTTTGTGTTGAAGGGACCTCCCCAGCTCCCCCAGTGCCCCCCCTGCCATGACAGGGACATCTGCACCAGCTCAGGTTGCTCAGAGCCCCGTCCAGCCTGGCCTGGGATGTCTCCAGGGATGGTTCAGCCACCACCTCTCTGGCCAACCTGGGCCAGGCTCTCACCACCCTCAGGCCAACAATTCCTTCCTTAATTCTAATCTAAATCTCCCCTCTTCCAGTTTAAAACCATCATCCCTTGTCCTATCGCAACAGGCCCTGCTCAAAAGTCTGGCCTCATCTTTCTTATGGGCTCCTTTTAAGTCCAGAAAGGCCACACTAAGGTCTCCCCGGAGCTTCTGTTCTCCAGCTGAACAGCCCAGCTCTCTCACCTGTCCCCAGCAGAGCTGTTCCAGCCTCGGGTCATTCCTGTGGCTCCTCTGGCCCCTCTCCAGCAGCTCCATGTCTGTCCTGACTCTAGAGCTGGATGCTGGAGACGCAGCCCAGGACACGGGTGGTTTCTTGGCTGCAAGTGCACATGGCCAGGTCATGTCCATCTCTCAACCCCAGCACCCCAAGTCCTTCTCCTGGGGGCTGCTCCCCATCCCTCCATCCCCAGCCTGGGCTGACACCGGGTGTTCCCTGACCCAGGTGCAGGTCCTTGCACTTGGCCTTGTTGACAGCGCCGGATGAAACTCCACAGGGCCCTGACTGACAGCACTGCACTCCCATGTCCCCTCAGATGGCCCCTCTACCTGATCCCAAGGGACATCAGACATCCTGCGGGGCCGGGAAGCCACACACCGATGGTGTCCCTCCATTCTGTGCGTCAGGAGCTTTTTCTCCATCAGACACGCAGCCTCACGAGGGGTTCCTTTCAGCCCCTCATGTCAAACGGCACCGGCCACCAAAGAGGCGTTTCGAAGGCATCAGCTTTCCTCTAATGACTCATTCTGACTAGTAAGAATTGTTAGTATTTCCAGAGCTCAAAACTGATTTTCCTCCAACAGCCTTTTTCTGTGCCAGTTACGAAAAAAAAAAGGCACTTGGGAATTTTAAATGCCTAAAAATAACACCAAAATACATTGAATTATGTGAGCTGGAAATGCTCCCGCTCGGTGCTTGCGATCATATGAAAATCCTTGTTACGTTATGAAAAACTGTATTAAGAGCTAATTACAGGTGCAACTTGCTTGCCTTAAAACTGTAGGTAAGCAGTGTGTCTCCAGCACCCAGCACGAGGTCAGGGCACGAGAGCTGGGCTGTCGGAGGCTTTATCAGGGGGCAACAAGGGTCAGAAATCAGGATGTGACCAGTTGTCCCCATCAGATATCCACCTTGTTCTTTATTGGAGAAGCGCCACGAATGGCTGGGGGTCCCGCGCAGCCCGTCCATGGGCTCTCTGCTGCTTTTGGGGTGAATTATTGGCTGTTGGCTTCATTTCTCGTTACGAACACAGGCTCCCTCATCACCTAAAGGACATCAGGAGCATCCCTGCACTCAGGATGGGCTGCGCACGCCGAACCGCTGCTCCCAACATCACCCGGCGCCGGGTTCACACACACCAACCACGCAGCCCTGGAGGTGCAACAGCGAGTTAAAATCCAACCCGGTAGAGCATTCAAACCAGCAATTCAGCGCTGGCGGTCAGTGCGGGACCATCCGCATCCACCTGCATCCCAACTGCAGTTATAACAGCCACCAAAATGACAAACCAAGCTAATATTAGCAAGCACGGCAGCGAAGTGATGACACGGATCATCCTTCCCACTCGTGCCACCCACACGGGAACGGGGATTTTGAAGCTCGGGGGGAATATTTGCTGCACGCTGGGCAAGAGCCAAGGGGAGACTCATCTTTGGGCTGGGACTCACCGGCTGTTTAACGGCATCCACTCCCTAAAAGCCAAGCTTAACGGCAGGATCAGAGCAAGGATGGCTTAGCAAGGCCAGCGGCGATGTGAGCTCCTCTGATAGAACCCATGGGGACGCAGAGCTGCTCACGCACAGCCGGGCATTTCGGTGATCAAAAGGCCTCTGCAAAACGGCAAAAACTTGAACTAAACATCCCAAACCGAACTCCCCAGCTCTGCAAAAAGAGCGAAGAAGAACGTGTGAGAGAGAGAGAGAGAAAGTTGAAGATCCCAACTCTCCTTGAATAATCAGCATGACACCAATGGGCTGGAGCACTCCCATGGGTCAGTCTGGGTGTCAGTCCAGCTCTGTCCGTCCATCTCCCTCGATACCTCAGACCTGTGGGCAGAGCTCAGAGTGTCCTTGGCTCTCAGACCAGAGCAATTACAACATTAACTCTGCTGGGCTGTTCTCTCTGGTTCTCAGACTGAGCACAAGCAATGAGTGTGTGAGCCATGGGAAAGAAAGGGTTCTAACTGCATGGGGAAAACTGACTCATTTTCAGTCAAATCAGCACAACCTGTAACACCAGTGGTTTGCAGACACTAACTGGAAAGCGAGACTGGATAAAGGAACAAACCAGACTGCCCAGTTCAGCTGAGACTGTCACCCCCAGACCCGGCCACAGGGCCCCGCAGAGGCCCCGGCAGCAGATGCGGTGCCAGCTCTGGTGTCCCACGGACACCTCGGGCCACCTCTGCTGCTGCACCGGCGGCTCCCGAGCCAGGACGCCTGTGCAGGAGGTTGGCAGGAGAGACCACACCTGGAATCTTGTGTCCAGTTGTGGCCCCTCAGTTCCAGCAGGACAGGGAACTGCTGGAGAGAGTCCAGCGCAGCCACCAAGATGCTGCAGGGAGTGGAGCATCTCCCGTGTGAGGAAAGGCTGAGGGAGCTGGGGCTCTGGAGCTGGACAAGAGGACATTGAGGGGGGACTCATTCCTGGGGATCAAGATGGAAAGGGAGAGTGTCAGGAGGATGGAGCCAGGCTCTGCTGGTGACAACCAGGGACAGGACAAGGGGTAATGGGTGCAAACTGGAACACAGGAGGTTCCACTTAAATATGAGAAGCAACTTGTTGGGGTGAGGGTGTCAGAGCCTGGCCCAGGCTGCCCAGGGGGTTGTGGAGTCTCCTTCTGTGCAGACATTCCAACCCGCCTGGACACCTTCCTGTGTAACCTCATCTGGGTGTTCCTGCTCCATGGGGGGATTGCACTGGATGAGCTTTCCAGGGCCCTTCAACCCCTGACATTCTGGGATTCTGTGACATAGAAGCGAGCGCTGACCTACCCAGCTACCTCCTGCTTTTTTAGTATCACAAACACAAAAACACCTTCAACCAGCATGAAATCTGCACTGGTTTGGGCGATGACCCGAATCCCAGAGCAGATCTCACTGAAGCTCTTGTGCCAGGAAGCCCTGAGCAGGGCGCAGGAGAAGCCACTGGCTCCTTCACCTCTCTGATCAGCACCACGCAGCCCCAGTTCATCCTGGGGAGTTGCCCGACACAACACCCAGTGTTTAAAACACCAACAATAGATTTCTGCCCTCCCTTTGCAGGCTTTTCTAAAGGCCCCCCTAATTACATTGCCGAGAAAACAATTCTCATATATTCCCCATTCACATAATTCACTCCTGTATCTCATGATACTGCGCTGAAAGGAAAGGATATTTTTACTGCTGTTAAAAATATATATATATATGAACCACAGCCATCAAACGCTTTTCCATTCACATCCTCCCAGCTGTGACTGCACAGGAGACCGAGCACAAGGAGCGGATAAAAGCATTTTTTGCCACCGCTGTTCTACAAAGTTGACGGTGTCAAGAAGCCAATGGTAGGAGCTGAGAAAAACACAAGGGCTGATGTGGGTACGATACGGGAAGAGGAGCGGGAATTATTGAAAGTAACGCGGACACAGGGCAATGACAGAAATCTGACTGCAGGACATACCGACAGCCCAGGGCCACATCGAGCGCGTTCCCTCTTTCCATGGGGTGATGGAGTTGGGGACCGCGGGGGCAAATCGAGTTTATTACGACTTCATCGACGCTTTATAAACCCAACTAGGAACAGGAATGGCAGACTGGGCTGAGTAGAGGTCAGAGGTGACCTGTCTGCCCAGGTCTGGGGTCTAACGAGACACTGTACGTCTGTTTTAGAGGAACTAAGCACCACATGGTAAGTGAGGAGAGAGCTGGGGCTCAGCTCCGCTCTCGTGTTCTGCAACCAATCCAGCCGGTGTCACCGAGCAGGCTGCTCACACGGAAGGGGACGAGGACATCGAACCTCCTCACCCCACACCCGTCAGTACCAACCCGCGTCCCGGCTCCTCACCAAAATAGCCCCGGCACAGGGAAACCAGAGCTCCTTGGGTTACACACGAGAGGGAACAGCAAAGTCTCCCGTCCTGTAGGTGCTTTGGGTAGAGGTTTTGCTGTTTTTTAAAAATAGAAATGCAGATCAGTCCTGTGAAAACAGCATCTCTCAGCCAGCAGTCAAGTTAAAAACGCTGCTGCATCTATTTCATGAGAACTACCGGGGGAAAAGGCTCTTTTCATCCACCCCACAATAGTCTCCCAGTAGTCAAGATACCTGTGAGTTAACCCGATCTGGGGTCACACAGCCCAGCAGCGCTGCGACAGGAGAGCAGAGCGGGACCCGGGACTGCAGGGACACAGCCCAGCAGAGCCCGGCCCACACTGAGCCTGGGTTATTTCCAGTGCCGATCCAACCGCGGTTCATCTTTAAAACATTGCCAAAAGGAGGTCAAGCTTTAAAAAAGAAAAACATCATAACTGCACACTAATACGTTGCTCCTTCTTGGTGCAAGGAGAGAAGGAGCCCAAAGCACCCCAGAGCAGCAGGACACGGGGACATCCCCGTCCCTGAAGAGATGTGATGGGAACCGAAAAGCTGCTCCATGTGAGACCATCCCAGGGCTTGTCAGCTGGAGACACCTCAGAAACAGCTGATCCGAACCCAACCATCTCCTCTCCAGACGTGCCAGGTGCAGCAGAGCCGCCACGCGTTCATAGAGCCAAGGGAATGACAGGGCTGGCTCCTGTGGGCAGGGCCCACAAACAGAGATCACTGTGAGGACGGTCCCTTGTGTCCTTCCCACGGGCAGGCACATCAGACACAAACCCGCTTCTCTGTCCCCATCCACCCACCACTGCCATGTCCCCCCAGAGCCACAGAGCCCTCAGCACAGACACACATGGAGCTGCTGGAGAGGGGCCTGAGGAGCCACAGGAATGACCCGAGGCTGGAACAGCTCTGCTGGGGACAGGTGAGAGAGCTGGGCTGTTCAGCTGGGGAACAGAACCTCCGGGGAGACCTTAATGTGGCCTTTCTGGACTTAAAAGGGGCTGGTAAGAAAGAGATGGGGACAGATGTCTGAGCAGGGCCTGTTGTGATAGGACAAGGGGTGATGGTTTTAAACTAAAGGAGGGAGATTCAGGCTGGACATGAGGAAGGAATTGTTGCCCTGAGGGTGGTGAGAGCCTGGCCCAGGTTGCCCAGAGAGGTGGTGGCTGAACCATCCCTGGAGACATCCCAGGCCAGGCTGGACGGGGCTCTGAGCACCCTGAGCTGGTGCAGATGTCCCTGTCATGGCAGGGGGGGCACTGGGGAGCTGGGGAGGGCCCTTCAACCAAAACCATTCTCTGATTCTGTGATGGTCCCTCATTGGCACAAGCCCATACAGCTGCTCGCCACCCTTCACACCCACCAGTCGACACAGCCCCAACGCACCAGCCTGGGCTCTGCAGATCGCTCAGGATCACAGGAATCAACTCAGGGGCGTCCCCACATGAACAGCCCTGAAGGACTCAGGGACTTCTTCAGCAAATCCATGGTCCTGTCCCCCTACTAGTGAACACCCACCCCAGGGCTGTGCACAACACCCGGCACTGACAGGGACACGACGCTGGGAATCTTATTTTGATTCAAGTAAAACAGGCAAACCTAACACACATTCTTTCTTTACTTTAATGAAAGGATTCTAGTTGGTACAAAACACCATCAAGCCAGAGGAACATTCAAGTGTAAAGTAATTCACCGATGTCCTCAGCTCTAACTCCACAGCACAAGAATTCAGCGTCTGGTTACAGAGTGTTTATCCCCTTGCTCCTTATGAGAAATGCCTGGAAAAATAGGAGTTTGGTTTGGTTTTGAGCTCCCATCGGTGCCCTAGCCTGGATCACACCCCTGGCCCGGATAACAGCGCTGCCTGCAAACAGCTGAGTCAGCACCACTGCCCAGCGGCACAGAAACGAGAATCCGCACCCAAAACCAGCAGCGCTGACACCCGAAAGCACGGCCCGAGCCTGCTCCGCTCAGGAAGTCAGCGCATCAGAGCCTGACAACAGGAAATCTCTACATTTGCTATTTTTGGGTAAAGACACAAAGTAAAATAACCAACGGCAGCGCCGCCGGATCCTCCCGCAGCCCCGCTGCGGCTCCAACACCTCGCATCGCCCACAGCCCCACGCTAGGAAAGCTGCAGGGAAAGGGCCATGACCACCTCTCCCACGTGCGAGGTCCTGACCCAAAGCCCAGCTGAAGGACCCGCTTCACAGTATCACAGTATCACAGTATGTTTGGGATTGGAAGGGATCTCAAAAGCTCATCCAGTCCAATCCCCCTGCTGGAGCAGGAACGCCCAGGTGAGGTTACACAGGAAGGTGTCCAGGCGGGTTGGAATGTCTGCACAGAAGGAGACTCCACAACCCCCTGGGCAGCCTGGGCCAGGCTCTGACACCCTCACCCCAAACAAGTTTCTTCTCAGATTTAAGTGGAACCTCTTGTGTTCCAGCTTGATCCCATTACCCCTTGTCCTATCATTGTTTGCCACCGAGAAGAGCCTGGCTCCGTCCTCATGACACTCACCCTTTATATATTTATAAGCATTAATAAGGTCACCCCTTAGCCTCCTCTTCTCCAAACTAAAGAGCCCCAGCTCCCTCAGCCTTTCTTCATAAGGGAGGTGCTCCACTCCCTTAATCATCTTTGTTGCCCTACGCTGGACTCTCTCCAGCAGTTCCCTGTCCTGCTGGAACTGAGGGCCCAGAACTGGACACAATATTCCAGATGGGGTCTCATAGGGCAGAGCAGAGGGGCAGGAGAACCTCTCTGACCTACTGACCACCCCCCTTGTAATACACCCCAGGATGCCATTGGCCTTCCTGGCCACAAGGGCCCATTGCTGGCTCATGGTCACCCTGCTGTCCCGAGGACCCCCAGGTCCCTTTCCCCTACACTGCTCTCTAATATGTAATTTCCCAACCTATACTGGAACCTGGGGTTGTTCCTGCCCAGATGCAGGACTCTACACTTGCCCTTGTTAAATTTCATCAGGTTATTCCCCGCCCAGCTCTCCAGCCTGTCCAGGTCTCTGATGGCAGCACAGCTTCCAGTGTCACCCACTCCTCCCAGCTTGGTGTCACCAGCAAACTTGCTGATAGTGCACTCTATTCCCTCCTCTAAATCATTAATGAATATATTGAATAATATTGGCCCCAGTACTGATCCCTGAGGCACTGCATGAGATACTGGCCTCCAACTGAACTCCGCACCATTGACTACCACTCTCTGGCTTCTCTCCTTAAGCCAGTTTGCAACCCACCTCAATACCCTATTGTCCCGCGGTGGGTGACAGTGCCAGGACACGCAGCCAGCGCACCCGCTCCCCGCAGCGCTGCCGGGCAAACCCAGCGCACCCACAACCTTCCACCATCTCCTCCGCCGGCTGTATCCTCCATCGGTATCTAAACACACTCCAGAGCTGAAATATTAAGGGGCAGAGCATTCACAATACTTTATGTAATTAAATCTGTAGATGCTTGTGCTCCGGAACACAGCGTACCGAAACAATTATGGGAAATGGGTAAGTGGCTCCCACACTAATCAACTTCTGAATGACCTTGTGGGACAACTAATTATACAAAAGCCAGCCCGCATCGGTGCAGGACTGGGGGTTTATTCTGCCGACGCTTCGCTGCTCCCTGCACAACACGACGTGACGCACCGACCCTGCCCGCGCGGTGCCACGGGCAACCAGCACCCCAAACCACCGGCCCCGCTGCACACACACAAACATTAACACGATGCCTTCCACAAACGCGGTTACACTAGTTTGTATGTTGACTGTGTTTTCCTAAGCCTGCAGCATTAGAAAGCGGTTGGCGACCATGCAGCCTAAACCTGGACTGGGACAGCCAGTGCAACCTCAGCACGGCTCCCCCCACCCACGCTCTCTTTCTAAAATATTCTGAAGCAACATTTTCATTCTAATCAGACGGTTACAAAATCAGGTGTTTGCTACATCATTTCTCCTGCATAAAGCCCGATTTCCAGCATTTCAAGATATGATCCAAGAGCGGTTTTGTTTTAGGACAGAGGAGGCAGCCAGCTTTTTAATACGTTCACGGGGTTTGTTTTCTGCAACTCGAAGCCGTGCTTGTTTGTGGCAGAAAAGCAAGTGTTCATCCCAGAAGAGCTCTGAACATGGAAGTATCCCTAAAATACTCCATTTGTTAAGCACCTAACCAGCCCATCACACAACGGAGCCGTAGAAATGACGCTGGGGAGGAGCGGCGCGCGGGGCACGGGGCTCTGCCCGCGGTACGGAACGCGCTGTCCCATCGTACGCCAATAAACACCACACACCGCGCAGCGCAGGGCCAGAGAAACACATACAGAAACAGCTCAGCTAAATACGGCTGCCATTCATCTACCAAACGATCTGAAGATACGGGTGAATACCAAAGGCACAGCTCTGGCGCCTTGCTGTGAACTGCTGTTCCTGTATCGCCACCGGGCGCTGCGCTTAGTGCTTCTCGCAGCATTTCCCCGTCCACATGGACCCACACGAACGCTCCAGGAGAAAGGCACATACATTTGCATTCCAGAAGCATCGTTAGGTCATTTTTCCTGCCTCTCTACAAATTACAGTCACCACCAGGAGCTTTAAAGACCTGCTCAATGCTGTGTGACCAGACAAGATGACGTTTGGTGCACACAGTATTGTTCAAAACCCTTTGTGCCTCTGTGAAACCATCAGCTAGTTTTAATTGCATATGAAATAGTATCTGCCAGGGTTTCTGCACAATTTAACAAGCACAGAAGAGCAGGTTTACGAGGAGGTTTTAAGAAGGGTCCGGCTGCACGTTCGCACACCGAAACACGCTGTACCTGACTGGTTGTTCCTCATGCGGATGGCCTTGGCCTTGGCCAGCTCCAGCGCCGTCACCCAGCGCTGTCTCTCCACCTCCGAGTTCGCCTTCAAGTGGTACGTCCTTCCCCCGTTGGAAAGCACGATGTTACACGAGTCCTCCGTGTCGATATGAGCCGTGGACAGGTTGATGGTCCCGCGACACGTGTGGGCCATTTCTGCTTGTGTCCTGCATGGGAACAGAGGGAAAAGGGAGCGTCAGTCCTCAGCCTGTCCCCAAAACCCCAGCCATGATGTCCCTGTGCAGCACAGAGCCACGAGGATGATGGAGTGGAGCATCTCCCGTGTGAGGAAAGGCTGAGGGAGCTGGGGCTCTGGAGCTGGACAAGAGGACACTGAGGGGGACTCATTCCTGGGGATCAAGATGGAAAGGGGCAGTGTCAGGAGGATGGAGCCAGGCTCTGCTGGTGACAACCAGGGACAGGACAAGGGGCAATGGGTGCAAACTGGAACACAGGAGGTTCCACTGAAAGAGGAGAAGCAACTTGTTGGGGTGAGGGTGTCAGAGCCTGGCCCAGGCTGCCCAGGGGGTTGTGGAGTCTCCTTCTGTGCAGACATTCCAACCCGCCTGGACACCTTCCTGTGTAACCTCATCTGGGTGTTCCTGCTCCATGGGGGGATTGCACTGGACGAGCTTTCCAGGCCCCTTCAACCCCTGACACTCTGGGTTTCTGTGACCCACAGGAACATCCCGAGTGGGCAGCGAGCCCGTCAAAGCTGACACCGCCAGAGAAGCTCCTCAAACGGAAAAATAAGGACAGTGCTGCCGCATTTGGATCAAGCTTTTCACCATCCCCAGCACTGAGGCTGCTGGTTTCCCATCCTGCTGAGCTGATTCTGGTTGCCCTAAAAGTCAAATTACCAACTGCACACACTGGCCTCTCTCATTGCATTTGCATTGCTGCTCTTCTCCCTTCTCCCTGCTACCTCACCTCCAGCACCCAGGACTTTGTGGTTCTTTGTACCCTCTCCCTTCAATCCCTGTCCTTTGCCTGTGTATGAGAAGATCTCTTGAGCAAAGATCTGTGGCGTGTGCACTCGACCCCCATCCGAACCAGAGCAGTTTGGCGCAGGCTCCAGAGGAGGGAAAGGCCAGAAGTGCAGAACTCCCTCCAGGAGCCCAGGGGAAGGCGAGCGAACGGAACCGCGGTGACAAACCACCTGCAAGATAAGGCCTGTCTTCTACCTTATTGAGCGAAACAGGATCCTCTGGGGCAAAATTACACCCTGAAAGCAGCTACAAACCACCAACATGTGCGATTAAACAGGACGAGGGCCTGTCCGAGGTCACTGAAAGGATCCAGTGAGAACACGACCCCAAATATTGCAGCTGCACCAAATCACGGTGTGAGGGGCGGGTGAAGGGTCCCTGAGGGTACAAAACCCAGGGATTTCTGTTGTAAGCAGGTTGAGATGGAGAACGATAGAACTTTGAATTCCACACCCAGCGATGTAAAAAATCAGGTGTGCGCACATAACCCTTTGGCCATAAATACATATAACCCCTTACCTGTTTTCCTTTGCCCTCTGTGTCTCTTAGACGTGAACCATTAGTCTGGGCCTAAGCTGGGATCCACCTGCACCCAGACTCCTCTCTGAGGAGGGGTTTAGAAAGCAAGGGGCTCCGTTCTGACCCTCGGGATGCAACGGGAGGGTCTCCCGCTGCCCTTCCGCACCTCCTGTCCACGTAGAAATCCCTCTAAAACACTCTCACCCAGATTTTTGGTGTATTGCCTCCATGCAGTAACAAAGTGAACCATGCAACCGAACTCTTAAGCCACACTTTAACTGACCTAAATATTGTGGCAAGCGGGACCCTAAATCACTGCTCCACAACAGTAAAGCAAATGAAAGTGGCACAACCCCTCTTGAGCCATTAAAACACCTTTATCGCTGGCAGAATTGCTCCCTCCTTCTTCAGGCCCACACGGCGGAGCAGGGGCCTGTCCTGGGGCTCCGGTCCCCGAGCACAAACCCAGGAGAACCTCCACCCCGGAGCTGACAGCCGTCCCCAGCGCCACGGCCAGGCCCGAAGCCCCCGGCCCGTCCCACTGCCCGGGTGTCCCTGCCGCACAGCCCGGGTCTGCTGCGCCCAGTCCCGTTCCCTCCAAGCCGGGACCCTCCAGCACCCGCGGCAGCTGCTGCTCTCCCCATCAGCAAAGGATTTCTACGTCTTCAGATGTTCTTAGCTCTCCATGGGCTTTTAGAGAATCATAGAATCATTTCAGTTGGAAGAGACACTCAGGATCGCTGAGTCCAACCATAACCCACCCCTGGCACTGCCCCATGTCCTGAGAACCTCATGTCCGTCTGTCCAGCCCTCCAGGGATGGTGACTCCAGCACTGCCCTGGGCAGCCTGTTCCAATGTCCCACAGCCCTTTGGGGAAGAAATTGTTCCCACATCCAACCTCAACCTCCCCTGGCGCCACTTGAGGCCATTTCCTCTGGTCCTGTCACTTGCTACTTGGGAGAAGAGACCAACGTCCTCCATGCTCCAAGCTCCTTTCAGGCAGTTGTAGACAGTTTAGCTTTAGCAAAGCTGAAGTGATCACTTAATTATTCTATTTATTAGTTTTCCTCCTTCCCCTTGCCAGCTCTGGTCCCACACCGCCACTCGCCAAGCAGCTATGACAGACTCACAGGATCATTTTGGCTGGAAAAGCCCCTCGAGATCCAAGTCCAACCGTTATCGCGCTGGCTGAGCTGCTCCCTCACCCAGAGACGCTGTGTCTGCTCAGAGCCGCACGGAAACCGACAGCCGCTTCTTAGAACATGACTCACAAAATCGGTTCGGTTGGAAGAGACCTTCAGGATCATCGAGTCCAAGCATAACCAACCCTGGCACTGCCCCATGTCCCTGAGAACCTCATCTAAACACCTTTTAAACCCCTCCAGGGACGGTGACTCCTCATTCCTCACCCACCCGGACACCTTGCCCGCTGCCCAGCGCCCTGTCCCCCTGACCACACTGCCCAGAAAGCAGGACTGCAATAAACACACTTGTCATTTGGTCACTTCGGAGTCCACAAACGTTCCGTGTTCTCCTCCAGCACCCACGGACCACTCACATTTACAGCACCTCGCATTCACGCTGCGCAGCAAGGTGGGACCCCTCCTGGACGAGCCCGTTAAAGAGTTGATGTAGAACTGACATTATTAACACTTAGAAAATTCAGTTCCTTCCCATTTTCCTTCCCTGACACAACTTAATCTTGCCCAGCATGTTCACCCTTTTCACCCACATCATTAGTCAAAGGTCCTAGAAGACTTTTAAAGACCTTAAACCCCCTAAATCCAGGTGGTCATCCTGGGGAAAGAGATGAGAGCAGGACAGTGCTATCACAGGATATATCACCTCATGTACTTTTTAATGCCTCTTGTCCAAGTCATTTCCAGAGTCCTCTCTCCGACCGTTTTCCTGACATGAAGACATGCAGGAGGAACCGCAGTCACTGCAGGAATGACGGGCTCTGTCCCTTGCCCCCCAGCCCGGCAGCACAGCCCTTCCTCGGGCACATCCCCTCAGTCCATCATTCCTCAGCTCTCCTGGACAGACATCTGTTTGAGCTGCCCCGGGGACCCGCAGGAGCCAGTGGCAGGTCAGGCCTTGGCCCATCACCCTCATCATCCTCAGCGTTCCACAGAGCAGTTTCCATGGGCCGTGGGCAGCTGCTGGGAGCACCACGGGTGAGGACGATCCTCCCAAAACCCGTCACTCGGGGCAGTCAGAACTGCGGCCCCTCACGCACCCGAGCGCTTCTTACAGAAGCTCAACCTTGTCACTTGAAGTATTTTCCAAACAGGACAAACGAAGCGGGGAAAAAAACCACTTATTTCCAACTGGTTTTGAAGGCTTCAAGGCTATATGTTGCATTATAAAGCACCAAACACTAAGACGACCTCACCCCAGATGCACGAGGCTGCTTCAGGCTCCAGAAGGTGAAAAGCACCCTTGCCCACAGCCTGGAATCAGCGGTTACACAGCCCTGCTTCAAACCCCGCGACTCTCCACCACCCTTCTGCTATTTTCCTCCACTTCTTCCTTGTTTCTTTACCCCACATGTTTTAACCCAGCTATTTGTTCCAAAAATATGGCTCGACCAGACCCAGAAGGTGACAGTTCATCCTCACCTGGGTTTCGGGTGCTCCAGCTGGGCAGATGTCTCTGCTGATTCTACATGGTGGTGCCAAGTGTGTCCCCCTGACCCTGATCCCCCTCTACACACAGAATCCTCCCCATCTTCACCAGCTTCACCTTTTATCAGGGCATTCCCAGCTACACCTTTTTTCTACCGCTAACAGGCTCCCTCCACCTCAACACCGGCCACCCACCAACCGGCTGCACGGCTCTGCTCAGGTCACCAGTGACACCTCCACTGAAGCCCAAAAGCTCTGCTCTGCCCTGGGGAGGCCACATCTGCAGTCTGGGTCCAGTTCTGGGCTCCCCAGTTCAAGAAGGACAAGACAAGGAATTACTGGAGAGAGTCCAGCGCAGGGACACAAAGATGCTGAGCGGTCTGGAGCATCTTTGTGATGAGGAGGCACTGAGAGAGCTGGGGCTGTTGAGTTGGAGAAGAGAAGCTGAGAGGGATGTGATCAATGGATCAATAGCTCAGGGTGGGTGTCAGAGGATGGACCAGACTCTGTTCATGGTGCCCAACGCCAGGGTGAGGGGCAACGGGCACAGACTGAAACACAGGAGGCTCCATGTGCACATGAGCAGAAACTTGTTTGCTGGGAGGTGCCAGAGCCTGGCCCAGGCTGCCCAGAGCGGGTGTGGAGTCTCCTGCTCTGAGACATTCAAACCCCCTGGGATCCTGTGTGATCTGCTCTGTGACCCTGCGTGAGCAGGGCTGGGCTGGGATCTGCAGAGCTCCTGCAGCACAACCAGCCTGGGATGCTGTGAAAAGTGATCACTGACCACAGCTTTTCCAAAATTTTGAAATCAATCACATCTTCCAAGCCGGGAGCTGAACGACTCATCAGCTGAGCACTGGAGGCTGACACGAGGACACACAGCACCAGCTCGGCAAGTACCGGACCATTCCCAGGTGCCAGGAGCATCTCCACGTATTCCTGAGAGGCTCAAGCCCATGTGCACGTTGAACGTGGTGACAGCCCCATCACATGCCACACAGAATCTCCAGTTACCAACACGGCCCACATGCCACATCTGTAAAAGCCACCAAGGAGTCGCAATGGGCTTCCTAAACCTTCTGGCCCTGTTCCCCGTGCTCCTGCTCCCCAGGTAACACACCAGCAGGCAGGAGGCTCCAGGTGTCTAGAAGGAGGTTTTACAGCTGTGGCCTAGAGTTGTTCTCAGAAAGACAAAGTTCATCATGGGACAGAATCACAGAATCATTCTGGTTGGAAAAGCCCCTCAACCTCAACCTCCCCTGGCGCAACTTGAGGCCATTTCCTCTCATTCTGTCACTTGTTCCTGGGGAGATGGAGATACGGTCCCGCCAGGAGAGGACGGGCAGCGATCCAGGGCGACACTCAGCTCCCCTCACTGCGGGGGCTGTGTCGGGCAGAGGGAGCCACTTGGGCTGAACATGAACTCAGCTCCCCTGTTCCTCACCACCCCAGCTACACTATTCTCAGGATCTCTCTCACCTGTCCAGCCCTGACACTCCTGCAGAACAGACTGAGCCAGGGCCACATCCAGACACAGGAGCCATGCAGAACAAAAGCCGCTTGGTTCCTCCTGAGGACTCACGGCTCGTGTCCTCCAGCAGCCACGTGAAGTTCAAACCCAGTGTACAGTGTGCTTACGTTTGCTTGCAGGGGGGTGAGTTTGGCTCCAAATGAAATCAAGCGCCAATTTTAATTTCCAAAGTCGTCCTCATGGTACAGCACGTACTGACGTGTGCCCCGGAGAGATCACACTTCCCACCTGCAGAGAACTGCTAAACTGATTTTCTCTTCTACACAAAACAAAGGTCTCCGAGGTGACTTCACTAAATCAATTCAAGTCATATTAAACAGCCTTGCTTTCCCACCCAAGCAAACTGTTTCTGTGCAGGTTTTTGTTCTCTAAGTCACCTCCCCGTGCCAATCGGCATGGGAAATCAGCTCCTGTCAATCAGCACTCACAGAATCACAGAATCCCAGAGTGTCAGGGGTTGGAGGGCCCTGGAAAGCTCATCCAGTGCAATCCCCCCATGGAGCAGGAACACCCAGATGAGGTTACACAGGAAGGTGTCCAGGCGGGTTGGAATGTCTGCACAGAAGGAGACTCCACAACCCCCTGGGCAGCCTGGGCCAGGCTCTGACACCCTCACCCCAAACAAGTTTCTCCTCATATTCAAGTGGAACCTCCTGTGTTCCAGTTTGCACCCATTGCCCCTTGTCCTGTCCCTGGTTGTCACCAGCAGAGCCTGGCTCCATCCTCCTGACACTGCCCCTTTCCATATTGATCCCCAGCAATGAGTCCCCCCTCAGTGTCCTCTTGTCCAGCTCCAGAGCCCCAGCTCCCTCAGCCTTTCCTCACACGGGAGATGCTCCACTCCCTGCAGCATCTTGGTGGCTGCGCTGGACTCTCTGCAGCAGTTCCCTGTCCTGCTGGAACTGAGGGGTCACAGCTGGACACAAGATTCCAGGTGTGGTCTCCCCAGGGCAGAGCAGAGGGGCAGGAGAACCTCTCTGACCTACTGACCACCCCCTTCTAACCCACCCCAGGTACCATTGGCTTCCTGGCCACAAGGGCCCAGTGCTGGCTCATGGTCACCCTGCTGTCCCCAGGACCCCCAGGTCCCTTTCCCCTACGCTGCTCTCTAACAGCTCATTCCCCAACTTACACTGGAACCTGGGGTTGTTCCTGCCCAGATTCAAGACTCTACACTTGCCCTTGCTCTATTTCATTACACATGGGGCAGGCACCTGACCCAGCCCTGAGCGACCTCTGCACGCAGAAGAAAAAGTCCGCGATGCCCTTCAAAGTCCTCGTGCTCAGACCAATGTGCTTATTCACCGCCGGCAGCTCAACTATTGCATAACGTGATCCGGGCAGATTTCCTGATTCTCCACTTTCTGCGCTAATCTGAGCGCTGCACATATGGGAGAGCACAGGGGCCCGGCGAGAAAGCTGACGGGAGGTTAAACGTGGACAGAGACCACACAGGGCTGGACGCTGCGGAGTATCTGCGGGTGTTTGCTGCTCCTTTCCAAAGCCAATGGATGGGATGAGATGAGATACAAAACTACAGCGGTGCACGGGAGCGATGGGGGATGGACGGCCCTGCATCCCTTGCAGACATTAAATTAAATGTCAACAGCACGTAGGACACAGTACTAGAGATTTCAGATTGGCATCATGGCTCAGGCACCCACTCCAAGGACAGCAAAGCTCTTACATCCCAACAATTTGCAGAATCCTGGATTTTGGATAAACCTTCCAAGATCATCTTTGTTAAAATATTATTTGCAGTATTTCTCTCTTTTGTTTTTTTTTTTACTGAAAAGCTGCTTCAGCTACTTTAATAGCACAAATCAAAACAGAGCTTGACAAGACAACTTACCAGCATTGGTTACTTAAAAAGGCCTTTGGTATAAAACTCCTGAGCCCACATTTTAGCAGCTCACGTTGTGCAGCGCGACAGACCAGCTGCACATCGCAGTGCAGTCACAGTACAGAAAACATCACCATTTAAAGACCTGCTTTCTGGTTCTGAAGGAAAACTGGAGCTACGGTACGACAGCAACAAGCAAGAGAACGATGCTCCCGCTTCTCAACAGCTGTAAGAGATTCTACTACGTATAATACAATGAAATCCCTTTGTAGGAACTCAGAAGAGAGATTTATCAACAGAACGAAGAGAAGAGAGTGAAAAAGTAGATTAGAGAATAATTTTAGTTGGAAAAGCTGCTCAATATCATGGAGTTGAACCGTTCACCATCCCTGGCACTGCCCCATGTCCTGAGAACCTCATGTCCGTCTGTCCAGCCCTCCAGGGATGGTGACTCCAGCACTGCCCTGGGCAGCCTGTTCCAATGCCCCACAGCCCTCTGGGGAAGAAATTGTTCCCACATCCAACCTCAACCTCCCCTGGCGCAACTTGAGGCCGTTTCCTCTGCTCCTGGCGCTTGTTCCTGGGGAGCAGAGCCCGACCTCCCTGGCTCCAAGCTCCTTTCAGGCAGTTCAGAGATCAGAAGGTCTCCCCTCAGCTCCTGTTCTCCAGCTGAACCCCCAGGTCCCTCAGCCGCTCCATCACATTGTGCTCCAGCCCCTCACCAGCTCCGTTCCCTTCTCTCATAATAAAACATTTTTATCTAGCAGCTCCGCAGCTCTGACTCTGGTGTCACCACAGCAGAGATTTACCGTCAGCTGCTGGTGAGATGTTGCTCACACGGATTTTGTAGCTGTAACTGTGCAGCTCTGCTGGAGATTAATAGGACACAGGAAGCCACGAGCAACCCAAGCATGTTCATTTAAACAGGCAAGCACAGCGGTTGCTTGCGGAATTTCTCTGCTAAGATTTCCTTTCATCCCCAAGGCTCCACATCATTTCTGAGCAGCCTCGTCTCCCCTAAAACCCAGCTTGTCCTTTTCTCACAGCGCAGCCGGCCCTGGGCGCAGACCCTGCCAGGGAACCGCGGCTGCTCTGCGCAGCACCCGCTTTCCAGGCTGCACTTCAGTGTGTTCCAGCAGGAGCTCAGGGAGAGCACAACCCAGCTGCAAAACCAGAGCACACGTTTGCAAGCCCGGCAGCTCGAGAGCTGGTTTGGATCCACCGAGCAGCACAGGTATGAGAGGAGTAGGGACCCGGTGACGCTGTGTCCTGGCGCGGAGCATTCCGCTTCACCGCGTGCTGAAACACTCGGGCTAGCGAGTGCACAGCTCTGCACCCAGCTTGGCCACAAAAACTCAATGGGACGCTACACAAACGCTGACCTGAGGCCTCTCTCCTAAGCCGGGAGGGACAACACCACCTGTGTCCCTCCGGATTGCAGCACCTCCACAGCAAAATACAAACACAACTTACACCCAGAAAAAAGACCTCTTGAAGTGCACTCGCTGGCTCTTCCTCGAGATCTTTCCCCCATTATCTCAAAATCATTCGTTCGCAATCATCCCCAGGAACCAGCACACCCGATTCTGCACCTTAAATGCTCAATTCTCATCACCCTTGGGGCTGTTCTGCTTTCCAGTGTGACTGTGGGTCACTGCAGGGCCCAAACGTGTCCCAGCACTGATGGCAAAGTGCAGGGCGAGCGGCACCCAGAGACTCGTGGTTCCCACCCTTCCGATCCCAGCGTGTCCTTCGCCAGGGGGTTTCACCCACTGCAGCTACACAACAACAGGTAAAATTTGGGCATGTACGTCAGAGGCTGCATCTGAACCTCCACGTCTCTGAGCACACGCTTCAGCGCACTCGCCCGCAGCGCAAGGAGGATGCTGGACCCAGCAGGGCCCACAAGCAGCATCTGAGTCATTGTGCTCCCGAGGGAGCAGCCGCGAGCGTTTCACAGGAATCTGCTGTGAGCCACAGCCTGGCAACCGGCAGCACACACGCCAGACAACTGTCGGGTTATCGCTCGCTGCCTGCCAACCGGGAATGTTAATTTAAATAGCATTTACAGAAAATCCACTGCTGCTCACAGGATCCCAGAATGTCAGGGGTTGGAGGGACCTGGAAAGCTCATCCAGTGCAATCCCCCCATGGAGCAGGAACACCCAGATGAGGTTACACAGGAAGGTGTCCAGGCGGGTTGGAATGTCTGCACAGAAGGAGACTCCACAACCCCCCTGGGCAGCCTGGGCCAGGCTCTGACACCCTCACCCCAAACAAGTTTCTTCTCATATTCAAGTGGAACCTCCTGTGTTCCAGTTTGCACCCATTGCCCCTTGTCCTGTCACTGGTTGTCACCAGCAGAGCCTGGCTCCATCCTCCTGACACTGCCCCTTTCCATCTTGATCCCCAGGAATGAGTCCCCCCTCAGTGTCCTCTTGTCCAGCTCCACAGCCCCAGCTCCCTCAGCCTTTCCTCACACGGGAGATGCTCCACTCCCTGCAGCATCTTGGTGGCTGCGCTGGACTCTCTGCAGCAGTTCCCTGTCCTGCTGGAACTGAGGGGCCACAGCTGGACACAAGATTCCAGGTGTGGTCTCCCCAGGGCAGAGCAGAGGGGCAGGAGAACCTCTCTGACCTACTGACCACCCCCTTCTAACCCACCCCAGGTCCCATTGGCTTCCTGGCCACAAGGGCCCAGTGCTGGCTCATGGTTACCCTGCTGTCCCCAGGGTGATTCTCTTCCACAACCTCCACAGAGAAACCCTCGTATCTCCCAGGCCTGGGATGTGCTGAGCTGCTGCTCCTGGCTGTGAACGCTGCAGACTGATGTTCTGTCCGTGGTAGGACAGGGGCTGTGGGGAGCCCTGCGCAGACACAGGACTCGGTGTCTGACCAGGGATGCGGCTCCTGTATGTGTTGCTTTGCAGCCCATCTGCTGCGCTACGGGTTTCTCGTCTTGATCTTGATAGATCAGCGTGGAAATGTTTATCCTTGTTGTCTTGCCGAGAAAACGAGGGAAGGGCTGCAGAGCCCGGCGGTGTTGAGCGGTGTTGTGGTTGAACCCGAGCTGGCAATACAATCACACAGCTGCTCACTCAGTCCCTCAACATCCCCCAAAAGGGTAAGAGAATTGAAAGGGAAGGGAAAAACTTGGACTGAGGTAAACACAGTTTAATAAAATAACTAAATACTAATACACTACTAGTAAATATATATACGTAAAGTAGAAATTAAAGATACTCAAAGCAATTCCTCATGAACTCTGTCCACAGCTGAGCAGGCAGGCCCAGGCAGCAGCACCTGGTGCTAAAGCCCATCCCAGAGGGACGGGAAAAAAGGAAAAAGGCACCTTCCTGTGTAACCTCATCTGGGTGTTCCTGCTCCATGGGGGATTGCACTGGATGAGCTTTCCAGGTCCCTTCAACCCCTGCCATGCTGTGACGCTGTGATCCCCCCCGCACAGCACAGCGCGGTGGGACACGGGCGCTGGTCGCTGCGCTCCCACCCGGCACCGCGCGGGCAGAGCCGGGAGTGGTGGCGCTACCAGGAAAAGAACAAACGCACATTCAAACTCATTTACACGGGGTGTTTTTCTCATAGAGAAGCAGTACATGCCAGGAACGGGTAGGAAACCCAACTGCAAAGCTTCCCGCTGGCTCAGTCTGCTCATTGCTACTCCAGGGGATTCCAAAAAGAGGAGTCCAGTTTCAAAGCAGCCGTGATTTCACATCGGGTCCATCTTTTTGAAACACCCTGTATTACTACCAGTATTTTGAAACAAGGCTGGCGTTTAATACAGAATTCACGCAGAGCTCTCAAGCTCGTGTTCGTACAACATGAAGATTATTCCATTTCTGTTAACCCTGTGGCGCAAGTGCAGACGCTTGATCCTCCTTATCCCTCCACACCTGATTACACAGGGACCAGCCCCATCTCTGCCTTTGCTTTCTCTGCTATATGACAACCTGGAAATAATCAGAAGTTCAGATAAAACCCACTTTTTTATCTCCCGTCCCCCCTCCAAGAGAAAAGCAGCAGCAGAACTGGGCGATGCAATAGATGGGGACAGGAGAGAGGAGATACCAAACGGATTTATACTCTGCCTGCTCCACAATAAAGCCACGCGCCAATGCACTGAAATACTCTCAGCACCCTTTTCTTTTAAAGATGCAGGCCCACAAGGGTAATCAGGCAGGTCCTCTTCTTAATTACTTGAGGATGGAAATTTCTCCCAGGGGATTTTGTTTCATTACCAGGAGTGGGGGCAGCACAGAAGACGCCGCGGTGCAGGATGAACCACGGTGCCCGTCTGAACACAGCCGAGCAGCGAAGCTCCGTCATCCCAGGGGACGCTGCTCTCTGCTCACGTTCAAGAACCACAAACCACACCCGGATGATACACAAGGACTTCCATGGAGAATTCGGAGCCTAACGAGACTATACAGTGGACGAAAGATCGGTCATGGGCTGCCGATCGCACCCTGGGCTGCATCCCCAGCCCCATGGGCAGTAGGTTTTGGGGGATCCTGCCCCTCTGCCCCATTCTGGTGAGACCCCCCTGCAGTGCTGGTCCAGCTCTGGGTCCTCAGCACAGGACACACATGGAGCTGCTGGAGAGGGGCCAGAGGAGCCACAGGAATGACCCGAGGCTGGAACAGCTCTGCTGGGGACAGGTGAGAGAGCTGGGCTGTTCAGCTGAGAAGAGAAGCTCCGGGGAGACCTTAGTGTGGCTTTTCTGGACTTAAAAGGGGCCCATAAGAAAGATGGAGACAGACTTTTCAGCAAGGGCCTGTAGTGATAGGACAAGGGGTGATGGTTTTAAACTGGGAAAAGGGAGATTTAGATTAGAATTAAGGAAGAAATTGTTGCCCTGAGGGTGGTGAGAGCCTGGCCCAGGTTGGCCAGAGAGGTGGTGGCTGAACCATCCCTGGAGACATCCCAGGCCAGGCTGGACGGGGCTCTGAGCAACCTGAGCTGGTGCAGATGTCCCTGCTCATGGCAGGGGGGGCACTGGGGAGCTGGGGAGGGCCCTCCAACCCAAACCATCTGTGATTCTCTCTGCATTAGATCAAGCTCTCCGATCCTTCAGTGACCCCGGCAGCTCAACCAGCACCCCACCATGTTTCCCCCCAGCCCAGGGCCAGGAGCTCCACGTCTCACCACAACAGCCAAAGGCTCTTGTGCCACCACCACGTCCCCAGCATCACCCACATCGGCCAGCAGCCCCGGCCCCACCTCAGCACCAGTTTCCAGCCCCATGAAGCTCCATTGCGGGGTCCCCTGAGCCCCAGCAGCTCATCCTCGCTCACACCTGGTGCTGGATTTCTCAGTCATCATTATCCCATCCTCAACGCGGGAACACTGGGAATATCTAACGCAGAGCAGCCCCAGCACTGGCTTACAGAAACGCGTCTGCACAAGCGCTTCATGGCACATATCCCGACACACTGAGATTCTGCGCACCCTTTGTTCAGGATAATGGGGGGTATAAAGCGAATTTTCTGCCTTCACTTTTATGAGTGAGAAATTCCAAAATGCACTCGAAAGCAGGTGTTATGTTGAGGCCAAAAGCTCACACGCCTGCAGTCAGAGGATGTAAGCGTGGGCGCCAAACCCCTTGGGGTTGTTACTCCCCCTTCATTCAGGAAAGAAGAGGTTTTATGGCGACCCAATTCCAGGGTTGGAAGGCCCAGGAGAAGGCAGGCGCTGCCTCGGGGCTGATCCCACATTCGGCACCATCCCCTTCAGCATCGCGCGCTGGGCCAGCACAGCCCTCCCACAGCACGAGCTCCACGGGACAAACAGCTCCCATCATCTCCTTCCTCTTTTTCCCTTCACCAAACCTACCGAACCGCAAACAAAACCCAAACAAGCATATGGCAAGCGTTGAGATTTCTGCAAAAAGACACGATTTATTTCTATTTAAAGGGCGATTAATCTGCAGCTGGCTGCAGTCGGGATGGGCACGGATTAGCAAGGATGAGGTTTAAGGGGAAAAGCTGCGATCCTCACCGGCCGCAGGGACGGTGCAGCTCGGCACATCACCCGAATATTCCCCATGAGCCATCCAGCAGCTTCCAACACCAACGAGCCTCCAACGCTGCACGAGCAAGGATTTATTTTTAACTGAAAACCGCTCCTATAAATAGACAGATGCATTAAGTGAGTAACTCTAGATTCCCACTCCTTTCCCCAGCGCTTTGCCACCTCGGCTTGGCCGCGACGCCCCCAGCGCAGGGTGAGCCTCTGCAAGACACTTCTGCCCCGCATCATTTACAACCACACCGTGTCTCTCCAGGCTTCACAAAGAGAACGAAACCCTTCCAGGGGGCTCAGGAGATGCTCACACACGCCCTGCGGTGCAGGACACGGCACCACGCTCGCCATGTGCCGTGAAGGTCCAACGCAGATCTCACCGTTGTGCCAACGCCGGGTCAGAGGCGCCGTCGTGGAACAGCGAGTCTCGGAGAATTCACTGCTGGCCAAGCAGATTGAATAGATGGTCGGGTCAAGAAAACCAACAACGCCCTGAAAACACCCAGGATTCCCCCCGCGTCTTCTCTGAAATAAAAGCGCAGGCGAGATGGTCGAACAGCACCATTCGGCTTGTCCACAGGCAATCTCTTCCAAATATATAATACACCTGAGCAGAGTGCCTGGGTATAGGGCCCGTTTTCCTAAGAAAACAGTGTGTGAAGCGTGTAGAAATGCACACAGACTTGCAAACGCCTTTGCCGCTAACAGCAGAACCACAGTGAATGGCGCAGACTGCCCTGGGTCCCTTCATCGTGTTCCCCAAAGAGGAGACGTTCTGTTTGCACAGCGCTCCCACAAACGGGCCTGCTGCTCCGAGGAAAAGGGGACTCCAAAAGCAATCTATGCAGGCACATCATCTGCAGGATTGCCTTTATAACACATTCAGAATGGGCTTTCAGAACACACTTGTGACGCACGTGCACAGGGCGGGTTTTCTGCCAGGAAACCCCAGCAGCAGGCAGGAGGAAGAAGAAAAACCAACCTCCAAGCAGTCATGCAGAGATCAGCAAGATACGGTCTGGCAAAGGGATTTTGTGTTGGGTTTTAATGAACAAAGATTAAAAAATAAATTTTAAATTGAAAAAAAAAGGTATCAGTAAGCATCTCCGTTCCTGCCACCGCGCCGCACTATCTGCTCGCACCCTGGGGACGCCGGGGGTGGCCGCGGCTGATAAGGGCACCGGCCCGGTAAACACGGGAGGTGCCGGGTGGGCGAGCGGCTTCCCCGCTGCCCAGGGAGAGCGGCAGCGTGTTCCGGACTTTATGTCACAGAAACCGCTGCTGGAGCTGCGAGTCTTACACTAGAGGCTGTGTTTGTGTGCTGGGTTTGGACACCGCATCTGTGGGGCATTGGGAAGGAGTTTGCAAAGCACTGGGGAAGAGTCTGCTTATATATGAACTGTTTATACATATATATATGTGTGTGTGTGTATACATAAATATATATATGTATACAGACATATAAATAAACCATTCGGTAGGGCAAGAGCCATTCTCCATGCTGGCATGACCATACGGCCGCATGCGGGTCTCTGCTCTGACCAGCACCGCTGCAGCCTCCCAGAACGGGTTTTCATAGAATCACAGAATCATTGCAGTTGGAAAAGACCCTCAGGATAATCGAGTCCAACCATAACCCACCCCTGGCACTGCCCCATGTCCTGAGAACCTCATGTCTGTCTGTCCAGCCCTCCAGGGATGGTGACTCCAGCAGCAACATCACTGGGGACAGTAACACCGTCACAGAATCCCAGAGTGTCAGGGGTTGAAGGGCCCTGGAAAGCTCATCCAGTGCAATCCCCCCATGGAGCAGGAACACCCAGATGAGGTTACACAGGAAGGTGTCCAGGCGGGTTGGAATGTCTGCACAGAAGGAGACTCCACAACCCCCCTGGGCAGCCTGGGCCAGGCTCTGACACCCTCACCCCAACAAGTTTCTTCTCATATTTAAGTGGAACCTCCTGTGTTCCAGTTTGCACCCATTGCCCCTTGTCCTGTCACTGGTTGTCACCAGCAGAGCCTGGCTCCATCCTCCTGACACTGCCCCTTTCCATATTGATCCCTAGCAATGAGTCCCCCCTCAGTGTCCTCTTGTCCAGCTCCAGAGCCCCAGCTCCCTCAGCCTTTCCTCATACGGGAGATGCTCCACTCCCTTCAGCATCTTGGTGGCTGCGCTGGACTCTCTGCAGTAGTTCCCTGTCCTGCTGGAACTGAGGGGCCACAGCTGGACACAAGATTCCAGGTGTGGTCTCCCCAGGGCAGAGCAGAGGGGCAGGAGAACCTCTCTGACCTACTGACCACTCCCTTCTAACCCACCCCAGGTACCATTGGCTTCCTGGCCACAAGGGCCCAGCGCTGGCTCATGGTCACCCTGCTGTCCCCAGGACCCCCAGGCACAAGGACAAAAAGCCCCCAGGGAAAACAGAGTCTCCTGCAGCACGGGTGCACCCTCGGCACTCCCTCACCTCTATTTTGAACACCCTGGGTTTCCTGCCATTCAGGCTCTTCTCTCTTTGCCCAGATGTAGCTCCCGAAGACAAAACCCCAGCTCAGGGTACGCGGTGACTCCAAACACAGCAGAGCGGGAGCAGAGCCCGGGCTCACAGCTGGAGCTCAGCGATCCAGAACCGCCTTACAAACCCTGTTTGCCTCTTCTAAAAGCACCAGAGGAAGTAGGCCAGTTTACTGCTTTCTTTACTTCCCAAGCAAAAATGCTAAAGACCCAGAGGGGAAGAATCCCACCAAGCTTTGCGGGCAGCACGGCTGCCAAGTCTATTGCACCAATTCCAAGTTTATGGAAGGTCTGGTCCAAACCCCATCATCTCCGCAGAGGTTAATATAAACCCAGACCTGGGCGATGCACCATTTACATGCTTGGCAACTCATTTATAAGCAAGAGCGACCAACAAATGACAATACACAAGGTTAATTTGACAAATGCTCTTACTGCACAAGGCGGCTGAAATAAATGAGCGGAGCAGATCAGAGCCTCCAGCAGCGCTGCTGCTTTTTACAGCCTCTGCTTTTCAGCCTTGCTTGGTCCTTCACCCCAGGGAACTGCATTCAGTGATCAGAATAAAGATCAGCCCTAAACAGCTCAGGTTGATAAATACATCGTCTTTTTTTCAGACCAGAGAGTTTGGGGGTGTTTGCTTTGAGCACAAGCCTTACCCAGCCCTTCTGAGATCAAGCACAGACAGAAGAATTTGCTTCCAAGAATTCGAGCAGCTCTCTTTATGCAATTTACCATCAGCATTCATGTTTCGAGGCCCAGATAAATTGTCTTCAGAGACACCACATAAATTACAGCCTGTGACCTCGAACGTTGCTTTAAAGTCATCGCGCTTCTGACTTTTCGCCAGTTTTGGAACAACGCTACAACTACAGCGCAGAACTTCTTTCTGTACAGAACATTGATATGTAGGTACAACGGCTGCATGGGGCACAGCTGTATTTTTTCCTCTATTTTAAGGCCTGGGCACAAGAAGACAAAGCTAAAACTTCATATTTAAAACGCGATCTAACTGTCATTTCTCAGCCCTTGACTGTGAGGTCCTGAGTTCAGCAACCACTTTACTACAGGTTTACAGACTGTGCGGCGTGAGGCTGGTGTCCAGCTGTGCCCAGATGTGCACAGCGCTCCATCCCATTGCGTTTCCTCACCAAACACAACGAGCAGCTGCTTCTGCTCCAGATAAATATGAACATCAGTGAGAGCAGGAACCTCCTGCAACCACCCCGAAACCTCCCTCCATGACTAAACAGATGTTCTACAAGCAGCACATCCCGTTCCGGCTGCAGGGCCCGTTCCGCACGGCCCCGCAGGGCCAGCTCGCGGGGCTGCGGGCATGGAACTGCTCCCCAGGTCTGGGGAAGAGGGGAACATCGACTTGAAAACCAAAAGAGGCTCTTATATGTGTCTACAAATACCTCCACAATTTCCATTACCTATGAAAACATCAGGTTACCTTCCAAGGACACACTCCTAAGAAGTTCTCAGGCCAGTGAAGGGTAATTTGTTCCAGAAGAAATGACGAAACAGAGAGAGGCAAATGCAAGCAGGAGCTTAAAATATCCCTGCAATGTAAGAGCATGGGGCAGTGTGGCACAATGTGAGATCTTTCCCGCTCCTTACAACACTACCCGAAACACAAGCAATTCTGGCAGCTGGCTTTTGAGCCACTGAACATGCCAAGAGCTTATTTTAAAATAGAAATCGAGTTAAGTGCTTACTGGGCCGTGACTGGGACACATCTCTTGGACCAAATCCTGCGGATGCCCCGGTGACCTTGGCCAGCACGTCTGGACAGACCTGGCGCATCCCAGCGGCTTCACCTGCGAGACCCAACACGGGCGTTCCAGCCCTGGCGCCTCCAGACCCCCGAACACTGACCTGTGGTCACCATCAGAGATGGTTTATTTATATATATCTGATTTATGTATATACGTGATAGAATCGATTTATATTGTATCGCATGCATACTGCATCACATCATATATATTGTATTATTAGTAATATAGAAACATAGAGTCGCAGAATCATTTTGGTTGGAAAAGACCCTCAAGATCATGGAGTCCAACCATAACCCACCCCTGGCACTGCCCCATGTCCTGAGAACCTCATGTCCGTCTGTCCAGCCCTCCAGGGATGGTGACTCCAGCACTGCCCTGGGCAGCCTGTTCCAATGCCCCACAGCCCTTTGGGGAAGAAATTGTTCCCACATCCAACCTCAACCTCCCCTGGCACAATTATTACTGCCTTATTACATTATATTAGTTGTATTATTACATGTAATTTCGATTGCATCATATAATTTGTGACAAAATTCTAAAATAACAAGCAAGCACTGGGCAAAATTGTGTTACTGTATTTATCTTCTCAGAGGAAGTGAAGACAGACAGACAGACTGTTCGGGTAGTACGGACACCACATTCCGTCCAGCCTGCATGCAGGAATAACCAACCATACAAAGCACCTATAGGTGCTTTCAGAAATTTATCCTGGGACCTGAGTCACGATAACAGCCCTGGGCTCAGTGTGCAGAGGCGACTGGTTTTCTGCAAAGATCTCATGGGTGTTGCCGTGGGGCACCAGGAACACAAGAGTTAAACGTGTGGCCCAGAGGGAAAGCAAAGCCAGTGACCTTCACATGGGACAGCGCTCACCAAGACAAGGACCAGTTACAGCTTGAAGCGAATTTCCCAACTGCTCAAACCCGACTTCAGTGTTCGTTCAGTGCGCTGTGTTGCAAGAAAACTTCCGTGGCGCAATAAGATGCTTGGAGACTATAATGGAGAAATATTCACAGCATCCCAGGCTGGTTGTGCTGCAGGAGCTCTGCAGATCCCAGCCCAGCCCTGCTCACGCAGGGTCACAGAGCAGATCACACAGGTGGGTCCAGGGGGTTTGAATGTCTCAGAGCAGGAGACTCCACACCCGCTCTGGGCAGCCTGGGCCAGGCTCTGGCACCTCCCAGCAAACAAGTTTCTGCTCATGTTCACATGGAGCCTCCTGTGTTTCAGTCTGTGCCCGTTGCCCCTCACCCTGGCGCTGGGCACCACTGAGCAGAGTCTGGTCCATCCTCTGACACCCACCCTGAGATATTGATCCATTGATCAGACCCCTCTCAGCTTCTCCTCTCCAGCTCAGCAGCCCCAGCTCTCTCAGTGTCTCCTCATCACAAAGATGCTCCAGACCCCTCAGCATCTTTGTGTCCCTGCGCTGGACTCTCTCCAGTAATTCCTTGTCCTTCTTGAACTGAGGAGCCCAGAACTGGACCCAGACTGCAGATGTGGCCTCCCCAGGGCAGAGCAGAGGGGGAGGAACCTCCCTTGACCTGCTGGTCACACACGCCTCACACACCCCAGGTACCATTGGTTTCTTGCCCACGTGGCACATTGGTGACTCCTGGTCACCGTGTTGTCCACCAGAGCTCCCAAGCTCCATTCCAGCAGTCTGGCACAGTGCAGACCTGCCCTCTGTCCCACCAGCCCGTGCTCGCGGTCACAGCCCAGCTGGGGTCTGTGCCCAGGACACCCTCTCCAGCAGCCCCCCCAGCACAGCTTCCAGCCTCGACAGCAGCAGCAGCGTCTA
Organism: Nesoenas mayeri; assembly: GCF_963082525.1. NCBI lineage: Eukaryota > Metazoa > Chordata > Aves > Columbiformes > Columbidae > Nesoenas > Nesoenas mayeri. Next base: position 13,048,554 of record NC_137565.1, on the reverse strand, counting down.
CCCAAAGTCACCACCTTTCATTTCTGCAGCCGCTTTGGGCAGCCAAGGCACCTCCACAGAAACCCACTGTACATTTACCATGAACAAACGGTTAACGAGCAAACACACATTTTGCTCAACCAAGCACTTTGCGGGGCCGGGTGACCCCAGCCCACCCAGCACCCCGGCTCTGCAGGCTTTTGCCGGCAGGTCACACAGCCCCACTGCAGGTCCTGGGCTTCATAACCGGCATTAAAACCAACCCCAAGGGCTCGTGTCCAGCAGCTCCCGCAAAGGGACAGGGCTGGGAACAGTTTATTTTTAGCTCTCAGCAGCATTCATTTCCATAGCAGACGCATCAAGCACCTTCTCTAAACGCCGCCCCCTCTGTCCCGCTCACTATATCAAAATTAGGCTGCTTGAGACAGAACAAGGAGATTTCTGTTTGCTAATCGGGAAATTAAAACCGGACCAACAGAAGTAAAACCAAGAGAAGCAGAAAGGTATTTGCTGTGTGCCTTACCAGCGACAGCACCGATACCCGCTCCCAGCGGGGTGCAGCATGCACAGAGTTACACCTTGGAAAATAAACACCGTAAGTGCAGCTCAGCACCACAAGGAAGCCAGTTCTGAAGGCCATTTTTATTTCGTCATTCCGTAAGGAGTGCGGGAAGAACAGCAGGTTTAAGCCTTCAATTTGTTTTTTTCCCAGAGGAAAGCAGCGCTGCTGTAACGGGAGCAGAAGCAGGACATGCAGGAAAGCTTGCCATGGTCTCACACCGACGTCTTGAGGATTACGCACCAGTGAAAAAGCACTAAACTGCTCTTTTCCCAAGACCACAACCTGGATCACATCATCTCCACGTTTGCTTAGGACTAAACTAAGCCGTTGGGACTACAACACTTGGACATGGCAGCAGCTTCTCTCTACAGAGACCTGTCGGAGCAGAAACACGACTCTTGGTGCTGTATTAAAGAGAGAAAAACTGCACTTCAATAATAGAATCACGGAATCGTTTTGGCTGGAAAAGCCCCTCAAGATCATCAGTTCAACCGTAACCCACCCCTGTCCCTGCCCCATGTCCTGAGAACCTCATGTCCGTCTGTCCAGCCCTCCAGGGATGGTGACTCCAGCACTGCCCTGGGCAGCCTGTTTCAATGCCCCACAGCCCTTTGGGGAAGAAATTGTTCCCCACATCCAACCTCAACCTCATGGGCCTTCACTGATTTCAATTACAGGAGTGCACTGCAACCAGACAGTGATTTCAAGCATTTCTGCTGGGTTTCCATCCCCCAGGTTACAAACTCAGCCTCCACACGTCACCACCACGGTGTTGACTTTGGTTTTGTCTCGTACAAAGCCAACAAAACTCCCCACATTTTCTCCCATTAGCAAGTACAGTAAAAACATTTAAGGTGAAATACAGCTTTGCAACACCCAGCAAAGCCCCAAAGCCCCCTGCTTGATCCCACACGTACAGGTTTGGGTCTTGCATGTTATCCTGTTCTCCTTCCATCTGATGAGGATACACTCAGCACACAGGGGAAAAAGGCAGCGGTTCCAGACACCCTGCAAGCCAAATGTCAACTCCTTCCCATGCAACTCTCGTATATCCTCTGAATGCTCCAAGAGGGGGTTTTGTGGCTTTCCCTAAAGCCATTTTCCCTGGGGAACCTCTGCTGATGTGGCAGCAGGAGGGACGCACGAGCTCACCCGGCAACGTCCCCTCCATCAAACCTTCTGCACATCTGGGGCTCCAGTCCCAGCACAACAACGTGGGACCTGGAGCTCCGCACGTCCTGCTGCCAACCCCGGACAAGGGACCGAGCCCAGGCTGGGCCAGCACAGTCTGACCCACAAAGCCTTATCCCACAGTCCCGTCTGGCTAAGGGAACACACACACTTACAGGCGTTGCTGCTGGCAGCGCGTGGTTCACGGGAACACGCGTCCCAGGGGTTAGGAACACTTGGTTGGTTGTACATACAATCAACAGCTCAGGCAAACCAGCAGTCCCACAAATAAATCACAACTTGGAAATTAAAAATATACCCAAAGGTAAGAGTAGGGTTTACTTGCATGACACATGGGACAAAGGGATTGCAAGATTTAATTCCTTTACAAGGCAAATGAAAAACAACAGAAATATGCAAAGAATGGTGTGTTGAAGGCGAGACAAAATGGAATTCCCTCCATACCTGTGACGATGCCCTGATTCGGGGGAACGCCTGCTATGATTAGGAGCCAGCTTACTGCTGGCATTTCAGGCAGTTCCTTGGCAAACCCTTCCTAAAACTACAGGAATGCAAATCTTCACCACAGGAACACCATGGAGCAAGTTCACAACGAGATTAAAACCCAACTACGTTACAGATTATGTCGTTCTTACTCCCATTACAACCGCCCAGCCGTACCCTGTGAAAACAGGGGCAGAGCAGCGACATCAGGCAGGAAAACTCCCCATCACGCTCAGAATTTCACTGCAAATGCATCAGCACCTCCCTGCACCAGCATCCCGGCTGGTACCAGCACCGGTGTGGCCAGCAGGCCCAGGGCAGTGACCGTCCCTGTGCTGGGACTGGGGAGGCCAAACCGCCAACCCTGGGGCAGTTCTGGGCCCCTCAGGCCAAGAAAGGGCTTGAGGTGCTGGAGCGAGTGGAGAGAAGGGAACGGAGCTGGTGAGGGGCTGGAGCACAAGTGTGATGGAGCGGCTGAGGGACCTGGGGGTTCAGCTGGAGAACAGGAGCTGAGGGGAGACCTTCTGATCTCTGAACTGCCTGAAAGGAGCTTGGAGCCAGGGGGGTCGGGCTCTGCTCCCCAGGAACAAGCGCCAGGAGCAGAGGAAACGGCCTCAAGTTGCGCCAGGGGAGGTTGAGGTTGGATGTGGGAACAATTTCTTCCCCAAAGGGCTGTGGGGCATTGGAACAGGCTGCCCAGGGCAGTGCTGGAGTCACCATCCCTGGAGGGTTGGACAGACGGACATGAGGTTCTTAGGACATGGGGCAGGGACAGGGGTGGGTTATGGTTCGACTCCATGATCCTGAGGGTCTTTTCCAAGCAAAATGGTTCTACGATTCTGTGATTTTTCCCCAAATCTCTCCATGCCTCGTACGCTGACAGCAGAATGGGACCCTCACAATCATTAAGCCGGTTACAGGTACCATGCACTTAGAAATCAAATGTGAAAATCCTGATGAAATCAGCTCTGTTCCCACGGCACACGCTTTATGCCGCCCCTAAAGCAGGAGATGACAGGTAATACATTAACATCCTCCACATGGAGAACATGGTCACGGGCAGCCAGAGAGATATTTCATTACTGCACGGTAAAGGCAGCTTAGGGCTGCAGATTTGAGGTAAATTCAATCTCATCCTGTAATTACAGACCTTATCTGTGCCGAGATACAGCTGCATCACCCAAAGGTCCTTAAGAGAGAATCCAGGGCTCGATGCCCACAGGAGGAAAACCCGGCTTGTTCCAGGGCTAAGGACAACCTAGACCTCTGCACGTCAACTTCCAGATTTAAAAGTCAGCTCCCAAGGAGTTGCATCCATAGGTTTTCCCCTGCAAAGCACAATTCTTTGCTGCTTTTCTCACGGGTCAAAGAAAGGGGCAGAGGCAGCTGCCTCAGCCGGGGCACACTCGGATTTACCTACATGAAAACCCCGATTCCCAGGGGAACAGCTCCGGGGCAGCGTCTCAGCTGGGGCGGCCCAGGCACTGCAGACAAAACAGGGCAGAAAACATGAACGTCTGTCAGCTCCTGCAGCAACCTCACTCTAAAGGGGTCAGACACCCAACCAAGTCTTTCCCTCTCCAAGCATCACAGCAAAACGCTATATTTATTGTTAGCTTTAAAAAATAGAACCATAAGCACGGTTTAATCACGCCATAAATTTCAGGCACACGTTTGTATTGGTGTGCCAGTCCCCAGGCGGTCTCAACACCAGGCAGAAGTCCCTCCCTCAATTTAGGGGCCAACTTATAAATTTAGAGAACAAAACCATACTGATTCTCTTTTCTTAAAGCAGTGCAGCCACAAGCAGCGCAGGAATCGAGCGCTGGATGAGCACCGGCAGCTTTTACAAAGCCAAATGCTCAGTATGATTAAAAAACCAACGTGAGAACCAGCAGAGAGCACATGGTGAGGCTGTTGTTTGAACTGTGCTGGAAGCACCAGCGTCCCAATCCCCCACCAAAGCGGCTTTTCAGATTCTAAGCGGCTCCTGCTCCTTTCCAGCACGAGGCCCAGAGGAGCCCCAGCCCGGCGGGGACATCGCTGTGCCCGTCCCTCCCATCATCCCAAGACCTGGACAGGCTGGGGAGCTGGGCAGGGGTCCTTTTCTCTAAGGCACTTTGCAGGCGCTCTGCCCCAGCCTGCAGCGTTCATGGGGTTGTTGTGACCCAAGCGCAGGACCCGGCACTTGGTCTTGTTGAACCTCAGATAATTGGTCTCAGCCCAACAATCCAGCTGCTCCAGATCCCTCTGTGTGGCCCTCTAGCCAGATACCCCAGGGCAGGGCTTGTGCTCAACTCTGCTGAACACCCAAAGGTTCCCGTTCAGGGCTTGTGCTCAACTCCGCTGAACACCCAAAGGTTCCCGTTCAGGGCTTGCACTCAACTCCGCTGAACACCCAAAGGTTCCCGTTCAGGGCTTGCACTCAACTCCGCTGAACACCCGAAGGTTCCCGTTGTCCCGTTTCTCCAGCCCGCCATGGTCCCTCTGACACCCAGAGCAACCCCGCTGCTCCGCAGGCTGGCTGCCAGCGCACCCACCCATTAATAAAGACATTATAAAGCAAATACTGGGATTAATGCGGTGTAATCTTATCATGTCTACAAATAAATAAATCTAATTATACATCCAAACACTACACACAAATATCAAGCTGCACAGGCACCTTTCGTACCACTGCAAAATTACATTTGGTTTGAACACTCTGTCCTCCTGCTTATAAAAATGACATTCCAGGAGAGACTCAAAGCCAGGGAGCTGCAGCAGCCTCCCCAGCACAGACCACAGAGACCCAGCTGACACCAAAGGAAAACTGCGTGGAGAAAATAAAGCATTAGTTTCACCACGTTATAAACCTGTGGTAGTTTCTGCTCCGCAGGCTCTGCTGGAAACACCCCAGTGGCAGCTCAGGAAGTATAAATGGTGAATAAAGAGCATCCAGCGTCGGTCACAGCAACACACACACTCGGGAATAGCAAAGCTTGGAGGTCTTGGTCTTTTAAATATACAGGATGGGGCTTCTGCAGCACACGGCGCCATAGCCGGTCACCCCGTCCAGATGCCTCCGAAAAGGACTTCAAACCCAAACTTCAGGCTGAAACTCCACTTCACGAACTCTTACCAAGCGGCAGGCACAGGCGGCACCCCTGCTGCACATCGTCTCCATGTTTATAAGAGAAAAAGGTGCTTATTTAATCACGTAATCCCCACTCTTGCAGAGTCCATCTGGAGATAAGGGGCGCACCTCAGTCCATTTGGGAGCCAAATACACCCAAACTCGCCCCCATCTTCTGAACCAGGACTGCGTGTTTTTCACGTTTCCAAGAGCCGTCACTCCTGACAGCTGCAGAAGACCTGGAAAAAAGAAGTTTGTGGAACCACCCCTGTGCATTTCACAGAAAAAGAGAAAAAAAATCATGAAGATTCACAGAGATGGTGGATTAGTTGCCATGGATATTTTCTGCTGTGACAAAGACACTAATTCTGCGTTCGGAGGAGTGACAGGCACAAAGCACCGAGTCAGCACCGCATGGCTGAAAAGGCGGCGGCACCTACAGCCCCTTGTCACCCAACAGCACAGGGAACAGCCTGAGGAAATGAAACAAGGAACATGGATCACAGAATCCCAGAGTGTCAGGGGTTGAAGGGACCTGGAAAGCTCATCCAGTGCAATCCCCCCATGGAGCAGGAACACCCAGATGAGGTTACACAGGAAGGTGTCCAGGCGAGTTGGAATGTCTGCACAGAAGGAGACTCCACAACCCCCCTGGGCAGCCTGGGCCAGGCTCTGACACCCTCACCCCCAACAAGTTTCTTCTCACCTTTCACTGGAACCTCCTGTGTTCCAGTTTGCACCCATTGCCCCTTGTCCTGTCCCTGGTTGTCACCAGCAGAGCCTGGCTCCATCCTCCTGACACTGCCCCTTTCCATATTGATCCCCAGGAATGAGTCCCCCCTCAGTGTCCTCTTGTCCAGCTCCAGAGCCCCAGCTCCCTCAGCCTTTCCTCACACGGGAGATGCTCCACTCCCTTCAGCATCTTGGTGGCTGCGCTGGACTCTCTCCAGCAGTTCCCTGTCCTGCTGGAACTGAGGGGTCACAACTGGACACAAGATTCCAGGTGTGGTCTCCCCAGGGCAGAGCAGAGGGGCAGGAGAACCTCTCTGACCTACTGACCACCCCCTTCTAACCCACCCCAGGTCCCATTGGCTTCCTGGCCACAAGGGCACGCACGTCCCAGCGGCTGAAGCCGATGTCTTCCCAAAGGAGCAGACCCAGGGGTGCTCCTGCAACCCCCCATTATCGCATCCGAAACCTACGCCATGGAAAGAAGCAGTTTGCTGCTTTTTAAAGATCACGCAGCTGCAGTGGTTGAGTTTCCACAACAAGCAGCACAGCTAAAGTAAGAAGACCACATGCATATAGCAGCAATGCTTAGGCAGTAGATAGAACAAACAACCTTTTCCTGCTCTGTTCCTTATGAAGTGCTTAGCAGAAACCTGCTCCAGCTCTTAATAACAGATTAAGAATCACTGCTTTGTGTTAAAGACGGAAAAGAGAAAGGCACACGCTCCCCAGCACCACGTTTATCTTCACATGCACTGCAGAAGCTGCTTTAAGCTGCTGCGTGTGCCCAGACAGCGCTCGCCGTCTAGAAAGATTTGGAGAATTAAGATTATTTTTAGGGGACGCAGGACCTCCCCCTGAGTCACTGCGGGGACGTACATCAACCTGGTCATGATTCCGAAGCAGAAATCGGTGCGAAGGGAAGGGCTGGGGGTGCGGGGCCGGCGCCTCGTGCCACAGCTCGTCACACACCGGGGCAAAGCAGCCAGAGCCGCTGACACAGCAGAAATGTGTGAACTGCACGACATAACCCGCCAGTAGCAGCGGAGAAATGTCACAGAGCTATGAGCAACATCATCTGGTGACAGCGGGAGGCCGGCAGGATCGAGAGCAACGACCCACGCTGCAGCCCCGGGCTCGCAAAGGGGAAGGGAACCGTGTGAGCGCCTGGAACGGGACCAGGGAGGAAATCTGCTCTGCTCTTTTCCCAGGGCTGCCCCCGGTACCCAGCTTTGCATCTGCAGTTCTGGAGCCGATCCGCGGAGCCTCGTGCCCGTGAGTCAGCATACAGCCGCTTCAGCCGCGTATCCTCCGGCTTCCCCTGCGCCTGCCGAGACACAGGAATCCTGAGCCATTCATTATTAAACAAGCTTTCTGATCAAAACCAAACAGAGGCTGATGCAAAGCGCAGAAAGATCCCTGCCAAGGTGCCATAGGAACGATTAGAAGAATTGAAGGGCTTCATGAAGACCTGAGGGGACATTTAACACCTTCAGCCAGCTCAGGTTTTGAAGCACTATCCTATTTAGCGGACAAATCTGCCAGGCGAGCCGCCCGCCCTCCAGATCGCAGGCTGGGACTGCTCACATTTCAGGGTGACGACCCGAGTTGCCGGCCGTCAGCACCACATCTGATGAGACCCACAAGAAGCGACGGGCTCTGATATCACCGCGTACTTAAGTTACCTAAAACGACCTGGCCATGTTACCTAACTACAATGTAATTTATATATAAGCACAAAACAATACAGAGAAGAAACTCCACAGCCCAGCTTGCTGCAACATAAAAATCAATGCGCAGATAGTGACAGCCCGGGTCATTCAGAAGGGAGTTACAGTGCTCTAAACGCTGCATGTTGCACTGATTGAAAACGTCTCCTCGGAAAGAAATGGGGCAGGTGAAAAGGGACATCACATGGAAAAACACGGCAGGTCCCTCACATGGCTTCTGGCAAGGAAGATCAGCTCCTTCAGCACCAACTCGCTGTGGGGACACAGGATGACAGACCACGCAGGCACAAATTCACACCTGTAACTGGAGCAAAAGAAGTCAGAACTGAATCCGTGTGACCTGGAGAAAGTGAGACGCAGGAGCTGCAGCCACAGGCAGGTGACGCCGGTCACCTCTGCGTGCCCGGACCAGAGGAGACGCCGTACGGCCGCTCGACCTGCTCAGCACCAGGCCCATACACACACTTCATACCTGCAAACAGCTCCAGAAACTACAACTGCCATGTGAGCGACCCTACCTGAAATTTCACCGTGCAACAGCAACACAAGCTGCACAAAGCCAGAACACACCACCCCCTGAAAATTCAGTTCTGTGCAAGACAAACCAGTTACTTCTGCTACAGTTCCATCAAATGAAGCATTTGGGCCAACGCACTTAAGACTACACGGGTATAAACAAAGTTCATAGCTCTCGTTGGCGGTCTGCAATCAGCAAATGGAACGAGGAAGAATTCTACAACTGAAGGAAGAGATACAAAAATCCTGGTCCAGCGCTAGTAATCAAGCTGTGACGAAAACAAGCATAAGGCCTGGGGTCTGTGTCAAGCTCTCCTGCACTGTTAGCAGCGGTTTGGGGTCTGCTGAGCCCGACCCTCCCACCCCAGCACTGAACTGGGAGCAGAGCAATCAAACCTGCATCAAGCAGCGCAGTGAGGAGCATCCCCAGTCTCAAACTGTGGCAGCTCTCGAGTGTTTTTCCAACGTGCCGAGCCGTGACAGAGCCGTGTGAGCACCGTGTCCCCCGTGACACAGCGCAGGAGACGAGCTGACTCAAAAACAGGCAAACGATGAACAATGATCAACAGCAAAGCGCCATATGGATAAAGGGAGTGCTGTGTGAAAACAAGATGACTGGGAACACAAGTCATTAAAGTGATGTTTAAAAACAAGCAGCTGAAAGTCACCATGCGGTTGCAGGGCTGTCCTCGAAACCTGCGTGTTCCCACAGCCCAAGGGTGACAAAGAGCCAAGGACATCCAGCTACTCCTGTGTCTGCGGAGGGACAAGCTGTTATTAAATCATAGAATCATTTCGGTTGGAAGAGACTCTCAGGATCATCAAGTCCAACCATAACTCAATTCTGGCACTAACGCATGTCCCTAAGTACCTTGTCTAAATGCCCTTTAAACCCCTCCAGGGATGGTGACTCCAGCACTGCCCTGGGCAGCCTGTTCCAATGCCCCACAGCCCTTTGGGGAAGAAATTGTTCCCCACATCCAACCTCAACCTCCCCTGGCACAACTTGAGGTCAAATCATTCTTGGACCAGCTCTCTCTCCTCACTTTATGAGGTACAAGCTGAATATAAGGAAACATTCTCCTCCGAGGCTGGTCCAGCACTGAATAGGGGCCAGAGAAGCTGCGTCATCTCATAGAATCACAGAATGTCCTGGGTTGGAAGGACCCACACGGATCATCGGTTCCAGGTCCTGTCCCTGCACAGGACACCCCACAGGTCACCCCATGTGTCTGAGGACGTTGTCCAGTCTCTTGTTGAACACTGTCAGGTTGGGGCCGTGACACCTCCCTGGGGAGCCTGTTCAGTGTCCAGCACCTCTGGGTGAAGAACCTTTTCCTCATGTCCCACTGACCCTCCCCTGGCACATCTCCTGCCATTCCCTGGGCTCTGTCACTGTCACAGAGAGAAGAGCTCACCCTGGCCCCTCCTGCTCCCCCGCTAAGGAAGCTGTAGACCATGATGAGATCTCCCCTCAGTCTCCTGTTCTCCAAGGTGAACAAACTCAGTGACTGCAGCTGCTGCTCATACAGCTTCATCTCCTTCCCCTCATACCTCAGAGATACTCAAACCTCAGCAGCTCAAGGTCCTGAGCAACCTCACTGGGTGCTCGACCAGAGGTCCCAGGGCCCTAAACTCCTCCACAGCTCTAATACCAGCCCCGGTTTTCAAGCTCCTGTCTGAATTTACCACCTCATTTTCCAGCTGGAGCCTCAGTGCAAGAATCCCAGAATCCCAGAGTGTCAGGGGTTGAAGTGCCCTGGAAAGCTCATCCAGTGCAATCCCCCCATGGAGCAGGAACACCCAGATGAGGTTACACAGGAAGGTGTCCAGGCGGGTTGGAATGTCCCCCTGCCCCTTTCCATCTTGATCCCATGAATGAGTCCCCCCTCAGTGTCCTCTTGTCCAGCTCCAGAGCCCCAGCTCCCTCAGCCTTTCCTCACACGGGAGATGCTCCACTCCCTGCAGCATCTTGGTGGCTGCGCTGGACTCTCTCCAGCAGTTCCCTGTCCTGCTGGAACTGAGGGGCCACAACTGGACACAAGATTCCAGGTGTGGTCTCCCCAGGGCAGAGCAGAGGGGCAGGAGAACCTCTCTGACCTACTGACCACCCCCTTCTAACCCACCCCAGGTCCCATTGGCTTCCTGGCGACAAGAAGCAGGATAAAGCCCCTCGGGGTTGTATTCAGGGCTTTACAGAGCTAACAGAGAATTAACGGCTGGATGTACAGAGCCAGTGAAGAACGCTGCTCTGGGAAAGGCTTTTCCATGGCAGGGGCTGCCCACCCTGCACCCCAGCAGGACAGGGCAGCTGGCGCAGACCCAGCGCTGCGGGTTCTCACCACAAAGAGCCCCGTGCCTCACAGCCAGGACCAAATCGCACACAGTGTGAAGCGCTTTTCCCTTCTCCACCTGTCACCGCTTTAGCGACTGCGTCCTGCGAGCACACAAAGTTCTGCCAATGGCTCTTCAGACACCCACCCCATATATATAACAGGCCACGGACCAACCCTGCAGAGCGGAGAGCGCGGAACTCGAGCTCTTCTCAACACAAGAAACCTGCCTGGAGAACACAACACACTGCTACAGCACCGGTCACGAGAGGCAAAGCCCATCTTTAGTTAATTAATACTTACTTGAAGATCCTCTCTAATCTCCTTGAAAACACTTACCTGTTCAAGGTGATTAGATTCTCCTGTAGAGATACGCTAATTATAGATAATGATAAATCTCTCCATGGCAGCCTGCCAGAGGAGTTTAGAAAGAGAGTTTTGATCACTAGCGAGCCAAGCAGACTCGCTGTGCCCTGCTCAAACAGCTTCCAACACCGGCATCACCTTTGGGCTGCAGATCTCCACGTCAGCCAAAGTAAAAACTAGAAATAACCTAAGAGGGACAGCCAAGCATCATTAAAATGGTCCAATTATCTCTCTGTGCAACCCCTGGAAGTTCCTAAATCCACAGGCCTCCCTGCAGAGGAAACCTTCAGCAATCTCTCAGCTGATACAGTTTCCCAGAGGCTCAGAGCAGGGAACACGACCCAAAAGCACACGTCGTGCAGGGAAGCATCACCAGCAGGAATGCTTGATGTCTTCAGAAATGTTGGAAAGGCACAGGAGGCTTTTAAATACACCATTGGGGAAGAATACTCTAATGAGAAGCTTTAACTCAGCAAACTGTCCCTGGGAAATCAACCTGGCGGAAAAGGGGCGTCGCATGTGGGTGTCCCGGGACCCCCGCGTGGCTCCGCACCCACCACGGGCCATCCCAACCGGAGCTCCCACCGGGCCACGGAACATCATAAGAGCTCCGCTCTACAAACAAAACACCCACCCACAATCACCACCCAGCAATGCGACGGGCTTTTTGAAAAGTGAGCTAAACAGCGAGCAGCAGGATGAAACCAAAAAGCTTCAATGTGGAACTAAATCAATACACACAAAGAGGCCACTTGGGTGTCCCGGTGCAGTTTTTCCTATTAAGATGACAGCTGGTTCACAAGCGAAATGAAGTTTCTATCAGGCTAAATCATTCCGGCTGCATGGCAGTGAAACCACCTCCCAAACCCAAGTTACAAAGGCATCAAAAGCCATGGAGCGCACAGCAATTCACCTGCAAGGGCACCGTTTAACCTGCAAAGCAGCAGGGACGCAGAAAGAAAATTCTGGCATGCACCTTCGGAGCTGGGATGGGAGCGAGCCCCCGCAGAAACAGAGACACGAGGCTCACAGGACTGCAAGACCCCTTTACAGAGGTTATTTCTTATGGTGTCTGTGTAGAAAAGACCCAACAGCCCAGTTGCCCGTAGAAGGGGTCATGGAAAACGCACCACTCGATACCCAGAGCTCCAGCGCTCCCGTCAATTAGCCAGAAGTCATATTAACTTAAAAACGCCGTTTTACCTGGATTCTCCCATAGAACGCTCTGCCAGCAGCAAGTTGAGCCGACAATGGATGGGGCGGCACGGCCGCTATTTCAGAGCGTCGGTTTGGATGAGTACGTCGGGTTATTCTCCATTTATGAAAAGCCCTCCCACGTGTTCTGTGCTTTACTTCTGTACTCCTGACCCACAATCAAACTAACTCAGCCCTCGTCGAGCCCGGCGATGAAAAGAAGATGGGGCAGTTGGGGGTGACTAAAGCAGCCCTGCCAAAAACGCACACGCCCCTTCGGCACCGCTGTTCCCAGGCAGCCGCTGCAGGTCTGAAAGCCCCACAAAGTAACGCACTTTCAACCCGTTCACATGCCGCTCGGAATAATTTCTTTGGGTGCTTCTGTTTGTTGTTTCAGCCTAAAAGAGATCAAACTGTCTTAAAATAAACCTAGTTACTCCGATCTAAAATAATGGAAGAAAACCACTTGTTTGCGCATGACAGACTTGGCACCGACACAGGAAAAATATTCTGACACGGTTACAAGTGGAGCATTGAACTTCAACAACCTTTTCAAGCCACGTAGCTCTGCTGGTGCAGATCTGGACTGACGAGCATGAGCGTTCCAGAAAGGATCAGTAAATTACCTGAATTTTTGACAGGTAGACATATTCTTGGGAATGTTTTCAATGGAGCATTTTTGTTTGAGTTTTCAGCGGGTTTTTTTAAACAACTCCACACAGATAAAGATATGAGTGAACTGCTGAGCTGTGAGCTGCTGTGATCAACCCCAGGACCTGGCTGCAGATCCCTCTGTAGAGCTGGAGGATTTATAGGATATGAACACCCGGCAAGGCAGCAGAAGCTGAGGGATCTGCCTCAGGGGAAACCAGAGGATGAACTTTGTGTCAGCTTTTGTGCAGCCTTGATGGAGAAATCCACGCTCGCGGGGTTTGGTACGTTAAATACGTGTTGTTTTATAAAGCTCTAACACTCAGGATCGCCTTCACGTTCTGAAATACAGCCAATATTTACCGCACAATTCTCAAGGTGACGGGGCACTTGTCATCCGAGCGACAACAATAAACACTACCCTTCCTAAAGGATAAAAGCGCCAACATGCTACAACACCCATGTTTATATTGTTACCGCTCAGCTGATACAAGGCACACAAGAAGACAGCATCAGATCGTTGTCATCACCGCTCGCCGTGTCCGGTCCCCTCCCCGCTGAAACTGCAGCCTGTCTGGGTCAAAACCACCGCGCTCGGCAGCAGGAAAAGGGCTTTCGCGGCCCCGGTAAGGGCTGAACTTCTTCCCTCTCCCCGGACACGACCGCACCAGCCGCATCTCCCGGGAACGGGCAACGTGTCCAGCCCCCGGTCCCCTGCCCGACAAAGAAAAAGCAGCAGAAGCCGGTTACAAAAACAAATCGATTTTCGGCGAGAAAGGGCCGGCGGTGCTGTCAGGGGCTGCGGAACCGGGCAGCGGGAGCTGCCGCAGGGCCGGGCTGGAGGGGGCGCCCCGCAGGGCGCGAACGCATCGAACCCCGAGTGCCGCTGTCAAACAGGGGCGGGGGGAACAGATGAACCCCAAACTCAGCCAAAGGAAGAGGTTTTCGTTCCGCAAAGCGCTCCCCGCCGGGTCAGCCCCCGCCACCGGCCGCACCTGCCCGGGCCCGGCGGTACCGGCATCGGTACCGGCCCGTCCCCCCGGCTCCCCTCGCCGGTACCTGTAGTAGCTGAGCAGCCCATTGCTGAGCACGAACCAGCGGCGCTGGTAGCCCTTCAGGTAGTTGGTCCACTTGAAGAGCCAGCCCTTGTACGTGTCGGAGCCCGGGGCGGCGGGCGGCCCCCCCGCCGCTCCCCCGCCGCCCCGGCCCCCCGGCTCCCCGCTCATGGCCGGCAGCTCGTGGCAGGCCAAGCAGGGGACGGCGCTCAGCAGAGACACCAGCCCGCGGGTGCTGCCGTTGCCGCCGCCGCCGCACAGCGCGGCCGCTTTCCCCATAGACCCCGCGGCGCGGCCCGTTCCGCCGGCTGCTCCCGCCGGGACCGCGGGGGGCGGGACGTGACCACGTGACGAGGGGGCGGGAAGAGCAGGGGGGGAGGCACGTGAGGCGGCGGCGCGGCGCGGGCGCCCCCTGGCGGCGGGGCGGGAACAGCCCGTGCCCCCCCTCGCTCCCGCCATTTTGGCCCCCGCCGCCATTTCGCGGCCCCGCAGCCGCCGTGGCCTCAGTGCGCTGACACTTCATGTACAGCCGGTTACTGAATCACAGAATCCCAGAGTGTCAGGGGTTGAAGGGCCCTGGAAAGCTCATCCAGTGCAATCCCCCCATGGAGCAGGAACACCCAGATGAGGTTACACAGGAAGGTGTCCAGGCGGGTTGGAATGTCTGCACAGAAGGAGACTCCACAACCCCCCTGGGCAGCCTGGGCCAGGCTCTGACACCCTCACCCCAAACAAGTTGCTTCTCAAATTTAAGTGGAACCTCCTGTGTTCCAGTTTGCACCCATTGCCCCTTGTCCTGGTTGTCACCAGCAGAGCCTGGCTCCATCCTCCTGACACTGCCCCTTTCCATATTGATCCCCAGGAATGAGTCCCCCCTCAGTGTCCTCTTGTCCAGCTCCAGAGCCCCAGCTCCCTCAGCCTTTGCTCACACGGGAGATGCTCCACTCCCTTCAGCATCTTCGTTGCCCTCCCGAGCAGCCTGTGGACCAGGCGAAGGCAGGAGGAGCCCACGGGGCTCCCCACGGCGGGGCTGGGGCTGATCAAACCACCAACGCCTCCACATCTTCTCTGCCCGAACACAGAAACCGGTGAGTTCTTACCATAAGGAGTTTGCTGAAGAGACAAGTGTGGTGGGGTTATTGGAAGCTCTGAGCAAACTGACTTTTAAAAGGGGGAAGAGAGGGGAAGGCTGGAGGTGCTGAGCTGGCCGTGCCGAGCAAGGAGCCTGTGAGCCCCGGGCTGGGAGCTGGATGGCAGAAGCGTGAGCTCAAGTGGCGCCAGGGGAGGTTGAGGTTGGATGTGGGAACAATTTCTTCCCCAAAGGGCTGTGGGGCATTGGAACAGGCTGCCCAGGGCAGTGCTGGCGTCACCATCCCTGGAGGGCTGGACAGACGGACATGAGGTTCTCAGGACATGGGGCAGTGCCAGGGGTGGGGGAACAGTGGACTCGATGACTCTCTCCAGCAGTTCCCTGTCCTTCTGGAACTGAGGGGCCACAACTGGTCAGCAAGCAGCTGGTGCCTCCACAAAGTGTTGAAGGAGGCTCAAGAAAGCTGGGGGGTTTTAGACGCAGCCTGCGGAGCCCCACAGCCGCGGTTGTGCCATTGCCCTATTGCCCCTCTCTAAAATCACTGATAAAAACCAATGTTAGTGGTGTTTTAGGAGGAGGCTGACCTGGGCAAGAACACAAACCAGCCAGCAAACAAGTCCATGAGCCTGTTCGGTGAGCAGTGCGAGGGCGGCAGCACCGGGCAGGATCACAGCTCACCTCAAACCCCCCTGGGCCGCCTGCCCGGCCAGGAGGAGACACCCTGAACCCCCACCCTTGGTGTGACGAGCTGGGTCACGTCTGTGGGGATCCCCCTCCACCATGGCACCTGTGGCAGCTGCCGCCCTGCCCGGCATCCCCGCATCCACCTTCCCAGCGCCCGGATCGCCTTCTTCTGATCTCCCTAATCTGCCCTGATCCCCTGATCGCATTACTGCTCCCCATCACCTGCACGTGCAGCCCTGCCGGCGGGGCAGCCCGAGCCAGAGCCCCCGACAGCCTGGCCGGGGCTGAGGGGTGCGCGATGGGGCTCTCCCGGCCCCCACAGCCGTCCCGGGGACATGCCCGGTGAGCACCTTGGCTCCAAGCCTGAGGATCCGCACCAGGCAGCTCCTTGGGTGAAGAAAGAAGCTGCTCTTCCCGACTGAAGCTCATTGAGCGCTTCCCCCCATTCTAAAGAGGCGCCCCGAGAGCCCCTCAGCCACGAGCACCAGCAGACACTGTGGCAGCTCAGAAGGGCAAATCCTGTATCTGGAAACAGTCTGAGAGCACCTTGGACTCCAAATGCTGGTGTTTTCCCACCACAGGGTGTTCTCAGTCTGTCAGCCAGACTCTCCAGATAGGCTTTGACTTCTGGAGGCAACATCTGGAGCTTTTAGACAAACTGTGAGACATCAAAATCAGTGTCCAAAGCCCTTGCAACACCCTGACATAGAATAATCTTTGTTGGAAGAGACACTCAAGATCATCGAGTCCAACCATAACCCACCCCTGGCACTGCCCCATGTCCTGAGAACCTCATGTCCGTCTGTCCAGCCCTCCAGGGATGGTGACTCCAGCACTGCCCTGGGCAGCCTGTTCCAATGCCCCACAGCCCTTTGGGGAAGAAATTGTTCCCACATCCAACCTCAACCTCCCCTGGCGCAACTTGAGGCCGTTTCCTCTGCTCCTGGCGCTTGTTCCTGGGGAGATGGAGACACGGTCCCTGCCGGGGGAGAACAGGCAGCAATCCAGGGAGATCCTCACCACCAAGCGCTTCCTGACATCCTCTAACCTAAAACATTCTCTTGCCAGGAACTCTAAAGCTGTTGGTGTTTGTGACCTGAAGCCTCCTGAGAGATGCAACGTCCCTCTTGATGTAAATACACCCCAAACAACCCGCAATGGTACCAACATCTGAACGTCTCCACGGATCCTGACATCTCTTGTGGCTGCAGACAGGTGAAGCCACATCCCCAGAGAGAGGGGCCTCTGCTCACCCTGCACCTCATCCCTGTGACTCCCCAGCAAGAACTGGGTTGGACACAGATGGCAAAACTCCTGCCATTTGTACTCAGGGTGCTACAGGCACATTACACCAACCCTGGGACTTGTAACCAAATACAGAGGCAAGGACAAATGTGTCTGGTCCTGTATTGGGTGCTTGGGGCGCTGCTGTGGGATCTCCCCCTCACAGTGAGCTCAGTCCTTGGACATCTCCAGCCACTCTTTGTCCTCAGCAAAATGGCCCCTCTCCACTTCGGTTCGGTGGTAAACAGTACCTCAAGCCCTTTTGCTGTAGGGACCCATTTGTGAGCAGAGGCAGAGGGGCACGTGGTGCCTGGGGACTATTTGGGCTTTGCAGATGGTGTCACTGCCCTCTCTTGGGAATCGAGGCTGAGAGGAAGGGCCTTGGAAATTGGGAGTGAGGAAATGTCCTGGGAGTCTGGATCTAGGAATTAGGACAGACATGGAGCTGCTGGAGAGGGGCCAGAGGAGCCACAGGAATGACCCGAGGCTGGAACAGCTCTGCTGGGGACAGGTGAGAGAGCTGGGCTGTTCAGCTGGAGAACAGAAGCTCCGGGGACCTTAGTGCGGCCTTTCTGGACTTAAAAGGGGCCCATAAGAAAGATGGGGACAGACTTTTGAGCAGGGCCTGTTGTGATAGGACAAGGGGTGATGGTTTTAAACTAAAGGAGGGATATTGAGGCCGTAAATGAGGAAGAAATTGTTGCCCTGAGGGTGGTGAGAGCCTGGCCCAGGTTGGCCAGAGAGGTGGTGGCTGAACCATCCCTGGAGACATCCCAGGCCAGGCTGGACGGGGCTCTGAGCACCCTGAGCTGGTGCAGATGTCCCTGTCATGGCAGGGGGGGCACTGGGGAGCTGGGGAGGTCCTTCAACACAAACCATCTGTGATTCTATGAATGATCCAAAATGCTGTTTGCTCTCAGCCTTATTAAATGTGAAGAATATGTGAATGGTGATTCACAGACCTTTATGGTAACATGTAACAGCCCAGTTTCCCAGGAAATTGAAACAAATAAGAGGTGGTGTGCTGTGTGTGGCTGTATCTGTGCCCAATTTCAGCCCAGGCAGGCAGAGCAGAAAAGAGCTCCCTGGCATGAAATTGCCACATGGCTACTGAAAATGCAAAGCCAAGGAGGGAACAGAAACACTTGACTCATGGCCCTGTGAACGGGAAAGGCTGCAGCTGCTCTCGGGGCGTTAGACACCAGAGGATCTGGAGGAGAGCGTCCTGGCAAGACAGGGATCAACATTAAACAAGGCTCTGTTTGCTGCCTGGCTTAGGGAGCGAGCTGTAGGATCGGGAGCAGGGCACAGGCTGGGCTGTGCCACATCCCACTCTGCGCAAAAATGCAAACTGCCGGGGCGATGCCCGCTCAGGACTTGAGTCCCTCCTGTCAGCAATAAGCAACGGTGCTGCAGCTGCCTCCTGTAGAAAGGGACATGGGCTCTCAAATCCACACGAGGATAAACGCTGTCAGGTGCAGGGCCTCATCCTGCCCCCAGGAATGACTTTATTGCCACCTTTGGTAAGAGCAGAATGAGGCCCTGACACACCAGACATGGGCGAGACACTCATGCAGGTGACAGGGCATGAACCTGCATTCCCAGCCCTTCACCAGGAGACATCCTCCTCCTTGCAGAGGAGCCAGAGCCAAACCTGAAATGATGAGATGTGTCTTCACACCACTGCTTCAATATACACCGGCAGCTGCAGTCCTGGACAGCTTGAGGACTGGAGGAAAGCAAATGTCACTCCAGTCTTCAAAAAGGCCGAGAAGGAGGACCCGGGTAATTATAGACCGGTCAGCCTCACCTCCATCTCTGGGAAGGTGATGGAACGACTTCTCCTTGGTGGCATCTCAAGGCATATCAGGGATAAGAGGGTCATTGGGGCAGTCAACATGGCTTCACCAAGGGGAAGTCGTGCTTGACCAACCTCATTGACTTTTATGAGGACATAACCAGGTGGACAGATGATGGCAAAGCAGTGGATGTGGTCTATCTTGACTTCAGTAAAGCATTTGACACAGTCTCCCACAGCATCCTCACAGCTAAATTGAGGGAGTGCAGTTTGGATGATCAGGTAGAGAGGTGGACTGTGAACTGGCTGAAGGGAAGAAGCCAGAGAGTCGTGGTCAATGGGGCAGAGTCCAGTTGAAGCCTGGATCTAGTGCAGAGCCTCAGGGGGCAGTGCTGGGGCCGGTGTTATTCAATATATTCATTAATGATTTGGATGAGGGAATAGAGTGACTGTCAGCAAGCTTGCTGGTGACACCGAGCTGGGAGGAGTGGTGACACTGGAAGCTGTGCTGCCATCAGAGACCTGGACAGGCTGGAGAGTTGGGCAGGGAGAAATTTAATGAAACAGAACAAGGGCAAGTGTAGAGTCTTGAATCTGGGCAGGAACAGCCCCAGGTTCCAGTGTAAGTTGGGGAATGACCTATTAGAGAGCAGCGTAGGGGAAAGGGACCTGGGGGTCCTGAGGACAGCAGGGTGACCATGAGCCAGCACTGGGCCCTTGTGGCCAGGAAGCCAATGGGACCTGGGGTGGATTAGAAGGGGGTGGTCAGTAGGTCAGAGAGGTTCTCCTGCCCCTCTGCTCTGCCCTGGGGAGACCACACCTGGAATCTTGTGTCCAGTTGTGGCCCCTCAGTTCCAGCAGGACGGGGAACTGCTGGAGAGAGTCCAGCGCAGCCACCAAGATGCTGCAGGGAGTGGAGCATCTCCCGTGTGAGGAAAGGCTGAGGGAGCTGGGGCTCTGGAGCTGGACAAGAGGACACTGAGGGGGACTCATTCCTGGGGATCAATATGGAAAGGGGCAGTGTCAGGAGGATGGAGCCAGGCTCTGCTGGTGACAACCAGGGACAGGACAAGGGGCAATGGGTGCAAACTGGAACACAGGAGGTTCCGCTTAAATCTGAGAAGAAACTTGTTCCCGGTGAGGGTGGCAGAGCCTGGCCCAGGCTGCCCAGGGGGTTGTGGAGTCTCCTTCTCTGCAGACATTCCAACTCGCCTGGACACCTTCCTGTGTAACCTCATCTGGGTGTTCCTGCTCCATGGGGGGATTGCACTGGATGAGCTTTCCAGGTCCCTTCAACCCCTGACATTCTGGGATTTTGTGAGCTTGAGCCTTAATGCAAATGCTCTCTCAAATCCAATGCCTGTATCTGGAAGAGCTCAGCCCCAGCAGAGCCAGTAGCTTTGCCAGTTGGATAAATAAAAAAACTGATGCTTTATTTCTTGGTCTTCTTGCCCTTTCCCTTGCCCTTGCCCTTCTTCTTCTTCTTGGACCTGTAGAGGGACCGGACCAAGTAGCCTTTCCAGTAGGCCTGGATGCAGGTAGCAGCTCGAGTCTTGATGTTCAACTCCTTCAAAGCCTCCTCCTCTTTCTCCTTAAGTCTCCTGCGCTCCTCCTGAATCTGGGAATACTCTTGAAGAAGCAGATCACGCTTCTCTGTCAGACGGGCCAGCTGGGCCTTCTCCTCATTGTAAGCAGCTTCAACCTCCTCATACTCAGCCTGGCAAGAAAGCAGAGAGCGAGTACAGCAATCCTGAGGGCATCCAGCAGCTCCTCCCTGTCCATCCCTAGGAAAGGCTTCCTAAACCCACCCCGAATCCAGGCAGAACCAGGACTGGGAGCTGAGCTGAGCCTTTCAGAGCCGTGTGCCCAGTACCCAGGGGATTTCACGAGGCGCCGGGTCCTGGTACCTTCCTGCCCCTGTGAAAAATGCTCTCCAGCTCTCCCTGTGTCACAGACGGCACCCTCCCCTGGCTGGGAATCCGGAGCAGTAACACACGTGGGTCAGAGCCCCTCCTGCCTGTGCTCTGAGCAAAAGGCCGTATCGCTGTGTTGGGGTAAGGCTGAGCCTAAGCTAACACCTTGCTAAGAAGCTGTTCAGGTGAGTGGCCCAAGCCCAGCTGAAAAGCTGTTGTTGGGAGCACAGGAAGAGCCAGACCGCATCAGCCGGGAAAAGCCCAGGGACAGGTGGGTTTAAGGGTGTTACTGCACATGCCAGCTCGGCGGCACTTTATCCCTTTCCTAACGCCTTTGAAGAACCCACACGGGGGTGGGAGATTAGGGGAACCAGCAACACAGATGTGTGTCTGCCCCAAATCTGATGTGGAGCTCCAGCCACCCAGCAGACAGAAAACCCAAATAATCACATTGTTAAACACCTCACAAGGTGGGTGGGGAGAATTCTTACAATTAGGAGCCAGCTCCCTACATTCTGCTTTGTGAGTGATCCAGCAGCTCTTACCCTTCCCATGAACAGGGCAAGAAGAGGAAAGCGAGCGGAGCCGGGGCTGTTGACGTGGTTCCAGCCCATTGTGGTGAGGCTGGACGTCAAGGCAGCGGGACATGGCCTGTTTGGTTTCTCAGCCTCTCAAGGGAACCAGCAGGAGCAGGAGTGTGATTTGGACACCAGACAGGGGCAACGGGATTGAATCAAAACTGAACAACCTGCTCTTTAGCATCAGGTGGGCCTGTCTGATGAACGTGGCCACTCACTTTTCCCCAAATACTGTGGGACTTAGCAGTGGATGTAACTTCAGAAAAAGTGAAAGCAGCAGCAAACAACTGAACTCGAGGCAGGACAAAGTTCGCTTTCCCTCCAAAGCCTGTACTTCTTCTGGATGGAAAACTGCCCCTCACTTGCTGTGTGAGAGCCCTTTGGACAGGAACCTACCTGTTCATAGCGCCTCATGGGAGAGCAAAGCACTTTACCTGTTTTTCTGCCATGTCTGTGTCATATTTGTGGACCCAGTTCGCAATTTCCATCTCAGCTCTGCAGATTCTCTGAAACACAAGACGAGAGGTTCCTTGCAGGCACCCGCAGCCTGGTAAAAAGTAGCCAGAGCTAGAGAACAGTGCAGCTTTGAGCCGCAGCACCATTATATGTGCGTGTAATGCCTCCTCCCTGTGGCAAGCTTCCTTCAGCTGACATATCTTTATTTTGCCCTGGTTTGGGGAGTCCCGTGGGACGTTCCCCAAGGCCAAAAGGGCCTTATTTCATTTACAAGGTGACGCTGGGAGAGGGCTGAGGGTTGAAACGCGTCTGAGAAGTGTGTTCTGCGGTAGGAAATGAACACGTCTGATGGAATGTGGCAAGTCATCGACAAGCTGGGGCAACCACTCTAAAATAGAAGGAATAGAGGACCTCTAAACTTGAAAGCGGGACAGGAAGTACCCAAAAGATGGAGCCTTTTAAACCAAAGAGATATTTCTAGCTGTTACAACGGTTTAACAGTGGCTATACTGCAGTATAACCCGCTACAGGCAGTTTACCCCAAGCTGCCATGTGAGTGCTCTGTGGAATCATCAAGAGGAAGATCAGCACAAGTGCCACAGGATTTCCTGTGTGACACTGACCCAGGGTGTCCCCAGAGCCACCATGAGCTCAGACCTCTGCTCTCTGGACCACAGGTACAGCCTGGGGCCACCCAGGGCCAGCGCACACGCGGAGGAGCGGGAGAGGTGACCTCTGTGGTCAGTAAATCTCAGCCTGCCTGAGCCTTAGGATGAGCTCAATAAGCTCTGCCGGGCCTGCAGCCTCGGAGGAAACCGTGCGATAGAGCCCCTCCATCAAAGGGGGTGTCATTGGGTGGATTTGGGGTTTTGTACTGCAGCTCTAACTTGCATTTGGTGCTTTCTCAGTGCCTGGCCACACTGGCGCTTTGCTTTATGTCATGCAGTGCCCCCTTACCCGTGTGTGTGTCCTGCCCTGCGGGAAATAAATGCCAAGTAAGAGCAAAATGAGGGGGAAAAGTGCTCTTTTTCCAGTTCTGTGTTCTCTGCGCCCTGTGTCCCAGCAGGCTGAGCTCAGGGCAGAGCTGTTGGTGCCTAAGCCTGCCCGCTGCTCCTCTCTCCTCCTGTACATGCTCACACTGTGATAAACCCCATTTCCCTCTCATTCAACCCAAATCCTTGGCTTGTGTCTTCACAAAGTGCCAGAGAGAGCAGGAAGGTCGCAAGATCAGCTGCGCTCAACCTTGAATACGACAATCAGCTCTAAAAGCTGGCTTTATATACAGACAATACTGTTTGCTCTGCTTAGCCCACACCAGATCCCTTCCTAACACAGGCCATGCCTATCTCGCTGTGGCCTTGCCGCTCTGCGCTCTGACTGCAGCACAAGCTCTCGGGCGCGCAGTCCCAGCGCTGGGTGAGGGGTTTTTGGAGCTGAGCCCGCAGGCAGGACCAGGACCCGTGCGCAGGCGCCTTCCCCGCCGTCGCTGCGGGGCTGCGCTCGCTGGAATCAGCGGAGCGCAAGAACAGAGCAGGGACGCTGACAACCAGCATGTGCATCCTGCCAGCAGCTGTTACAGCAGGAACCAAGTCATTACCTGCAGCAGGCAGCAGCCAGACCTGACAGCACCACAAAGGGGTTTAAATCTCCAGTTCTAGAGCTCGCCTCCTGTTTACCTTTCTGAGAGCCAGCTCTGATGCTCGATGCTCCACTATAAGTGCATCAACTTGTGCTTCCAGCTCCTGAGCCTCCTCCTCTAGCCTGGCAGACCTGGCCTGGAAGACTTCCAGCTCCTCTTCTTGCTGTCTTTTTCCTTCCTGCTCTATCTGCTGGATGTTGGCCTTGCTGTCTTCAGTCAGATCTTGCATGCTGGTTTTGAGGTCTTGGACCATATTGACCCTCTTGTCAATCTAGACTCAGAAAATAAGAGAAAGAAATACCATTGAGAAGTGCTGGTGAGGCATAAGGTGCGCAGGAATAGTTAAGAAGCCCTTGCAAGGGTAGAGGAGATCAAAGGGGAGACACCCCAGCCCTCGGGTAGTGACAGGGACCTGCTGGCTGAGGGAACAGCGTTAGATTTACACAAGG
The DNA here is from genome assembly GCF_963082525.1 of Nesoenas mayeri. Taxonomy (NCBI): domain Eukaryota; kingdom Metazoa; phylum Chordata; class Aves; order Columbiformes; family Columbidae; genus Nesoenas; species Nesoenas mayeri. Next base: position 13,024,759 of record NC_137565.1, on the reverse strand, counting down.
TGCTTGGGAAAACCCTCCCCTGCTGCTCCTTTGTCAGCCTGTGAATGAAGGTGGAGAATGAACAAGCCATACAGAGACTAGATGGCAGTGCCACCTGAGCCAAAATTAGAGCCACTGGAACCACCCCTGTGTCTCCGTTGGGTTTGGATTCGGCTCCGAGTGACTGTCCTGGCAATGCAGCTCAGTGCGCTGGCGGCGAGAGAAATCCTCAGCTGGGACCAGATTCATTCACGATGCCCTGGACAAGCTGCCAAACGGCACAGAAAAGTCTCAAACGCCTCGAGTGACGGATCTCCGAGGGGCGGAGGGAGCGGGGAGAGCAGCCCCTTGTCCCCGCTAGCACCATTCAGCGCAGCCAGCGCATGGCAAACGTGTCCCCTGCGAGCCCTCTCGCAGAAAGGAGAGAGAAGCGTACGTGTAGAACAAAGGGTTGCTTGTCAGGAGGCCGGGGCTGGATGCTGGCACAGCCCACGCGCCCACAGACACGGCCTGGGAAATGCCCACTGGGTTATCTGCACCTCAGTGGCCTTTGCTGGAAAAACGAACACTTTGTATAATCGCTTATTAATCACAACTGCTCTCCGGCAGCCAGTATTACGGAGTCAGAAGTCATAGAAACATTAAGCAAGAGCGAAGGCAGAACAGATATTAAAAATGGATTTTAATCAGAGCATTCTCTGCCTGGGATGACTTTTTGTCATTTCATCAGCAGTGAGCGGAGCCTCGTGCTGGCAGCTGACACTGCGGTGCTGCCAAAACGCTGCCGCAGCAATTTGTGCCTGTCCTGCAGCTCCTTTTTAAACTCAGTGACTTGTGTCATTCAAGTTCACCAGTGAAAACAGGTTAAAATGGAGCCGAATTCAAGTTTAAAAAATATAGAATGCAATAAGCATTTTTCACTCTATTTTACAATGAAAATAGTATCTTTAAAATCTGTATCTGGTTTAGAAATAGTTTCTGAAAGCTCCTCTTTAGGGTCTGCAGGGAAGGGATTGTTTTTTAGCTGACCAAAGTTTTGCTTCAATATCGCTTTGTTGGAAACACAGTCCCACAACATCATACCTCCTCCTCTCTAGTTTGCATCGCTGCTGCCACTTCTGCCTTTAAAACCCTGACGGTTTCGGAGGTTTTCTCAACCCGCAGGGAGATGTCTTGCATGAACCGGATCCGTTCTTCCTCTTCCTTCGGACTAGTCAGGAGTCTCTCAAGCATTAAATTCCTGAACTCCACAAAGGCTTTGATAAACTCTTCAGCTGGTGCCTCTCTCACCCAGGACTCCTGTTTCAGAGCCCGGCAAAGCGAAGGGTTGGCCAGCAAGAGCCTCAGAATGTCTCTAACAGAACGGCTGAAACGCTGCTGTAGCGAGCAGACACAGCCCCGTTGCTCCTCAGCTCTCAAAGTGTCCCCTTCCTCAGAGCTGGTGAGCAGGTGCTCAATTTCATTTGAAAGCTTTTGGTGCTCCATCAGCTTGTTTGTGATCTCTGGTCCCAGCATATCGGCAAATATATCCAGACTGTTGATAATATGTTGGATTAAACTGCTCAGCTCCAGCTTGGCAATCGTCTCATCCAAGACAGTTGTGATTCTTTCTGTCTCAATGCTATTGGGTTTTAACTGACGTGGATCTAATGTCTTTGTGGCATTTGATGTGCTCGTTGCCTTCTCTGGAGCGGCTGTGTCCTCCATTGGGGGCTTGTTTCTCTGCTTCCCATCCTGTGGTGATACTCGGCACACGGCTGGGTCCCCAGTTGCCATGGCTTCAGGTAAACACCTGTGAGTTGGGTGGTTTGAGGTCTAGAAGGGATATAACGTCTCCTACACAATGTGGGACTCAGTCAGAGAGCATCTCTGCTGCTTCTGTCACATATTCTTCTGCCTCTTGTTCTATCTCTAAAAGGAAAATGTGGCGACAACATTAAGGAAACAACGTGATTTGGGAAAACGTGGGAGATTCAATGAGTTCTCCCCAGGTCTGGACACGGGTCGGGATGTGGGGTCGTGCACCAGAACTGGTGTGTGTCCCAGAGAGCCCGTTAGACACCCACGGGGAGGGAGGAGAGCAGGGGACTCCTGCTTTGAAGGGTGGTGGGGAGAGGCTCCCGAGCGCTTCTCAGAGCAGGCGTGGAGGCACGGGCGCAGCTCGGCGGTGCCCAGAGCGCTGGGCAGGGCAGGGCTGGGTGGGACAGGGGCCGTGGGTGCCTGGAGGGGCTGTGCTGGTGGGGACAGTGAGGGGACACAGGTGGGAGTGAGAGGTGCCAGGGGAGCCCAGGGATCCCCCGCTCGTGGAGGGTCAGAGGTCCATAGGGAACCCCCGAGTGCGGGCAGGAGGCCGGGGCCGGGACAGGAGGATCCGGGGGCGCCTCTGAGGAGAGGCCCGGGGCTGGCGGGACAGCGGGGATCGCGGGGGTGGGGGGCAGTATCTCAGGGGTCAGCTCCCGCGGGGTGTCGGTTCCAGGCTGCCTCCGGTCCCTGCAGCGCCCTCAGTCCCGAAACCGATCCCGATCCCGATCCCAATCCCGGTCCCGATCTCGATCCCGATCCCGATCCCGCTCGCCTCCGCCCCCGGCCCGGCCGCGGCAGAGTCCTCCGGTTGCTCGGCAACCGCCACGGGGGCGGGGCTTCTCCCGACAGCCTATGGCCATCGGCGTCTGCCCCGCCCCCTACGGCGCCCACAACTCAGCGTCGCCGCTCTCTTGATGGGCAGCAGCGCTGTCCAATGAGAAGCTCGACTGCGGCGAGCGGGACGGAGCGGATGTGTCGCCGTTTTGGCGGCGGAAGGCACGGGCTGCTAGAGGAGAGCGGGGCAGCGGGGCGGAGGGTCGTGGTCTGTGTCTCTGGCAACTGTGCAGTACGGAAGAGGCGTCCTGAGCAGTGTGTGCACACAGCAGCGCTCTGTCTGTGCTCCCTGCCAATGCGAAGAACCACAGACTCATAGAACAGTTTGAGTTGAAGGGCCCTCCCCAGCCCCCCAGTTCCCCCCTGCCATGACAGGGACATCTTCACCAGCTCAGGGTGCTCAGAGCCCCGTCCAGCCTGGCCTGGGATGTCTCCAGGGATGGTTCAGCCACCACCTCTCTGGGCAACCTGGGCCAGGCTCTCACCACCTTCAGGGCAACAATTTCTTCCTCATGTCCAGCCTGAATCTCCCTCCTTTAGTTTAAAACCATCACCCCTTGTCCTGTCGCAACAGGCCCTTGTTGAAAAGTCTGTCCTCATCTCTCTTACGAGTCCCTTTTAAGTCCAGAAAAGCCACACTAAGGTCTCCCCGGAGCTTCTCCAGGCCTGAGAGATTCTCATTCCTGAGAGTCCAAAAATAAACTTTATACCCCTCGAGATCAAGTCTCCTGGGCCCTGGTCACTCATAAAAGAGCAATAATGAGGTAGGGGAGTGTGTCAGTGAGGGGGTGCCCAGGAGCCCAGAGGGGCTGGGCCGCCAGCTGCCCGCGGGACAGACAGACGGACGGGGTGTGAGGAGGATGCGGGAATCGGCAGCGGAGCCACCCACAGCACCCACGGCTGTGACGCGGGGCCGTGCCGTGGGCCCTGCTGAGGGAGCGCACAGCACAGCGGGAGCTCCCTCTGGGAACGCTGCGTGTTCACATGGTTTGGGCAGGCTGCGATTACGGAAATTCAGACCAAGATGCGATATTAAATCAGGCAGAATATAGAGTCTGATGGCGATTTTAAACGTCAGAACACCAGCACCCAAGAAATTACCTTAAATGTACTCTTAAAGAAGACTGGTTTTATAGGAGTCTGCATTCAGGACCATAAAAATGTTAATAAACTCCTGCTGATTAAGATGCTGAAGCTGCACGTGCCCAATTATAATAGTTGGTTACCTGTGAGTTAGCGACGTTTGCAAAGGGCACATTGGCCTGTGAAAGCTGAGCACCAGCCCTGCCCTGGGCTCAGTGTGCAGGGGCGATCTGTTTTCTGCAAAGATCTCGTGGATGTTGCCGTGGGGCACCAGGAACACAAGAGTTAAACGTGTGGCCCAGAGGGAAAGCAAAGCCAGTGACCTTCACACGGGACAGCGCTCACCAAGACAAGGACCAGTTACAGCTTGAAGCGAATTTCCCAACTGCTCAAACCCGACTTCAGTGTTCGTTCAGTGCGCTGTGTTGCAAGAAAACTTCCGTGGCGCAATAAGATGCTTGGAGACTTTAATGGAGAAATATTCACAGCATCCCAGGCTGGTTGGGCTGCAGGAGCTCTGCAGATCCCAGCCCAGCCCTGCTCACGCAGGGTCACAGAGCAGATCACACAGGTGGGTCCAGGGGGTTTGAATGTCTCAGAGCAGGAGACTCCACACCCACTCTGGGCAGCCTGGGCCAGGCTCTGGCACCTCCCAGCAAACAAGTTTCTGCTCATGTTCACATGGAGCCTCCTGTGTTTCAGTCTGTGCCCGTTGCCCCTCACCCTGGCGTTGGGCACCATGAACAGAGTCTGGTCCATCCTCTGACACCCACCCTGAGCTATTGATCCATTGATCACATCCCTCTCAGCTTCTCTTCTCCAGCTCAGCAGCCCCAGCTCTCTCAGTGTCTCCTCATCACAACGATGCTCCAGACCCCTCAGCATCCTTGTGTCCCTGCGCTGGACTCTCTCCAGTAATTCTTTATGCTTCTAAAACACCGAATACCAGCCCGGGCTCCTGGTCACGCTGTCTCTGTCTTCGAGTAAGCGAGCACAAAGCTCATGGCCAGCCTTGTCCCTGGTTCCATCCAGCCCAGCACTGCACAGGCTTCCCCCACGTCAGCAGTCCCAGTTATTTCTGTGCATAGCACATCTGAGCCTGGGAATAAATCCCCAGCACTGGGGACTGATCACTGGTCCAGCACGTCACCGGTTATTAATTATTTCCCTACACGAAGCAAATGGCGGTCTGGTGATGGGAGATGCAATGGGACCACCAGGGCCGTAATTTAAGGCCTGGCACCTCTGGGGATGGATAAGAGGACACCCATGGGGGCTCAGGCTGCTGCCTGTCCCTGCAGAGAGGGACTGCGGGGCTGACAGGGACAGGAGCTACCAGCACAAACCCCGACCTGGGACAGCCCAGCCAGCTGTGGGGACAAGGGCTGTCCAGTTGTGGCCCCTCAGTTCCAGCAGGACAGGGAACTGCTGCAGAGAGTCCAGCGCAGCCACCAAGATGCTGCAGGGAGTGGAGCATCTTCCGTGTGAGGAAAGGCTGAGGGAGCTGGGGCTCTGGAGCTGGACAAGAGGACACTGAGGGGGGACTCATTCCTGGGGATCAATATGGAAAGGGGCAGTGTCAGGAGGATGGAGCCAGGCTCTGCTGGTGACAACCAGGGACAGGACAAGGGGCAATGGGTGCAAACTGGAACACAGGAGGTTCCACTGAAATCTGAGAAGAAAGTTCTCCATGGTGAGGGTGTCAGAGCCTGGCCCAGGCTGCCCAGGAGGTTGTGGAGTCTCCTTCTGTGCAGACATTCCAACCCGCCTGGACACCTTCCTGTGTAACCTCATCTGGGTGTTCCTGCTCCATGGGGGGATTGCACTGGATGAGCTTTCCAGGTCCCTCCAACCCCTGACATTCTGGGATCCTGTGATTCTGTGAAGGGGCGGCTCTAACTGCAAGCTGGGGACGGGCTGTCCCCTCAGCCTCCAGCCAAAGCACAGAGCTGTCCAGAAACAACTTCTCATGCTCTAATTTGGCAGGTGGGATCTTTGATTGTTCTGGATCCATATCCAGCAGGTCCGTGATTTCTGGGCAGTGGGGTGATGAGGAGACGCTGGATTTAAGCACAGCAGGGCCACAAGATTACAAAGGTGGTGTGCCCTCCACCAATGTTTCCCCCAGCGCAGACAGCATCGTCACAGCAGAGAAGCAGCACCGGAGACTTTGGGACCTGCTGCTTTTCCTGACAATGACATTGGGGTGAACGCTGACCCCTGTGCAAAGCCGACGCTTGTTCTGCCTCCCCCGTGGCTTCGGGCAGGAACGCAGCTCTGGCACAGGAGTGCTCACATTTTGCTTCTCGGGGCATTTCCTACCAGCCCCATGCAGCCATGGATAATAACAATGCAGCACACACATAAACCAAGCTCAGTGAAGCTGCAGTGCTGGTCTCGACAGAGGCATACGGGAGCGATTGCTTTTCAGCTGCACGTTCATCTCAAGGGTTCACAGAGTTTGCTCCAGGTCAGAGCTGGCTCCTGTGATTCAGCGCTCGGTGAGCAGACACGGTTGATAATTGCATTTGCAGTCCAAGCGCAGGGACGTGGGCAGCCGGGGAGCTGCCTGACAAACCAAGCGCAGGCAGCGCTGCCCTGAGACGGGCTGAACCGAACCCGCCTGCCCGCTCTCACCTGCCTGTTGTGTCCCCACTGTCACCTGCCTGTTGTGTCCCCACTGTCACCTGCCTGTTGTGTCCCAGCCCCGGAGCACCCGTGAGCACCGCACAGAGTGCTGAACAGCACTATCAGCTCCTTCTCCCCTCGGAGCCTCTGGGGTAGCGTGCTGGTTTTCCTCATGCAGTTAGAAACCTTTTTCATAGTGTTCTGGTTTTGTTAAAAACAAGTTTCCCTTGTAGTGAATTTGCCTGTCAGCTAAAGCTTCATATGAGCTGCATTTTCCTGGAGAACCAGATACATGCGTTGGTGAACATAGCAATGGAATGCAAAGTTATTGATAAGTACAGATTCATATCTCGTGAGAGGGGCGACGAGAAACAGGTGACCAAGGAACTGACTAAGGGAGTATAACATCCCATTCACGTGAATACCTCATATAAAAGTGGGAGATCACGAGGATCTCGTCCCTTCCCTTTTTTCGTCCCTTTTCCTTATGGCGACATTAGGAGAGGACCTTGCGAGTCGTCCATGTGAACTGAGGCCAGTGACAGACTGAATCCAGCTCCGGTTGGCTGCAGAGTCCAGTCCAGGACTTCGGCTGCCGGCTCTGCAGTTGCTGGGACTTTCAAGATTGGTTTTGTATGTTTTGTATTATTTTCTCTATTTTATCAGTAAAACATTTTTAATTTTTCCAACTCTCTTCTCTCTGTCCTTCTTTCCCTCCCGATTGCCCGTCCTGAGTGGGAAGTGGGGAGAGAGAGGGGTAAAAGGGGGAAGGTGAGGTTAACAATACATCTGCCAGGGTTTTATTGTCACCCCACAATCCAAACCTTCGACACATAGCTAGCACAGTTGTTGTTTGGATTTAGTTTGAGAACAAGAAGATAACACCCCAGGACAGAGTTAATTTTTTCCTCAGTAAATTGGCAGTGTCTTTGACTTGGAATAAAGAGAATGTAACAACTACTGTTACCTTAGCTGTGGTCTGGGAGCCAAGGTCTCTGAGCTCTGCCCACAGGTGTGAGGCAGCTGGGAAGGGGACATGGACAGACCCTGATGGACGTAAGAATATTCCACACCATTCGCGTCATCCTTCATATTTAAGAAGAGCTGGATTCTCCAGCTGGGGAGATGGAGACCTGTTCCGATTCTGCTCTGTTTCAGCGGAGTTCCATGCAGGAGCTTTTTTAGTTCAGCCCTTTGCCCTCCTGCTATTTTGCAGTGACCTCGGGGCCTTTCTGTCTCTTTGGCTCTTCCCCCGGGATCAGGATCAGGTTCAGGTTCAGGTTCAGGACCAGGATGCTCTTCGTGGGACCGGCTGCTCGGTGCGGATGGAGTTTGTGAGGAATCGCATTGTGTATCTTTCATATTCTATTTTCCACTTTAGATACAGTAGTATGTTAGTATTGTTTTGTTATTTTATTAAACTGTGTTTATCTCAATCCATGACTTTCTCCCTTCCCTTTCAATTCTCTCCGCTATTTGGGGGCAGGGAGGGGAGTGAGTGAATGAGTGAGCGGCTGTCGTGGTTGTGATTGCCGGCTGGGGTGAACTGCGACAGTGAGGAAAGGGCCTGTAGATACATCCCTGCCCAGCCCCCGGCTGCTGGTCCCTGCGTGCCAAAGCCGGGACCAGGGCTGCGGGGAGAGCAGACGTGGGTTTGTGTCAGAGCCGGTGGCCCGGGCTGCTTTGGTAATTCAAGCACAGCTTGATGCACCTGCCCTACGGCCCTGGCTTAGCTGCTCCCGGGGGGTGCAGGCAGCCCCTCTCTTCCAGGCATTGCCTGTTACGAGCCACGAGCTCTGTGCTGACACAGCCCCATGTCCTTCCAGGGCTGGCTGAAAACACAGACCTTGTCAGGCTGTGCCAAGGGCGCTTTCCCTCACAGAACCACAGAATCACAGAATCCCAGAGTGTCAGGGGTTGGAGGGACCTGGAAAGCTCATCCAGTGCAATCCCCCCATGGAGCAGGAACACCCAGATGAGGTTACACAGGAAGGTGTCCAGGCGGGTTGGAATGTCTGCACAGAAGGAGACTCCACAACCTCCTGGGCAGCCTGGGCCAGGCTCTGACACCCTCACCCCAAACAAGTTTCTTCTCAGATTCAAGTGGAACCTCCTGTGTTCCAGTTTGCACCCATTGCCCCTTGTCCTGTCCCTGGTTGTCACCAGCAGAGCCTGGCTCCATCCTCCTGACACTGCCCCTTTCCATATTGATCCCCAGGAATGAGTCCCCCCTCAGTGTCCTCTTGTCCAGCTCCAGAGCCCCAGCTCCCTCAGCCTTTCCTCACACGGGAGATGCTCCACTCCCTGCAGCATCTTCGTTGCCCTCCCGAGCAGCCTGTGGACCAGGCGAAGGCAGGAGGAGCCCACGGGGCTCCCCACGGCGGGGCTGGGGCTGATCAAACCACCAATGCCTCCACATCTTCTCTGCCCGAACACAGAAACCGGTGAGTTCTTACCATAAGGAGTTTGCTGAAGAGACAAGTGTGGTGGGGTTATTGGAAGCTCTGAGCAAACTGACTTTTAAAAGGGGGAAGAGAGGGGAAGGCTGGAGGTGCTGAGCTGGCCGTGCCGAGCAAGGAGCCTGTGAGCCCCGGGCTGGGAGCTGGATGGCAGAAGCGTGAGCTCAAGTGGCGCCAGGGGAGGTTGAGGTTGGATGTGGGAACAATTTCTTCCCCAAAGGGCTGTGGGGCATTGGAACAGGCTGCCCAGGGCAGTGCTGGAGTCACCATCCCTGGAGGGCTGGACAGACGGTCATGAGGTTCTCAGGACATGGGGCAGGGACAGGGCTGGAGGAGTGGTTGGACTCGATGCTCTTGAGGGGCTTTTCCAACCGAAATGATGCTGTGACTCTGAAGAGGGAGCTGGCTCGGCCAGCAGCACCCTCTGCAGTCAGCTGTGGGCAGTGACAGGACCAGCTTTGCAAGAGGAGAATCTCCCTGTGGATGTCGAAGCACTGAGATCAGAGTGTGATTTTGATCAGCACCTGCCTGCTGAGCCTGCAGCAAGTCTTAGCACCCCAGACAAATGTCAGCTGCTTCCTGCTCCGCCGAGCAGGAACACGAGTGGGTCAGGCTCATTTGGGGCTCGATCAGCGCCTGCGCCCAGCCCTGCAGAGCCCGGTCTGGGAACCAGCGAACACCACAGCCCACCCTGGCAAATGATCCCTCTCCAACAGCTCCGCTGAGGAGGCTGAGGAGGCAGGCGAGGGCAAACGGGTCGGCATCCCCCCACGCCCGGCGCTCTTCACACGGGGGACGTGCAAGAGCTGCCTCCTGCCATGGGCACGGCGGGATCAGGGACAGCACCCAGCACGGAGCAGGGGCTGATTGTGCTGCCAGGGGCTGGTGGACCGGAGAAAGAACAACTGGTGGCTGGTCTGTGATGGCACAGGGAGGACGGGGAGATGCGCAGAGGGGCTGAGCACTGGCCCTGCAGCCTCTGCACGGAGAAGCATCGTAAGGCAAAGCCCCAGCCCCACTGCTGCTGCAGCAAAAGGGGAGAGACATACCCCTCCCCACAGGGTGCCAGGCACTGCTCGGGGACCCTGCACACAGGGTGGGTGCCATTTGGGAGATAGATGGATGGACAGACGGATGGATGGATGGATGGATGGACAGATGGATGGATGGATAGATGATGGATAGGTGATGGATGGGTGATGGATGGATGATGAATGGATGCAGCTGTTACCGTAGCAACGGGGATGAACTGCTCCTGGGCTGGCTGCACAGCAGAGCCAGGATGAAACGAAGGACACTGGAGAGGATGTTGATGGGGAAGCGACAAAGCCGAGGGCTCTGAAATCACAAAACGGGGAGACAACGAACAAGCTTCTTGTAACACAAGAACTGCGATGTGTGGTGAATTTACCCAGATAGTAAGTTTACAACAAACTGAAGGGGCTGGTTTTTCACATGGCGTTGTTAAACACTGAGTCTCGCTGCCCGGGGTGCCGCGGAGCCCACACCCGTGCGGGTCTGAAGGCCGCGGAGGGCAGGTCTGCACAACTCAGACTGCTGAGAGCCGGAGATGGGCTGCGCAACCTGGGAGCACTTTTGGCTTTCTCTCACAGCACCTTCCCACGGGGAAAACCCCGGGGGTGGTCACAGCACAGCCCAGCTGGGTAACAACCTCCAGGCTCCTCTCTGAAAATGTACTTTCTGTCCTTGTTGGCATTTCCTCTTCACCTCAACGCATCTCCCCTGTGGTTTCAGTGCTACTCAAGCCACACGCTGTAGGCAGACAGCCGTCTGTCACTGGTGCCGGCGTGACCAGAGGCATCTACTGTCATGTCCAGCAGGGAACAACAGATCCACACTTCCCTGGCAAAAGCTGCAGGTGCAAGGCTGGTAGGCAGTGGTGGTCATTTCCTTCTCCAGCTGGATGTCGTCACTGGGGGCTGGCGCAGGATCCCGCTGGCAGCGTGGTGGAGGCAGCTGCCAAACGCCGATCTTCTATTCAGTGTTTCTAGAGCCCTTTGAGACCTGGCTGGTGCGTGTGAAGCATCCTCTGGAGCCAGATGGACAGGACGCCTTCGTTAGCTGCGAGCCCTCGTAAGGCAGGGCCATAGCAGCGTTATTGCCGAGGTGTCCCAGAGCTGGAAAGTGCTGCCCTAAAGTCAGGCTTGCCTTCCAGCCTGATTTTTAGTTATCGCCATGTGTAATGCTGCCATGCGTCCGAGTCCGGCTGAATTATTGAAAAAGCTCTAGGGAAGAAGATACTTTAAAAATCACTGTTTCCAGGAGTCCGGCATTAGGCAAAAGTCTGCTGTTTCTTTTAAAAATAGTCTTACAGTAACGTATGAAGCAATGTTTTATCGGCACCGCCTGATGCTTCCAGATTCTTGAGCCCTGGACTGTGAATTGCCAGAGTGCTGTCCTGGTGTATGACTTGCGCATTAATCGGGAAAATTCTCTTTAGAAATCCCAACCGAGGGCAACAGCTTGAAGGTACTGAGCATTTTTTAATCCAGGGGAGACAAAACTGAGTGTGGATGTGGCAGCAACCTCACAGCATCCACTTATTCCCACAGGGACACCGGGAAACATAAAAAGGGATCCGCTTCATTTCAAGTGAAACAGGTTTATGTTACGGAAGCCTCACCGCTGAACAACCAGCCCGCCTTGAGAAACTGCAGCATCTCCTTTACTACAAGTTTTTGAAAACAAGTTAAATGAGTATTTTGCAAAGCCAGTCAAAATATACTTAAAGCTACAGCAGCACAGGGACTGGAGCGGATGATGCGAATCTCCATGCCCCCCTGCGATGAGCCGTGTCCTGTCCTGCCGGGGCGCCCAGCGCCTGCTCCGGGTGTCTCTGCTTTGGGAAAAGCCAAGAAGGAAGCCGGTCATCTCTACCCACCTACAGCCGCCTCCCATCTGCTGCTGGCACCCGCTGCTTCAGCGCCTCGAGGCACCTTCCTTCAGTACTCCAGCTCTGTTTTTTTGATCCTAAGCTTCTTAAGTCTCCAATCCTTTTTCATTTTGCTCCCTGAGCCTCCGATAACATTTCTGCAAATCTCACTAGCCATGAAACATATTGTTTGAATCCTCTCTAAAGGCACGAGCCAGGAAAAACCTCTGCTCCTGTCACACCACTCTTCTGTTGGCTCAGAGGAGCCCGGTCCTCTGCAGAGCTGGTTTGCTCCTGTGGCTGTCACGCCACCCCCCGAATTGTCCCCAGCCCATGGCCCTCTAACCGCAGCAGCCCCGTTCGTTTTAAAGCTGAGTGGCAGCAATACGAGGGTGAGCGGTGGTGCTGGTTTATTGCTGGACCGAGCGATGGTTTCATGGAGGACAAGCTGAAAACCCGCGCGGGCTGGCGGCGGCCGGAGCGCGGGGCGGGAGGAGCTCGCCAGACGCGTCGCTTGGTCCCGCTGCGCGTCCCGAGGGCGTCGCGTCGCTGGCAGACGGAGCGCGGGTGGCAGGGCCGCGTGGCTTCCCGCTCCTGCGGCTGAGCACCTCCAGGGCTTTTTCGAACCTGTCCCTTGCCTTCTTCCACCGCGCCACCTTTCTCTCCTGTTCCTTCAGAAACTGCTGCCGTACGTTTTTGTGAAGGTGTTCGGTCTTCTTTTTGGCCTCTTCAAAGTATTTTACCTTTACAAAAACAAACGTAAAACCTTAGAGCCACTGTCCTAACCATGAAATAAAGAAACCCAAAGTGATACTTGGCTTTGGGAAGATACATCCTGCCACATCCACACTGTGCTCAAGGTGACCTCCAAGCAAAGCAGCTTCAAAATTCATAAGCATCACTCTACACATTGGTCTGACAGAAATGACTCACATCATCCTGCCTCCTTATCTATAATTCATTTTACTCTACTGTAAGAAGCGAGTCCGGAGGACAGCAGTCACACTGTATCGCACTTTTGCATCTCAGACCCAGCCCAACACATGGATAACAAAAAGTTCATATTATAAAAGCAACCAACGACAATGTGGATATCTGGTTTGAGTGGAACCTCAACAGAACATTACTGGGCAAGCTGACGAGCTTTGTGCCACCTGTGCAGCACAGGTGTAGCAGGGACTTCAGCAGAATCGTAGAATCATTTCAGTCAGAAGAGACTCAGGATCATCGAGTCCAACCATGACCACCCCTGGCACTGCCCCATGTCGCTGAGAACCTCATCTATGAGCCTTTTTAACCCCTCCAGGGATGGTGACTCCAGCACTGCCCTGGGCAGCCTGTTCCAATGCCCCACAGCCCTCTGGGGAAGAAATTGTTCCTAATATCCAATCTAAACCTCCCCTGGTGCAACTTGAGGCCGTTTCCTCGTGTCCTATCTCTTGCAGGTGTGCTGTTTCTCCAGCCGTGAGGGGTTTGCAGCCTGCGTGTCTCCTGGTTGTGAACAGAAACCCGTCTGTGTGTGGGATGGACACGGGGCACATCGGGGCTGCGAGACCGAACCCAAGCAGCACGACACATCCTGGAGCTCGGTGTGGGCCGGAGCCAACGCTGCCCTGAGCCCTTGAAACTGGCATGTCACAAATGTCCTCAGGCCAGGAGGATCTCACACACAGCTGCCATGGAGGTGAGGGATGGGGGAACAGCAAACCCAGAAAAGCCGCCTCAGCTGTGCCCCAGAAAGAGCAGAAAGAAACCTGCGGTCAGGACCTGTCAGCATCACTAGTGCATGTCTCAGGTGCTCCTGCCAGGAACACTCTAGAAAGAGGACGGACTCTGCAGCCCCCTGTGATAAAACTTTGATTTGAACTGAAAAACTGCTGGAATCAGGATGCCTGGTTTTTCTGACCGAAGGAAGGTGCGAGGAGGGGATTCAGGTGGTGCTGCCTGCGCGCTAAGGGCAACAAGCCCGGCTGCGCAAGAGAGAGCTGAAGGGAGCTACCTAGTGCCTGAAGGTCCAGGTGTGTCTAACGCCACCATAAATCCTAATTCTGAGTTTATAGGCTCAACCTGGCATCCCACACATTCCCACAGGAAAGACTATCTCACCTGCTGTTGCTAACGGACCCGCTACTGCTGGACTCAAAGTGAGAGGCACAGAAAGGGGGATTGGAACGGTAAATGTTTCAAAACCTTTGCCTAGTCCCCTTTGCTGGGAGGTCACATACCAGCACTTCTCCCATTTCTAATAATTTACCCTTGGTCTGCTTAGATATCGCAGGAACGACATCTAAGTCCCAGTTAAGCCCATGACTGACAACACCTGTAGTTTGTTCCAAATGTAGTTGACTTGCAGATAGGATATGGCAGGTGTGTCCTGAGGTCAGGATGGAAGCGCAACCGTTCTCATTGAAGGCAGCCCAAGAGCCGATAGCTGCCCCCCAACCTGGAACCCACACCCGATCCAGCAGGCTGGAGACCTATGGGCTGCAGACTTAAGCGATGGTTTAAGGACTTTGAAGAACTGAGACCCAAGTGTTTGCACAAGATGTCCCTCCAGCGTCGTGTCACCTGCAGGTCTCACTACCAACCGCTTCAGGGGAGGAGGATCTCCCTCTGCTTTTCTGAGACAGATCCACTGACAGCCAAACACAGAACAAACCCTCCCCTTGTGCTGGAAGGGGCTGTGAACCCCATCTCGGGTTCCCCCCATCCTGGGGGCCCTGGAGGGCCGATGGGGCGTGGAGGCCATCACCTTCTTCTCCATGAGCAGCAGGGCATGGCAGCCGACACGGCCGGAGGAGCTGCCGGGAACACGGCTGTTCGTGTCGAGGTCCGAGTCCACAGGGCTGCTCCGGGTGACAGGGGCTTCGTGTCACACAAAGCAGGGTGCAGGGGGTGCCGAGCCCACTCCACTGACCTCCTCCCCCAGCCCCCAGCCCGTGTAAGAGCTGCCCCAGCCCCGGCTGCTCTGAGGGTCCCCAGCCCAGTGTGAGGGTCCCCAGCCTCAGGGCACTGTGAGGGTCCCAAAGCCCCAGATGGTGTGAGGGTCCCCAGCCCCAGCCCAGTGTGAGGGTCCCCAGGCCCAGGGCACTGTGAGGGTCCCAAAGCCCCAGATGGTGTGAGGGTCCCCAGCCCCAGCCCAGTGTGAGTGTTCCCCAGGCCCAGGGCACTGTGAGGGTCCCAAAGCCCCAGATGGTGTGAGGGTCCCCAGCCCCAGCCCAGTGTGAGTGTTCCCCAGGCCCAGGGCACTGTGAGGGTTCCCAGCCCAGTGTGAGGGTCCCCGGGGGCTCACCGGGGCCCGCCGAGCTGCCGGCTCTGTGGCGGCGGGAAGAAGGTGAGGCGAGGCCTCCCTCCGCCCCGCTCCTCCATGGCCCCGGCCCCGCCGCTGTGCGCATGGCAGCGGTTGCCGTGGGGCCCGGCCTGGCCGCACCACCATTCCCGACCCCCTGGGGATACCGGGCAGCGGGGCCCAGCGGGGAACAGGGCTGTGTTTCTACATGTATTTCTAGTCACAACCGGGGTGCCCCAATGGTGGTGTCTCCAGGAGCCCTCCCCACCCTGCCCCGGCACCCCCAGCCAGGCAGCCTGTCATGGATCACCCCAACCCCTACCCTGGGGACAAGGTGGCCACCAACAGCCACCTCCTGCTCTTCACTCAGCGCATCAGCACCATCATACACTCACAGAATCATAGAACAGTTTTGGGTGGGAAGGACCTCCCCAGCGCCCCAGTGCCCCCCCTGCCATGACAGGGACATCTGCACCAGCTCAGGTTGCTCAGAGCCCCGTCCAGCCTGGCCTGGGATGTCTCCAGGGATGGTTCAGCCACCACCTCTCTGGCCAACCTGGGCCAGGCTCTCACCACCCTCAGCCCAAACAATTTGTTCTTCATGTCTAGTCCAAATCTCCCATCTTCTAGTTTAAAACCATCACCCCCTGTCCTATCACAACAGGCCCTGCTCAAAAGTCTGTCCCCATCTTTCTTATGGGCCACTTTTAAGTCCAGGAAAGCCACACTAAGGTCTCCCCGGAGCTTCTCTTCTCCAGCTGAACAGCCCAGCTCTCTCAGCCTGTCCCCAGCAGAGCTGTTCCAGCCTCGGGTCATTCCTGTGGCCCTGGAGGTGGTGGACCCCTCTGTCCTGACAACAGGTGCCTGTGTGTCCCCATGAGGGACACCCCCATCACCTGCACCTCCAGCTGCTCCGATTCCGTATCAGCTGAGATCCAGAGCATGGGGACAGGCGGGACGCTGCTGGGGTGAGCAGGTCCCCAGCGCCTGCCTGGCCCATCTCCTGAAGCACACTCCATGGCCCCAACACACCCACCCCTGTGTCGGGTCCTACCGCCCCATCGTTCGACCCAACGAGAGCGTCTGGCAGCAGCACATCCCTACCAGCACAGCGTCCTCAGCGCCAACAGGCTCCAAATGGTCAGCTCTCTGTCAGGGCGATACCAGTGTTTATAAAATGTGATAAGAGTAATGCTGCTGCTCTGAGCGCAAACGAGCTGCTGCGACCTCTTGGCAAGAACCCGCGGGAAAGCCAGCGGCAGCTCTTCCAGATCCACACCCCAGCACTGAAAATAAACTCCTGGTCTAAGGGGTCTGCAGCACGGGACTGACAACACAAACAGCCGGCACTGGAGTTTACTATAAATAAAAGGAGCGCAGTTTGAGCTGTGCAGTTAGTGTTCACACATCATTTGTATTGGGGTCCTGACAGTAACGTTGAAACCATCACGTGTTTGGAGAGCGTTGTTTTATTCCAGCACAAACTGTGCTTGTACAGGACACAAACTAGCTGTGAGTCAGGGTGTTTGGAGTGTCACCAACGCCTGTTTTTCCTAGCTGGAATATGACTTTGGGTTGTGAGGCAGCAGCCCTGAGTCCAGTCATCTGCATTCCAGAGAGGGCAGGAACAGCGCAGCCTCCAGCATCCCCACCCAGGACAGGCGCAAGGGTGTCCCACATTCTGTTATCTGATCCTTTCTCTTCCCCCACCTGATTGCTCCAACCCTTTTTCCAAAGGTGCCTTGGCCTCCCTATGGAGATCTGTGGTTATTTGGGTGAGCTGCTCACTGCTCAGAAAGAGCCGGGAAGCCAAGGTGGAGCAGGAGGAGGGGCCTGCTGTCAGTGGGGGTCATGGCAGGAGGTCATCGCGTCGTTATAAACCAGGGGTCTGCTCCGGGCACGCTTTGGCATCGCTAACAGCAAACCATGTGTTAGTTCTGGTTTATCACAGCACGAATCTTTCAGCTCCAGCAAGTCTGGAGTGGCAATAACAGAGAGATTTCAGGTGGGAGCAGGAGACCTTGGGCTGACGTGTGTGAGAGAGGAGCCACAGCCCCCAGGTCAGCGTGGAGAGTCCCACGGCCCCGGTCAGTGTGAGGGGTTGATGTGGGGGTCGGGCTCTGCTCCCCAGGAACAAGCGCCAGGAGCAGAGGAAACGGCCTCAAGTTGCACCAGGGGAGGTTGAGGTTGGATGTGGGAACAATTTCTTCCCCAAAGGGCTGTGGGGCATTGGAACAGGCTGCCCAGGGCAGTGCTGGAGTCACCATCCCTGGAGGGCTGGACAGACGGACATGAGGTTCTCAGGACATGGGGCAGGGACAGGGCTGGGGGAATGGTTGGACTCGATGACCTTGAGGGGCTTTTCCAACCAAAATGATTCTGTGATTGTGTATCACACCGGTGGCACTTTGGTAGTGCTCCTCCACACCCACAACAACCAACCTTTGACACTGACAGGTTTCAAAGCAGCTCAGGTGACAGCTGTGATGAGTAACAAAACTTTATGATGTAAAGTCAAGATATTTTATAAAAACAAAGAGCAGTGAGCTCATGCCCTAGTGAGAGTCACCAGTACAGCCAGCCTGCCCCAACATGGTTAAGAGCAAATTCTGGAGGGGTTTTTAGGTGCTGAAGCAGAGAACATGAGCCTGGCAGGGACATCCTGTCCATCTCCTGGCCTCCAACCAGCCTTTGGCAGATTCAGGCATCCCTAGATGCTTTCTGCTGCTGGACTTGGCACTCTTCATGTCACCCATACTTGGGTCAGGCTGTCTTGCCAAGAAGAATGCATTTTTCCTAATCATTGAATCATTTTGGTTGGAAAAGCCCCTCATGATCATCAAGTCCAACCATTCCCCACCCCTGGCACTGCCCCATGTCCTGAGAACCTCATGTCCGTCTGTCCAACCCTCCAGGGATGGTGACTCCAGCACTGCCCTGGGCAGCCTGTTCCAATACCTGGCAATGTCTGCCCTAAGAAAGGTTTTGCCGTAATTTCAGCTCCAGAGCAGGCTGGTCCCTGACACCATTTGAAGACTGATGTGGTAGCCGCAAGACCCCAGCCTGGTATATGAGAGAAGGAGAATTTACCCCTTAGGCTCCCAACTTAGCAAGTGTCTGTCCTCGCTGACGTGCAGTACAGCCACCCTGGGTCTCCTCTGCCCTGCACAGACACACGCTGCTCCTCCCCAAGGACAGTGGCTCACAGCTCGCTCCCTGCTGGGCTCCATCACCACCTCGGAGGGTAATTTCAGCAGTGGTCTAACAGCAGATCATAGAATCACAGGATGGTTTGTGTTGAAGGGCCCTTCCCAGCTCCCCAGTGCCCCCCCTGCCATGACAGGGGCATCTGCACCAGCTCAGGTTGCTCAGAGCCCCGTCCAGCCTGGCCTGGGATGTCTCCAGGGATGGTTCAGCCACCACCTCTCTGGCCAACCTGGGCCAGGCTCTCACCACCCTCAGGGGCAAATCCAGAAGAATCAGCCTTTCACACCTCACCTGGAGCTCCCTGCCCGTCAGCTGCTCCAGCACGGCGGGACTGAGCATGTGGAGGCGCCACCTCAGCGGCTCCAGAGCTGTCACCGCTCACATCTCTGGTCCCCTCCATGCGGTTCAGGACAGGGAGCACAGAAACCCGAGGGCAGTGCCCCTGTGGGAAGGCCAGGGTGGGTGCCTGCTGCATAGTTAACTGCGGGCAGCGGCACCTCAGGGGTTAATGAGCCCTGGACTGGGGGTGTGAGGGTTGCAAGACCTTCCCAGTCAGTGTTATTTAGAGAGTCGAGAACCAGAGGGTGCTTGGAGAGATGCATGGGTGAGGAAAGGCCCCCATGTTTGGGGGCACAAGAGCCACAGGGGCTTCAGCAGCAGGTTCGTGGCACTTAGACCAGGGTGATAGTCCACCTTGGTACCCTCACCACGCCGAAACGGGGCCTGGGGAGCCCGGGTTGGTGAGGGGAACTGGGAAGCCACTGTCTGCCGGGAGGCTGAGGCCTGGGGACACGTGTGCTGTCCCCGTCCTCCGCTGCGCCCGCTGGGCTCGTCCTGCCCCGTCCTGCAGGGCCTGCTGCCCAGAAAGGTGCCAGAGGTGCCCCAGTGTGCTCCCCACCCGCGGAGCAGCCGGGGCTGGGCTGCCTTTCCCTGGCCCGGCTGAGCCGGAGCGGTGCCAGACCCGGCACACGGGCAACCGCCCGTGGGAAACCCAATCCTTGCCGGGGCTGGGGCGGAGGGAGGGCCAGCGGGGGGGACGGCTGGCTGAACGGATGCCACCAGGCTGAGATCACGGCCTGAAATACCCAAGAGGGTCACCACGCCAGGCCAGCCTGCCCGCCGCTGCCAGGATCTTCATGGGAACCCCAAAGCCCCTGGCCCAGCACAAACGCTGCCCACAGGACCCCCGTGCCAGCCCGGCACCAGCCACCCCTGCGCAGGGACAGCGGGCAGTGGCAGGTGACAGTCCCCGAGCAGGGCATGGGCCAGCACCAGGACACCCAGAACCCGTGGGGCAGACAGGGCGAAGCCGCAGACGCAGGATCCAGGCAGACCCCAGTGCCAATAAATAAGTTGGGGGCCAGAACAACTGCCCAGGGAAGGGCCCATCGACCTGGCGATGCGGCAGGAGGGCTGGTTTGCTGGTCCCGCTTGTCCCGTCCCCTTGCAGGGGACAGTGCAGGTGGGAGGTCCTGGCGATGCCCGGGAGGGGAGTTTCCCGCAGCCCCATCCCTGGGGTCACACCAGGACTCACCTTTTGAAGGGAACCGTTAAACCAAAATAACTTTCAGCCCGCCCCGTCATGGAAAAGCCTCTGAAATGTGAGCCCAGAGAGCAAGCAGGATGGTGGCTGCCACACTTGTGCCCAGAGCAGGGGACACTTGCTGGTAACTCAGGGCCCTTTGAGTCCTTTGCAGGACAAGCTCCGCTCCAGCTGTGGCCCTGGGGCACCCAGCAAAGGTGTGACTGGCGGCAGGCACGCAGCACCCGGCACACCGCGGCAGCCCGGCGAGCTGCCCGCCCTTCACCGTGTGCCGGGGAAGGAGCCATTCCCAGGACACGTCCAGAAGCGGCCCCACACCTCACCGTCCTGAGGAGTGGAAGAAAATCGCTGTTCGGGACAGAGGGCGGGAGCCAGCAGGAGTTCCAGGGGCTGCGGGTTGTGGGTGTGGGGAGACGTGAGTCACGGGCTGGACAGGGACCGGATGGTGACACAGGACACAGGATGCTCCCCAGCGTCACGCTGCCCCAGGGCAGGGCTGGCCCTACTCTGGACAGTGCGGCTGGTGACTCCTCTCCCTGTCACCGCGTCCCACCGGTGTCGTGCGTGAGGGTCCCAGTGCCAGCCCTGGGGCTGCCAAAGCGCAGCTGTTCCAGAACAGAGCACGGAGACACCGGCTGTGGTGGGCACGGCGCCGCTGGCTTCCCCCGGCGAGCTGGGCTTCCTGAGGCACTCCTGTGCCTCAGTTTCCCATCCCAACAATGGGCGGTTCCACCTTCTCGCCATGATGCTGGCGAGCGCTTTGGATGGGAGATCACCCGGGAGCCGAGGGTGGAGTACGACAAAAATAGAGCTTTATTTCAGGACAAGTGCAATCAGAGCTGGGTCCATCGCCCCGGCACAGAGACGGTGAGCGCAGCAGCCCCCGCAGGCACCGCGTGCGGTGGTGCCGGTGCGCCCGTCGGGCCGGGCACACACGTGTGTGCTGGTGTCGGTGCCAGGGCACACACCCGCTGGGACGCCCCTTTGCCACGCAGCCCAGCGCTGTCCTGGAGCGATGGCGGGTGGGTCTGAACCGTCCCCGTCCCCTTCGCTGGGCTGTGTGAGGCAGCCCTGTCTGCTCCTGCCTGCTCAGCCACAGCCAGGTGGGACATGCGACCGGAGCTGGAGCCCTGGTGGCCGGCAGGACATGGTGGGGACGCCGACAGCATTGGCAGTGCCATCAGCAGCTCCATGGGATCAGGATGACACGGTGGGGTTGGGGACAGGAAAGGGGACACTCACCCACCCCATCCCTGGGCATCTCGTTTGGCCATGAGAACCATGTGTGTGCACAGCCCCGGGTTCACTCCAGCCAGCAGAGCTCAGTAGTGACACACACACGTGTACACACACGTGTGCACACACAGACACATGTACACACACATACGTGTACACACACACGGGTACACAAACATGTATGCGCATGCATACACACACACAGGTGCTGTTCTGTGTTTCCCCGGGCAGGACAGCACTCAGGCGCACGCATCTGTGCATCCACAGCCACGGCCCTGTGCGTGCCCAGCCTGCGTGTGCACACGGGGACACGCGTGGAGCTGGTGCACACAATGCATGCACACACGGGTCCCTGCGCACCCGCACAGAGCCTGTGTGCACAGCTGCCCCTGTCACCTGCACACACACCCCCTGCACACAGAGCCAGGCACACTCAGAGGTGCATTTGCACACGTGGAATCCGTGCAGACAACCACACACGAGGACACAGAGGCTCTGCACTGACACGCTTGTGCACGTATCTGCGCACAGCAGCACACCTGCCCACATGTGAGATCTGCTTGCACACACGGAGCCTGCACGCGCCAACACACACGTGCCCCACGCAAAGCTGTGGGCAGCGACCCACACACACACAGAGCCTGTGCACAGCAACACGTGTGCACAAGTGTTCTGCACGCACAGCCACACACAACCTGTGCACACCAGCACATGCACGCCCACGTGCACAAAGAGCTGTACACACAGACATGCTCACACGTACAGAGTCCACACCAATGCACACGTGCTCACATGTGTGAGACCTGCTTGCACACACAGAGCCTTCACGCACCAACACACTCGTGCCCCATGCACGCATCGCCACACACAGAGACCCACACACACTTGCAGAGCCTGTGCACACCCAGACATGCCCACACACATGCAGAGCCGTGCACACACCCACTGCACACCCAGAGCCATGCACGCAGACCCACTGCACCACGGTCTGTGCACCTCAACACACACGTGCACAGGGCTGTACACACCAGCACCTGCACACAGAGCTGTGCACACCAGCACACACACACACAGTGCCACACACATCAGAAGACACATGCACAGAAACACACGTATGCACTGAGCTTTGCACACAACACGTGGGTGCACAAAGAGCCTGTGCACATCAACACGTCCATGTGCACAGTGCCACGCGCACCAGCAGACACGTGCGCACAGAGCTGTGCAAACCAGCACACGTACACACATGTTCCCTGCACAGCGGCAAACGCATGGGCACACAGCCCTGCACACACCGGCACAGAACTGCGCACAGCAGCACGTGTGCACACCAGCACACATACGTACACAACGCCGTGCACGCCAGCACACCCACACGTGCAATACTGTGCACATATGTGCGCAAAGAGCCATGCACGCCTGCACACCTGTGTGCATAGCACCACGCACACCGGCACTCACGTGCACACCAGCCCTCCCGTGCACCGCAGAGCTGCGCACACCCGCACGCCCTGCGCGGTGCACACAGCAGAGCTCTGCTCACCCCCTGCCCGGTCCCCAGCAGGTCCCTACTCCGGCCGGGGGTGCCCCCGTCCCGGCCGCGCCGCCCAGCGCGCGGCGATGAGGTGCGGCTGGTGGTACATGAACATCCCGGCCAGTGTCAGGGCGATGCCCAAGTAGCCCAGCCCGCTCAGGTGGGTGCCGAAGAGCAGGCGAGACAGCAGCAGGTTGCCCACCACAGTGATGTTGCCCAGGACGTGGACGGTGAGGGCGGAGGTGAGGGACAGGATGCAGAAGGTGGCCAGGTTGTAGAGCACGGAGGCCAGGCAGCTGAGCAGGACGCAGGCCCAGAGCGTCCCGTCGTAGCGCAGGACGCCCTCCCAGGAGGGGCCCAGCTCCAGCACCACGGCCGCCCCGAAGAGCAGGCAGAAGCTGGGCAGGGACGTCAGGCAGAGCAGGCGGCGCGCGTCCAATCGGTCCTCCTGCAGCAGCAGACCTGGGGGGACAGGGACAGTCAGCGGGACACCCGCAGTGTCCCAGCAGGGACAGCCACCGACACAGCCCCGCGCGTTGCCCAAGTGCTTCAGAAAACTGAAATGTCACCAAGAAGCGGTCAATGGTGGGGGACAGCCCCTTGCATGGGGCTGGGGGTGCCCTGCTTCGTGGGGACACCCCAGTTCGGGGACACCCCCGTTTGGGGGTCCAGGGCAACACAGGGCAGGGTTGGATGGGGCAGTTTCCCCACCCCATTTTGGAGCACTCATGCCTTCCACCCCTCCCCACATCCTCTTTTTTGTGGCTGATTTTGCAGCCAACAGCAAAACTTCAGGGTATGTGGCCTGTCCCCTCTGTGTCCCCGTGTCCCCTCCAAGTCATTTGGGGACAGCGGGCAGAGCCGGGCTGGCTGCCACGCACCGGCGTGCACGTGCCGTGTCCCGGGCAGATGGAGCAGCCCCCTGGGACCACTCTCCATGTCCCACGGGTGACAAGGGGACCAGGGTGGGTGCTGGGTGTCCCTCGGATGGCCACAGTCCCCTGGTACAGCCAGAGGAAATATTCCCTCCCCAGCTGAAAAACAACCCGCTGGCTCCTCTCCGCCGCCTGCCAAGGACATCATGGCCCAGGCTGCTGGAGTCCCCAGGCATGGGGACAATGGCACTCGGCACGGGGACTCGCAGGGGACCCAGCCACCCACAGCACTGGGGGAGGGAGCCCATAGGGTGGGGATGGGGCAGCCTGGGTGTCCCCTACATCACCCCCCTATGGGGTCCCCCATGTCACCCCCCTATGACATGGAACAGCATCACTGGGAGCCAGCGGTGCCCATGGGCCACCAAAGGGACACCAAGGCATTTGCCCATCACTAATAAAACTGGGTCACCTCAGGGCAAGGACCATGGCACAGAACCAAGGGGGGGCACCTGGGTGGGTGAGGGTGATCCTGGGGTGGCACCAGGGACAGGCTGGGGAGGGGTGGCACTGGGGTGGCACTGGGATCACACTAGAGGGCAGAGGGTGTTGCTGAGGCTGAGGTGACACTTGGGGTGACTCGAGAGCCAAGATTGGCAGAGAGCGATACCAGGGCCAGGGTGGCAATGGGGTGGCTTTAGAATTGGGGTGGCACTGGAGCTAAAGAGGCACTGAGGTGACACCATGGCCAAGGGGGCAGCAGGTGGCTCTGGGACTGGGATGGGACAGGGGGTGGCACTGGGGCGCAGGGTGCCATGAGGGCTGGGGTGGCAATGAAGCTGCACCGGTGCCAGGATGGGCAGTGGGTGGCACCAGCACCAGGGTGGCACCGGGGCGGCACCGGCAGCCCCATGCATGCCAGGGGAGGGAGGGCGGCGTGCAGGACAGGGACAAGCAGGTGGCACTTACTCTGCTGCAGGGACTTGAGGGAGCGGAGCACGGTGGCGGCCAGGAGGAAGGCGCAGCCGGGCTGGTGGAAGCGCAGCCCGCCGGCGATGCTGCAGGCGGCCCCGGCGCACACGGGCCCCATGGCCGCGTACTGCAGCGGGTGGTGCCGCCGGCCGCCCAGCAGCCCCGACAGCAGCAGCGTGACCAGCGGCGTGGTGGTGGCCACCGCCTGCGCCACGTCCAGCTGCACGTAGCTCAGGCCCAGGTTGCCCAGGCCCACGCTGGTGCAGAAGGTGAGGCTCAGCAGGTAGATCCTGGCGCGGGGCCGGGGGGCCGGTGGGGCCGGTCCCCGCGCCCAGCCCAGCGGGTACCCCACGGCCACCCCCGACAGCATGTGCAGCGCCGACAGCAGCAGCGGGTAGCGGAAGCCGTGGGTGGCGAAGATCCATTTGTTGAGGCCGGCCATGGTGCTGCCGGTGCCCAGCCAGGCCAGGACCGTGAGGGTCAGGGGCAGCGACGGCCCCGGGGGCGGCCGAGCGCCCTCCGCCTGCCCCGGGTCGGGCTTCCAGGGCCGGAGGGTCCCCCCGCCGGCCGCCATCGCCGCTTCATGGCCCCGCCGGGCCCGCGGGCACATGGGCACCGGCTCCGCTCCCCCGCGCCGCCCCCCGCCGCTCTGACCCGTCCTCCCGCGCCGGCCGGCAGCCCCGGGACCCGGCGGCGGGTCCGCAGCTCCTGCCGGCGTCTCCCGCTGCGGGGCGGGGTCGGGGGCTCAGCCGCGGTGCCAAGTGCGAGGGCGGCGGCGACCGGGAGCGAGCGGAAAGTTTGGCGATGGCGGGAGCGGAGCGGGGCGGGGGAGGCTCCTCCCCGCGGGGCCGCCGCGTCACGGCCCCGCCGCGGGGTGCGGGGGGTCTGGAGGGGTCCGGGGCAGCGCGGCCGGCGACGCCCCCGCCGCAGCGGGCGCTGCTGGGAGCCGTGCCCGTGGATCCCGCCGCAGCGGCTCCGCCGGCAGCCGGAGCGGCCTCCATGGCGACAGCGGGGATGCGTCAGAGCCCCGCCTGAGTCACGGCGGGCACGGCGGCCGCCATCGCTCCCACCGCACCGGGACCACCGCCCGCCCCGTGTCGGCCCCGGCCCCGAACCAGCGGCCCCGCCTCCCGCCCCGCTCCTGCCCGGGGCGTTCCCCGGCGCTGGGTTGAATCCCAGGGCGGGGACACGCAGGTTGGGGACACACTCGGGGGTCCCCTCGGGCTGCGCGTGGCACTGGGGCCACCACGGTCCCCGAGCTCAGTGGGGAGGGGTGGGTACCCTCGAGGGTTTGAGGAGGGGGTGGCCCCGGCCGGCAGGTGCCAGGGGCGAGCTCCGCCTCCCCAAAACCGGCTGCTTTGGACACTCCAAAAGCGGCTGCTCCCCGAGTGGGGCGGGGACGGGAGGAGCTGCCGGTCTGGGTGCTCCCGTCCCACCGTGTCCCCGCCGCTCCTCCCTGGGCAGGTTTGGGGTGCCGGCGTGGGGACGCAGGGGAAGGACGAAGCAGAAGGCGGCAGGTCTGGTGCCCAGGGCACGGGGTTCATTACCATCACCCCTATTTCATTGACATCGCCCCCATTTCATGCCCATCACCCCCTCTACCACTGGCTCAGGCGCAGGATCAGGGTCTCCCCATCGTGGGGTCTGTAGTCAGCGACACCTGCGAATAGAGGGACAGCGGCCCTGGCTGCGAGAGCAGCTGTGGGGCTGCCCAGGACCCCCGGCCCCCCTGGGCCCCCCACCTGTCACTCACCCATCTGCAGGCTGGTGCTGGGTGCGGTGAGGAGCTGCCAGTAGCTCCGCTCGTGCCGCCGGGACCCCAGCCCCAGCACCCGGCTCAGGAAGGGGCCCTGGGGGGTGTCCTGGGTGTCAAACCTGTGAGTGACAGGGGGTCCGTGAGGGTCTGGCCCAGGGAGCCAGGCGGGGGGGACTGGGTGAGCCCATGGCACAGGTGCAGGGCACATGGCCAGCCCGGCTGTGACACCCAGGGAACCCGGAGGGTACCCCCACCCTGGGATCACATACGTGAAGCTGTGGGGTCCCTGCGCAGCGGCCGCCTTGAGCACGTCCAGGAGGGAGGCGCCGGCTGGTGCGGGCACCGGTTGGTCATAGAGCCGGCCCTGGGGACACCGCGGCTCAGGACACTCCACCACCAGCCGCACTGTCATGTTCCCTGGCACCTCAGGCAAAGGCTCAAGGACAGCAGGCGTCAGCGTGTCTGCAAGTAGAAAACCACCATGGCACTGATGGAGACCAAGTTACCAGCGTGGTGGCATCTGTGCCAACCCCATCCTGGCTCCCCCGGCTCCTACTCGGCTCCTCGTGGCAGTGCATGGTGGCAATGTCCAGGTAGGAGCGGCCATGCAGCGCCGGCAGCACCTGGGCCATGGTTGCGGCGGTGCTGAAGGTGTCCAGGTTCTCCAGCAGCGCGGCCATGGCCCGGCCGTACGCCACCTGCGCCCGGCACGTGTTGGTGGAGATGAAGACCTGGGAGCGGGAGGGAGGAAGGCGGTGGGACAGCAGCCGCAGCTGGGTCACGGCCCTGGGCCATGTCTGCACCCAAACCTGCACCCGTGCTCACTTTGGCACCCACCGTGAACCTGCACCCTGAGCCCACACCCCGTCCTGCACACGTCCCCCCACACCCATGTCCCAAACCCCCACCAGATCCTGCACCCGCGGGCCCCTGTGCTGACACCCACCTGCATGGCCCACGGGGTGCTGTAGACGTTGCCGAAGAAGCCGTCCTCACCCTGCGCCTCCACCATCCTCCTCCTCACCCCGCGCGTGGCCGCTCGCAGCTGGGCCACCAGCCCAGGCCCCACCAGCCGCTCCCGCTCCATGCAGGTGAAGGCCAGTGCTGCCACCGCCTCCGTGTCTGGGGGGATGCCGTGTCACACCGGTGCCACGTGCCCACCTTGGGTGCCACCGCACCGCCTGGCCCCACGGTCCCTTACCCGTGGCGCTGCCTCCATCATGCCTGAACCGGCCATGGTGCTCGGCCGCCAGCAGCCGGCGGATCACCTCCTCGCGCACCCGCTTGCGGTGGACGCACAGCGCCAGCACGCCCAGGCTGTACTGGTAGTAACTGGTCAGGGGCTGGCCGTGATGCCGGGAGCCTGGGGACAAGGTGTCAGGTCACCGGGGCGAGCTGGTGGCCCCACGGCTGGATGTGCCAGCACACAGGTGGGTGGTGGCCGCGGTCACCCCGTGGGGCTGCTCTCACCTGCCCAGTCCTCCTCCAGGTAGTACTTCAGCCACGTCACCAGTGAGCGCTGGGGACCGGGGTCTGGCGGGGGACAGGCGGCCCGCAGCCCCAGCAGGTACAGCGCCAGCCGCCCCGTCTCCGGCCCCTCGGCGCCCCTGCAAGACACCGCGGCAGCTCTGGATGGCAGCTGGAGCCCCCGCACCACACCGGGGGCTGTCACTGTGCCCGGGGGACACACACGTACGTGCTGTTCTCGGTGGCCGCAGCGTCCTGCTGGTGGTGGTGGCCATGGGGCCGGACAGCTGCCTGCAGGCTCCTGCGGGGACCCGGTGTCAGCGGCCTGGCAGCGTGGGGGACAGGGGACATCCCCCACCGGCACACGCGGGGACCTGGTGTCCCGCCCGGGACCTACCGGCCATAGCGGTGCTGGAAGGCGTCCCCCAGGCGCGCCAGGTACCGCTCCTCCCCGCGCAGGTCGTGGTCGCCGGCCAGGCGCAGCGCCAGGTAGACACTGGGGTCGGGGTCCCGCGCTGGGTCCCCCGCCAGCCCCAGCAGCCGGGAGCTCAGGGCCCGAACTGCCGCCTGCGCCTCCTCTGGGGCTCCTACAGCCCCCAGCCCCGGGGAGCGGAGAGTGAGGGGGGCAGAAAGGGCCGAGCCCACCCCAAGGACCGGCCCCGCAGCACCTGCGGCTCCCGCACCCCTGGAGGCCCAGCACCCACCCCTGATGCACACCCTCTGCATTCCCACCTCAGGTCCCAAAACCTCAAGTCTCTCCGCAAAAAAATGAGGAAAAAACAAAATAAAGAGACGTGACATGAAGTAGGAACATGAAGAACCCAATGCCTGGGCACCATCCCACTGCACCGAGGGGCTGTCAGGGTGCCAGGTGACACCCCTGTCCCCAGGAGACCCCCAGGGACCGGTGTCATGGGGCAGCTGTGGGCACAGGAATAATGTTTAAGCCCAGTGGGCACTGGGGAGAGCTCAGCCTTGGAAAACTCATCACCGGGGGGTACATGAGGCAAAGCCCTCGCTGGGGCTGGAGCAGGGGGTGGTGCCCGTCCCCACCAGCCCCGCTCCCCGGGGACCCGCTGTGGGCACCGTCCCCTGTGCACAAGACCCCGGTGGGACGTGGGGTGCGGGGCTGTGTCCGTACTCACCGCAGGGCCAGGCCGGCGGCACCGCAGCCTGCAGCAGCAGCAGCAGCCACATGCCGCAGCGGGCAGCGGCTGCCATGGCACAGCTCGGCACGGCAGGCAGCCCGGCACAAACACAGCCCGGCCGGACGGTGCCGGTGACAGGAAGGTGTCACAAGGGGCCGTTTCCGCACACAGGGGCTAAGTCAGCAGAAACAGAGAAGAACTTTGGCAGAGGCGAAGCGGAGGGGAGCGGGGCTGAGATAAGGTGCTGACAGCCGCTCTTCCCTCCTGGCACAAACCCACCGGCACTCGGTGTCCCTGCCCTGCGCCCCACGGCTGGGGCACCCAGACCCAAACAGCCCATGTTCAGGTCAAACTCACCGGTCAGTGAGCCAAAAAAACAAAGATGAAACCCTGTGCCCTCCACCCCCTCAGCCTTTGAAAGCAACAACAACCGCCTGTCTGGAATGGGAGTTTTACTGAGAAGGGAAACGAGGATTAATCAGCCCAGCTCAGCAGACCAGGGTGGGTACGGGGGTGCTGGATCCCAGGAGGTCAGTCCTGTGGTGGGGGGTCCCCAGGCACTGCTGGGGGACACGTGGGCTCAGGAGAGGGTGACAAGCCCCTTCCTACCCGCTCAGAGCCCCTACAGCTGCCACACCGCTGGGGCACAGCAGGACCCTCACCGGCACAGCTCAGCCAGGCAGGGAGGTGACCTGTCCCCTCCTGTCACCGCCAGTGCAGCCACTGTCCCGAGAGCGCAGGGGACGGATGGGGACCAACCGGGGACCCCTCGGGTGTGTGAAGCACCAGGGAGGGCAGTGCACGGAGAAAGGGCTGGACGTGGGGCTGCGGTGCGGAGGAGCCAGGATAGAATCACACACAGAATCCCAGAATGTCAGGGGTTGAAGGGCCCTGGAAAGCTCATCCAGTGCAATCCCCCCATGGAGCAGGAACACCCAGATGAGGTTACACAGGAAGGTGTCCAGGCGGGTTGGAATGTCTGCACAGAAGGAGACTCCACAACCTCCCTGGGCAGCCTGGGCCAGGCTCTGCCACCCTCACCCCCAACAAGTTTCTTCTCATGTTTAAGTGGAACCTCCCGTGTTCCAGTTTGCACCCATTGCCCCTTGTCCTGTCCCTGGTTGTCACCAGCAGAGCCTGGCTCCATCCTCCTGACACTGCCCCTTTCCATATTGATCCCCAGGAATGAGTCCCCCCTCAGTGTCCTCTTGTCCAGCTCCAGAGCCCCAGCTCCCTCAGCCTTTCCTCACACGGGAGATGCTCCACTCCCTGCAGCATCTTGGTGGCTGCGCTGGACTCTCTGCAGCAGTTCCCTGTCCTGCTGGAACTGAGGGGCCACAGCTGGACACAAGATTCCAGGTGTGGTCTCCCCAGGGCAGAGCAGAGGGGCAGGAGAACCTCTCTGACCTACTGACCAGACCGGGCCCCAGAGCCACCCGCACCCGCCCCGCAGCCCCGGGCGGCAACCAGGGCCCTGCGACCACGGGTTCGGGTCCCAGGGGTGGCCTCCAGCTGAAGGGACACGGAAGCCCCAGGGCCTGCGCAGCGCCGTCCCGCAGCCACCGCTCCCGGGCTGCCCCGCCTGCGGGCGCCGCGCCGCCACCGCCCCGCTGCATCCCGACATGCCCGGCGCTGCCCCGCTATATCCCAGGGTGCACCGCGTCGCAGGGCCCCCTCTGCCAGCACGCGCGGGCTGCCCGTGTCGCGCCTGACGGAGTTCGGCCCCGCTGCCTGCCCGCACTGTCCCCGCCACCCGCAGTGTCCCCGCCACCCGCACTGCCCGCTCTGTCCCCTTCGCCGCCAAGGCGCGGGAGGGCTCCGGCGGGTGCGTGTCGCGGCGCCGGACGCAGGCGGGGCGGGGCCAGGCCGGGGCCTGTGGAGCGCCGGGAGCACGCGGAGCGGCGGAGCCATGGGCGGGCTGGAGAAGAAGAAGGTACCGCGGAAACGGAGCGGCCCGGCCCGCGCCTTCCCCCTCCTTCCCCCTCCTTCCCCCGCTGGCGGCCGCGCTCACAGCCCCGGTGCCCCCCGGGCCGTGCCCCCGTTCCCCGCGCCCGCCCGTGTCCTGCACGCCCCCCCGCCGGTAGCGCGGCCCGCCCGGGTCGTGCCCCACGGCCCCGGTGCCGCTGCCCGCTGGTCCCGCTCACTCCCGCCGGTTCCCGTTCCCCCTCCCCCCGGTGGCTCCGCTGCTGCCCCTCTCGTGCCGACCCCCCAATCCCCCTCTCTCCGCAGTACGAGCGCGGATCCGCCACCAACTACATCACCCGCAACCGGGCGCGGAAGAAGCTGCAGCTGAGCCTGCCCGACTTCAGGTGCGCCCGGGACCCCGAGACCCCTGGGGCCCCGCCCGGGCCCCGCACCCCGGATCCCGCCTGGCACACAGGGGGTCGGGCCCAGGGAGTGGCCCTTTCTGTAGGAAACGGGTGGTGTGTCCCTGGGTTGGAGGCAGCCGAGGTTTGGGGTGTCCCCCCGCCAGAAACACCCCGGGACAGAGGGACAGGCCCTAGGACAGAGCCCAGGATGGAGAAACCGAGCCCGGGATGGAGGGACAGACCCCCAGATGCAGGGACAGACCCTGTGATGGAGAGATAGACAGAGGGGCAGACCCAGGGACTGAGAGACAGACCCCAGACAGACACACTGGATGGAGGGACAGACCCCGGGACGGAGGGACAGACCCCGGGACGTTCCACCCTCTGTCTCACCCCCCAGGCGTCTCTGCATCCTGAAGGGGATTTACCCCCATGAGCCCAAGCACAAGAAGAAGGTGAACAAAGGCTCCACCGCACCCAGGACCTTCTACCTCCTCAAGGACATCAAATTCCTCCTGCACGAGCCCATCGTCAACAAATTCCGGGAGTATAAGGTGACCAGCCCACCCGGGACCCCCGGGGCGCTGCCCAAGGGGCTGCTCGGAGCTCATCCGCCCTCATGGAGCCCCTGTCCTCCCCCTGTCCCCCCAGGTGTTTGTGCGGAAGCTGCGCAAGGCGTATGGGAAGAGCGAGTGGAGCACGGTTGACCGGCTGAAGGACAACAAACCCAGCTACAAGCTCGACCACATCGTGAAGGAGAGGTGAGCTGGCTGCTTTGGGGGAGCTCTCCCTGCACCCCCGGCCTGCGGAGCCTTCACCGTGTCCGTCCCTCTTCAGGAATCCACCTCCTGTGTGTGTTCTGGGTGTTTTGATGGAAGTGGGTGTTTCTGGGCTGGAGGAGAAGTGTGAGCGAGCAGGGAGTGCCCGGCTGTCCCAGGTGGCTCTGGGATCCACAGGAAGGCGCTGGGCGCTCTGCTCCTTCCCCTCCTCCTCGCCCTGAGCGGTGTTTTCCTTGGCGCGCCGCTGGAGGGTGGATCGTGCCAAAGGAGTTAGTGAATTTGGTGGCAGTGAGAGAAGGGAGGGAACTGGGTCCTGTCCCAGCAGCACCTGGACCTCGCTGTGCCAGTGTGGAGAGTGAAGTGGCGCTGAGAGACCGATGCTGCCACAACAAGCTCTGTGGTTTGGGCACCTGGCAGCTGCCCGATCTGCGGGTTTGTGCCTTCTTCCTCCAGCCACAGCATTTCGAGTCCTTTGGCTTCTGTGGGGCCTCATCCACCTGGCCCAGGAGTGCCCGGTGCCCCTGGATCCGGCCACATGCACTTGTCCCCAAGCCCTGTGGGGCAGCAGCGGTTCCAGGCTGGGACTGTGGGTGCCCTAAAACCCATGTGCACCCACCTTGCACTCAGGGGTGCTGCCGGCCCTCACCGGGGGTTCCTGAACCCCAGGAACTGTGTGGCTGCGGCTCCTCAGCGCCCGAGGGGACACCCTGTCCCTGTGCATCACCAGCACTGGGGGGACCTGAGGAGACGGGTGCCCCACGGTGCCCGATTCTTTCTCATGTGAGGCTTCCCGCAGCCCCAGCGGCTTTCGGAGGCCACTGGGGCTCATGCAATCCCCCTTCTGGCCGGACAGGTACCCGACGTTCGTGGACGCGCTGCGGGACCTGGACGATGCCCTGTCCATGTGCTTCCTCTTCTCCACCTTCCCGCGCACGGGCAAGTGCCACGTCCAGACCATCCAGCTCTGCCGGCGCCTGGCCGTGGAGTTCATGAACTATGTCATCGCCTCCCGCTCCCTGCGCAAGGTGGGCGCTGCGGGAGGGGTGGGGACATGGACAAACCCTCCCTGCCCTGGGGGGACCGTGGGCGCAGGGGAGTTGTGCCCTGGGGGGGCAGCAGGCTGGCTGTGCTGGCAGCTTTAGGCGGGGAACAGGTTCTGCAGTGACACTGCCCTGAGGAGCCCGCTGACGAGGGAAGGGTTAACGAGGACAGGGACGAGGGAGCCCCCGTGGCCTCCCTGCCCCTGAGCCCTGCACTGTTCCCTGCCAGGTTTTCCTCTCCATCAAGGGCATCTACTACCAGGCCGAGGTGCTGGGCCAGCCTGTCACCTGGATCACCCCGTACACCTTCGCCCACGACGTGAGTATCTGAGCTGAGTGCAGCAGGATCTGTGCAGGACCCTTTCTGCTCCTGTCCCGGTTACCAGAAAGGGCTGAGGGACCGTCCGGTGTCCCTGGTGCTGCAGAGGCAGCTGGGGCCATGCCACCCTGTGTGGGGACAGGTGGCACGGCTGGGGAGGTGTGCGGGGACACAGCCCTCTCGGGGATGGCTGTACCCGTGTCGCCTGTACCTGGCAGTACCAGTCTCCCCGGTTCCTCATTTCCTCTTATCAGTTATTAAAATGTGCCTTAATCAGCAATTAAAGATTAACTTGAAGGAATGAGGCTGGTGGCACAGAAGGAGATGAGCTGGACCCGCGTGCTCTGCCAGGGAGGTTCTGCTTGTGGTGCAGGGTGAGGGGAGGGCTGTGACTGTCCCCGCACCAGGACAGCTGCATCCTGCACTGCACCTTGCTGAGGTTCTTGGTGCGCAGAAGCTGTGCTCTCGTTTCACTCCGGGATTTTCCAGGGTGCTTGGGTTGAGGCTTTCCAGCCACGTGGCCTTTGGCACATCCCGTGCTGGGGCTCAGCCCCGCTGTTGAGAGAAGGGAACAGAGCTGGTTAGGGGCTGGAGCACAAGTGTGATGGAGCGGCTGAGGGACCTGGGGGGTTCAGCTGGAGAACAGGAGCTGAGGGGAGACCTTCTGATCTCTGAACTGCCTGAAAGGAGCTTGGAGCCAGGGGGGTCGGGCTCTGCTCCCCAGGAACAAGCGCCAGGAGCAGAGGAAACGGCCTCAAGTTGCGCCAGGGGAGGCTGAGGTTGGATGTGGGAACAATTCCTTCCCCAAAGGGCTGTGGGGCATTGGAACAGGCTGCCCAGGGCAGTGCTGGAGTCACCATCCCTGGAGGGTTGGACAGACGGACATGAGGTTCTCAGGACATGGGGCAGGGACAGGGCTGGGTTGTGGTTGGACTCGATGATCTTGAGGGGATTTTCCAACCATAATGATTCTGTGATCTATGATCTCCTCAGCCAGCCCCATCCTTCCCAGCAGCGGCTCCTCGCTCCATGAGTCCTGGCTGTTGTGGGGCTGTTGACCCCTGCCGGGTGTCAACTCCTTGTTCTGCTCTGCCCTGGCCTCATCTCACCTGCCAGAGCAGAGTCCCCAGCCCAAGCCGCCAAGGTCCCCAGCCCTGGTGGGATGAGCTGCTCCATCTCTGAGCAGGTCCCTTCCCAGCAGGGGTGACGGGGCCCACACTGCATGGCAGCCTGGAGATCAAACCCTGCCAGGGTCTGGCCATGGATCTCCAGACCGCGCTGTGAAGGGAACAGGATCCTATTCCCTGTCCCTGCCGAGGGCTCTGATCCTTCCTCCTCCCACCTCACCCTTCCCCTGTCCCCGCAGCACCCCACGGATGTGGATTACCGGGTGATGGCCACCTTCACAGAGTTCTACACCACCCTGCTGGGCTTCGTGAACTTTCGCCTCTACCAGTCCCTCAACCTGGTCTATCCCCCCAAGGTGAGGCCACCACCCGCCCTTGGGAGGCAGCGCGCTGGCCAGAGCCTGGTGGGACCCCCGGGGGGGGTGGTGGCAGGTGGGATGTTTGGGAGCTGCCTCCCCATGTTGCTGTTTCTCCCCAGATCGATGGCCAGACTGACACTGAGCTGAAGCCTGCGGAGGGCACAGAATACGCTATGGATTCCGAGAGCTACCTGGAGGTGAGGGACACTGCTGTCACTCTGGCAGGGCCCTGTGTGCCCTCGGTGTCACAGAATCACAGAATGGTTAGGGGTTGAAGGGACCTCTGGAGATCATATAGTCCAACCCACCTGCTCACGCAGGGTCACAGAGCAGATCACACAGGTGGGTCCAGGAGGTTTGAATGTCTCAGAGCAGGAGACTCCACACTCGCTCTGGGCAGCCTGGGCCAGGCTCTGGCACCTCCCAGCAAACAAGTTTCTGCTCATGTGCACATGGAGCCTCCTGTGTTTCAGCCTGTGCCCGTTGCCCCTCACCCTGGCGTTGGGCACCATGAACAGAGTCTGGTCCATCCTCTGACACCCACCCTGAGTTATTGATCCATTGATCAGATCCCTCTCAGCTTCTCTTCTCCAGCTCAGCAGCCCCAGCTCTCTCAGTGTCTCCTCATCACAAAGATGCTCCAGACCCCTCAGCATCTTTGTGTCCCTGCGCTGGACTCTCTCCAGTAATTGTTTGTCTTTAAACTGGGGAGCCCAGAACTGTACCCAGTACAGCAGATGTGGCCTCCCCAGGGCAGAGCAGAGTGGGAGGAACCTCCCTCGACCTGCTGGTCACACTCTTCCTCACACATCCCAGGTTTGGCCCAGGTTTCTTGGCCACAAGGGCGTGACCGCAGTGTCTGTGTCTTGGCCACAGACTGTCCTGGGCCTGGTGGGTGAGGAGCAGAGCCTGGTCCCTGCATGGGGGCAGGTCCCAAACTCCTTGTCCCCAAATGCTGGCCAAGGGCAGAGCTGTGCTTGTCCTCGGTGGCCACTGGCCTGCCCTGTCACAGCGAGGGACCTTCCAGAGCCCCAGAGCTGGGGAGCCTGAACATCTGTCTGGTCCCTTGCTCTGAGAAATCGCCTCCTCCTTCCACCATGGGGCTGCCCCTGTTCAGTCCCCAAAGCCCTGGCTGGGTGTGACGCCTTCTCACTCTCCCACTGTAGAAGCTGTCGGCTCTGAGCGCCAGCCTGACCCGGGTGCTGGCACCGGCCCACGAGGACGAGGTGGAGATGGACGAGTTCCCGGTGGAGGGGGTAAGAACCTGCTGGGGGCTCAGCCCTGGCTTTGGGTGGTCCTGTGTGTGGCATCTTGTGGCCAGGCAAAGGCTGGGAGGGACTGGGGTGGTGCTGGGAGAGACTGGCAGGAGGATGGGGACAGCACCTCCTTGCAGAGAGGGACTCGGCGGGGGCTGCTCGCTGAATGCTTTGCCCTGAGCAGGAGACGGCGGAGCAGATGGACGCGAGGAAGCAGGAGCAGGAGGCCCTGGAGAAGCACAAGAAGCTGTTTGAGGGGCTGCGCTTCTTCCTCAACAGGGAGGTGCCTCGAGAGCCGCTGGCCTTCGTCATCCGGTGCGTGGTGGCCAGGCTGTCCCTCGCAGCCCTTCCGGCTGATCTGCCTGATGTCCCTGGGGGTCCCTCCTGTTTGTCTGACTCCTTGGTGGGTTTTCCTCCAGGTGCTTTGGTGGCCAGGTCTCCTGGGACAAGTCCCTCTGCATCGGTGCCACCTATGACGTGACCGACCGCTCCATCACCCACCACATCGTCGACCGGCCCCGGGTGGAGCCGCAGGTTGTGGGCAGGTGGGTGAGGCAGGTGGCCTGTCCCCAGCATGGCCACCTGGGCTAGCAAGTGTCACTGGCTGTCCCATGCCTGCTCTTCTCCCTCACAACCCCCAG
Source organism: Nesoenas mayeri (assembly GCF_963082525.1). Lineage (NCBI taxonomy): Eukaryota > Metazoa > Chordata > Aves > Columbiformes > Columbidae > Nesoenas > Nesoenas mayeri. Next base: position 12,988,223 of record NC_137565.1, on the reverse strand, counting down.
GCTCCAGGGCCTGACCTCGTGTCCCGCTGCCCCGCAGGTATTACCTGCAGCCGCAGTGGGTTTTCGACTCCGTCAATGCCAAGCTGTGTCTCCCCGTGGCCGATTATTTCCCGGGCGTGCTGCTGCCCCCGCACCTCTCGCCCTTCGTGACGGAGCAGGAAGGAGACTACGTCCCTCCCGAGAAGCTGAAGCTGCTGGCCATGCAGCGGGGCGAGAACCCAGGTGTGCGGGGCCGCAGGGGCTGAGCTGGGGGGCAGCGCTGAACCCGCTGTGGGGCCAGTGACTGCGCTGCTGTGGGTAACGGTGGCCTCTCTGTAGATGATGAGAGTGAGGAGGAGGAGGATGAAGAGGAGGAAGAGGAAGATGACGATAAAGAGGAGGAGGAAGAAGATGAATCTGAAAAGGAAGAGGAGATGAAATTAAAGAAGATGGAAGAGCAGAAGGCTCAGAGTAACAAGGTGGGGTCCCCGGCAGCGGGGTGGGAGCCGCAGGAGGCGGCGGCTCTGGGGTTGCTGTGGGTTGTCCCAGCTGAGTCCCTGTTCTGGGAGCGCAGTGGCTGTGCTGCTCCTGCGACAGCCACCGCGCTGCTGGGTCCTGGGCCCACGTTCAAGAGCTGCAGCTCCTGTTCACACCAGCTCCGGAGGCTGCTGCAGCTTTTCTGTGGTCCCACTGAATGGCATGGACATGTTTGTCCCTGGGGAAGGGCGGGTGAGCTCCTAGTGTCCGGGATCCTGAGCTCTGGCTCCCCACAGGCGCTTTCTGTGAAGGTGACGGCCGGCAAGGTGCGGCTGGAGGACAAGCAGCGCCTGGAGCAGGAGCAGCAAAGCGAGGAGAAGCGTCTGGCCATCATGATGATGAAGAAAAGGGAGAAATACCTCTACAAGAAGATCATGTTTGGCAAGAAGCGCAAAGTCCGAGAGGTAGGAGCATTGGGCTGCTCTGGCTGAGGGCCCTTGCCTGGATGCTGGTGCTCACTTTTCCCAAAGTGGCCAAGTCTGTACCCGTCTCAGGGGAGATGGAGCAGCCTCTGCCTCCAATAGACTCTGCCAGTGCTGGGCTACCCCTTCAGCTGCTCCGCGTGCCTGGCGAGGGCATGGAGCAGTGGTGGGCGGTGTGAGGCTCCACAAGTCCCTTCCCCGGCGTCCCCAGGCTGCGTTCGCTCTGCCCAGGCAGAGCGAGCCTCGTGCTCCCTTGGGGCCGTAGCTTGTGCTCAGCAAGTGAAGCTGCCACCCTCTCTGTGCCCCACACCTGGTGCTGGCAGCCGATGGGTCCGTCTCCCCCCATAAAGCCGGAGGGTTTGGTGGGGCTGGGGCAGAGCACCCTGGGTGTGTGCAGCCTGGTCTGACCGCGGGTCTCGGGGGTTTGTCCACAGGCGAACAAACTTGCCGCAAAGAGGAAAGCCCACGACACTGCTGTCAAAGAGGAGAAAAAGAAAAGCAAGAAGGCGCGACGAGCATGATGGGGTGCGAGGGTCCCCGTGGGGGCTGTGTGCGCCCTCCAGACACCATTAGCTTTGGGTGAAAAGCCCTCAGCTGTGCTCTTGGGACAGACATGCTACATTTAAACATTTCCCATCTGTAAATACACCTCCCGCTGTGCCTTTCCTGGGGCTCCCTCGCCTCCCCTCCGCCGGTGTCGCTGCCCGTCCTGGGCCGGGCTGCGGGATTGGTGTCACCAGGACTGTCCTCACGCTGGAGCCACGTCTGCTTCCCGACCTGCGGGGGTGGTGAGGAAGGAGGGCACGGAGAGCTCGGGGCTCTTGCAGGTCCCTCCGGGGCTGTTCCTTTTGAATTTGCACAGCCTTGGGCAAAGGAGCTCCCCGCGGGCTGCCCAGCGGGGTGTTAGAGTGTCTTGGAGGCTCGGCACAAAGAGCGGGGTTTTGCCCCAGCCTCGGTGGAGAGAAGTCCGTGGCAGAGGGAGCCCATCCTCTGCCCAGTTCTGTCCTCCCACAGCCATGTGACAGGCTGTGCTTGTCTTGTATTGTTATTTTTAATTAAAGAAGGTGACGCTTCCCTGCGGTGTGTGTTTGTTCCCTCCTGGCCCTGGCTCTGCCCAGTGCTGGGCACAGCAGCAGAGGTGCCAGTCGCTACATCTGGGACGAGTGCAGGGCTGGAAGTGCCTCCTCATCCCTTGCTGGGGGAGAAGGTGCAGCTGTTGGAGGTGGAGCAGCGGGGCCAGAGCCTGGTCCCTGCACCTGGTGCACAACCCATGGGTACCGTGGCTGTTACCTTGTTCCTTGTCACCCTCCGCCAGTCCTTGTTCCCAGTGCCGAGTTTGGGTTTGCTCCATCCTGGCTGGGGGCAGAGACCCAACTCTGAGCACGTTTTATTCAACCAAGGGAAGTGCAACATATATTTTTTATAAATATATGTAAAGGGGGAGTGTCAGGAGGATGGAGCCAGGCTCTTCTGGTGACAACCAGGGACAGGACAAGGGGCAATGGATACAAACTGGAACACAAGAGGTTCCACTTAAATATGAGAAGAAACTTGTTCGTGGTGAGGGTGGCAGAGCCTGGCCCAGGCTGCCCAGAGGGTTGTGGAGTCTCCTTCTGTGCAGACATTCCAACCCGCCTGGACACCTTCCTGTGTAACCTCATCTGGGTGTTCCTGCTCCATGGGGGGATTGCACTGGATGAGCTTTCCAGGGCCCTTCCAACCTCTGACATTCTGGGATTCTGTCCTGCCCCTGGGGACACGCTGGGACCACCAGGCTGGAGAGTAGCTCAGCAGAAAAGGACCTGGGGGTCCTGGTGGGCAGCTCATTGACCATGAACCACCAACGTGCCCTCAGAGAAAAGGGGGCTGATGAGGAGGCTGAGGGAGGTGATCCTGCACCTCAGCCTGGTGAGGCCACTGGTGGAGAGCTGTGTTCAGCAATGGGCTCCCCACTGCCAGAGAGTCATGGACATACTGGAGTGAGTCCAGGGAATGGCCACCAAGGTGATGCAGGGAGTGGAGCATCTCTCCTAGGAGGAAAGGCTGGGACTAGAGAAGTCAGCATTGAGGGAGATCATATCAAAGGGTATAAATATGGAGGGCTGGCTGTAAAGGTGAAGCTGGGCTCTTCTCAGTGATGCCCCGCACTGGGACACGAGGTGATGGGCACAGACTGGAACCTGGGAGGTTCTTCTGAACATCACTTCTTCACCATGGGGGTGACCAAGGACTGGCACAAGGTTGCCCAGAGAGGTGGTGAATTCCCCATCTGTGGAGATACTGTAACCAGGGAGGTTGGACTGGGTGGCCTTCAGGGGTGCCCCCAACCCCGCTGGATGCAGTTACCTGCAAAGGCACAAGTGGAAGGTTTTTGGGGTTCGCTGCCCTGCTCCCACCTTCCTCCAGCAAGAGGCCAGGGGGATGATTTTTTGGGGTGACAGAGGTGTTGTATGGGGGCTCTTGGCTGAGATAAAGCAATGCACAGAAAAACTAGGGCTGCCGTGGTTGGCAGGTCTGGCATCGGCAACGTTAGTCCCTCAATCTTTCCCCTGAATCCCATTTTTTTCCCCCAAAACAGACACCCCCCTGCGTTTCCTCGCTGGGGCCCACACATGGCCCTGAGGCCTGTTCATGGCTGTCGGCCTCCTGGGGAGGGGAGGTAATGCCTTTTTGTGCAAGATTTATGGGGGTTTGCCCTTTTTTGGCTCATTTTGGAGATGGGAAGGCGTGTCCCAAGGTGGGGTTGCTCACGGTGGGGTTTTTGTAGGGTTTTGGTGAGCATGGCTTCATTGAGAGTGACGGTTGTGCCATCTCATGGGGTTTTATGTGGACACCTTGTCTCTGGCCATGGGGAAGGCTCTGGTAACTCGTGGGGCTTTATAGGGACACCCTTGTCTTCAGTTGTGGTGATGGGTTTGCCATCTCATGGGGTTTTATGGGGACACCTTGTCCCAGCCATGGTGAGGGCTGTGCCACCTCATGGCACTCCCGTGGGGACACAGGTGTGGCCGTGGACTCACCCAGCGCCGGGGTCAATAACCGCGGAGAGCAACAACGGCGCAGAGGGAACGGCCGATAACAGGGCTGCCCCGCGCCGGCCGGCCCGCTCGCCTGCCGCTTTGTTCTCTTTTTAATTCCTTTTTCGTCTTTTTTTTTCTCTTTTCTTTTTTCTCTTTTTTTTCTTTCTTCTTTCTTCTTTCTTCTTTCTTCTTTCTTCTTTCTTCCTTCTTCCTTTCTCTCCCATTTCTTGCCTTCACCTCTCAGATCAGGAGGAGGTTCAATCACTTGGGACCTGCTGGGGCTGCACCCAGAGCGAAGGTCCCACCACAGGGCAGGAGACCCTGGATGTGGTTTCCCACCCCCACGGGAGCTGCGGGACACCCAGAGCACCCGCGGGACACCCGGACACCCCCGGGCAGTGTGCGGGGTGGCCGATAAGGACCCGGCGGTGTGGCCGGTGTGCAGGACCAGCTGCAGGAGCAGCCCCGCAGCCGAGCTGCCTGCCCGGCTGACCACAAACCAGTCATGCTGCCCCAACAACCCCCAGTTCCTCCTCTGTCATCAGCACTAATTACAGCTTTTCCACCTGATAAAGGCTCCTGACACCCAGCCAATGCGTGTCTGGTGGGGCCAAGCCCTCGCCAGGACGGGTGTGCCACCGCGGTGCCGTCCATCCCTCTGACTCGCCGCTCGGCTCCTCACCAAATCCCTCGGGATCCCCAGCTCTGCCGTGTGTTTTCCTGGCTTTCCTTTCAGCGTGAGTGCTTCATTTGTACCTCCAAATCCGGGGGGGATTTGCTCTGCACACTCCCAGGTGGGGGGACAGGGTACGGGGAGTGAGGGACATCATGGTGGGGCCCTCCTGGGGGTGGTTTGCACCCCAGGGGTGCAGGAGATGGGGCGCTGCGGCTCTCCAGCTTGTTAAAATCGCATCCCGAGGCTGCAAGCATCCCTTGGTTGAGCTGCCACGTCCGGCTCACTGCGGTTCTCTTCCAGCTGGAAACCCTTCCCAACACCATCCCTAAAATAAGAGGGAAACATGAAATTAAGAGAAGTTCCCCGTGGGGAGCGGGTAGGATGGCTCCTTGCCCTCACACCCCTCTTTGCAGGGTGAACCCAGGCGAGGGGATGGAAAAGCCAGCAGCCAGAGCCAGAGCAGGTGGCAGAGCCAGGTTGGTGTTGTGGTTATTTCACGCAGCGGCCATTACCTGTGACAAACGGGCCCGGTGAGGCAGGAAGAAGCGATGGGCGATAAATCCCGAGCGTGACTCCAGCCGGGGCTGGTGCAACTGGAAACACGCTGGATAAGGGCTGGGGGGCTGCGCGCCCACTGCACGCTCGGGCGTTTCGCTGCCCTGAGAAGGGACGAGTCCCCTGTCCCCACCCCACCCGCGGCCGCTGCCTCTCCAGGGCAGGTGGGCTCGTCCCAGTGCTGGTGTTTGGGGAGCACGTACTTGTGCTTGCTTGTGCTCACTTGTGCGCTTGCTTGCTCCTCTTTGCTGCCCACCGCAGCCCGGCTGTCATTCTGAGGAGCCAGTGGGGGTGGTCCAGGGCTGGGTACGCTGGGGGGTCTCTGTCTGGGAGAGTGGGGACATGCCGGTGGGGTCAGCACCTGCGGGGAGGCAGCTCCTTGTCCCTCACCTTGCGATGGCAGAGAACATTCTGGCTTTTCCCGTCCCCCAGCACCGGTCGGGGTTGCACAGGTTGGCTCCGGGGTGTGCACCGGTCCCGCAGAGGCCAGGCAGGACATGTCAGCTGCTGCGATGAGGCAATAGCTGCCTGCTCAGCGCTCGGCGCGGTCAGCCCAAGCGCCGCGGGGGTGAGCTCTGAACCGCAGACACCTCCGCCATGGATGGAGACCTGGTGGGTACTGAGCACAGCTCAGGGTGGTAACGCTGCCGGCAGAGCTCCGGGGCGCTGGATGCCGGCGCAGCCGCTGCTCACTTGCCTGCTGAGCGAGCGCCCCGGGACCGTCACCACGGCTAGCGGCAGAGCCGGCCCCGAGGGCAGCAGGCAGCACCAAGGCTGGGGCTGGCACACAATGGCCCCTTTTCTGCCCCACCGCAGGGTGCCGGGTGGTGCTGAGCCCTCCTGCTGCAGCCAGGGAACCCGCTTGTCCCACTGAGCACAGCCACATCATGGCAGGATGGGACCCTGCGAGCAGCGACACCCCTCAGGCCGCTGTAGATGGAGTGCATGGGGAACCCCAAAGTCCTGGCACAGCTGGTGGGACCAAGAATCACAGAATCACAGTTTGTGTTGCAGGGCCCTTCCCAGCCCCCCAGTGCCCCCCCTGCCATGAGCAGGGACATCTGCACCAGCTCAGGTTGCTCAGAGCCCCGTCCAGCCTGGCCTGGGATGTCTCCAGGGATGGTTCAGCCACCACCTCTCTGGCCAACCTGGGCCAGGCTCTCACCACCCTCAGGGCAACAATTTCTTCCTCATGTCCAGCCTGAATCTCCCTCCTTTAGTTTAAAACCATCACCCTTTGTCCTATCGCAACAGGCCCTGCTCAAAAGTCTGTCCCTGTATTTCTTATCAGCCCCTTTTATATACTTTTAAGTAAGAAATGTAGAAAAAGGCCGGTGGCAGCACGGTGGTGCCGTGATTATTGTGCTGAGGGTGGGGAAGCGCAGATATTGCTGCCGCTAGGGCCATAAAAGCCATTTGGCTATGGTGGCAGCGGGGCGGGGGCGGCTGCGGGCAGGATGGAGAGGAGCCGGCAGACAGTGCCGGGACGCCCGGGGAGCAGGCGGCCGGGCCGAGGTGCGGGGCTGTGCCCCCCACAGCGCTCCCACCCCCAGGTGAGCCCAGGCACCCGGCCTGACAGCCTGGCCATGAGCCCATGGGAGGAGGATGGTGGCTCGTGAGAACTGGCCCCATGGGGCAGAGAGGAGCTGATGCCACCGCTGAGGGACAGCCATCGTGAGGGACAGCCATCAGAGGGACAGTCATCAGAGGGACAGCCATCAGAGGGACGGCCATCAGAGAGACAGCCATTGCGAGGGACAGCCATCAGAGGGACAGCCATCAGAGGGACGGCCATCAGAGAGACAGCCATTGCGAGGGACAGCCATTGCGAGGGACAGTCATCAGAGGGACAGCCATCAGAGGGACGGCCATCAGAGAGACAGCCATTGTGAGGGACAGCCATCAGAGGGACAGTCGTCAGAGGGACAGTCGTCAGAGGGACAGCCATCAGAGGGACAGTCGTCAGAGGGACAGCCGTCAGAGGGACAGCCATCGTGAGGGACAGCCGTCAGAGGGACAGCCATCAGAGGGACAGCCATCAGAGGGACAGCCATCAGAGGGACGGCCATTGTGAGGGACAGCCATCAGAGGGACGGCCATCAGAGGGACGGCCATCAGAGGGACAGCCATTGTGAGGGACAGCCCTCAGAGGGACGGCCATCAGAGGGACAGCCATCAGAGGGACAGCCATCAGAGGGACAGCCGTCATCACCCAGCATCCCGCTCCCACCCCGCGGGTGCCGGCTGGGCGGCCAGGCCAGGCCGGGGGCTGGCGGTGCAGGGGAGCGGAGAGGCTGGGCCAGGGACCGTGGTGACAATGTCCCCGTTGAGGCCGTCGCCGCAGATGGAGACAAACGTGCCCGTTGTTCCGGGCGCTGGCAGGCAGCGGGCAGGCAGGGGCTGAATGGCCCCTCTGTGCTGCCAGCAGTGGGTGGGGAGACGGGTGCCGGGGTGGCAGCGGGAGCTGGGCCTGGCCCAGCCGTCCCGGGGAGCCGGGCAGTGCCCGGCCCAGCCCCACGTCGCACCGCAGCCGCCCTCAGTCCTCCTGTCCTTCCCTTCGCCAGGCCGGAGACACGCGGTCGGGCCCCGGTGATGCCGTAGAGGCCGTGGCTGCCGGGAGGCTTTGGGAACGCCGGCGCTTGCGGGGAGCTGCCCGGGACCAGCGCGTTCCATGTCGGAGCAGCACCGGCCGCCCTGCCCCGCGCCAGCCCCGCAGAGGACAGGGCCGGCTTGCCCGGAGCGGCTTAAACAGAGGAAAAGGTGATTTCGGGGGGGATTCAGGGCATTTGGGGGGCAGATCTATGGCGCAGGGTGCCGGGGGCACGTGGGGCAGGTGTTTGCACCCACGGGGGTGCACAAGGGGACAGGGCCAGAGGAAGGACGGTGTCTGTGTGGCACTTGGCACATGCAGAGCAGATGGTGCCCGCGGGCTGGTGGGGCGGGAGGAGCTGGTGGATGTGCCTCATGCCCAGCAGCTACGGGGGTCTGGCCATAAAGGAAACAGCTCCCATAGGGAAACCCCAAAAGAGCGCTCGGGGATGTCCCCAGGGACCGGGGGACCTGCTGGGACACGGGGACAGGCTGCGGGGCCCTGTGCCCTGGGCCGGCACGGGGTGGCTGGTGGGGAAATGGCCGGCGCGGCCGCGTCCTGCGGCTGGGAATTGGCACCGGCAGGCTGAGGGCTGGCGCCGCGGCCGCCCCACGCTAATGGGAGCCCCAGGACAAATGTCTTGATTGCCGCAGTTCTCCTGGTGAGCTATTAATAATTAAGCCACTCACTTCAGGCAAAGTCAATAGAGCAGCTGGGTTGGGACCTGTTTGTAGAAACAGCCTAGGAGCCAGCCGGGGTGGAGCAAGACATCCTCTCTCCATCCCGGGGCGCGGGGCCGGGTGCCGGGGGGATGGCGGGGTCCCCTGCCGCGCCAGGAACTGAGAGGTGGGTTAATGGCGTGGTCTCGCTCGCTTCGGCAGGGTCAGCGCTGGCACTGTGCCCACGGCGCAGCAGCAAGGCCGGCGTGGAGCAGTGGGGTGCAGCTTCTCCCCCGGCCGGCAGCGCCCGCACGGGCAGGCGGCCCCTCCGGCACTGCCAGGCTCTCGCCGGCCGCGTTTCCAGGTGATGCCAACACTGGCACTGTGGATGGCGACTGCAGTGCAATCACAGCCATGGCTTGAAACCAAACCAAACCCCAGCTGTTCCCAGGCATGCGAAACCCTCTCTGCTGCAATTTTGGTGTAGGGTCGGAGTCACCTGCTCCCCCCGTGGTTACCCCGCACACCTCGTATCCCTCCGGTCCTGCCGCGCTTGGCAGGGGCTCAAAAAACCGTCTGGGAAGAGGCTGGATGCAGCCAGCCCTGCCCGGCCTGGGCAGCCCTGCTGCGGGGCAGGGGGAGCGCGGGGCATGTTGTGGGGTGTCACCAGGTGCCCCCCCATCAGCATCCCCAGCTGCTGCGCTGGGTGCCGGGCGAGCGGTGCCCAGCACCTGACTGCAGCCCTGAGCTCCGGTTGCATTTTCCATTCATTATTCATTGAGCTGGAAATCTCAGCGGCAGGAGGTGACCGGGGGGGCCAGAGAGAGGGGGAGGCAGGCGGGAGCAGCAGCCCCGGGCTCACCGTGCCCCGGGCACCCTCGCGCTGGCCGGGTAACTTCTCTGCTTGGGGTTCAATTTAGAAATCCAGGAGAGACTTTGCTATGTGGGGGTCGGGGGGGCTAAAATGTGTCTGGGTGTAAACCACGGCTCTCCCAGACAGGATTTAATCTCTGGATTATTCGCTGGAGCGTGGGAGGCTCTGAGGGTTGATGCGGCGGGAGGCACAGGGGGGTGGTGGGGTATTTCTGGGGTGTTTTTGGGACGCGGGCAGCCTGGGCTGGAGGATGCCTGGGAGCCAGAGCGGTGCCGGGGCAGCCGGAGCGAGCGGGAGCTCGGGGGGAGATGCTGCTCCAGCAGCCACTAAATGGGGGTGCAGGGCGGGGGGAGCAGCCGGGTCTCTGCCCTCAGCTTGGGGGGTGCTCCCTGTCACTGAGCTCTGCACGCGGCCCCCAGCAGCGGGTGCCACCGTCACGGGTGGCACGTCCCCTCATCCTGCCGCAGAGGACAGCCCTGCTGCAATGCGGTGGCTGGAGTGCCGGAGCTGCCGGTGCCCCCTCGTCCCTGGCCTGCGGCGAGCGGCGGTGGCAGGTGGCCGGGCAGGTGCTGCCGGGGGACACGGGGGCTGCAGGGGGACAGCGGCACTCGGGGAGGCGGGCACGGGGGGGCAATGGGGCTGCGAGCAGGGACAGGGAGGGGGCTGCCTGTGGAGGGGCTGGGTATATGTGCACGAGCGTGCATGTGTGTGCATGCATGAGCACACATAGACATGCATGTATATCTGTGTCCTTGTGCACACATGGGCATGCAGGAGGATGTATAGATGTGTGTATACATGCGTCTGTATCCCTGTGTGTGCAGAGGGGGGTGTGAGTGTGTGTGTATGTACATGTCTGTGTCCTTGGGGGGATTCATGAGTGCATACATGAGTGTGTGTGTGTCCCTGTGCACGCACGTGGGTGTGTGAACCTGCACAGAGGTGTGTGTGTGCATGCACACGCGTGAACCTGCACAGACGTGTGTCAGTGTGCCTGTGTGTGCGCACGCCTGGATGTGCACGGATGTGTGTGTCCCTATGTGTGCATGCACGTGTGTGTGCACATACCCGCTGGCTGTGTGCGTGTGTGCAATTGTGCACACACACATGTGGATGTATGTGCCATTGCACATGTGGGTGCCATCCTGCCCCGGACCCTCTTTGTCCAGCGGGTCTCTGTGCCCCTGTCCCCACCCTGAGCCACCCAGAGGTGCGGGTGCCCGGGGGATGAAGCCATGAGCCCCCCTGCAACCGGTGCTGCTGGAGGGGCCAGGGAACGCGGGCACAGCTGCACTGGGCAGGTGTCACAGCACCAGCACATTCCCGGCTGATGTGGCTCCTGGTCCAGCCTGGAGACTTCCTTGGCAAAAGGGATCCTGGCCGCCCTTAGGAAGCTCCTGCCCACGTTGGTGATTTTTCAGTGCTGGGGGCTGCCGGTGCTGCCTGGCAGAAGGTGCCCGCCCTGCAGCCACGCTGCCCCATGGCACAGTTCCTTCCTCCCCCCGTGCCCAGCCCTACGGCTGCTCCAGCAGCCCTTGGCTTGCACCCCAGTATCGCTCAAGGCAGGTGGGCAGGGCGGGCAGAGCTGCTGCTCTTTGGCCACACATCCGTTGTGCCTGTGGCCAGGGACACACCTGGCGCTGGCTCACCTCTCTCCTGGCAGTGCCAGCACCAAAAAGCCCAGTGAGATGCTTCCTGGGACGTTCCTATGCCTTATTTGCCTCTCATTTGCGTCACACAGTTCCCCTGGTCCCCGTTTACTCACCCCAGTGCTAATGGTTCTCCTCTCCTCTCGCCGGGCACAGGTGACCAGGATGCTGCACCATGGGAAGCCCTGGAGGTCCATGTGCAAGGGGCTCGTCCTGGGGACCCTCCTGACCAGCTTCATGCTGCTGCTCTACTCCTACGCCATCCCCCCGCTGCAAGTCAGCGTCACAGAGTGAGTGTGGGGTCCCCGGGTGTCCCCTGGCAGCTCAGCCTCCCCGTTTCACACCGGGCACCCCCAAACGAGGGTGCTGGGACTTTCCTGGCTCTGGTGGCTTCACATCACGATGTCCCCTTCCTACAGGCTCTTGTTGGAGACGGTGCCCTGTCCCTTGGCTAGGAGGGAAGGTGAACCCCAACTCCCTGGGGGATGGGGATGCTCACCCCAGGGGGATCCACTGCAAAATGGCAGCTGGTGCTTAGCTCCTGGATGATGGAGAAGATGAGGAGGTGCAGGAGACCCCCTGCCCACTGCAGCTTCATGTTCCCTGGTGTCCCCTAAGAGAAGGAGAAGTGTCACAGGAGACGTTCCCCAGCAGCCAGGAGCCATGAGCAGTTTTTCAGGTGCTCTTTATCAAGGGCTTGTCCTCCCAGAGCAATCAGAGAACTGCCACAGTGATGATCACAGTGTGTTCAAAGCTTCCTGCTGCCTGTCAGCAAAAGCCCGTGCTCAGCAGGGCTCGGCTCCCGGCCGTCCCTCCCAGCAGTGAATCTGTCACCAGGTTTATAACTGATCCGCCCACGGGTGTTTCATAAGCAACATGATAACTTGTGTGTTATCAAGGATCAGCTTTCCAACTTCATTAATGGTATCAAAAGTCACTCGATGCTGTGGTCTCTGTTCCCTGCTTCGGGCATCTCAGATAACGCACAAGTTATTCTCCGTGCTCCCCAAAGGTCTGCGGGGCCGTGCGCTGGAATTTCCTTCTTAGCTGGGGTGCTGGATCCTGCAGGTGCCTGGAGCTATGGCCATGGAGCTTGTCTTGGCGCACATGTCAGCGTCACCTGCTCCAAGGCCACCATGGCTGTGCCCATGGGGAGGGATGGGGACGCCCTGCTCGGGCCGTGCTGAGCAGCTGCTGGGCACTGACAGACACATGGGGAGGAAGCTGCTTCCCGTAGTCTGAGGGGAATGAAGAACGATTTCAAGGTCTTGGGAAGGATGGTGAAAGACTCAGGGGCTCAACTGATCTTCTCTTCACTCCTTCCGTCTTCAAGTGACGATGTGGGATGGAATAGGAAAATTCAGTCTCTAAATATTTGGCTCCAAGAGTGGTGCTACAGGCAGGGCTTTGGATTTTTTGATAATGGTTGGTTTTTAAGACTCCAGTCCTGATAGTGTCATGTGGGAAAGGTTTATCTCGCAGGGGCAAAAGGATGCTGGGGCAGGAATTAGCTGGGGTCATTTGGAGAGCTTTAAACCAGGCTCGAATTGGGATGGGGTTGTAGCTCGGCTTGTCCCAGTGGGGCAGCATTCTAAAACTGATGAGGGCTGAGTGGCCTCCTGTGCTCCTAGGGAGAAATGGGAGTGCTCTGCTCACTCCCTGAAATGCCTGCACACCAATGCGTGCAGCACGGGGAACAAGCAGGAGTTAGAATCCTGTGTTCGGTCGGGACATTATGATCTGGTGGCAATTACAGAAACATGGTGGGACAGTTCACATGACTGGAATGTGGTCATGGATGGCTATGCCCTTTTCAGAAAAGACAGGCCGGCCAGGCGTGGTGGTGGAGTTGCTCTCTATGTGAGAGAGCAACTACAATGTACTAAATTCTGCCCAGGAGTGGATGATGAGCGAGTTGAGAGTGTATGGGTCAGGATCAAGGGGCAGGCTGGCAGGGGTGACACTGTTGTGGGTGTCTATTACAGGCCATCAGATCAGGCTGAGGAAGTTGATGAGGCCTTCTATGGGCAGCTGAGAGTGGCCTCACAGTCACAGGCCCTGGTTGTTGTGGGTGATTGTAACTTCCCTGGTGTCTGCTGGAAGGACCATTCAGCCAGCCAGCCACAGTCCAGGAGGTTCCTCCAGTGCATTGATGATAACTTCCTCATGCAGATGGTGGAGGAGCCGACTAGGAGAGGTGCACTGCTGGATCTCATCCTCACTAACAAGGAGGGTCTGGTCAAAGCAGTAAAGGTTGAGGGCTGCTTGGGCTGCAGTGACCATGAGATGGTGGAGTTCAGCATCTTGTGTGACAGGAACAGAATAGCAAGTGGAATTGCAACCCTGGACTTTAGCAGGGCTAACTTTGGCCTTTTCAAGCAATTGCTGGGGGAAATCCCATGGGCAAGACTGCTTGAAGGAAAAGGGGCCCAAGAGAGCTGGATTGCATTCAGAGATTGCTTCTTCCACACTCAGGATCAGAGCATCCCCACACGTAGGAAGTCAAGGAAGGGAGCCAGGAGGCCTGCGTGGTTAAACAGGGATCTGTTGGGTATGCTCAAGCAGAAGAGGAGAGTTTACAGGTCATGGAAGCAGGGGCTGGCCACTTGGGAAGAATATAAGGCTGCTGTTAGAGGATGTAGGAAGGCAGCTAGGATAGCCAACGCCTCCTTAGAATTACAGCTGGCGAGAGGGATCAAGGACAGCAAAAAGAACTTTTTCAAATACATAGCGGATAAAACTAATACCAGGGGCAATGTAGGCCCACTGATGAATGGGGTGGGTGCCCTGGTGGCAGAAGATACAGAGAAGGCAGAATTGCTGAATGCCTTCTTTGTCTCTGTCTACTCTGCTGGAGGCTGTCCTGGGGAGCCATGTGCCCCTGAGACCCCAGATGAAGCCAGGTCAATGGAGGAGTTTGCTTTAGTCGATGAGGACTGGGTTAGGGAGCAATTAAATAGTCTGGACATCCATAAATCCATGGGTCCAGATGGGATGCACCCGCGGGTGCTGAGGGAGCTGGCTGAAGTCATTGCTGAACCGCTCTCCATCATCTTTGTCAAGTCTTGGGAAATAGGAGAGGTGCCCAAGGATTGAAGGAAAGCAAATGTCACTGCAGTCTTCAAAAAGGGCAAGAAGGAGGACCCAGGTAATTATAGACGGGTCAGCCTCACCTCTGTCCCTGGGAAAGTAATGGAACAGCTTATCCTTGGTGCCACCTCAAGGCATATCAAGGATAAGAGGGTTATTAGGGGCAGTCAGCATGGGTCTACCAAGGGTAGGTCATGCTTGACCAACCTCATAGCCTTTTGTGAGAATGTAACAAGGTGGATGGATGATGGCAGAGTGGTGGATGTGGTCTATCTTGACTTCAGTAAAGCCTTTGACACAGTCTCCACAGCATCCTCACAGCTAAATTGAGGAGGTGTGGTCTGGATAACAGAGTAGTGAGGTGGGTTGCAAACTGGCTTAAGGAGAGAAGCCAGAGAGTGGTAGTCAATGGGGCAGAGTCCAGTTGAGGCCTGGATCCAGTGCAGTGCCTCAGGGGTCAGTACTGGGGCCAGTATTATTCAATATATTCATTAACGATTTAGAGGAGGGAATAGAGTGGCTATCAGCAAGTTTGCTGGTGACACCAAGCTGGGAGGAGTGGGTGACACTGGAAGCTGTGCTGCCATCAGAGACCTGGACAGGCTGGAGAGTTGGGCGGGGAACAACCTGATGAAATTTAACAAGGGCAAGTGTAGAGTCCTGCATCTGGGCAGGAACAACCCCAGGTTCCAGTATAGGTTGGGAAATTACATATTAGAGAGCAATGTAGGGGAAAGGGACCTGGGGGTCCTGGTGGACAACAGGATGACCATGAGCCAGCACTGTGCCCTTTTGGCCAGGAAGGCCAATGGTATCCTGGGGTGTATTACAAGGAGAGTGGTTAGTAGATCGAGAGAGGTCCTCCTTCCCCTCTACTCTGCCCTGGTGAGACCACATCTGGAATATTGTGTCCAGTTGTGGGCCCCTCAGTTCCAGCAGGACAGGGAACTGCTGGAGGGAGTTCAGCATAGGGCAACAAAGACGCTGAAGGGATTGGAGCATCTCCCGTGTGAGGAAAGGCTGAGGGAGCTGGGGCTCTTTAGTTTGGAGGAGACTGAGGGGTGACCTTATTAATGTTTATAAATATATAAAAGGTGAGTGCCATGAGGATGGAGTCAGGCTCTTCTCAGTGGCAAACAATGATAGGACAAGGGGTAATGGGATCAAGCTGAAACACAAGAGGTTCCACTTAAACTTGAGAAAAAACTTCTTCTCAGTGAGGGTGGCAGAGCCTGGCCCAGGCTGCCCAGGGTGTTATGGAGTCTCCTTCTCTGCAGACATTCCAACCCGCCTGGACATGTTCCTGTGCGACCTCACCCAGGCGTTCCTGCTCCAGCAGGGGGATTGGACTAGATGATCTTTTGAGGTCCCTTCCATTCCCAAACATACTGTGATACTGTGATACTGTGATACTGTGATCATGAAGACCCCCATAGCAGCACAACCTTGGTGGCTGGGGTTGTCCAGGGGGTGGACAAGCTCAGTTTGGTGGCTCGGAGGTGCAGCTGATGTTGGGGGGCTCGTGGGGACAGTGGGCTTTGCTCTGCTTGTCAAGGGGCTCCAGCCAGGTGGGTGTCCCAGTCCCATTGGGCACATGGCTGGGGGTGAAGAGGGCTCTGCCCAACGCCCAGCTTGTTTCTGACAGGGAGCCCAGGGGGTGCTGGGGGCAAGGACCCACCCCTGGTGTGAGCACCCCTCCCCATGTCCAGCTCCTCCAGGTAGGACAATGGCCAAGCTGCCCTCACCACGGTGTCCTGTCTCTTCTCCCCACCAGGATCCCCGTCCCCTCCTCCTGCTCCTCCTACCCGGCCCCCGCGCAAGTGCCGGCAGCAGCCAACAGCACCGGCAGCCCCTCGGGACGGAGCTGCCTGCCCAAGCGGAACATCATGTTCATGAAGACCCACAAGACGGCCAGCAGCACCATCCTCAACATCCTCTTCCGCTTCGGCGAGAAGCATCGCTTGAGATTTGCCTTCCCCAACGGCCGCAATGACTTCTACTACCCCTCCTACTTTGAGCGCAGCCAGGTGCAGCACTACCGCCCGGGCGCCTGCTTCAACATCATCGGCAACCACATGCGCTTCCACTACGAGGAGGTGCGCAAGCTCCTGCCGGCGGACACCACCTTCGTGACGGTGCTGCGGGACCCTGCCTACCTCTTCGAGTCCTCCTTCCACTACTTTGGGCGCGTCATCCCCCTCACCTGGAAGCTGACAGGGGAGGACAAGCTGGCCGAGTTCCTTCGGGACCCCTGGCACTACTACGACCCCAATGGGTTCAACGCTCACTACCTCCAAAACCTCCTCTTCTTCGACCTGGGCTACGACAACAACATGAACGCCAACAGCCCGCTGGTGGAGGAGCACATCCAGGAGATAGATCGCCGGTTCCACCTCGTCATGTTGCTCGAGTACTTTGACGAGTCCCTGGTGCTGCTGAAGGACCTGCTGTGCTGGCAGCTGGAGGATGTCCTCTACTTCAAGCTCAACGCCCGCAAGGGTTCCACGGTCTCCCGCCTGACACCGGAACTCTACGAGAAGGCCACCTCCTGGAACCTCATCGACACCAAGCTCTACCGCTATTTTAATGCCACCTTCTGGCGTAAAGTGGAGGCCTATGGGAGGGAGCGGATGGCCAAGGACGTGGCCGAGCTGCGGCAGGAGAATGAGAAGATGAAAAGCATCTGCATTGATGGGGGACATGCCGTGGATGCCAGTGCCATTCAGGAGTCCTCCATGCAGCCCTGGCAGCCGCTGGGGGAGAAGTCCATTCTGGGCTACAACCTGAAGAAGAAGATCAACAAGAAGCACCAGAAGCTGTGCCGCAAGATGCTGACGCCTGAAATCCAGTACCTGACCGATCTGGGGGTCAACCTCTGGATCACCAAGCTGTGGAGCCGCGTGCGGGACTTCCTGAAGTGGTAGGGGCTGGCGGGCACCCCGCTCCCCCAGAAAAGAACCAGGTGCTTTTCCTTTTTCTTACTCATGGTGTCTGTTGGTTGGACATCAGCAGAACTGCCTGGAGGCGCCGGCACCTGGGAACAGTTGTGGGGACCAGGAAGATCATCCGTCACCTTTACTGAGTCCCCACTTGGCCAGGAGCCTTTGGGGAGAGCAGAACCCACGAGGGGCCAAGAACTGGGGGCTTGTGGGTGCTTTTCTTCAGCAGGATCTACTTCTTCTTTCCCCACAGAAAGGTACTGATGAAGGACGTGGCCTCGTCACGGCAGGAGAAGGATGTCTGTCCCCACGCCACGGGCCAGGCAGTGCGGGCAGGGACCTGTCGGGTGGTGGGAATGGGGGGTTCTCCCTGGCTGGGGTGGGCAGAGCTGCTGGCAGGGAGCCCGTGCGCCCACAGGCTCCTCGAACGCCCCCCTTCCCCCTGAGCCCTGGTTTGGGGCTGTGTGCCTGCTCCGGCGGGTCCCAGCCCATGGGTGCAATGAGTGCAGCACGTTCTCAGCCTTCCAGCAGCCAGCCGAGACGTGGCGGCGGCTGCTGCGCTTGGGTTTGGAGAACGGAAAACCCACCCCAAGCCCTGGCATTTATCAATGGGCTCATGTTCCTGTGGATGAAGGGTGTCCATGCAGCAGGTCCCCTCCCAGCCCCATCATCCCGGTTAGAGGTCTCCGTGGCTCCGGTCCCCACAGGGGACATCTCAGGAAGCCCACAGGGTCTGATGAGAACTGGTGTGGGGAGGAGATGTGGAGGGGGTCCGGCGGCTGCTGTCCCAGTGACGCCATCCCCCAGACACAGGGGGATTCGGGGACGGGGGTCCATCCCTTGCCCTGTGCAGGGGACAGCCCTCGGTGTCCCGGCCGGGCTGGATGACACCAGCAACGCCGCGTCCTGCCACGAGCAGCCCTGGCCGGGCAAGGAGGTGGCTGAGCCTCCCCGATGCGGAGGGACCCCCGCCGGCCCCCCAGCCCGTGTTCTGCTCCCTTTGTAAAGACCAGAAATAAAAAAGCTGTTCTACTTTTGTAAGATAATGGTACATTGGGCAGTTTTTGATAGAAGGACGATCCAGCCGGTCTCATCCATCTGCTGCTTCTCCAGCACGGGTGCTCTGCTGGTCTCTGCTCCCCCTGGGGACGGATCTTGCCCTGTCTGGGGTTCCTGGCAGCCCATGGGGGTGGGGACCCCTGTGTCCTCCAGGAAATGCCGAGGAACAACCCCCCAGGGTGAGTGGGGCACCTGGGTCTGTACCCACCGTCACTGGAGCCACCTGTGCTGCTGGTTGCTGCTGTGAGACCTCCGGGGTCTGCAGGTGCCACCAGGAAGGTCTGCGAGTTTCACAGGGATATCAGACCCTCAGGACAGCTGTCATGGGTGACACAACTCACTCGTGTCACCAGGTCCCTGCTGGCATGTGTATCCCGTGATCAGTGTGGTCTGGGATAGTACCAGGGTGGACGTGAGCTCTGATGGCTGGTCCGGAGCCACCACTGGAGCCACCACAGTGCTGCCCACGGTCACCAGAACAGGCGCTGGGGACACAGCCCAGCCGTTGTCCCTGAGGCCCGCAGCTGCCTCCCATGCTGTGCCGAGGTCTTCTGCTGGGAGCAGGTGCCAAATCCCACCCTGGCTACCAGATTCCTCTGCAGATGGGGGGATGGAAAACCCAAAGCAGGACCATAATGGGACTAATGGGGCACTGGGGACCAGCACTGTGTGGTGGGACCATGGTCACACATGGCACCATGACTGAGTGGTGGCATCAGATCTGTCTGGTGGGACTAGGACCATGTGTAGGACTGGGGCAGGGACCACGATGGGACCAGGGTCATGTGGCTGGACCAGGACTGTATGGTGGCACGAATATCATTAAATGGGACCAGGAGCATCTGTAGGACCAAGACCAAGTGGTGAGACCAGACCATGTGGTGCCACTGGGACCAGGGCAAAGTGACCAGACCAGGACCCCATGCAGGACCAAAACTGCATAGTGGGACTGATGGGACAGGAAGTGATGGTGAGACTGGGACAGCGTGTAGGACCAGCCCCACAGGTGGAACTGCAGAGAAAATCAAGCCAATCCCCAAACCCAGTAGCTCCAGCTGGGGCCCGTTGGCTCCATCCTGGTCTTTAAGGGTCCCCAGGTGCTGGAGTTATTGCTGGCTGAGGATGGGGCTGCACTGGTGGGTGCTGGTGTGTGGGGCTGTGCTAGGGGTGGCAGGTGAGTGGGGCTGGGACCCCCTGGCTGCTCCCCTTGGTCTCCCCGCCAGTTGTACTGGGGAGGGGGGTGGTGGCACCCGTGTCTGGCTGTGGGAGGGTGGTGGGTGCCCCTTGGTTCTCCCTGGTGCTGGTTCCTGGTATCCTCCTGGACTTGGTGGTCCAGGTCCTAGAACCTTCCTGAAATGGCTCCTGTGCTCTGGGATGTGGGGCAGGGGGACTTGTCAGGAACTCCCAGTGTCCCCAGTCCCAGCAGGTCTGTGAGGACCTGTTTTGGGTGGGAGCCTGGAGCCTGGTGGTTGCTGGCAATGTTCTCCCATCCCATGAGCAGCTCCTGGTCCCTCTCCAGCCCTGGCTGGGGAACACTCCCAGGTGTGCCTGGGGCTGGGGACACTTAATATTGCATTTTAAGGGGGTCGTGGAGACCCTTGTGGAGCACCCCCTGCCTCCAGCACCCTCCACTGCAGTGCGCCCATGCCAGATCCTTATGAGGAGCAGCTGAGGGACCTGGGGGTTCAGCTGAAGAACAGGAGCTGAGGGGAGACCTTCTGATCTCTGAACTGCCTGAAAGGAGCTTGGAGCCAGGGGAGTCA
The DNA here is from genome assembly GCF_963082525.1 of Nesoenas mayeri. Taxonomy (NCBI): domain Eukaryota; kingdom Metazoa; phylum Chordata; class Aves; order Columbiformes; family Columbidae; genus Nesoenas; species Nesoenas mayeri. The sequence continues at coordinate 12,968,411 of NC_137565.1, read as the reverse complement.
GGCTCTGCTCCCCAGGAACAAGCGCCAGGAGCAGAGGAAACGGCTTCAAGTTGCGCCAGGGGAGGTTGAGGTTGGATGTGGGAACAATTTCTTCCCCAAAGGGCTGTGGGGCATTGGAACAGGCTGCCCAGAGCAGTGCTGGAGTCACCATCCCTGGAGGGCTGGACAGACGGACATGAGGTTCTCAGGACATGGGGCAGGGACAGGGGTGGGTTGTGGTTGGACTCGATTATCTTGAGGGGCTTTTCCAACCAAAATGATTCTGTGATTCAAAATGATCCCCCACCAAGACCAGGGGAGGTCCTGGCTGGGGATGTGCAGCTCAATGTCCCCAAACCCCACTGAGCTCCTCAGTGCTCTCCCATACTTGTGCTGTGTCCATCTGCTCCTCATGAGTCCTGGGGACATCTGAAGACCTGGATGTCCTCAGTGGGACATGCTGTTCCATGCTCAGTCCCTCTGGCTAAACACTCCCCTTGCTGCAGGGACCACCAAGGCTCCAGCCGCCTTGCTGTCTTCTGGTCACACAGTGGTGGCTTCAGTGGTGTCCTCGGGCCTGGGGACAAGGGCATTGTCCCCAGGGTTTGCTGCTGGAGGGGCTCATGCTCACCCCTGCTCTGAGGAGCCCAGCGTGAACTTCACCTTGAGGCTCCTGGATGGTGAGTGCTCTGGGTCTTGGGTTGGGCAACAGCTTTGGGGGATGAGACCACAGGATGGGTCCAGCCAAAGTCCCTGGGCTTGAGCAGCAGCACCCAGTGCCTTCTCCTGTGTGGCCTCAGCACTAGGACCCACCAGTGGGTGGTCACTGCTTGACTCCACGAGTTGGAGTCGATGATCCTGAGGGTGTCTTCCAACCAAAATGATTCTATGATCAGCTTTTTGGGGTCAGCTGCCCCTGTCAGCCCGATGGGTGACATGCCCCCTCTCGGCTCCGTGGTGGGGAGACCAGGGAGGTGCTGTAGCTCTGGAGAGCAGGTGGGGACACCAGGCTGGGGTGACAAAGCCAGGACAGCTCTGGGCTTCCAGGGATGGGGGATGGGCTCTGAAGCGGGGGAGCTGCAGGTGGGCACTCACCTTGCAGGGGCAGAGGCAAAGACACCCACGGGTGCTGGTCTGGGATGCGTTTGATGTCCCTGTCTGTGGTGGGACGGGCTCGGGGGTGTCACACTGAGCCCACCCTCCCTTCTACTTCAGGGGACACGGAGCAGCCGCTGGTGCTCAGCCCTGGCTCTGCCGTCCACCTGGAGGCCAGGGTGGACTCTGACGCTGGCACCTGGCTGAAGGTCTGGCTGGAGCAGTGCTACGGGACACATGCGGGGCGGCCGGGACGCTCCAGGAGAGTCTTCATGGTGGTCAACAGCCACGGGTCCGTGCCTGGGGGGCGGAAGGTGGAGAACCCTGCTCCGGGCACCCTGAGGTCCTGCGGGATGTCCCGACGGGGAGGGATATCCATGCCCTGGAGACAGCCTGGCCATGTTCCCGTGTCACTGTCCTGCTCCAGGTGCCTGCACGGGCAGAATCTGGGAAACGTGTCTGTCCAGCACCGGAAAGGGGGGTCTGTCCTGCAGCTCACCATCGCAGCCCCCGCGCTGGAGGGGGAGCTGGAGAAGGAGGAGGTGAGGTTGTGCTGATGTCCTCTTTGTTGGGATGGGTGACCTGGGCTCCCAACACGCTGTCCCTGTTGGGGCATCCTGCTCCCCACTGGGGTGGTGCGACCTACAGAGGTGGGTGGGAGCAGAGCGGGGTCCCCAAGAAGGACGTGCTGGTGACATGGGGCTGGTCTCTCGGCAGGTCTACGTGCACTGTCTGCTGACGGCGTGGGGCCCTGGCCGGGGACACAGCGACAGGTCCTGCTTCTACAGCCAAGCCACGGCCAGGTGAGCTCAGCCCTGGCATGGGCACCCCAATCCCAGCACCCATGGGTGCTGTGGGACCAGTCACTGGGCAAGGGGACCCACCTGGGGCACCAAGCCACCCCACCGTGGTCTGGACACCACTTCTCCTGGGGCAGCGAGGTGATGACACCAGAGGTCCCAGCTCCCTCCAGGTGCAGATGAATTGGGGATGTGCTTAGTGTCCCCCGGGGGACATTTCTGGGGTGGCTGAGACCTGCCGGGCTGGAGGGACTTGCTGGCATGGCACCATGTGGGTCTTGAGGTGGAGGTTGGGGACCTCCAGACCCCTCCCCATCAGCTCTGTCCTCGCCTCCCAGCTGGCACAACGCAGAGGACCCTTCCTGGAGTGCCCTGTGCCACTGCTGTGACACCGGCTGTCCCCCGGCTGACACCCTCCTTGGAGAGCCGCCAGGTACTGGGGCTGGGCTGTGGTGGCCCTGCAGGGTGTTGGGGTCCCGTTGGGGTCCCGGGGCAGGGACAGGCCATGTTCTCCTGCAGCCTTCCCAGGAGAGGGGACACTCCACCAGGAGACGGTTGGGCCACTGCTGGTGCAGAAGGAGAAGGTGCCGTGGTACGAAGGTGAGTGGACAACCCCACTCACCACCCCAGGTGCCAAAGCCATCCCTGAGCCTCCTCTTTTGGTGTTTTTTGGTGTCCCCAGGGCCGTGCCGCACGGTGAAGAGGTTCCTGCTGGCCGGGCTGGCCCTGCTGGGCAGTGCGCTGGTGGCAGCCGCACTGGTGGGGGGGCTGCTGGCGCTGGCCGTGGCCACCTGGCGCGCGGGCAGACGGCGGGGGCGGCGGCGGGCGAGGCGGCAGTGTCCCTTCCAGGCGGAGCTGCAGAGCGTGGTGCGGGCCCTGGTCCCCAGGGAGCTGGAGAAAGGGGCAGAGCTGGGACCAGACCACAGCAGCCCGGCGCAGGGCTCGGCATGAGCCCGTGACCCCCTCCTCCCCAATAAATGTGGTTTTCTTTTCTCTAAAGCTTCTCAGGGTGGTACCATGTGGGTGTGACTGTGGGCTGGGGACACGCCACCGCACCTGAAAGCAACATCTCCTGGTGGCACCTTCTAGGGGTACCTCCTGGTACCAGATGTCACCAGCTGTGGCTTCCAGATGTGGTGATGTGTTCCCCAGCCCTGGTCCTGGAGGCTCCTGGCTGGTGGATGTGGGTCTCTAGAGACACCACTGAAGGTCCTGGCCATGGTGGCAGCTCCTTGGGGACAGGCCCAGGACTGTGCCATGGGGCTGTGGAGGGATGGAGGGGTTCCAGCTGCGACCTGGGGGGGCTGGTGGGGTGATTGGGGCTGCTCATCCCAGGGTGGAGATGCCCGTAGGGTGCAGAGCCTGGGGGCTGACACCCAGTTGGATCGACATGTCACCTCAGCAGAGGACAGGGCAGTGGGTCCCCGCCGGCTCCAGCAACACCCAGCACACAGGGTCAAGCTTGAAATGGTTTATTGGGACCAGCCATGTGGCTGGGTGGCCACTCTGGGGCCGTCACCTGAGTGAGGGGTCACAGTAGCTGGGTCACAGCACCCTGAAGTCAGCAGCGTGCCTCAGTTTCCCCACACGGGTTGCTCAGTGTGGGGCCGGGGGCTCTCCCGGTGCCCCATAGAGCTTGCGGAGGCTGGAGTCCATCAGGAAATCCACGGTTCTGGGGAAGGACGGAGGTCCCAGGGGTACGGTTAAGTGGTCATGACAGGCAGGGGGGCTGGAGCTGTCCCCAATCCCCTGGGACCCTGTCCCTAATGTCACCGAGGCCCCAGCCCTCCCAAAACCAGGTTTAGCACAGCCTCACCTCACTAATCCCAGCTCAGCACCAGCTCCTGCTAATTCCATCCCTGCGGGGCCATGTCCTGGCCAGACCTCGGCAAAGCCCCTCTGGGGCGAGGAACCCCCAGCCCCTGGGTCACCCCGTGTCCCTCTGTATCCCACCCCTGCCCCTGGGTCACCCCATGTCCCTCCATGTCCCCCAGCCCCTGGGTCATCCCATGTCTCCCCATGTCCCCCAGCCCCTGGGTCACCCTGTGCTTCCCCCACCCAGTCCCAAGCCTGCACTGGGAGCAGCTCCCCTGGGAGGAGAAGCACTCCAGCCCGGGACGCAGGGATGGGGCGGTGGTCCCCGCATGTCCCCCGCACCTGTCGATGGGGGTGATGATGAAGGGGATGGCGGCCAGCCCCAGGGCTGTGGTGGTCCAGCGGCGCAGGGGCAGCGGCCAGCGGGTGAGGGTGCCCAGCAGGGCCAGCGAGGCGGCGCACAGGCGGTTGATGGTGAAGCCGGGGATGGCCACCGAGGCCAGGCCCTGCCACACGAAGGTGTCCACCACGGCCACCCCCACCTGCGTGGCCCGTGCGGGGTCCTGTGCGTGGGCCTGAGGGGACAAGGGGGTTAGTGGGGGGCGGGGGGAGCGACTGGAAGGTGGGGAGGGGTTGACACTCACGGTGGCAGCTTTGCGGCCCTTGTCGATGGCGTCGGCGGTCACGTAGGCGGTGGCCACGCCGTAGCTGGCCCACACCACCGACACCGGCACCAGCGGGCGGAACGACTCGCCCACCTCGTTGGCATAACCTGGAGGTCAGGGGGGTCAGTGGGAATGGAGACTGGCTGTGTCCCCATGTCACACCCCGCGGTGTCCCCATGTTCCCCCCAGCGTGTCCCCACGGCACTGGCAGTGGGGATGGACCCTGCACGGGGGGTTCGGAGCAGCCAGGTCACCTTGGACCCCCCTGCCCCTGGGGACAGCTGGGCTGCTGGGGACAGTGCCGGGTGCTGGTGCCCAGCGCCAGCGTGCGGTGCCGGTGCTACGCCTGGTGAGCGGTACTGATGCCTGGGACGTGGTGCTGGTGCCCGGTATTGGTGCTGTCCCCCGGCACAGTGTGCAGTACCAATGCCCGGTGTGCGGCCCTGGTACCCAGAACCGGTACCCGGTGTCGGCGCTGGGCATCAATACCCCATACCCGGTGCAGAGCCCGAGGACAAGTGTCAGCACCTTGTGTGTGGTGCCGGTACCCGGTGCAGAGCACAGTGTCAGTGTCTGGTAACGGGTGTCAGTGCCCGGTGTCAGTCTCCGGTGCGCAGTACCCGACGCAGTGCCCGGTACGCGGTGCGGTACCCGGTGTCGGTTACCCAGAGCCGGTACCCGGAGCGGTGTCGGTGTCAGTGCGCGGTGCGGTGTCAGTGCGCGGTGCGGTGTCAGTGCGCGGTGCGGTGTCGGTGTCAATGCGCGGTGCGGTGTCAGTGCCCGGTGCGGTGTCAATGCGCGGTGCGGTGTCAGTGCCCGGTGCGGTGTCGGTGTCAGTGCCCGGTGCGGTGTCGGTGTCAGTGCGCGGTGCCGCTGCTCACCCAGGTACCGGACCCACGTGTCCCGGTAGAGGTCGGGCTCCTCCGCCCCCATGGCGCGCGCTCCCGCCGCCGCCGCACGAGCCCGCCCCGCCCCCGAGCGTGCGTCACCAAACCCCGCCCCGCGCAGGGCGGAAACCGGGGGGCGCGGCCTCTGCCCGGCTGAAAGATGGCGGCGGGGAAGGGGGCAGGGCTGGGGTGCGCACGTGACCCGGCGGCGAGGCCGCTCGCGAGGCGCTGTGTCACCCGTGGTCACGTGGGCGGGGTGTGGGGCAGGGCCGGTTATGGGGCTGGGGGACAGCAGGGGCTGGGTATGGGGCTGGGTATGGGGATGAGGGGCAGCAGGGGCTGGGTATGGGGATGAGGGGGAGCAGGGGCTGGGTATGGGGCTGGGGGGCAGCAGGGGCTGGGTATGGGGATGAGGGGGCAGCAGGGGCTGGTAGTGGGGCTGGGGGCAGCAGGGGCTGAGTGTGATGCTGATGGTGGACAGTAGGGCCAGTTATGGGACTGGCGGTGTATTGGAAGGGGGCAGCAGGGGCTGGTTATGGGGCTGGCGGGGGGACAGCAGGACTCGTTATGGGGCTGGAGGGAGCAGCAGGTCTGTTTATGGGGCGGCTGGGGGGCAGCAGGGCTGGTTATGGGGCTGGAGGGGGCAGCAGGGCCGGTTATGGGGCTGGGGGGGGCAGCAGGGCCGGTTATGGCACCTGCTGACCCACGGGGGTGGTTACGTGGTTGGGGAACAAAAACCGGAGGCGACCCAGCACGGTCTATCCCTTTACTCCCCCCGCCCCATGCAGCAGCGGGGGACACGGGACCCACATATAAGGCACAGAGAGGAGGGACCCCGGGCACTCCAGCCCCTCCGGCCCCACTCAGTCCCCCCTTGGTCCATGAACTCGGGGGGCTCGGCCCCTTCTCTATCCTCCCAGCCATCCTGGGGGCACAAGCAGCGCCTGCCCAGCTGTGGGGTCCCCTGCGGGCTGGGGGCCGGGGCCGTGGCTAGGGGCTGTGGCTCAGGGCCACCTCGCCCAGCTTGTCCCCCAGCTGCTGGATCTGCTGAGCGGAGGTGTCGGGCAGAAGCACCTGGACGCTGTAGCTCACCCGCTTGGCGTGGAGGTAACTGTAGGTGTTGTCGAAGCGCAGGACGTCTGCGGGAATCAGAATCGCAGAACAGTTTGTGTTGAAGGACCTTCCCAGCTCCCCAGTGCCCCCCCTGCCATGACAGGGACATCTGCACCAGCTCAGGGTGCTCAGAGCCCCGTCCAGCCTGGCCTGGGATGTCTCCAGGGATGGTTCAGCCACCACCTCTCTGGCCAACCTGGGCCCAGCTCTCACCACCCTCAGCCCAAACAATTTGTTCTTCATGTCTAGTCCAAATCTCCCATCTTCTAGTTTAAAACCATCACCTCTTGTCCTGTCGCAACAGGCCCTGCTCAAAAGTCTGTCCCCATCAAGAAGATGGTGTCAGGGACATGGGGAGCCCCTGAGGAAGGGGGTGCACTCACAGATGCCGGGGGTGGAGCAGGTGAGGGACCCGTCCTCGGGCACCATGTGTGCGTTGTAGCGCTGGTTGGGGAACACCTCAGTCATCTCGCCTGCCCGCTGCCGCTCCCCCACCTTGGTCTTCAGGTACACCCCGAAACCCACGTCGGCCCCCTCTGACCTGAACTGCCACCTGTGCCGGAAAAAGAGCCGGCAGGGTCCTGTGTGGGGGCTGGGGACACCTGCCGGTGTTGTCCCCTGTCCCCCCCATGGCATGGAGCCCCCTCCTCACCGGAGGACGCAGCCGGGGAAGAGGATCTCGTACTCGAGCTGGTGGGACGAGCCGCGGTTGACCACCACCGTGTGCTCGTACTGCTGTGACAGCTGGTCCCGCACGTAGTAGTGCTGGGGCACGTCCCCCCCGTAGTTGATCTGGAAGGGGATGGAGATGGACGTGGGCAGGGGGGGAACCACCCGTGCAGCCCCCAGGAACCCAGCAGGGGGTTCTCCTACCTTGCTGGAGCACTTGGGGTCCCCGTCAGGGTCCGTCAGGGTGCCCCCGTACTCCACCGGGATCTGCGCAGGGTCAATGTACTGCTGCAGGACCTCCTTCCAGTTGGCTGGGGGGTGAGGACAGCAGGGCTCAGGGGGGCTGGGACAGCTGCGGGGACCCCCGGCCCAGCCAGGGCCCCCCCCCAGGGCTGAGGTCTCATCCTTGGGTGGGACAACAGAGGGGGACGTGACAGCCCATTTCCACCGCACCCCCAGCCACGGCCACCCCGGGAGGGGTCAGGACTCACATCCCAGCACCACGACCTTCTTGCGGGTGTCCTCGCTCAGGAGGGGCTTGACCAGGTTGTAGGCCACGGGGAAGATCTTGGGGGCTGGGGGGGGACAGGGGTGTTAAGGTGGGATCAGCACCCGGTGCGGGGGGCAGGACCCCGAGGCTGAACTCACCCTTGATGATAAACAGGCGCTTGAGGGACTCGGGGTAATTCTCCTCGAACATGGTCAGGAGCTGCAGGATGGGGACAGCTTCACGTCACCCTCCCGTCCCACACGCCAGCCACAGTATGGGGGGAGCACGGCAGGACACAGGCTGAGACCCCCACCCCAAAATGCTGCGGGGGGTGCGGGGCGCTGGCAGGGACCTGCTCTTGCATCATCCCTCAGGGCCATGAGTCAGTCCAAATCCCTGTGTCACCGCAGCAGCCCGGGGACAGGCACGTCCCGTCCGGGGAAGCGGGGGCAGCTCACCTCCCCGTAGGTGTCTATGGCTGGTTTCCAGAGGTGCTTCAAGCCCAGGCCCTCGCAGTCATACACCATCAGCACCGTCTCGATCTTCTTCCCCAGCTGGGATGGGAGGACGGGGGGAGCTCAGGTGGCACCTGTCCCCTGCAGGGACCCCAGGAGCAGGGGCTCCCAGCCAGCCCCGGGGATGGGCTGGTCCCCAACAGGCTGATCCCCCAGCCAGAGCCTTGTTGGTGTAGGGAGAAGGGACATTGCAGCTCGTGTGGGGCTGGGACAGGGACGCGGGCTGGGGGGTGGAATGGCCATTGGGTGGTGGGCGTGGAGCAGAGGTGGGGCTGGCAGGGACAGGGGCCGCGGGGACGATGGGGCGATGGGCTGGGGGCAGCAGGGCACGGGCAGCAGGCACCCACCTTCTGGCTCTGGCGCTCGCACTCGCGCCGCAGCACCTCGCAGTCGCGGAACTTGTTCTTGAGCAGGTCCTGCTTGGAGGCGGAGAACAGCAGCCCCTTGGCGTCCAGCGGCCCCACGATGTCGTACCAGATGGGGCTGCCCTCCCGGTCGTAGCCGCACATCCCCCCCGCCATGTACTTCCTGATCACCTGCGGGAGAGTGGGGGGTCAGGGGGACCACAGACCCCCGGGAGGACGGTCCCATGCGGGGACACCCATCCCGGGGCGGGGTCACCCACCTCGGGGGCCTCCCAGGCGATGATGTTGTCGGCATCCATGTGCTTCCGTACCTCGAGATGCTGCGGGGGGGGCACAGCGAGCCGGTGTGAGGGGATTTGGGGACCCCCCAATCCCATGGGATGGGGTGCACCCCAGGGGCAGGTCATCAGGAGAGAGAAGGAGTGGTCGCCCATGGCACATTGTCCCATCTCCAGGTGACAACTGGGAGCTTAGGGGGTTCCCCCAAAAAGCAGGGGCCCCCCTCTCACCTTGCGGAGCATCGCCTCTGCCTTGGGCAGGTCGAAGCAGCGCGCTGCAAGAGAGCGGAGAGCTCAGCCCTGCCAGTGTCACCAACTCCGCAGCCCCCCCTCCATGTGACCCCCACCCCGGGGTTACCTCGGAGCCATTTCAGGAGGAAATAGTCGTCCTGGGCGGGCAGGGAGGGCAGCACGTCCTGCAGGTTCTCCCGAAACTGAGAAGCGGGACCGTCAGCAAGGGGGTCCCTGCTCACGCCCCCGTGGAGCGAAATCCCCCAGGCTGGAGATTTGTCCCCTGCTGCCCCCTCCCCTAAAAAACCGTCCCAGCGAGGACTTTTTTGCAGGAGACAAGGGACACCCGTGGAGCAGGCACAGCAGTGACACGCAGCCAGTGTCTGCTCTCCCCCTGGCAGGGGACTGTCCCCAAGCCGGCCACCAAGCCCTGGCTGTCCCCAAGCCATTTGCCTTGCATAAGGGCATGAGTGGGGCTGTCACCCACCCAGCTCCCCCCAGGGAGGGTCCTGCCAGCCACCCTCGCCCTGCAGGGACCAGGGGACCAGTTCCCCCCTCTGCCGTCACCAGTGGCATCCTCCGGACACAGCCGGTCATCCGGCGGCCACCACGTGTCCCCTTGCTCCAGTGACACCCCAGCGAGTCACAGCCCGGCCATCCCGGCACAGGCAGGAGGGTGTCAGGGTGCAGAACCGGGGGGATCTGGGGGTCCCAGGGCACCCATGGCACATGGCCCACTCGCCCCGGCCGGGCTGCGGCCCAAATCTCTGTACCAGTCTGGGACCTCCCCTTAATGAGGCTGACTAGATTATCTCCCACTGAATTTAGGTGTAATTAAACCCGGGATTAGCTTCTTCACCCTGAGAAAAACAAGGTGCTGGCGGACGGGTTTCACAGCTCGCCGTTTCTGCCCAGCCATTGCCACCTTGGCACCGGGAGGTTTTGGCTCCTGCCCCCCGGCCCCCGGAGCCGCGGGTTCATTGCCCGTGCCTGGAGTTTGGTTTGGGGTGGAAAAGCAATGATAAGATAAAGTCGCCAGCGTTGCCCTTTCAGCTGGGTGGAATAAACCAGGATAAAGTCTGGCAGCCCGGCGAGGTGCCCAGGGAGGCGTCGGGGATGGCACTGGGTGGCATGGGTGGCATGGCCACCCCGCTGGGTGACCGCTGGCTCAGCCGGACGCCCCGGGCCCCGCAAACCCTGCGGTGGGACAGGAGGGTCCCCAGCCGCCAGTGGGACAGATGGGAGAGGGCTGAGGGGTCATCAGCGCCCGGTCCCGCAGATCCTCCGGTGGGACAGTCCATCAGGTGACACCCCCGGGACCCACCCGGGACGGTGGCAGCACCACGGGGCGCTCAGCCCGCGGGCTGCGGCTCCGGGGTGGGCGCTGGAGGCAGCGGGAGCAGCCGGGGCCGGCACCGGGAGGGGATGCCCATCGCCGCGGATGCCGGAGCGCATCGGGGCGGCCCCGGCTGCCCGGCCCCGCTCCCCCCCGGCATCCCCGCTCCGCCTCACCTGGGCCAGCGCCTCCGCCTGCCGCGGGCTGAGCTCCCCGACGCGGCCGCTCATGGTGCCCGGGCCCGGCGGGGGGACGCGCCGCCTCTGAGGCGGCCGAGGCGGCCGCAGGTTGCTGAGGCCCCGGAGCGCCTCCCCCGCCCCGCCCCGCCCGCCGGCCCGGCCCCTGCCCGGCCTTGGCCCCCGCCCGCCGCCCCCGGCCGGCCGGGCAGCGCCCCGGGCAGCGAGGGGGCGTACGGAGAGAACGGGGACAGCGCGGGTGTCGGGGAGTATAAGGGGTCTGGGGGCTATACGGGGTGTTGGGGGGTATAGGGGGTCTGCGGGCTACACGAATATTGGGCAGTATAAGGGGTACTGGGGGGCATGAGGGATATGGGGGCTATAAGGGGTATTGGAGCAGTATAAGGGGTATGGGGCCTATTAGGGGGTGTTGGGATGGTATAGGCGGTCTGGGGGTATTACGGGGTATTGGGGGGGTATTGGGGGTCTGCGGGCTACAGGAGTATTGGGGAATATAAAGGGTATTAGGGGGCATAAGGGGTATGGGGGGCTATAGAGGGTGTTGGGACAGTATAGGGATTCTGGGGGCTATGGGGGTATTGGGGGGTATAGGCGATATGGGGACTATAGGGATATTGGGGGTACAGGATTTATGGGGGCTATAGGGGATATTGGAGGGTATAGGGGATATGGGCACTATAGGGGGTATTGGAGGGGTATAAGGGGTATGGGGGCTACAGGGCGTGTTGGGACGGTATAGGGGGTCTGGGAGCTATGAGGGTATTGGGGAGGTATAGGGGACATGGAGACTATAGGGGATATTGGGGGGGTATAGGGATTATGGGGGCTATAGGGGATATGAGGGCTATAGGGCGTACTGGAGGGGTATAAGGGGTATGGGGGCTATAGGGGGTGTTGGGACGGTATAGGCAGTCTGGGGGCTATACGGGGTATTGGGGTTATATTGGGGCTCTGCAGGCTACAGGAGTATTGGGAAGTATAAGGGGTATTAGGGGGCATAAGTGGTATGGGGGCTATAGGGGGTGTTGGGACAGTATAGGGATTCTGGGGGCTATGGGGGTATTGGGGGGTATAGGCGATATGGGGACTATAAGGGGTATTGGGGGTATAGGAGTTGTGGGGGCTATAGGGGATATTGGGGGGTATAGGGGATATGGGCACTATAGGGGGTACTGGAGGGGTATAAGGGGTATGGGGCTATAGGGGGTGTTGGGACGATATAGGGGGTCTGGGGGCTATACGGGGTACTGGGAGGTATTGGGGGTCTGCGGGCTACACGAATATTGGGCAGTATAAGGGATATTGGGGGGCATGAGGGGTATGGGGGCTATAGGGGGTATTGGAGGGGTATAAGGGGTATGGGGCCTATTAGGGCATGTTGGGACGATATAGGGGGTCTGGGGGCTATACAGGGTATTGGGGGGGTATTGGGGGTCTACAGGCTACAGGAGTATTGGGGAGTATAAGGGTATTAAGGGGCATAAGGGGCATGGGGGCTATAGGGGGTGTTGGGACAGTATAGGGATTCTGGGGGCTATGGGGGTATTGGGGGAGTATAGGCGATATGGGGTCTATAGGGGGTACAGGAGTTATGGGGGCTATAGGGGATATTGGGGGGTATAGGGGATATGGGCACTATAGGGGGTACTGGAGGGGTATAAGGGGTATGGGGGCTATAGGGCGTGTTGGGACGGTATAGGGGGTCTGGGGGCTATGAGAATATTGGGGAGGTATAGGGGATATGGAGACTATAGGGGATATTGGGGGGGTATAGGGATTATGGGGGCTATAGGGGATATGGGGGCTATAGGGGGTACTAGAGGGGTATAAGGGGTATGGGGGCTATAGGGCGTGTTGGGACGGTATAGGGGGTCTGGGGGCTATGAGGGTATTGGGGGGTATAGGCAATATGGGGACTATAGGGAGTATTGGGGGGTACAGGAATTATGGGGGCTATAGGGGATATTGGGGGGTATAGGGGATATGGGGGCTATAGGGGGTACTGAAGGGTATAAGGGATATGGGAACTATAGGGAGTATTGAGGGGGTACAGGAGTTATGGGGGCTATAGGGAATATTGGGGAGGTATAAGGGATATGGGGCTGTAGGGGATATTGGGGAGATATGTGGACTATAGGGGATATTGGTGGGGTATAGGAAGTATGGGTGCCACATGGGATAGTGGGGAGGTATAAGGGGTGTATGGGCTATAGGGGATATTGGGGGAGTATAACGTTTTTTGAGCTATAGGGGGTATATGCGCTATAGGGCTATGGGGGCTTTGTGGGCTGTAAGGGGTGGTGGAATATGGGGGCATGGGGTGACTTGGAGGGCATAGGGAGTACGGGGGCTATAGGTGGTATGGGGAGTATAGATGGTCTTGGGAGGGTGTGGGGGGTGTCGGCTATGGAAGGTGTAGGGGGTATGGGGGGTCTGGGGAGTATAGCGGGTATTGAGGATGTATACGGAACATGGGGGCATAGGAGGCATAGTGGCAGAGGAGGGTTATTGAGGGTATAGGGGTTATGTGGGATATAGTGGGTATGGGCGCTTGGGGGCACAGGGGTTGTTGGGGTGATATAGGGGCTATGGGGAACAGGGGGGTTATAGGGCTTACAGGAAGGCAGAGGGAGTATGGGAGGACATAGGGAGCATGGGGGGTATGGGAAGTATATGGTATAGGAGGTATGGGGGCACAGGGTGACTGGGGGGCATAGTGGGTATTGAAGTGGTATAGGGGGCATGGGGAGGAGTGGGTTATTGGGCATATAGGGAGGGACAAGGGGTAGGGAGAGTATAGGGGGAATGGGGTACAAGGGGGATATGGGTCATGGGGAGCATGGGGGGACCCAGGTATGAGCGGGACATGGGACAGGAGTGGGAAATGGTGATGTGGGGGCAGGTGGCAGGGACAAGGTTCAAATGGGGACAAGGACAGGGAGCGGAGGTGGGAGCAGGGACAGGGGGCAAGGGGCAGGGGACAGGGGGCAGGGGTGAGGACAGGGACTGGAGGCAGGGACAGGGTGACAGCTCAGGCCCCGGAGGCTGGGAGGGAGGGACAAGGGACTGGGGCAGGGTCAGGGCACTGGGGACAGGGCAGAGGCACCAGGGACATTGGGCTCAGCCTCCCACTGCCTGTTCACACAGTAGGGGCGTCCCTGGGGGGACCCCAGCTGGGGAGGGCCCAGCACCCACAGACCTGCTCTGGTTGGGGTCCCCAGCAGGGGAAGGTTCCCCACTGTCCCCTCTCACGAGGGCTGTGTACGTCCCATGGGGCTGTGGGTGACACAGGGAGCTGTGCATGTCACATGGAGCCACCTGTGTCCCGTGGAGCCATGAGTGTCCCACGGAACCATGGATGTGCCACAGAGCCACCTATGTCCCACGGAGTCAAATGTGTCCCATGGAGCCATGAATGTCCCATGGAGTCATATGTGTCCTACAGAGCCACCTGAGTTCCATGGAGCCGTGGATGTTCCATGGATGTCCTATGATACCACCTGTGGACCGTGGAGCCATGGATACCCCCATGGGGACATCTGTGTCACATGGCTCTATGGATGTCCCATGTGTCTCTATGCACATGTCCCATGGATCCATCCATACCCCACAGACCCGGGGTGTCCCACAGAGCCATTCTCATCCCGTGTGTGCCCCATGATGCCGATCCCACAGATGTGTCCCCGCTGTGGGGCAGCGCTCCCGGCAGTCGCCCCCCAAGGTCCCATTTTTGGCTCCTCCCCCAAAGCTGTGCAGGATGCCCCATCGGTGACCTCATCTCCTGGGCTGTCCCCAGTGCTGTCCGGGTGCCAGGCTGTTGGTGATCGCACAGCCAGACCCACAGCAACCGGGATGTTTTGCCACGCGGTTAAACCGGCTCCAGGTGCCAGCCATGGGTGGAGGGGCCCTGCCCACCCTGCCATTAAACCCCCACAGTTGCAACACGGCCGGGGACACGGGGGACACTGTGGACACACCCAGACCTGTCCTGCGGTCATCTGGCAGCCGTGGGAGCCGAGATGTCACCGTGCGAGTCCCCGTCCCCCGCGTGGCCCCTGCCAAAAGCAGGTCAGCGCCAGGGCCCGTGCGGCAGCTAATCCCCCCGGCAAATCCCCCCCGGCACATGTGCTGGGCACACGTGGCCGCAGGGGGCCCGGGGTGGTGACACCGGCGGTGCTGCGTGGCGCCCCCCAGGACGGGACAGTTGGGACGTGTTGAGTGTCGGGGGGTCAGCTGGATTTTGGGGTGCTCAGATGTCAGGGGGCGCCTGTGTTCCCCATGCGTGTGCTGTGGTCGTGAATGGGGGTGCCTGTGGCTGCTGGGCCCTGCGTGTCCCCATGTCCCCACACCCATGGCTCTGTCCCTGTGTTCATACTTGTCCCTATATCTGTCTGGTATCCCCGAGTGCCGCTGTGTCCCCGGGGAAGGGGGGCTGTGGGGACACACACCCTGTCCCTGTCCTTGTCCTGGTCTCAGTCCCTGTCCTGATCCCAGTCTGATTTTGTCCCTGTCCCCATCCCCATCCTGGTCCCACCCCTTTTGTTTGTCCCCATTCCTCTCCCTGTCCCCATCCCCATTCCCATCCCACTCCCTCTCCCTGTTCCCATTTCTGTTCCCATCCCGCATCCACTCCCTGTCCCCATTCCTGTCCCCATTCCTCTTCCCATCCTTGTTCCCATCCCTCTCCCTGTCCCAGTCCCAGTCCCCATTCCTGTCCATCCCCATCCCACTCCCAGCCCTTGTCCTTGACCCCATCCCACTGTCTATCCCTATCCCCATCACCACCCCGCTCCCTGTTCCCATCCCTGTCCCCATCCTGCTCCCAGCCCTTGTTCCTGTCCCTGTCCCTGTCCCCATCCTGGTCCTTGTCCTTAACACTGGTTCCATCTTCATCCCTGTCCCCGCTCTCTGTCACTGTCCCTGTCCTTGTCCTGGTTCCCATTCCTGTCCCCGTCCTCACGCCCCTCCCCACCCCTGTCCCTCTCCCCATCCTGGTCCCCATCCCTGTCCGTGTCCTGGTCTCTGTCCTCATCCCCATTCCCGTCCCTGCCCCCGTCCCTGGTACTGTCCCCACCCCTTCCCCGTCCCTGTCCTAGTCCCTGTCTCCATTCTGGTCCTGGCCCTTGTCCCTGACGCTGTCCCTATCCCCATCCAGCTCCCATCCCTGTCCCCGTCCTCATCCCCATCCCAGTCCCCGTCCCGCTCCCCATCCCTGTCCCTGTCCCCGTCCCGGTCCCGTCCCTCGGGCGCCCCCTGGCCGCGGAGCGCGGCGCGGCGGGTCCTCCCCGGCGGCAGGGGGCGCTGCGGCGCGGGGCGGGCGGGAGGCGGCGATGGCGGCGGTGCGGGCCGCGCTGCTGGCGCCGCTGCTGGCGCTGTGCCGGGCCGGGCCGGGCCCCGCGCCCGCCGCCCGCGTCGAGGTGGCGGTGACGGGGCCGGGGGACGGGCCGGGGGCGGCCGCGGGGCCCGCCGGCTCCTACACGCTGCGCGGGGCCGTGCTGGGCGCGGGGGGCGGCCGGGCCGGGCCGGGCCGGAGGGCCCCGCGGGAGGAGGAGGACGAGGAGGAGATCCGGGGCCGCCTGCTGCTGGTGCGCACCGGCACCGGGGGTCTGCGGGCACTGGGGGGAACGGGGGTACAGGGAGCAGTGGGAACCGGGGCACACTGCGGGCGGGCAGTGGGCACTGGGGGCTGTGGGCACTGGGGGCTGTGGGCACTGGGGGACACTGACGGGGCTGTGGGAACTGCGGGCACTGGGGGGCTGTGGGCACTGGGAGAGGGATTGGGGGGACATTGGGGGGCTGTGGGTACTGGGAGAGGGATTGGGGGGACATTGGGGGGCTGTGGGCACTGGGAGAGGGATTGGGGGGCTGTGGGCACTGGGAGAGGGATTGAGGGAACCCTGGGGGGCTGTGGGCACTGGAAGCGGGACTGGGTGACTGTGGGCACCCAGACAGACTGGGAGTACTGGGGGAAATGGGGAAGGAGGAGCAGTGGGAACTGGGGGGCACTGGGGAGGCCATGGGGAGGTGGGGCAGTGGGGGGTGTCACTGTCCAGGGGTGCCCAGTGACAGGGGAGGTGCAGGCAGGGATGGGACGGCAGGGACCAGGTCCTGTCCGCTGTACCACCCCTGCTGCTGTCCCTGTCCCCACATGGTGCCCAGCGCTGCCCAGAGACTTGGGGGTGCTTTGGGGGTGCCCTGAGCCTCAGCCCCCCGCCCCGGCTCTCTCCCCGATGCTGCCGTGCCCCCCAGCTGGGGGATGCAGAGCCGGAGCTGGGCGCTGCGGACAGCTGGATCGGCGTGGTGCCAGTCGGTGAGGAGCCGGCCGAGCTGCCCCGCGGCGCCAAGGAGGAGTCCTTCACCGCCACCGTCGTCAGCAAGGTGACTGTCCCCGTCTGCTGTCCCCAGCGCTGCCCTGGCCCAGGATGCAGTGGCATTTGCTGGTCACAAGCCCACAGGGGTGTTGCCTCAACAGATGTGGAGGGTCCTGGCCTGTCCTTAGTGATGGGGGGAACCTGATAGGGCTTCTGGGCAGTCACAGCCTCTCCTGGGTCCCTGGTCCCTTGCGGTACTTCAGCTCAGGCAAAGGCATCGAGTGCTGCCTGCTCACTGCAGTGGGGCAGGAGCTGAGCAGGGACACAGAACTGCAGAACCCCAGGCTGGTTGTGCTGCAGGAGCTCTGCAGATCCCAGCCCAGCCCTGCTCACGCAGGGTCACAGAGCAGATCACACAGGTGGGTCCAGGGGGTTTGAATGTCTCAGAGCAGGAGACTCCACACCCGCTCTGGGCAGCCTGGGCCAGGCTCTGGCACCTCCCAGCAAACAAGTTTCTGCTCATGTTCACATGGAGCCTCCTGTGTTTCAGTCTGTGCCCGTTGCCCCTCACCCTGGCGTTGGGCACCACTGAATAGTCTGGTCCATCCTCTGACACCCACCCTGAGCTATTGATCCATTGATCACATCCCTCTCAGCTTCTCTTCTCCAGCTCAGCAGCCCCAGCTCTCTCAGTGTCTCCTCATCACAAAGATGCTCCAGACCCCTCAGCATCTTTGTGTCCCTGCGCTGGACTCTCTCCAGTAATTCCTTGTTCTTCTTGAACTGGGGAGCCCAGCTCAGGCCCAGCTGCCCGCGCTGCCCGCTGAGCCGGTGCTCTCTGTCTCCGCAGATGAAGCGAGCCCTGGTGCTGGGTGCCTCGGCGCTGCTCATCCTGGCGCTGAACCAGAACGCCATCCGGGAGGTAGGCTCGGCTCGGCGACGGGTCCCTGACCCGGTCCTCTGCCCCGCTGACAGCTCTCGCTTTCCTCTCCGCTGCAGCTGGACGTTTCCCAGCTCCTGGCCAAGCCCGTGATCGTGATCCAGTCCTCAGACAACGTCACCAAGCTGCTGGGAGCGCTGCTGCGGTATGGGTTAGGGCAGTGGTGAGAGCTGTAGCTCTGCACCTGTCCCCTGCCTGTCCCCTTGTCCCCTACCTGGCTGTGTGAGCCTGAGGCTGCCCTGAGGAGATCTCACACCACACATTGCTTTTGCTGGGCTGGTTTTGAGCTCACCCTTTGCAGGGGACATGGGTTTCCAGGGCAGGTGTGAGCCAGTTCCACACCTTCCTGGGGGCCTGAACCCATCCATGGGTCCCCACGCAGCCGCAGGGGCTGGCGGTGGCCTTGATCGGGATATTTAGGACTCTCAGTACGAATCGGTCAGACCGGCTGGTCATCAGCACAGCACTGATGTCCCCACTGCCCGTGCCGCTGGTTGTCCCTGCCACCTGCAGTGTTAGGATCCCCTCGGTGCTCCTTCCACGTGGGAGATCAGCATCAATGTGTGGTGTTGCAGACAGGGAAACGGAGGCATGGGGCTGGAAGGAAGGGACGTGCAGGGTCTCTCAGAGGGCTGGACACGGGTGTGAACGGGGACGCTCGCTGTCACCTCCCCTGCGTGTTCCTCCCTCCCCTTGGCTCAGTGCGGGGGCTCCCTGGCGCTGGGGTGCTGTGGGCCCGATCCTGCTCTGCCCACAGGGCTGACACTTCTCTTGGCTCTTGCTCACAGGGGCCTCCGGGCAACGGCGAAGATCACGTACCAGGCGGTGCTGCTGGAGAACCTGGTACATAGGTCTTCCTCCTCCTCTTCCTCTCCACTCTCCTGGGGGGCGGGCAGGGCCATGGCCGTGTCCAGCTGAACTTCCCTGACCAACGGCTGTTGGAGCTGCTGGTGCCTCAGTTTCCCCAGACTGTCTGCGGAAGCAGAGCACCCAGCAGCCACCAGCGGTTCCTCCTCCCCTGGACCCCTGCGATGCCCCCAGCGTGGCGAGACCCCCTCGGGCGGTGCCATGAGCCACCATGGCCACCGGCACCGCCGTCTCCTGCCTTGCAGGGAGTGACCCTCACGCTCTGGTCAACCTGTGGCCTCTCCCGCGGGGGCCTCTATGGCGAGTGGCAGGGTGTCATCTGCCCTGGGGACAGCAGCTCGCAGGTGCAGGTACGGGCGCTGGGGCCGGCTGGTGCTGGTGCGGCCGGTGGCGGCGATGGCACAGCCGGGAGTGGAGGCAGGGGTCTCTGGTTCTCCCCATCCCTGAGTGCCCACCGGTGCTGTCCTGCAGAAGTACCTGCAGCAGCTGTGGAACACGATCCTGCTGATCGCCCTGCTGCTGTGCACCGGCGTGATGGTGCAGGCCCAGCGCCAGTCACGGCAGGACCCGTCGGAGCAGGACGCCGAGGTGAGAACCGCCCCGCTCTGCCCCTCGCTGGGGAGCCCCGTGCCAGGCGCTGACCCTCTGCTCCGCCTCCGCAGCTGGACCTGAAGCAGCACATTCGGCGGCGGCTGTCGACACTGAAAACTCGGCGGTACCATCCCGGCAAAGCGCTGCGGAGCCGGGCCTGCGAGATCGACAGCTGCGCCGTCTGCTTGGACCAGTTCCACAAGAGCCAGGTGGGGACTGGGCGGGACTGGTGCTGCACTGGGAGGCCTGGAGCCCGGCCTGGTCACCACTCGGTGCCACCCGTGCTGTCCCTTTACTGAACCTCCCCTGGGCGGTTCTGGACTGGCAGAGGATCGTCCCTGTCCCTGGGGAGCACGGTGACAGCCGGGCTGCTGCGATCACCCCGTTCCGCTCACGTCTCCGCTTTCCCCACAGTGGCTGCGGGTGCTGCCCTGCTCCCACGAGTTCCACCGGGACTGCGTGGACCCCTGGCTGCTCCTGCAGCAGACCTGCCCCCTCTGCAAGCGCAACATCCTGGGTGAGAGCTGCGCCGGCGTCCCCACAGCACCCAGGGAACGCGGCTGCGCCGGGGCAAGGGCTGGGGGGGAACCAGAGCCCCCCAGATTCCCGTGCAATGGCCTCTGTCCTTCTTCTTCCAGGGAACTGCTGCACGGATAGCTAGCCAGACAGACGGACACGCTGCGGGGACAGACTCACCGCCGCCGCGGGGAGGGGGGCAGGGGGTGCTCAGCCACTGCTGCGCTGCTGGAGCAGGGTCGGTGCAGCTGTGCCACCCCAGCGCCCGGCCCTTCACAGGGAGGGATCTCGGGCTTCTCCCCGACGGGCATGAGGAGAGGGGGTGGGGGGTTCAGACCAGTAGTTCTGAGGGGCTGGGGGTGCGGGTGCCAGGCAGGGAAGCCATGAGGGCACCCATGGGTGTAGTGGGGGGGGCACAGAGGTAGGGAGAGCCTTGTCCTGCCTGGACCCTCTCCCTGATCGTAGTCATTTTTCTAAATCTTGTCTTTTTCCCTAATTGCCGGTGGGCAGAGCCTGGCTCAGCGCTGTGCTGCACCCAGACCCGCCGGAGGGCCCGGCTGTGGCGCGGGCCCCTCTGCACCCGCTGTGTTTGTGGCAGAGCTGCCGGGACAGCGCTGGCAGAGCTGCTGGGCGCTCGCCACGGGAGGGTAAGGGCTGAAGGCTTTATTTATACTAACTTATTGGGAAGGACGACACAAGTCAATTGCAGAGACCAAACGCGTGTGCCGCGGTGGCCGGGGATGTGCCGTGAGCCCTGACCAGCTCCTGTTCCCCGTGGTCACCGGGGGCTGCAGCGTCGCACGTGTCCGTCTGCATTAAATACAGAGTGGGGAGAGGCCAGCCTGGTGTGTGGGGTCATAGAATTGTTTTGGTTGGAGAAGATCCTCAAGCTCATTGAATCCAACCATTCCCCCACCCCTGGCACTGCCCCCTGTCCTGAGAACCTCATGTCCGTCTGTCCAACCCTCCAGGGATGGTGGCTCCAGCACTGCCCTGGGCAGCCTGTTTTGGTGTCTGTCACACGGCCCCCACTGCCCTCCGAGGCTCAGGAGGGTACTCAGGGTTCGGGGTGTCCCATCTGGATGGCTCTGGGGTCCCCTGGGTGCCCGTGGCTGCTTTGCCAGGCTGCAGCAGTGCTGCTGAGCTGAGGGAGGCTCCGACTCCTCGTCCCCAGCCCTTCCTCACAGGGTGACCATGTCCCAGTCACCTCTGGGGAACAGTTGCTGGTGTGAGCGAACCTGTGCTGTGCCCAGATGGTGCTGTCAGTGGCTTAGCCACAGGTGACCGAGCTCCAGCACCCAGGACCGGCCCTGGCCCCGCTCAGCTGATGGGACAGGGGCAGCTCCATGCGCCGTGGGAGCATTTTCTCCCCTCCTGCTTGTGTGGGGTCACCCCACAGAATCACAGAATCGACTGGGTTGGAAAAGACCTCAGAAATCATAGAGTCCAACCCTTGGTCCAACTCTAGTCTGTTTACTAGATCATGGCACTAAGTGCCATGTCCAACCTCACTTTAAAAACCTCCAGGGACGGCGAGTCCAGCACCTCCCTGGGCAGCCATTCCAATGCCTGACCACTCTCTCTGTAAAGAATTTCTTCCTAATATCCAGCCTAAATTTCCCCTGGCAGAGTTGAAGCCCATGGCCCCTTGTCCTATTGCTGATGCCTGGGAGAAGAGACCAATCCCCACCTGGCTAGAACTGCCCTTCAGGTAGTTGTAGAGAGTGCTGAGCTCAGCTCTGAGCCTCCTCCAGACTAAACAAGCCCAGCTCCCTCAGCCTCTCCCCATAGGGCTTGTGCTCAAGTCCCTTCACCAGTCTTGTTGCTCTTCTCTGCCGGGTTCTGCAGCGGGGGCTGCTTTGGGGCCGCAGTGCCGGGGGAGGGGAGATGGGGACACACCAGCCTGGTCTCTGCGCCATCACCTGTGGTTTTACCACAACCCACAGCGTTGCCCGAAGGAGACAAACAAGGGGAACCTGCACAGACACAGTGGGTGCCGCGGTCACGCAGAAAACAACGCGAAGCCACAGCACATGGCAAAGCCACCGTGCGACCAGCTCCCCACAGCCAGCACCAGCGGGCTCGGTGGGATGGGCAAAGCGTGGGATTCCCAAGCGAAAATACCTTTGTGGCCACAGAATCATAGAACCATGGAATTGTTTTGGCTGGAAAAGACCTTTAAGATCATCAAGTCCAACTGTTAACCCAACACTGGCACTAACCCCTGTGGCTGAGAACCTCATCCACCTGAAACATTTCAGCTGTTCACCCCATGTTTGAAGACCATATTTTTCAAAGCACAGCAGTCAGGAGAAAATACTTGGAAATACAACAAATATAAAAAGATAATTTAAGAACTAGTAAATAATAGATAACAGTAGTAACTGAAGTATTCTCCCATACTATTTCAAGCTAGAATGCTGAAACAATTCCCCCATCTTAGCGCTGACACAGAACTGCAATACACACAGTCCATGAGCAGGGAGGGAAAGCTGCTTTGCAAGAGGTAGAAAAGGTTCTATAAAATCGTTGTGTGATGCACAAAGCGGTAACGAGCTCCCGCGGCGCAGGGCAGGCGGCTGCTCGCTGAGCGGTTCACTTCAGCATCTCACCAGAGTTCATTTGCGCCGGGAGGGCCGGGGGGCGGCCGTGCCCCTGCCCCTGTGCTCGGGGGGGCCAAGCAGCAGCCCCGCGGCCAGCAGCGAGCGGCAGGGCCCGGCTGAGCGCGACTGCGACCGCTGGCTGCAGGGCGCTCGCTGCCGGCGCTCGCCCACGCGGCCCCGCAGCCCCGTGCTGTCCTCGCTGCCTCGGCTGCTGGGCGGCCTGCGGGTGGGGAGAGCGGTTGGATGGGAGGAAGAGGAGGGAGGAAGGTCCCCAGCAGTTTCCTTGGGGTTCTTACTCACCCTGCGTCCTCCCCACAGCGCTGGCTGCCGAGCTGGGAACACAGCTGGGTCTGTGGGATGAGCTGGGGGAGAGAAGAGGGGCTGAAACTTCCCCCTGTGCTCAGCTCCACTTGCACCCCTCGGCCTCTGCCCTGGGCGGCCATCCCCGCTGAGCTGGTGACAGTGACACGGCAGCACGATATAAAGGAGCCAGGAACAAGCCCTGGACACCTTGGCTGGGCAGCTTTCCCCACCAACACCAGTTAAACCAGACTGATCTCCCAGTGGCACAGCAGCCCGGGCTCTGGCCCAAATGGGGTGGGCACACCCCAAAAACACAGAGCTGGTCCAAACTGAATGGGGCTGAGTTGGGGGGCATGAGGTGGGGGCAGCCCTGGGGCTGAGGTGAGCTCCTGAGGGCAGGACCAGGCCCTGAGACAGCAAAGGGTCACAGTCCCCACCACACAAGCTGGGGACACAGCTGTGGTGTCGCAGGGGATGTTGTGCCAGGAGCCCCATGGCTTGTGCTCCCTGGAGCCTTCTCTGCAAGGACATGCAAACACAAAATGGTCCCCAGGGGCTGTGGGACAATGCCAGGGCCCATGGGCTGGGTTAGGGGTACCTAGCACCCCACTGGCACCTGCACCCTCTCCGTGGTGACACCCACTCACCCGGCCGGGGTGCAGCCTCACCTTCAGCACACCCTGCGCAGCCGCCACCTGCACTTTGGCCAGCGCGGAGCGGAGCCGCACGTTCTCCTGCTCCAGCACGCCAATGCGGATGCTGTTGGCTTCCAGCTGCTTCTCCATGTCCTCAGTCACACTCCCGCTGCCTGTGGACAAAATATACAGCGTCCTGTGGTGCAGCCAGAGCTCAGCCCACCGCTGCCCCAAGCAGAGAATCACGGAAGGGTTTGGGTTGATGGGACCTCCCCAGCTCCCCAGTGCCCCCCCTGCCATGACAGGGACATCTGCACCAGCTCAGGGTGCTCAGAGCCCCGTCCAGCCTGGCCTGGGATGTCTCCAGGGATGGTTCAGCCACCACCTCTCTGGCCAACCTGGGCCAGGCTCTCACCACCCTCAGGGCAACAATTTCTTCCTCATGTCTGGCCTGGGGGAGCTGTCCCTGGGAATGAGTCCACCCCAACCTGAGAGGGGCAACTGGGACCCAAAACCGCAACCACAAGGGCAAACACAGTTTGGCCCAGGTCCTGCTTCAGTTCCTGTCCTTGGGGGGGGACGAGCAGCAACTGCACAGGAGGGGTGGAAAGATGGTGGTGGCGCAGCACAGCCCAGGGCCTGGCCCCTCCTGGCCCTTAGTAGGACAAACGGCATCATACAACTGAAGCTGGATCCCCCACGAGTCCCAGGAGAGCCCGAAGGCCCAAGCCCGCTGCGGTGAAGGCAGGTGCTGCTGCCCACCCCCTTACTCTCAAATTGCGTCTCGCTGGGGACATGGAGCTCGGGGAAGAACACCAGGAGCCGCTCCCGCTCCTGCAGCTCCTGCGCCTGCTCTTCCAGCCTGGACACCTTTGCCTGCAGCTCTGAGACGTTCTGCTCCAGGCTCAGCTTCTCCTGTTGCAGCACGTCCAGCAGCTCCTGCGGGCACAGCAGGGAGGTGGGGAGGTTTGCAGAGCGCTCCTAGCCCTGGGGATGGCCTGGGGGAGCCCCCCAGGAGCACTGGGACCCCCATGGAAAGCTGCTCTTATGCGATAAGGGTGTCCCACAGCGGTGTGATGAACTGCGGGGTCTCAGCTTGAATGGTGCCTGGGTGAGTTGGAAGCAACAGCACCAACAATCACAGAATCATTCTGGTTGGGAAAGGCCCTCAAGACCATCGAGTCCAACTGTTCCCGCATCCCTAGCACTGCCCCATGTCCTGAGAACCTCATGTCCGTCTGTCCAGCCCTCCAGGGATGGTAACTCCAGCACTGCCCTGGGCAGCCTGTTCCAATGCCCCACAGCCCTCTGGGGAAGAAATTGTTCCCAGATCCAACCTCAACCTCCCCTGGCGCAACTTGAGGCCGTTTCCTCTGCTCCTGGTGCTTGTTCCTGGGGAGCAGAGCCCGACCCCCCTGGCTCCAAGCTCCTTTCAGGCAGTTCAGAGATCAGAAGGTCTCCCCTCAGCTCCTGTTCTCCAGCTGAATGCCACACCGAGTCCCAGAGCCCCTATCCTGGGCTGTGGGTTGGGGCAGTGGTGGCTCCTGTGGTGGCTGTGACACTGACCTGCTGTGCCCGCAGCTGCTCCCGGCTCTGCTCCAGCTGCTCCCCAAGCCGGGCCTCGTCCTCCTCGGCTTCCCCCAGCCGGGCCTGCAGCTCCTCACGCTCCTGGTCCAGGCTGTCCAACTGCTGCAGCAGGACCTGCTGCTTGCTCTGCAGGGACTGCATGGGGCAGGCAGGATTGCATGGGGCCGCCAAACCCCCTCTCACCACCCTGACGTGGGGAAGCAGCACCAGGGAGCTCAGCCCGCTCCCCCACGCGTGGCAGGGGTGGCCGTACCTCCTGATGCCGCAGAACGCTCTCCACCTTGGCCTTCTCCTTCTCCAGCTGGGTGCTGCTGCTGCTCAGCTCCTGGCACAGGCTCTCCTGCTGCTCGGTGAGCAGCTGCACCTTCTCCTCCAGCTCCAGCACCCGGCTCTTGTCCACCATCATGGTCCTCATCTCCTCCAGCAAGGTTGTCTTGGTCACCTCTAGGGAAACACAGCAGCTCTGTGTCCTGGGCCACCAGTATCCCAGCTGGTACTGGTGTTGCCAACAGGCCCAGGGCAGTGACCGTCCCTGTGCTGGGACCTGGGGAGGCCAAGCTGCGAATCCTGGGGGCAGTTTTGGGCCCCTCACACCAAGAAAGACCTTGAGGTGCTGGAGCGAGTGGAGAGAAGGGAACGGAGCTGGTGAGGGGCTGGAGCACAAGTGTGATGGAGCGGCTGAGGGACCTGGGGGTTCAGCTGGAGAACAGGAGCTGAGGGGAGACCTTCTGATCTCTGAACTGCCCGAAAGGAGCTTGGAGCCAGGGGGGTCGGGCTCTGCTCCCCAGGAACAAGCGCCAGGAGCAGAGGAAACGGCCTCAAGTTGCGCCAGGGGAGGTTGAGGTTGGATGTGGGAACAATTTCTTCCCCAAAGGGCTGTGGGGCATTGGAACAGGCTGCCCAGGGCAGTGCTGGAGTCACCATCCCTGGAGGGCTGGACAGACGGACATGAGGTTCTCAGGACATGGGGCAGTGCCGGGGGTGGGTTATGGTTGGACTTGATGATCTTGAGGGGCTTTTCCAACCAGAATGATTCTGCGGCTCTATGATTTGGGCCCAGCTGGGCAGGATTAGGGGAGCAGCTCCCAGCTGACGTGTCCAGGGGGCGTCCTGTACCCTGCAGAGGCCCTGGCCAGGGGGAAGCAGCTCTGCGAGGAGGGCTGTGACCCCCTGAATCACCAGCAGCACAAGCCCTGCCTGGTGCTGGGAGATGTTTGGGCACCAGCACCACACCTGACCGATTCTGTGGGAGCTGTATGTTCCATCAGTGTATTAAAACACTAATGAGACCAGAGGAGGGTTGGGGAGATGCACCAGCCGAGTGAGCCTCGGGTCCTTACCCAGCTCCTGCACTACAGCCTGCTTCGCAGCCAGCTCCTCCTTCAGCGCCGAAAGTCGCTCTTCCAGCAGAGCAGCTCCTAAACCAGCACAAAACCACTACTAACTATTAAACAGCTCCTCAGAGAACATGGAGGCAGCAAATGGCTGCACCAAAGCATTTCTCATTCAGTGACTGCACCATGCTGTGCCGTGCAGGGAGGGGATGTGGACAACCAGCTCTCAGAGCGGGGAGCAGCCCCAGCACCCACCCAAACCAGGGGCACGAGCCCTGCTCATGGTGGTGGAACCAAGATTTGACCACAGACTTGGTGTTCCTGGGGAGATGGAGGGACCAGCACCGTACCTCTCCGCAGGTCATCCTTGTCCCGCTCCAGCCTGGCTACAGCCTCTAAATGCTCTTTGTTCTTCACTTTCAGGCTCTGCTCAGCCTTCCTCCTCTGCTGCGCTTGGCTCTCCTTCTCTGCCTGAAGCAGCCGGGAAAAGTCCTCAACCTTTTTCTGCAGCTCGTCCTTCTGTTTCCGAGACTCTTGCAGCTCAGACTTCAGAGGGTTGATCTGCTGCAGCAGCGTCTGGAGGTGTTTGCTGATCCGGGCAAGGTCCTTGCTCTGCTCCGCGGCCCAGTAGCTCAGGTCCGTTGCAGAGAGGGTCCGAGAAGGACCTGTGGGGTCCTCCACCATCTCCTGGAACCTGCTGAGCGCCGAGGGAATGTTCTGGCTCCGGCAGACACTGGTGATGGCTTTGCCGACCTGGCGGAGGCTGGCCTGGGCGCTGGCGCAGGAGTCGCAGGCTCCCGGGGCTGAGCCGGCCGTCTGTGTGGGGACACTGCGGCTGCCCTTGGCCTCACTGCCGGCAGCCTTGGGCACAGAGCTGCCCGGGGTGACACTGTCTGACCCACCGACACTCGATGACGGGCACGGAGACGGGGACTGGGGAACTTCTGGGGAAGTCCTTATCTCCAAAACGTCGGGCAAGCTGCGTTTTGAGTGCTTCTCAGCATTCCCAGCCTGGGGAGCGGGTTGCAGCGCGGGGAGCTCCTCCTTGCCAGCTTTCTTCTGGGCAAGAGAGCACAGAACAGACAGGGCCCGGATCAAACAGCATCCGCTGTACATGTTCCGTAAGAGTCAAACGACAGAGGTGTGAAGCGTGGGCACAGGATGTCAGCGTAGGGAAGGGGTGACAAGGGCAGTGAGCCCTTCTCCTGGGAGCAGAGACCTGCCCAGCGCTGGGAGGAGAGGAGCCCAGCGCTCAGCTCCTGCTCACTCTGTGTCATTACGGCCACAGCACACGGCTAATGAGCACAACGAACCTGCGCCCCACACCTCGCTGCAGAGTACGGAGTAATCGAACTTTTACAAGCCGCCGCTGCTCTAGCAGAGCTGTGGTTTCACGACATGGAGCCTCGGCAGGGAAACCTGCTCCCCAGCTCCCTTTGTGACCATCCCGTCTTTCCCATCTCTTGCGCTGTCTCCGGGTTACGCCAGATGAATTACTGTGAGACTTTGCCACAAAAGGGGGGAAAATGCAGGGTAGTGGTATAGTGTTTTTACCACAAACTATTTCACTGATTTGAGGCAGCTCAGCCCCACAAACGGGGCTGGCAGAGCTGCAGCACGTTGGCAGGAGAATATTTTCCCAAGCAATACAGGCAGCCAAGCTCCCCCATCCCGAGATCCCGGAGGATGCTGGATCCAGTGGCACACAGGGGAGGTCAGAGGGCAGGGACTCAGGCCGAGAGGGGACAATGTGGGACAGATGTGTCCTGTCTGACACACGTCAGCGCTCGGAGGGTCGTGAGCTGGGAGCACATCTGGTGTGGCCACCACATGTGTAACGGGGCGTCCCGGAGGCGGATCCAAATCATGAGGGGTGAGACAAGGGCCATTTCCATGACCCATACACTCAGCTTGGGGGGTGTGGGGGCCCCAAAATGTCCCACCTCGGCCAGGAGCTGCTGGCAGAAGGCCCCCAGTTTCAGCATGCTGCACCAGTACCTCCTCGCCGTCAGCCCCGCCGACATGCCGGGTCCCACTGCCTGCGTGGGGGGCTCGGCTCGATCGCTTAGGAGGTTTTCTGCGTAGCTCGTGAAGCTCTGAAGCAGCAGCAGGAGCCTTGTTTGATAGAAATAAAACACAGGTTAGAGCAACCGAGTATTTGTAATGAGGAAAGTGCCCCAGGGGAGCCTGAAGGGCCAGCACGAGGCAGAGAGGTTGTTCCCTCCTCATGTTGAGTTTGGCAAAGGAGGGCGGGTGTTAGTGCCCCTGTGACCCTTCCCAGGCCTGAATTGCTTCTCAGAGCAATATTTGGTGGGATGAAAACCCTCCTGCAGCACTTCAGAGAGGCTGCAGTGAAGCTCTCCCAAGAGATCTGGGGCACTGGAAAGATCTGGGGCACTCACACTGCCAGTATCAAACCCTAATTGTCAGGGCCAACTGCCCCGAGGGAACGGCTCCGTTTTTTGAAACCGAGTTGTATTTATTTCAGCCAGATTGCAAAAGGCGCTTTCACGTCCCAGGTCAGCAGGTGCAGCCCTGTCTGAGTGTTTCCAAGGCTCGGGGGGAATTTAAGGAGCCTGTCCCGGTCTGCCCGGGTGCCCTCGGCTCCCGGGCGCAGCAGCGACCTGTTCTGCTCCGCTGCGGCCAGTGCTTGTGCTGGCAGCTCTGAGCGCTGTGCAGGGAGACAACTGGCGTTTAAAACTCAGTGTAAAGCTGTGGAGCACAAGGCCGAGGTGTCGAGGTGCCGGCACACTGCTCATTGTAAGGAACGTTTCACGAAGGAATATTGTTTTTACAAAAGTGAGGAACCTGACCCCAGCATGGGGGAAGGGCCGAGAAACATCAGACTATGAATCCTTAATGTAAAACAAAGTATCTTTGAAATAATCCTGGAATGCAAACTGATATCTGTATTTACAAGTTAATCCAGGGGGAAGGGTAGCCAAAGAGCCAGGAACCCATATTTTAAATAGATCAAAAAGGAGAAGGGTATTGTTCAGATTAGATGAATGAAATACATAAACTGAGGCAGTCTGTAAACCCTGAAGTACCCAAACAATGGGGAACAGGGCAAGGAATTTGCGGCTGAGATTTGGGGCGGATATAAACAAGGGCTTTTTGCCTTTTCAGGTGTGCCTACCTTTAGGTAGAACACTCAATCTTGCAAAATCGTTATTAAAATATGCTTTGCTGAGACATCCTGCCTGGGCCTATTTATTTCACAGAATCGCAGAATGTCGGGAATTGGAAGGGCCCTGTAAAGCTCATCCAGTGCAATCCCCCCATGGAGCAGGAACACCCAGATGAGGTTACACAGGAAGGTGTCCAGGCGGGTTGGAACGTCTGCACAGAAGGAGACTCCACAACCCCCTGGGCAGCCTGGGCCAGGCTCTGACACCCTCACCCCAACAAGTTTCTTCTCAAATTTAAGTGGAACCTCCTGTGTTCCAGTTTGCACCCATTGCCCCTTGTCCTGTCACTGGTTGTCACCAGCAGAGCCTGGCTCCATCCTCCTGACACTGCCCCTTTCCATATTGATCCCATGAATGAGTCCCCCCTCAGTGTCCTCTTGTCCAGCTCCAGAGCCCCAGCTCCTCAGCCTTTCAAGGTAGTTGTTTCCATCTCTCATCATGGAAACACGTGGGAAGAAGCATCCAGAAGGTCTGGCCACACTGGACACCAGCCGGACCATCCCTCAGGGACAAGCCGTCTCTCTGCCGGTCCCTGGAGCGGCCCGGCCGTGTCCTCTCACCTGTCGATGAGCAGCTCCAGCAGCGCGACATGTGCGTGCTGGCAGAGCTGCGGGTCCCCGTGCCGGGGGCTGTACCGCTCCAGCAGCGCCGGCACGTCCAGCTCGCACGACACGCGGTCCGGGAACTTCCAGGAGGGGAAGCGCACTGGCCCGGCCCGCGCCCAGACGTCGCCGATGGCCGCCTGCAGGTCCCGCAGGTCGGCCCGCAGGCTCTCCATGCAGCCGGGGTGGCCCAGGAGCTGCGCCATGGCGCTGGGGTGGCAGGACAGGCGACACCTGTGGCACCGGGGCCGAGGGACCGGCGGGGACACCGCTCCCCCTCCCGCGCGCCGCCGCCGGTTGCTATGGCAACCGCTCAGGTCACGCCCCCCAGAGGCCACGCCTCCAGGCTACGCCCCCCGCGCCGCAATGGTTCGCTCCTCCTGCTGCCACCTCCTCCTTTAGGGAAACCCCCTCCCTTGTGGTATTTCTCGGCGCATGCGCGCTGATCCCCCCCCAGCTGGTGGCCCGTAGCCCGCAGTCTGCGCGTGCGCATGCTCGTGGCCGCTCCGTCACTTCCGGCCGCCATTTCGTCCGCGGCGTCGTCCGTGTCTCCGGGCTCTCTGGTGTCTGTTCCCGCCCGCCCGGCCCCTCAGCGGGAGCGCCATGCCGGCCGGACCCGTGCAGGCCATGCCCCCGGCGCAGCCAGCGCCCCCGGCCGAGAGCAAACCGGTGCGGACCGCGTGGGCGGGGGGACCGCGCTGAGGGGAGCGGGGCGGTCCGGGCCTGGGCGCGGGGGAGTCGGGCCCGCGGCGTCGGTGCGGGGTCGGTGCGGGGTCGGTGCGGGGTCGGTGCGGGGTCGGTGCGGGGTTTGCCTTCCCACACCGGCCCCTCGGCACGGGTGGGGGGCTGCGGTTCTCTCCTGCCGCCTGGCGCTGTTTGGGGCGGGTGTTTGGGGACGGGGCTGCGGCCTCTCCCGGCAGCGGCACCGCGCTGGGTGTGCGGGGCTGCGGGGAGCTGTGGGGACAGCCCCGCCCGCAGGAGCCTGGGCAGGGATCCGACACACGGCCCGGTGTGTGAGGGAGCAGATCAGGCCTGGGCTCAGCGGGACCTCCCTGATTCACAGGATCCCAGAGTGTCAGGGGTTGGAAGGGCCTTGCAAAGCTCATCCAGTGCAATCCCCCCATGGAGCAGGAACACCCAGATGAGGTTACACAGGAACCAGGCGGGTTGGAATGTCTGCACAGAAGGAGACTCCACAACCCCCCTGGGCAGCCTGGGCCAGGCTCTGACACCCTCACCCCCAACAAGTTTCTTCTCATATTCAAGCAGAACCTCCTGTGTTCCAGTTTGCACCCATTGCCCCTTGTCCTGTCACTGGTTGTCACCAGCAGAGCCTGGCTCCATCCTCCTGACACTGCCCCTTTCCATATTGATCCCCATGAATGAGTCCCCCCTCAGTGTCCTCTTGTCCAGCTCCAGAGCCCCAGCTCCCTCAGCCTTTCCTCACACAGGAGATGCTCCACTCCCTGCAGCATCTTGGTGGCTGCGCTGGACTCTCTGCAGCAGTTCCCTGTCCTGCTGGAACTGAGGGGCCACAACTGGACACAAGATTCCAGGTGTGGTCTCCCCAGGGCAGAGCAGAGGAGCAGGAGAACCTCTCTGACCTACTAACCATACTCCAGTTCTACTGTCCCAGCCGGATTCACCCCAGAATGTGGCGCAGCTCCCTCTCCAGCTGTTCCCGTGGTTCCACATGGCAGCATCAGTCCCTGAGAGCCCTTTTCCGAGTGAAAATTCTGGGTTAAGATTATAGACATTTTCCATACACATCTTTTATTTTATAACAATTTTTCCTCTGAAAGTTTCTCGGTGAGGAAAGAGGAGGAACATCTTCAGTGTCCTGCAAAGAGCAGCTTCTGATCTGACTGGAGGATAAAGCCACCCCCAGGGAGGGTTCTGCGATTTTAGTTCAGATTCTCCTGTAATATCAATGGGAAAAGCGCCCTGCAGAGCTTTTCTCTACAAAACAAATTTTGATGCAACCACAACAAGATTAAAAACAATGTGTTATTTAATGAGGGTTTAATAATTCGGATTCTAGTTTCTTCTAGTCCCACTGACCTCTAGGAACATTTGTAGCTTCCCAGCCTGTTTAGCAGTGCTGAGTTACTCCCAGATGTGTTTTTTAGGCTTTCCCCTGAGCTGCCTCTGGTCTTGGTATTTATAAACCCGCTCAGGGTCAAGGCTGAGTTAGTAAAATACCCAGGAGGGTTTGTTTTGGTTCCCAGGGAGCAGCCTTGGGGCGGGTGCCCTTGAAAAGGTGACAAACATCGTCTCCCACCCAGAGAAGCTGGGGAGTTTGTGGGACTGTTTGTGGGTGATTCAGGCAAATCAGATGGTTTTGGGGATGAGGAGGAGGACTGGCAGTGCTGCCTGCCATTTGGAGTAATTAATTCTTACGCAGCCTTCGTTAAACATGGGGTCACAGAACAATCTGTTATGGTGTGTTAGGGTTGTTATTTCCAATGTAGGTGAGGAAGTTGAGAGAGAAGGGAGATGAATTTTCCAACTCAGCCAACTGAAAATAAACCTAGGTTGGGTTTGTCGCCTACCAGGCCTTGTTCTCACCTCCTGGTGCTGATACGTAGCACGTTACTCGATATTATTTGAAATTGCTTCTGTTCTCAGCTTTGATTTAGGCTGTTTGACTGCAGACACCACAATGAAAGATGCCTCCCCGTTCCACCACCTCATCACCTTTTGAATAGTTGCTGCAGTTGTGTGGCAGCAGTACAGAGCACTGTAAGAAAAATATAGATTTGTATATCTTCATTTTTATTACAGCCAGAAGAGGAGCCAAAAGAGGAAGCGGCGGCACCAGCCAAGCCTGTGGTAGGAATTATTTACCCTCCCCCGGAGGTCAGGAATATTGTCGACAAGACTGCCAGCTTTGTAGCCAGGTAAGTGACACTTGTGTCACCTCGTGTGTTTTGGGATTTCCACAGTTCTCTTCTGCGCAGCTCCGGGAACTGCAACAGGTCACGCTTCTGTGACGCGATGTGGAGAATTTTAAGGATTGAGTCTAAACCCGCAAGGCTGTGGGGAAGGATATTCTACTTAAGAGGTTTAAGCCATGCTTTGCTAGAAAAACTGATTAAATAAAGTTCTTGGCAAAATCTATAGCATGTGCTGCAATAACCAGGTGACAGTTCCTGTTCTGAGTGATCTGAAGGGGAAACAACATTCCAGGTAGAACGGGAGCCTCGTTACACGAGCCACAAGGAGCCGTCACTGTGTAGGTGTTGAACAGAGTGTAGGTGTTGAACTTCCCAGAACAAGGATGCTCATGTGCTTGTCGAGCCCTGAGGTGACATCCTGCCCTTGTTTGTGTGCAGCTCTGTGCATGTTCATCCAAACCTTGATCATTTCTCTCCTGTGACAGCCAGGAGGAGAGACTTGTGTGCTCCCTGAGGACAGGTGAGCCACATGGCAATATTTTTCCCCTGTTGACTGTAGCCAATTGATTAGTGTGAGTATTGATGTCAAATTTAGGGCAAGAGTCTAAAAGTTGAATAAATTTTACTCACACTTCTTCTGTTTGCCTAATGTCATCACTCTGCAAGTGCAAGCTGTTGGTGGTAGCTGGGCCGTCTTCCGCTCTGGGTTTTGTTAATGCTTAAGTATTCCTGGATGTTCTATCACTACGTGAGCTCTCAGGGGGCTGGATCTTGGTTGTCATGCAGCGTACAAATAGCACAGAAGGTAAATACCTCCTCAGGTGGCTCTGCAAATTCTTCACCTTTGCAGCCCCGAGACGGGCTGAGCGCTGTGCGCTTTCACCTCGCTGAAGCTGGGGGTGTCAGACAATTCCAAAACGCTGGTCTAGCCAGAGACGCTTATTGTGTAACTACTCTCTGAAGTGCTGCCAAGGAGCATTGGCTTCCTCTGAGCATAAGGAAGGGGCTGTTTATCCTTTGGTATTGTAGAGGCCTCCTTGTTTGGAGCAGGCTTAGCGTCTAAACAGGACCTAGAGGCCTCCAGAGAAGGTGAAGAGAAACGTGGTACGGCAGCATTAATTTTCTCAAACTACCCCGAAATCAGTGCCTTGCGCTTTGGGTGGGAGGAGGGGATGTTACCCCACTAAAACTTGGGGCTCTCCTAAATGCAGCACTCCTGTGTGATCAGTGTCTGGACACACTGACCATTACCTGCATTTTTCCTTTATATGAATGAAACCAGTCTTAAAAGCTTGTTAATAGAGCAAATAAAATTGGTCTGATAAATAACTTGTAAATTTCATCTAATAAATTGTCTAATCCAGTAAATGATCTATGAGATTGTGGAACACTTCTGAGGTCTTAACTGTCTTAAATATTCACTGCAAAGCATTACGGACTAAATTAGGGCAAATGCCTTTAACTTGTTTGTGTACAACTGGCTGCTGTGCTGGGCATGAGTTTCATAGAGGGAAGTTCCTTCCACGTGGGAGAGAAAATTGTCTTCTGAGGGGCCGATACATCAGCATGTCGTATTATGAAAGAAATAGACATTTACACTTGAGTTGATGCTCATTCATCTAAACAATTTCTCTTTTTCCTCCCCAGAAATGGTCCAGAATTTGAAGCTCGAATTCGTCAGAATGAAATAAATAACCCCAAGTTCAATTTCTTGAATCCCAACGACCCTTACCATGCGTACTACCGGCACAAAGTCAGCGAGTTCAAGGAGGGGAAAGCCCAGGAGCCCTCGGCTGCCATTCCCAAGGTCATGCAGCAGCAGCAGGGCGCTCAGCAGCAGCTCCCACAGAAGGTCAGTGTTCTTGTCGCTTCGGTCGAGAACTCAGCTGCTACTGGTTGTGTCACAGCCTGGTGTTAAGCAGAAGGTCTCAATGGCCAGGCAAATTGAGTTATTTATTCATTTGCAAAAAAGACAACACCAAGAGGCTTGGACAGTGTCTGGGACTTTGTTTTGGTGCCAGTGTGCATCCTCCAGTTGCTGATAACTTGAATTTATATGTCAACCTCAACATTATTTAATTCTACT
Source organism: Nesoenas mayeri (assembly GCF_963082525.1). Taxonomy (NCBI): domain Eukaryota; kingdom Metazoa; phylum Chordata; class Aves; order Columbiformes; family Columbidae; genus Nesoenas; species Nesoenas mayeri. The sequence goes on along the minus strand of NC_137565.1, from coordinate 12,933,513 downwards.
CAGTCTGTTATATTTACGTTTAGTTGTATATTGATTTATGTGCTACGTACACTAGCAATCGCTCAAGCCATATGAGCTCAGGACTCCTTCCATGGGCAAGTACCTTCAAATCCCTTGGAGTTCAGTTTGGGCTTGTTGCATGCACTAGTTTCTAGAAATAATTCCTTTTTTTTCTGCCAGAAGGATCAACTTTAAAATGTGGAGTACGAAACGTTGCTAATTTTTTTTACCTGTGCCTTTATACCTGCTGGCTGGAGAAGGGGCACTGACTTAGTCGGGGTCTCTGACACTTTGTATGGCCGGCAGTCGCTTTGCGTGTTATTGACTGTCCTGGAGGATCACAGCAAGTCCTGGTATTTCCAGTTCTGTTAGCTGTTGGGGAAACATTTATTTTCCAGTGGGCCTAAATACAGATATCCAGTTATATCCTGTGATGCTAATTCTTCTCATCCTTGCAGCTGCCAGGCTATCTGGATCGATGTTGCTTTTCCACAACAGCTGAAGCAAAAACAGGCTCTCTGGAGTGTTTGGTAACAATTTATTCCTTCAGTCACTGAGCCGTCTCCGTTCCGCTCTGCAGGTGCAGGCCCAGGTGATCCAGGAGACGGTCGTTCCGAAGGAGCCGCCTCCAGAGTTCGAGTTCATTGCGGATCCTCCCTCCATCTCAGCCTTCGACCTGGATGTGGTGAAGCTCACGGCGCAGTTCGTGGCTCGCAACGGGCGCCAGTTCTTGACTCAGCTGATGCAGAAGGAGCAGCGCAACTATCAGTTCGACTTCCTTCGCCCCCAGCACAGCCTCTTCAACTACTTCACGAAGCTGGTTGAGCAGTACACAAAGGTACTCCTGGCACTTTGATTCTTTCAGCAGCAATATTGTTTTTTTAAGCCCTGCAAAACAGACTTGAAATATGTGCAGGTCTAGGAGTCCATCCTTTAAATCTTGCTCTTTGAGTGGATGTCTTGTGCATTATTGGCAGCGTGCAGCACTGAACACAGTGAGCTGCTCCTTAAATGTACCAAACACTACTGTAATATAAGTAATAGTTGTGGGTTTTTAAATACGGACAGTAGCTGAAAGGCCAGGAGTGACTATTTTTAAATATGAGCAATCAGTAGTGAGGGGGTTGCAACAGAATAAATGGAACATAGCCCCAGGGGCCTGCGGGTGCTTTTATCAGTGTGGAAAGAGAATAATTACTGTTAAGGAAGCTATGGCAAAAAGAATTGTCACCAACTGTCATGCAAAATATGTTTCAGATCTTGATCCCACCGAAAGGCTTACTGCTCAAACTCAAGAAAGAGGCCGAAAATCCCAAGGAAGTCCTAGATCAGGTATTGCATGAAAAATTTGCAGAACTGCTTAAGCATTTCAGATGTGTTGAATTTTTTCTCTTTGCACGTTTCTGACTTATTGGCAACCAACAAAAACATACAGAGAATAAAATGAATGTGTCCTGTGTAGTCACCTGGATACAGGGTACCCAGGTGTGTCTTTAAACTACTAATTTAATTAATGTTACTTGTGGCATCACGGAGGCATAGATACCTCACAGCACCATTTCCAAACGCTTTACAAAGCAGAATGTTTCCCTCAGACAACTTTACCATGACACCTCAGCCACTTAAAGTCCTTCCAAGCTGTTCTTTATTACTTGGCCATCTGTCTCTGTCACAGAAGCTGGTTTTGCTTTGGAAAGGTGACGTTATGGGGTTGTAATGAAGTGTCTGTGAATTGTTTGCTGGCTGTGAATCTGCAGTGGTACCTGAGTCGTGTTGTACTTGTGTGGCTGGGTCTTGGCTCAATAAATCTGCACTTCCAGCTGCAGAAAATCACTTTACAAAGCTGGCGCAGTGCTTTACTCAGTGGGCAAACCTATAGTTTCTAAACAAAATAGAAATATTTGTCGTGCCAGGCTTCTAAAGTAGCACTTACGTGAGTGCCCTGAAAGGGTTGGTAGCGTAAACTTGTGGATGCTGTAGAGATGACAGTGATATGTTTCTCATCTGACATCTGGTGTTTGCTTTGCCTCTGGTCGTGCAGGTGTATTACAGAGTGGAATGGGCAAAGTTCCAGGAGCGAGAGAGAAAGAAGGAAGAGGAGGAGAAGGAAAAGGAGCGTGTTGCTTATGCCCAGATTGACTGGCATGACTTTGTGGTCGTGGAAACAGTCGACTTCCAGCCCAGTGAGCAAGGTACTGGAATTCAGTGCTGTGACCTCTCTGACATGCTGCTCCCTTTCAGTAGGGAAACGCCCTTTTTGGACAGCCGTGGGGTTTTACAGCTGTGTATCTGTCAAAGAGAAAAGGGAAAGCCGCCTAGTGACAGTGTGCAGGGCTGGGTGTTTCTCTGAAGTCAGCACAAAGTCCAGGACTGCACTAGTGTCTGCTTTTCTGCCAGGACAGCAGAACTTGTCCCACTTTCCAGTGATGCTTTCACCTATAAGTACCTTCACCTTCCTGTGTCTTGCTGGTGTTGGTCTGTGTAGACTCCATCCATTCCTCCCTAAACACCTTGGCTTCCAGGAGCTTTTGGTGCCACTGCTTTGTAAAGAAACTGCTTTTCATTCAAGAAACTGATGCATTGAGGAATGATACAGGATAGAGAAACAGAATCTTTGTTTTTTGCCTTGTAGGGAATTTCCCTCCTCCCACCACTCCAGAAGAGTTGGGAGCTCGAATCCTGATCCAGGAGCGTTATGAGAAGTTTGGGGAAAGTGAGGAAGTAGAGATGGAGGTGGAATCAGATGAAGAAGATGAGAAACAAGAGAAAACAGAGGAGCCCCCAGCCCAGCCAGATCAAGACACACAAGTACAGGATATGGATGAGGTAACTCGCCAACAGAATCAGCGTTACCTTTGTCCAGTGCAGGGTGTGTGGTTTACGGTGCCCTTTCACTGTCAGAAGTTCCTCAGTTTCTTGAAGAAATGAGATTTCCTTCTGATGGCATTCCAAGACACCTTGTTCCTGCTGGAATATGGTATTTATAATGTTTTCCACGACAATATGATCTCCAAGAGAGAAATCTAGTAGTTCTGTCACCTAATGGTGTGGGGTTTATATTTTCATGATCAAGCCTTTTGGGCTTTTTTCTGCACAGGGTCTGGAACACTGAAAGATGACTCATTTTAGACTCTTCCTCTAAGCTGGTTTTCTGGTAACAAGGAACATGAGCGTGGTTGACCATAAGCCCCTGCGCGCTGTGCTGTGGCGATGTGGAAGCTGAGGAGCACTTGCTTCCTCTTCTGGCTCCACTGAATTTCTGAATTCATATCATCCAGTGGAACCACTGGAGCGTAGGTGTCCAGAGGCAAAATAACTCTATGGCCTTGGAGCTGCATCATCACTTCTTCCAGCCCTGCATAGGAGTTTTAGACCTTTCTCAAATATTATTTGTTGATATTTGACTACAGGAACTTGGTTATGATTTTTTTTTTTCCCTAAATAAGGGCTCAGATGATGAAGATGAAGGTCAGAAGGTTCCTCCTCCTCCAGAAACCCCGATGCCACCACCTCTCCCTCCCACACCAGATCAAGTCATTGTGCGGAAAGATTATGATCCCAAAGGTAAATCAGGCTGGTGAAGAGAAGCTTTTATTTCTCCCTGAATAATCTCAGAAGCATTTGTTTCTAGGCTGCATCCTCTGCTGTGTTTTTTAACAGCGTGGTTTTGTTTTTCTAGCCTCAAAACCATTGCCACCGGCCCCAGCTCCAGATGAGTATCTTGTTTCCCCCATCACTGGAGAGAAAATTCCTGCCAGTAAAATGCAAGAACACATGCGAATTGGCCTCCTGGATCCTCGGTGGCTGGAGCAGCGTGATCGATCCATCCGTGAAAAGCAGAGCGATGATGAGGTCTATGCCCCAGGTCAGCTCGAGCACCCAACGCACCTTGGAAAACCTGAGTTCCTACATGAGTTCTGTGAACTCTTCACGTACCCCCTCACTCCCCCCAGCTCCCACTCAGGAAGAACATGTTAAATATGGTTTTCTACGTGATGTCCTTAGTGTACGGATTATGTGGATGCATTTGTCATTAGTACATTGAAGCCTTTCTGTAAATTTAAAGGCAAAAAGCATTGACAGCTGCTGGCCAGCTGTCAGTTCCAGTCTCTTTCTAAAAAGAGCAGCACTCAACCATTAGGTACCAAACAGTCTAAAGGTCATTAAAAAAGGCTTGATGATGTTTGCCTTTGATTATATCACTTGAGATACGACGATTTCTCTTTTTGCCTGCAGGTTTGGATATTGAAAGCAGCCTGAAGCAGCTGGCAGAACGCCGTACTGATATCTTTGGTGTAGAAGAGACTGCCATTGGTAAAAAGATTGGTGAAGAAGAAATCCAGAAACCAGAGGAAAAGGTAGAGTGAAAACCGTGGTTTTTAACAGGTTCCTGTAGTATGAATGCTCAGAGAGACACGAGGCTTGTGAACTTCGTTCTTGCTGTGAAGCTGCTCTCTTGATTTATTTGCAGTTTGGACAGGCTGGAGTTATTCTGATTTATTTTATCCTCTCAGGTGACCTGGGATGGCCACTCGGGCAGCATGGCCCGCACACAGCAGGCTGCTCAGGCCAATATTACTCTCCAAGAACAAATCGAAGCCATCCATAAGGCCAAGGGCCTGGTGCCAGAAGATGACAGCAAGGAGAAGATCGGTCCCAGCAAACCCAATGAAATCCCCCAGCCGCCCCCTCCTTCATCAGCATCAAATCCCCCAGCCAGCGCTCCGCCCATCACATCCGTCCCTCGTCCACCCACTGTAAGTGTTTGGGCTTCCAAACGCAAATGGCTGTGGCTGGAGCTAATTAGAAGGGAGCCCTGATGAAGGTCAAGGGTTACAGCAGTGGGGCACTGGCTTGGAAGCAGATTTTGAGTGAAGTTCATGTTTCCAAATGACCCTTAAACCAGCAGAGGAACCCCATTGAACTTGCTGTTAGAAATGGAAAATAGGACTTAGGTGGAGGTTTTTGTCTTCAGAGGTACAGAACAGATGTGATCAGCTGGGCAGAGGAGGAACCTGGGCAGCGAGATAGTGGAGGAAGGGTGGATGGCCAACAAAGGGAGGGGTGAGGCCTTTTTTTAGGTGTAAAAAAGCATATAATGCAGAACAAAAGTACCCGCAGGTAAGAAACGTTTGCAGGTGACTCACTTGCCTGGTGTTCCTGCCCAAGGGTTCTGCTGCGTGACTCTGAACTGGCTTCTTTCACATGGCTACATGCTCGTGTTTTGAGTGGTGAGGGAAGGAAGAACCATTTATTGTGTTAATGAAGCTTCTGTCCCCGTGTACAGGCAGCTCGAGCTGCTCACTGAGGTCTGCAGCAAGTCCTGGCCAGCAGAAATCCTCCGTTGTCTGGGTTGTTTTAATCAGGATTGTGCACAGCACCGAGCGTTCTTGCACATACCCGCTAAGAACAGTTACCCTCTCTCTCCAGATGCCCCCTCCCGTTCGCGCTGCTGTGGTTTCTGCAGTTCCAGTCATGCCTCGGCCCCCGATGACGCCCGTGGTCCGTTTGCCTCCTGGATCCGTCATTGCCACCCCCATGCCACCGATAATCCACACCCCACGCATCAACGTGGTCCCCATGCCGCCCTCCGCTCCTCCCATCATGAGCCCCCGCCCGCCTCCCATGATAGTACCCACAGGTTGGTAACTTCAGCTTTCTCTGGCGCATTGTCAGCTAATTTCTGTCCAACGTGGGCTTGAGCTTTGATTCTTTTTCCCGTTTGTGCCTCTGATAATGGCGTATAATTGGGATTGCAGACCCTGAGTCCTATCATTGAGAATTTTGGGGTATTCCACACAACTTCTGGGCTCAAGCCTCCTCCTGCAGCATGAAATACAGAGAATTGTGGCTCACCTGTTTCGTGTCTGTGTCCCCGGGTGCCTGCCCAGGGGAAGATGAAGATCTCACGCGCTTTCCAAAAGGAACCAGGGTGAAGAGGAACTGCCAGCTCTTACAGCTTGTGACAGAAGTTGCTGCTGCAGGAGGAAAAGCTGTTGCCGGGCCCCTTCATAGCATTAAGTGCTTTTAAGTTGCAAAACACAATGTAAAGAACAATTCTTAATTTTTTATTGTTTTTAATCAAGATGCTGGCCCTGAGAGCGCTTTCCTTTTTGCAAGATCTGCAGGAAGCTCTTCTGCCGCTTGTTGTCTTTTCCTGGACTGGTTCCCAATATAAAAGATCCCCTAACATTTGAAGTTTACATGCTACTGCTGGTTGTGTTAACTTCCTCCGTGTAGCGTGGCATCTATTTTCAGCCTTTACTGCCCTACTAAAGCAGTTTTTGTGTGAGGGAGTGTCTGCTGCCTTACCCAGTGGATGACTGCAGCTTGTTTCGTGTCCCCCCCTGTCCCTTTTCAGCATTTGTTCCTGCCCCTCCCGTGGCTCCGGTTCCTTCTCCAGCGCCAATGCCTCCAGTTCACCCACCACCGCCCATGGAGGATGAGCCGGTCTCAAAGAAACTGAAGAGCGAAGACAGCCTGATCCCAGAGGAGGAGTTTCTGCGCAGGAACAAGGTACGGCTGTGGGCTGGCGGCTTGGTGAGAAGTGTCCTGTCATAGAATCACAGAATAGTTTGAGTTGAAGGGGCCTTCTCAGCTCCCCAGTGCCCCCCCTGCCATGAGCAGGGACATCTGCACCAGCTCAGATTGCTCAGAGCCCCGTCCAGCCTGGCCTGGGATGTCTCCAGGGATGGTTCAGCCACCACCTCTCTGGCCAACCTGGGCCAGGCTCTCACCACCCTCAGGCCAACAATTTCTTCCTCATGTCCAGCCTGAATCTCCCTCCTTTAGTTTAAAACCATCACCCCTTGTCCTGTCACAACAAGCGCTGCTGAAAAGTCTGTCCCTGCTGGGCTGTTGAGCCTGCTCTTCCCAAATGGGATGTAAAGCCAGTTCACTGCACGGATGAAGATGATGTGCAAAAGCCCTTCAAGGGAGTGACTTTCTGGGCTGGCTCCTTTCTGGGCAAACAGAACTGCTTGGTATTTTACTGGAAAAGCAGCGCAGCACTGCAGACAGAAGACAGTAAGATAGTACTCTTCTGTAATTAAGGGCAGTGAGATGCAGGTTTATATTAACGTAAAGAACTAAAGCTGATAATAAGCTTTTAAGCAGAGGACCGCTAAGCTGGAGATGTGAGGAGATTTAGTATATCAATGTCAGCATGATAGTGTGGCAGCGTGGTGTATTCTGTAACAACACAAACTAAACGTTACACTGAATTCCTTCCCGTCGTGGGTTGAGGTTTAAGTCCTTTAAGAAAGACTATTCGGTTTTCCTGGACGTTGCGCAGAGAAGCTGTCTCATGTTTAATGCTTCATACGTTCTCTCTGTGATATTGTGAATGCACGTGGTGCTTAGTGAATAGCACACAAAGGAGGCACTAATGTGAGAAACTCAACTAAATGTTTTATTTTGCTAACAGTGAAGTAACTTTCTCAGTGTTGAGGCAAATACATTTCCATGTGTTTACTGAGAATTCAAGATACGTGGCTAGTTTTGGAAATAAATAATTTGTCTGCTGGCGCTGCATTTCTATAAATAATTTCTCTGCTGCTCTTTTATCAGAGTCCTGAGCCTCCTTGCCTGTAAGAGATGTTATCTTTGTTTCCTCCAGGGTCCAGTCACGGTCAAAGTCCAGGTTCCCAACATGCAGGACAAGACGGAATGGAAGCTGAACGGCCAAGTGCTGGTGTTCACGCTGCCGCTCTCCGACCAGGCACGTAGCTCATTAACCCGGCCTTTACCCCTTGTTTTCTTGTGGCGTTGCTGTGCTTTTGGAGCAGCAGTTGACCTGCATAGCAGCAGCTATAAAACTTAGGGTGTTCCCCCTGCTGCAGGCTCGTGCCTGGGGGGAAAAAAGGCTGAGCAAGCTCTTTGCCTCTTCCCAGGTGTCTGTTATAAAGGTAAAGATCCACGAGGCCACGGGGATGCCAGCTGGGAAACAGAAGCTGCAGTACGAGGTGGGTATAAGCCCTACAAACACTGTTTCAGTGCTTTCTTGCATAAAAACTGACTTTTTACAAGAAAAGCTTGGAAGGCACCCACTGAGATACTGGGGAGAGCAGGGTGGGGAGTGCTGTTTGTCCTGTCTGTACAGCACACTTGGTGACAGACCAGCACAGTTAGAGCAGGCCAGGCCTTCAGTGGGTGACATCTGTGGATCTTCACGCTGTTGCTGTGGCAGATGAGGCCTCGAAGAACAGGCCTCTCCAAAACCAGCCTGTTGTTCTCTTGGCTTTTTTTAACACGTAAATGCAGCAGTCTGCTCCCACCGTTCTGTCGCCTGTGCTCTGGAAGCTGGGTGAGCGAACCTTGAAGCCCTGGCAGTTGTAACGAGACTGTCTGCAAAGCGCGGAGGGGAAGGGAGCGCTCTCTCTTCCTCTGGAGGCAGGAGCTGCAGAAAGGCACCCTTCCTTTTTCATAACTTGTTTCCAGTCATGCAGAGGCACAACCTGCTGCCTAAGCAGTGAACTTTGTGCACCCACCTCCTCGGGGTTCATCTGTGGGCAGAGACTGTGTTAACCCTTAGCGAGAAAGGCTTCACTGATTTGGTTTTTCTTTTAAGGAAATAAAAGGGGGTACAGGGGGACTGGAGCTAAATTACTTCACTTGTTGTGGTGTCTGTCTTTATATATTTGTAGAGGTTTATAGTGTGTGTTGTCTCTGTACCCTTGTGTCATTCCCAGCATACCCAGTGCTGGTCTGCTGAGGCACTGGGGTCTCTCTGAGGTTTTTCGAAGCCCACGGTGTTGTCATCACACTGTTCCAAGAGCAGGGCCAGGAGGGCTTTGTCTAGGGGGCCTTGTGGGAAGAAAGCATTAATATTCTGCCGTGACTCTTTGATTTTATATTGTTTATTTTTCTCTCCTCCCTTCAGGGCATCTTCATCAAGGATTCAAACTCCCTGGCTTATTACAACATGACGAGCGGCTCTCTGATCCACCTGGCACTCAAAGAAAGAGGAGGCAGAAAGAAATAGGAGCTGTGGAGCCCGGAGATGTGACGCGGCTGCGATGCCGCTTGTGTGTAACCCTGACCCCTCGAATCCTCCAGCCCTTTAGGGGCTCCTGCCAACTCTAGTTTGAAAAAAGGGACTGTGAACCCCACGTTCGGGTGGTTAATAAGGGAGGGGAAGCTGATGGAGCCCTGAAAGTTGTGTAAATGTAGTGACCTAGTACGTACCCACAGCAGTCCGTTAGTGATCGACGCTTTGCTCGAGTGCTGGCTTCCCGTTGAACTCCCTCGTGAAGCGACATCGAGGTCATGCCCAGCTTAGTCTAGATCCATCTTTGAGAGATTTACCCCTACCAAGAACATCAGCTGTCTGACCGCAGTGCTTGCCGCTTCATTTAACCTTCTTCTAATTGAAAACTTCTTCCTTCTCAACGTACTTATTAAGCCCCTTGTTGTTTCTCTGTCTCCCATTTATCTGCAAGATCCTCTCGCGCTGACCCTGACTTGGAAATTTATCCTCCCTCGGGCTGAGTGTACGCGGCTGTTCCTGCGGTAGAGGAGACATGGGGCTGTGTATGCTGAACAGCTTCACGCTGCCTCTGTACAGCCTGCCATTTGTTTTAATAAACACGCGTCTCGGTGCAGGGTTTGGTCTGTCACAGCTCTCGGTCCTCGGCTTTTAGCCTTTTTAGACAGGGATGTGCACCCGGGTTGTGGGGAAATACATTGGGGTTTTGTAATTAAAATAGGAAATACTTTTATTTTTGAGGAAAGGCTGCAAGAAAAGGGTTTTGTTAAAATTTCCCTAAAGCTACACAGTTACTCCTCAATGTAAAGCTCATGTCTGAGCGGGGGGCGCTTTGCACTCAGTGAGCATTTTATTGGAAATCGTGTTTTCCGCCTCAGCAGCCGGCACCTCTTGCTTTGGGAGAGCACTCAGGTCTGGAAAATGGGTTATTGCTGTGCCTTCAGGCAGAGCTGTGCTGCAGTGATACAAACACAACACAGCGCACAATTAATCTACAGTGAGATAATTAGGCACCAAGGAAAAGGAAACTGTCCGTTGCTGCCCCAGCAGCTGTGTGATTTGGGTACCTCTGCTCTCCTTTTGGATAGTCCACAGCCGTGGATTTATTATTTTTAGCGATGGTCGGGCGTTACAAACATCCTGTTTACCTTCTTCTGCACTTTGGGGGGAGCGAGATTCAGCAAGCGGGAAGAACCAGTGTCCTCCCGCCTCCCCGAGCCGCAGTGCTGCTGGCTGGCGCTGGCCCAGCCCAGGTGGCCACTGGTCCCCAGCTGCTGTGACAGATGCCCACGTGTCTGCTCCCGTCCCTGCCGCATGGCGCTGGGGTGGATCCTGCAGGAAGGTGGGATAATTACTTCCCTTCTGCTTTTAAAAACTAGACAATAGGTATGATCTCAGAAAACAAAATCGGGCAGCGAAGGGTGTTTTCCAGAGCTGATAAAAACAAACTGCAGAGAAAGCTCTGAAATGCAGAAGTCACACTTTTACATCCGGTGTGGGGCCCGAACGTCATGGGCCCGCTCGAGGTCACCCAGCTGTTCTCCTCCAGCTGTGGCCGGTGGCGGCACCACCGCGGCACTCGCTGCCCGAGCAGCTCCCCAAGGGACGCGCGTTTCCCCGATGTCCCCAGCTGGGGCTAAGGTGACGTTTTCAGCCGAGCCCGTTACCAGCCAGGCAGGACTGAGCTCCCAGCCCAGTGCTCTGGTAGGAAAACTTCCCACTAGAAATAGCTCGTGGAGCCTCGCCAGCCCCTTTCTCTCTAAATATTAGTGGAAAATGTTGTAACAGACGGTGTGTGCGTCTGTCTCGTACAAAACAACGGTTACCGGAGCCTTCCCCTTGTGTAGGGAGGACCCGCAGGGCTGGGGATGCAGGAGCAATCTGGAAGTAGGTTGAGTTGTTAGTGATGTTAACGAGCTTTGGTCCTTTGGCAATTTACCCACTTAGAGAGTGGTCTTGGCTCTAATAAAACCCCAATTCTTTGCTTTTCAAGGGAGAAAATGGAGTGCTCAGCTCAGTGCCGGGAGGTGGGATGGAGCTCGGGGCCTCGCTCCATGCAGAACCTGCTCCTGCCAGGCCTCACCAGGCAGGTCCTGACAGCACCTGGAGCCAGCGCTGTCACCCAGTCACTTACACCTCCTTTGTGGTTTATTTTGAGAAGATCTGGGCTGGTTTCACCTGTCTGTGCTGGAGATTATGAGGAACCACTGGGCACAGTGCCAGCTACAGGGATAGAATCATAGAGTTGAATCACACAATCATTTTGTTTGGAGACACCCTCAAGATCGAGTTCAACCATTCCCCCACCCCTGGCACTGCCCCATGTCCTGAGAACCTCATGTCCATCTGTCCAGCCCTCCAGGGATGGTGACTCCAGCACTGCCCTGGGCAGCCTGTTCCAATGCCCCACAGCCCTTTGGGGAAGAAATTGTTCCCACATCCAACCTCAACCTCCCTTGGTGCGACTTGAGGCTGTTTCCTCTGCTCCTGGCGCTTGTTCCTGGGGAGCAGAGCCCGACCCCCCTGGCTCCAAGCTCCTTTCAGGCAGTTCAGAGATCAGAAGGTCTCCCCTCAGCTCCTGTTCTCCAGCTGAACCCCCAGGTCCCTCAGTCTCCATCACACTTGTGCTCCAGCCCCTCACCAGCTCCGTTCCCTTCTCTCCACTCGCTCCAGCACCTCAAGGTCTTTCTTGGCATGAGGAGCCCAAAACTGCCCCAGGACTTGTGGCTTGGCCTCCCCAGGTCCCAGCACAGGGACGGTCACTGCCCTGGGCCCGCTGGCCACACCAGTGCTGGTACCAGCCGGGATGCTGGTGGCCCCTGGGCACACGCTGGCTCATGTTCAGCTGCTGTCACCAACACCCTCAGGTCCTTTTCCATCGGGTGCTTTTCATCTGCTCTGCCCCAGCCTAGGGTGCTGCCTGGAGCTGTGCTGACCCAAGGGCAGCTCCATGTGCAGGACCCACGGGCTGCGGCAGATTTGAGGTGTGATGTGCTTAGACAGGGAGTAACGTCTGTGGCTTCAAACTGTCCCCTGAGCGCAGCATGGGCATCCCCATGGGAAACTGATCCTCCTAGCGCCCCATCCCAGTGTGCGGCCAGTGCATCCCCGGTGTTGTCCCAGTGGGCACAGAGCGCAGCCCCGCAGGGTCCCAGCGCAGCCCCGGTGCCCGCTGTGGCTCAGACCAGCCCCAGTCCGGCCCCGCCCCTCGCCCCCTGCAGCCCCTCCCCGCTTGCTTGGCACCCGTGGGGGCGGACACAGGCGCTGACAGACAGCTCCCTCCCAGGCACTTGGCCAATCTCCTCTCGGGGCGGGCCGTCTCCGTCGGTCTCCATGCGGCTGATTGGCGGAAGCGCCTCTCCCGCCCAATAGCGGCGCGGCGCGGGGGCGCGGCCCGGCGGGCGGGGGGCGTGGCCGCCGCCGTGGCCGCGGCATGGAGGAGCGGCCGCGCCGCCGCTGAGCCGCCGCCATGGCCAAGAGCCGCGGGGGCGGCGGGCCCGGCTCGCCTGGCGGCCACCACAGCCTGGCCGGGACCCGCGAGAGCCTGGCCGAGCCGGGCTGCGACGAGCTCAGCTCCCTCGGCTCCGACTCGGAGATTAACGGCGGCGGCCCCGAGGAGCGGCGCGTCGACAAGTTCGGCTTCATCGTGGGCAGCCGCAGCGCCGAGGGGCCGTGAGTGGGGCCGGGGGCGCGGCCGGGGGCGCGTCTCGGGGCGCCGAGCGCTCCTTGGAGCCGCCCTGGGCCGAGCCGGAGCCGCCGCCGGCCCGGCAGCCCCCTCAGGGCCGGGCCGCGGCGCCTGGCCGCTGGGCCGGGCCGGTAGCGGCTCTTCCCGCCCCGGGGGGGTTGTTCTCCGCCCCCGGCCTTGGCGCTGCGCCCGTTGGGCCGGTGCGCGCAGGAGCGGCCGCTCCCGGGGCGGGATGGGGGAGCGGGTGGGCGCCAGCGCGGCCGCTCCGGGGCCGGTTCGGCTCCGCAGAGGAGCCAGCGCGGCCTCCCTGGCCTCCCCGGCCTCCCCGCCCCGGTGCTGCCGGCGCGTCCCCGGCGTCCCCGCCGGGCAGCGCTGCCGCGGGGCGGTCAGAGCCCCGGGGCGGGAGCTCCGCGGTGCCCGGGCGGCTCCCAGGGGCATCGCGGGCGCCGCAGCAGCCGGGATGGCATCGAGAGCCCCGAAAGCGGCTCCAGCCGCCCCCGTCTCCGATGAGGGAACATCTGGGGCGCAGCATCCGCCTCGGCAGCGGCGGCCGGGCCGCTGGCGGCACCCGGGGCTGCGGCTGGTCACCTCCCGGCCTCTTCTCCCCAAGCGCCGGATTCCGGCGGGTTTTTGCCCGCTGTCAAACGGGGAGGCCGGGCTGTCTTCGGCAAACTGCCGGGAACCGGCCTGGGGCGCCGCTGGGCAGGGCGCTGTGGACAGGGGGTGACAGCGGCCTCGCCCCGGAGGAAGCGCCGGGAGGAAGCCGGGCAGCCCGAACCAGCGCTGCGCCCCGGGGCGGTGCCGGCACCAGGAATGTGCTCCCGGAGAGCTGGTTCGGCAGCGTGTTTGGTGTTTGCCTTCTTGGCCGTGGTTTCGCAGCGACACCCGGGGTGACGCGTGGCAGCCCCGCTCCTCTCGGCCTGGGACGTTACCTCCCCCATGGTTTGCCCGCCTGCGCGCTCTGCTGGCACTTGATCCCCTGCCTCAGTTTCCCCATCTGCGAGGCGCACGGTGTTCACCTGCGGGCATTACTCGGCTGGTCTCCAGGGGAGGAGGCACCAGCGGTTTGGTTGCTGGGGCTGGGCAAGGAGCGTCGCTCTGGGTGATAAACCCCGACCCTGCACACCAGGACCACAGCTCAGCACCGCAGGAACAGGGTGATCTCTCCTGCCCAAGGTGCTGCACCTTGTCCCAGCCACTCACTGTTCTGGGGACACTTTGGGTGTCCTAGCTGTTCGCTCTATAGCAGCCCCTGAGTGCGCAGGGTGGGTGTCCCTGTCCCCAGAATTCAGTGGGTGGCAGCTCCTGCGGACAGAGCTCCTGGTGCTGGGGGCAGGTGGGGGTGTGAGGAGTGTGGTCACGGGACTGAGTCTTCCTCCCATGCCCTGCAGGTGCACTGGGGCCCTGTCCTGCCCTCCTTCGGGGCTTTTATCCACTCCACGACTCCCCCAGGATGGATAAACAGGAGCACGTGGCCTTGCTCCATGGCTGTCAGATTGGGGTCCCTCTGGCTCAAGGGGTTTTGAGGAGGCACAGGGAGAGCAAGCGGGTGTCCCAGCATCTCTGGAGGGTCCATGGGCACCGGGAAGGGCTGAGCTGTGGGGCTGTCACCAGCATCGCAGGTGTGGGGCAGCACCTTCCCTGCATCAGGCAGCTCGGTGCCCTCGCCCCATCCTCCCTGCTTGGCCATCTGAAATGCCTCCAGTCCTTGTGCCATGCCCGCTGCCAAGCAGCCATCAGCTGGTAACAGCTTCCAGTCTGGGCTGGCCGGGCTCCAGCAGGCCCGCTGCCAGCTCCTGTGTCCAGCGTCCCGCGCTCCTCAGCTTCCCACGCCTCGGAGAGCTCCGGCAGCCCCGGCGCGGGGCCAGCGCTCCCTCCGTCCCCGTGCCGGGCTGTGCTGCGGCTGCGGAGCTGCGGCCATTCCCGTCCCGTGCTGGGGAGGTGGGGTGGCCGCACTGAGCAAAGCGGATCCCTTTGGAGAGGATTTGCCAGCCAAAACAATCGCGCTTGGCCCCGGCTGACCCTGTGCGGCGGGTGGGACGCTGCGGGAAGGGCTGGGCAGGAGCGGGCAGCGCTGCCAGCTGGACGCGGCCCTGGGCTTGCTGTGCCGCTGGTTTTCCGGCTTCTGCCACGGAGGGATCTGGGGGAAGCAGAGGCTGCGTGTTCTGCAGCGGGGCCAGGGGCTCTGCGCCCATCTGGGGGATGCTCGTTGTCCAGACCACTGTCCTTGTGTCCTCAAGGCCGCTCCTGGGATTAGCGCGGTGGCGGGGCAGCGCAGAGCTGAGCCTGTGGAGGCATCGAGGCCTCTTAAAACAGCCCTGCTCTACTGACAGCGTGAAGGAGCTTCTGCTCCCCGCGGGGTGTCTGTGCACCAAGCTGCCGTCACCCCAGCTCCCCAGATCAAAGGCAGAGGGTGCCCCGGGGGGCTGGAGGCCACAGCTTCGTCTTCAGCATCACGGCAGCATCCCTGCCTGTCTCGGCAGGGTTAAATCGCATTTGTTGCTGGAAAACACTCTCCTCCGTCCTGGGGGACCCTCTGCTGGGCTCATTGCCGGGCCTGGAGCAGCGCCAGGGTTTTGGGGCACGAGCACAACCGGAGCCGTGCAGATGACATGATGCTCATGGCCACGGATTTCTCTGTCTGCAGCCAGTGCCTGCGGGGGACCGGGCCTCGCTCAGCTCCGCCTGTGCTCCCCGCTTCATCGCCCTGCTGGCGCACCCGTCCCCGGGCACAGCTCCCCAGGGTGCTCGGGCACGTGGTGGGGACGCTGCAGGTTGCTCCCAGGAGGGTTTGAGCTGGGGCTCCGCTGGCGTGGGGATTTCGCAGGTGGTGAGCGCTTCCAGCAGCACCAAGCAGCTGCCAAAACGCCGGCGCTCTGGAGCGTGTCCCAGTCGGGCTTGGCACCTGGGGGAGGGCTGCCAGGGTGCTGGAGGGGACAAGGGGCTGTGCCGTGGTTGTCACCATGCTGACCGGCCTCTCCCCTGTCCCCAGGCTGGAGGAGGTGCCCTTGGAGGTGCTGCGGCAGCGCGAGTCCAAATGGCTGGATATGCTCAACAACTGGGACAAGTGGATGGCCAAAAAACACAAGAAGGTGAGCGAATGATAGCTGTATCCCCTGGGGCTGCCCAGGGACAGCCGTGTGGGCGAGAGGAGGGGGCAGCGGGGACAGCTGGGTGCAGCGGTGTCCCCTGAGGCTTTGGGGCAGCCTGCGTGTCACCAAGTCCCCGCAGACAGACATGTTGCCTTTGAATGCTGCTGTTGGCTTGAATGGGCTGTTCCCTCCCCGTGACGCTCCTCATGGTGGGAGGGAAGCTGGGGCCGGGGGCTGTGCCTGCGGTCCCCGAGCCAGCCCGTCCTGCTCCCGTCTGCTCCCGCCGGGCTGGAGCCTTCCGAGGGTTCTCTGGCTGCCTGCAGCAGCCGGGGGAATTGTTCGGTCATGGAAACTTCTGGTCTGAGCATCTCGGAGACCAAAAAAAGCTCTGGGTAGGAAATGTTTGAGCCTGATGCGTGTGACGCTGCTCTGCCAGTAGGGTCCCCAGGGGACTCATGGTGGCGTGTGCTGGGTGGCTCTGTGGTTTGGTCTGTTGGCTCTCCCGGAGCTCCCGAGCCCGCGAATGGGGCAGGGACGGGATGCAGCAAGTCCTGGGCTGCTGCTGTGTGTCTGGAAGCAACGAGGCTGCTGGCGCAGCCCAGCGGTGCCTGAGGGTGGCCAGAGGGCTCCTTCCTCCTGCTCTCCCTCCTCCTCCTGCCCCTGGGCTGGTGGAGCCTCCTGGCACCGCTGCGTGTGCTGTGCTCCCAGGGTGCCATCCCTGCTCGCTGCCTGGTGACCGACACAGGGATCCCTCCTCTGGTTCCTGGCCGCTCACAAAGGATCTGGAAGAGATTTTGGGGGCACGGCAGGCGGGCGCTTTGTTCTGCCGTTGTGCCACAGTGTGGCCCTGGGCTCGGGTGGGAGCTCCGGCAGCCGCACGGCTGGCACAGGAGCTCCCTCGTGCCTGGGCTGAGCTCCCAGGGGCTGGTGTGCTGTATAATCCGTCCTGCAGCAACAGTCCATGCCCAGAGCCTCTGTGCTCTGCTCCAGAGAGCTGCTCGGTGCCCAGAGCCCTGGGGCTGCTGCGGGCAGGGTGCTGGTGACCATCCCAGCTCTGGCAGGAGCCCGGCTGCTTTGGTCCGGGGCCATGCAGCGCGGTGCCGGTGCTGCTGCTCTTGGGGAGCTCCCCATGCCGCTGAAAACCCTGGTGCCTCGCCCGGGTTGGCTCATGGCCCGAGGATCTCTCGGGCCAGCTCCTGCTGAGCTCCCTCACACCGGCACCGCTCTGGGATCCCAAAACGCTCCCTCCCTCGCCCGCCTGGCCCGGATCCCAGCACCATGTGCTGTGCCAGCACCATGTGCCAGTCCTTGCCCTTTCCAGACAGATCAGTGGAGGACAGACAGACTTGTGGGCAGCTCCCATCGCTCTCTGGGGCCAGCAGCGCTCCAGCTGCTCTTTGCTTTCAGCATCTCTCAGGAAGGGTACAGAGGGACCCTGGGGGCTGGGTACCCCCAGCACAGAGTGATGGCGGGACCTGGTATGGAGCCAAGGGGATGAGATGCTCAGCCCTGGGCAGCTGGAGGCGCTGCCAAGCCAAAACCCAGAGAGGTTGTCTGAGGTTCAGCAAGGGAGAGTGCCAGGTCCTGCACTTGGGTCACAACAACCCCATGAACGTTCCAGGCTGGGGCAGAGCGGCTGGAAAGTGCCCAATGGAAAGGGACCTGGGGGTGTTGGTGACAGCAGCTGAACGTGAGCCAGAGTGTGCTCAGGTGGCCAAGAGGCCACCAGCATCCTGGCTGGAACCAGCACTGGTGTGGCCAGCAGGCCCAGGGCAGCGACCGTCCCTGTGCTGGGACCTGGGGAGGCCAAACCGCCAATCCTGGGGTCAGTTCTGGGCCCCTCACACCAAGAAAGGCCTTGAGGTGCTGGAGCGAGTGGAGAGAAGGGAACGGAGCTGGTGAGGGGCTGGAGCACAAGTGCGATGGAGCGGCTGAGGGACCTGGGGGGTTCAGCTGGAGAACAGGAGCTGAGGGGAGACCTTCTGATCTCTGAGCTGCCTGAAAGGAGCTTGGAGCCAGGGGGGTCGGGCTCTGCTCCCCAGGAACAAGCGCCAGGAGCAGAGGAAACGGCCTCAAGTGGCGCCAGAGGAGGTTGAGGTTGGATGTGGGAACAATTTCTTCCCCAAAGGGCTGTGGGGCATTGGAACAGGCTGCCCAGGGCAGTGCTGGAGTCACCATCCCTGGAGGGCTGGACAGACGGACATGAGGTTCTCAGGACATGGGGCAGTGCCGGGGGTGGGTTATGGTTGGACTCTATGATCTTGAGGGGCTTTTCCAACCAGAATGATTCTGTGACTCTATGAGGTGGTTTCATTCCTGGCAGCAGAGCCAGCAGGAAGGGCAGCCAGCTCAGACCCAGAGCCGACAGCAGCACAGAGCTGCCCGCGGCCCCGGGCATCGCCCGCTGTGTTTCCTGCGAGCACAAAGGCCCCTCGGGACCTGCGGAGTAAACAAGCCCGGCTGCAGTGGGGAGCAGCAAACCCTCCTGGGGACACGGTGTTGCCACCACGCTGGGCCAGGCAGCTTGGAAACCAAACAGCCCGCTCCTGAGTTACACCGGGAAACAGGGAACAGGGGCGTTGAGCAGGTGGGAGGGACTGGGGTGGCTTTGGGAGCTCTTGGCCATGGATGCAGAGCCCTGGCATGTCTCCAACAATTGGCATGTGCCATCAGAGCAGGAACATGAGGGCTGGAGGCCATAAAAGCAGCGATCTCATGTGTCCCCATCTTGCCAAGGACCATGGGGAGATGCTGCTGCCGCTCCAGGAGCTGAGGGTCTCTGGTTTGGTCTGCGCTGCGGTGCTGGCAGTGGCGGGTTAAGCCAGCTCGGCTCCCACTGCGGGGCAGGAACCGGCAGCGCTGCCTCGCCTGGACTTTAGTCCTGGCCGGTGCCCTGTGCCAGGGAAGCCGGGGGCCGGCTGTGGGCACGGAGCGGGTGGTGTGTGGGGCTGCGACCGGGCCTGCCCTGTGCCTGGGGTGAGCTGGGAGCTGGGAACCACCCCTGCATCCCCAGTGCTTCCCATGGGCCGTGCTGGGTGGGGGGAGCCACCTGCTGCCCACCTCAGCTCCAGCGTTTGCTTCCCCAGCTCCGAGGCAGGGCCGGGCTTGTTGGGAGCTGCTTGCAAAGCACAAAACCTCGGCTGGCTCCTGGCACCACCGGCAGCTCCTGCAGGCCAGTGCAACTCCAGCTGCTGTCACAGAATCACAGATGGTTTGGGTTGGAGGGACCTCCCCAGCTCCCCAGTTCCCCCCTGCCATGACAGGGACATCTGCAGCAGCTCAGGGTGCTCAGAGCCCCGTCCAGCCTGGCCTGGGATGTCTCCAGGGATGGTTCAGCCACCACCTCTCTGGCCAACCTGGGCCAGGCTCTCACCACCCTCAGCCCAAACAATTTGTTCTTCATGTCTAGTCCAGATCTCCCATCTTCTAGTTTAAAACCATCACCCCTCGTCCTATCACAACAGGCCCTGCTCAAAAGTCTGTCCCCATCTTTCTTATGGGCCACTTTTAAGTCCAGAAAGGCCGCACTAAGGTCTCCCCGGAGCTTCTCTTCTCCAGCTGAACAGCCCAGCTCTCTCACCTGTCCCCAGCAGAGCTGTTCCAGCCTCGGGTCATTCCTGTGGCTCCTCTGGCCCCTCTCCAGCAGCTCCATGTGTGTCCTGACTCTAGAGCTGGATGCTGGAGACGCAGCCCAGGACACGGGTGGTTTCTGGGCTGCAAGTGCACATGGCCAGGTCATGTTCATCTCTCACCCCCCAGCACCCCAAGTCCTTCTCCTGGGGGCTGCTCCCCATCCCTCCATCCCCAGCCTGGGCTGACACCGGGTGTTCCCTGACCCAGGTGCAGGTCCTTGCACTTGGCCTTGTTGAACCTCAGGAAGTTCATGTGGCCCCACTTCTCAAACGTGCCCAGATCCCTCTGGATGGATCCTGTCCCTCAGGTGTGCCACCTGCACGACGCATCTTGGTGTCACCTGCAAACTTGCTGAGGGTGCACAGGATCCCACTGCAGAGGTCATTGATGAAGATGTTAAACAGTACTGGTCCCAGTACAGACCCTCGAGGGTCACCACTTCCATCCAGCCGAGCTGCTGTGGTGAGAGCGGTGCTGGGGTGAGCAGGGAGCGCAGGTCCCCATGCCGTCCTGTCAGTGTTTGTGACACCAGGAGCTGTCTTGGGAGGTGTGACTGGGCAGCCTGTCCCCAGGGCGCAGGGACGTGTCCCCCGTACAGGGAGGCAGCAGGGGCCGCCTGTGACCGTGCTGCCAGGCCTGGCTCCCATCTTGCCCCGTGGCCTCTTTGCTCCCCACGTTCAGTGATTTTCCCCGTGACGCTGTGTCTCTCCTCAGATCCGGCTGCGGTGCCAGAAGGGGATCCCGCCCTCGCTGCGGGGCCGTGCCTGGCAGTACCTCTCTGGGAGCAAGGTCAAGTTGGAGCAGAACATTGGCAAGTTTGACGTGAGTGCCGCCGAGGACCTTCCTGCGCCGAGCGAGGGGGACAGTGCTGGGGTGGCTCCTGCTCCCTCCGGGGCTGCGGTGTCTGTTGGGGTCCCAGATGCTGCTTATTCCTGCTGGGGGGGCCAAGGGCGCTGGTGTCCCAGCCAGTGTGGGCTTGTGTTCCGGGCAGAGCCAGGACCAGCCCCGTGGCTGCTCCGCCAGCTCCCTTAGGGTCACAGTGGCCCCACATGCCAGAGTGGGGCCAGCACCGTGTCACTGTGGGGTGTTACTCACCCCACTTCTCCCCTCCCCAGGAACTGGATCTCCTGCCGGGGGACCCGAAGTGGCTGGACGTGATTGAGCGGGATCTCCATCGGCAGTTCCCCTTCCACGAGATGTTCGTCTCACGTGGAGGCCACGGGTGAGTGGAGCTGCTGTGTGTCTGGTCCTCGGCAGCCAGCAGGCTGGACCAGCTCTGTGGGGTGGGCACTGGCCACCCAGCTCACAGAGCCACACTTGTCCCCTGCGGTGTCCCTTGCGGTGTTCCCTGTAGTTCTTGCACGCCCCCCAGCTCACGGGGCATCCAGCCCTGGGCTGAGAACAGGACAGCTTCCCAGGAGCTGGGTGTGTGGGTCGCAGCCCTTGGCACCAGCTCTGACACTGCTGGGGTGGGAATTGCCGTGGTAGGAGGTTGGAGGGAGGAGGTGTCCAGCTGTGGCCCCTGTTTCACCAGGGAAATGCTGTTCCTCACGTGTCAGGGAGTGTCTGTGCCGCTGTGTTTGCAGCTGTGTCCTGCCCGGCCACAGCTCACCCTGAGCTGGTATCCCCAGGAGATGGTCGTCTCCCGGCCTCGCTGCTCAGATCCGTGCAGGATGGGGCCTCCGTGGGCAGAGCGTCCCAGAGCAGAGCTGGGGTTGTCACGGAATCACAGAACAGTTTGTGTTGAAGGGCCCTCCCCAGCTCCCCAGTGCCCCCCCTGCCATGACAGGGACATCTGCACCAGCTCAGGGTGCTCAGAGCCCCGTCCAGCCTGGCCTGGGATGTCTCCAGGGATGGTTCAGCCACCACCTCTCTGGCCAACCTGGGCCAGGCTCTCACCACCCTCAGGGCAACAATTCCTTCCTCATGTCCAGCCTGAGTCTCCCTCCTTTAGTTTAAAACCATCACACCTTGTCCTGTCGCAACAGGCCCTGCTCAAAAATCTGTGCCCATCTTTCTTATCAGCCCCTTTTCAATACGGAAAGGCCAGAAATAGGTCTCCCTGGAGCTTCTCTTCTCCAGGCTGAACAGCCCAACTGGCGTCCCATATCCCTGGGTTTGTGTGAAGAGGGACTGACCCAGGCTGGTGGGGAAG
Organism: Nesoenas mayeri; assembly: GCF_963082525.1. Taxonomy (NCBI): domain Eukaryota; kingdom Metazoa; phylum Chordata; class Aves; order Columbiformes; family Columbidae; genus Nesoenas; species Nesoenas mayeri. Next base: position 12,911,962 of record NC_137565.1, on the reverse strand, counting down.
CCTCGTGGCCGGGCTGCGGTGCGGGGTCACCGTGCGGTGCCCAGTGCTGGTTTGGTCCCTGGGGGAGGCTGCGGGGCCACGTCCATGCCCTCCCTCCACCTCTCCCTCCCGGGGTCTCCGCAGGCAGCAGGACCTGTTTCGGGTGCTGAAGGCGTACACGCTGTACCGCCCGGAGGAGGGCTACTGCCAGGCCCAGGCGCCCATCGCCGCCGTCCTGCTCATGCACATGCCGGCCGAGGTACGAGCACACAGCTTGGGGGACGGGGAGACCCGGGGGCTGCAGAGCGGGCACCGGCGGGAGGGTGGGGGTCTCTTTGGGTGCTGCTGGTGGGCAGGGTGCTTGGCTCACAGCACCCGTGTACCCCAAAGCTCGGCTGGTGCAGGGGGATGCCCTGGGTGTGCTCTGCCTCCTCCCTTGGTCCCTGGGAGCAGGGTGGGAGCTGCGGGACGTCCCCTGGGGACACCGGGGTGCTCACCCGCTGTCCCTTGGCCTGCAGCAAGCGTTCTGGTGCCTGGTGCAGATCTGTGAGAAGTACCTGCCCGGCTACTACAGCGAGAAGCTGGTGAGTGAGGGGCCTGCGGTGCCGTTGGCAATGGCAAGACCTGGGGTGGCTCCAGGCCCTAAGCTCTGAGAAAGAGCTTGGGCAGATCCTGGTGCTCCCACAGCCCCCAGAACACCCCAGGGGTGGGGGCTCGGCGTAGCTTTGCTCCCGGGGTCCGTGGGGCACAGCTTTGCTCCCGTAGCTGGGTCTAGGGGGTGGCTGCTCCTTGGGGGAGCTGATCCCGGGGCTGGGCTGGGGTTAAGGCGCTCGCGGGGGCGCTCACTGCTGTCCCTGCAGGAGGCCATTCAGCTGGACGGACAGATCCTCTTCTCGCTGCTGCACAAGGTCTCACCCGTGGCCTACAAGCACCTGAGCAAGCAGAAGATCGACCCCATCCTCTACATGACGGAGTGGTTCATGTGCGCCTTCTCCCGCACGCTGCCCTGGAGCTCTGTCCTGCGCGTCTGGGACATGTTCTTCTGCGAAGGTAGGAGCTCCCCACCATGCTCCTCTTTCACTCAGGGTGACTGCCTGCAGCCCCTGTGGCACATGGGGCCCGTTGTAGGGCAGGTTTGGGGCAGCCGCATGCCTGGGGTAGAGACTGGGCTCTTTTCCTAGGGGTTCAGGGGCATGTGCATCCCAAATCTACCCTCTTGCATGTCCCGACTGCCAGTGGGACTGGGATCTGGAGTCCCACAGCACCTGAGGGACACAGTGACAGCGTCACCCCGTCCCGCTGGGCACTTGCTGCCTCACCTCTCCCCTCGCAGGGGTGAAGATCATCTTCCGGGTGGGCCTGGTGCTGCTCAAACACACCCTGGGCTCCTCGGACAAGCTCAAGTCCTGCCAGGGCCAGTACGAGACCATGGAGCGGCTGCGGGCGCTCAGCCCCAAGATCATGCAGGAGACCTTCCTGGTGCAGGAGGTGAGGTGCTGGGGGGCCTGGGGGCCCAGTGCTGCCCAGTTGGCCATGCTGCTGGACTGGGATGCCCCATGGTGGGTAGAGATGGGGCGCAGCTCCCAAAAGGCTTGGATTTGGGGTTTCCTCTGTGCAGGGGGGTATCCCAAGGGGACTGAGCCAGCCCTGGGTGACGCTGTTGGGGGAGACACTGATGGCCCAAGTGTGTCCCCCCCAGGTCATCGAGCTGCCGGTGACGGAGCGTCAGATTGAGCGGGAGCACCTGATCCAGCTGAAGAAGTGGCGGGAGACGCATGGGGAGCTGCAGTGCAAGTCCCCCCCGCGCCTGCACGGTGCCAAGGCCATCAGCGAGGCCGAGCCCCCCACCCGCAAGGCGCTGGAGCCTGTCCCCTCCATCATCGTCCCCCCGGGGCCCGCCCCCGTGCCCAAGGCCCGCAAGAGCAAGGAGAAGAGCCGAAACAAGGGCCCGGCCAGCCCCGCCAACGGCCCCGGGGCTGAGGGTAACGGGGCACCTGGTGCGGCCAAGGAGCTGCTGCACCCCCAGGTGTCCCCCCACCACCAGTCCAAGGAGAGCCTGAGCTCCCGGGAGAGCGAGGACACGTACTTGTAGGGCCGGCGCGGCGCTGGGTCTGCACCCCAGGCTCAGCCGGGCTGCGCGCGGACCCGGGCTCCAGGACACCGGGGGGGCTGTGCGGGGACCCGGGGTGCCCGGCGCTCTGAGCGCGAGGGATGGGGACAGCGTGGGCCCTGTGCACGGGGGTGGGCTCAAAGCCGAGGGCACCTGTGGGAGCTTGGCCAGGGGTGGTGGCCCAAGGGGCCGCTGTCGCTCTGCGCTGGGTGCCCACCCCGCAGGGTGCTGGCACCACGAGCGGTGGGAGCCCTGGCAGGGGTGGCTGAGCCACCCGAGCTCCCAACCCACGGCTGGGGGGGCCAGGCTGCTCTGCAGGCCCTTCTCTCTGTCCCAGAGCCCCTCAACCCACTGCCCCTGAGATCCCCCCAGAGCCCCCACCCTTCTGCCCACCCCCTGCCCACCGGGCAGACCCAGTTCCTGAGCCCTCGCGCCTGGCGCAGGGGGACTGGGGGTACGTGAGGAGCTGGGGGGACCCCTCCCCCCCTCCTCTTTATCTAGTGAGGATGTATCGAGCTGTAGCCCTATATGTAGTTACCAAATTTACCTACTCACTGAGCCTATTTATTATTCCTCCGTGGCAGTAACCGTGCAGGACGGGGACCGAGGGTGGGAGCTGCGGGCACAGTGTGCCACGGGCAGCGGGTTTGATGCCAGACTGGGAGGCTAAAGCCCTCCCGCCCCATCCCTGGGCTCCCCACGGCTCGGGGTGGGGGTTCACCCTGCTGGGGCTCTCCCCACCGCTGCCCCCCACCCTGGGGCCCTGGCGGAGGTGAGACAGGGTGCCCGTGGGGTGGGTGAGCGGCCGGGTGCTCGCCCCTTGTGGGGTCCCCTCTCTCCCCCCTGCCAGGGGTGGCTTTGTAAAATAAAGCGGGGAAAATGGTTTTGTACAAAGGGGTAAATAAAGCAGGATTGTGTAAAGGCGCAGCCTCCGTTCCCAGCGTGTCTTCCTGTCGCCCTCTGGTGCTGCGGCTTGAATGGGGGCAGGGGATGGGGGTGTGGGTGCTCCCCCTCATCTCCCACCTCCTGCTGCAGCAGCTTTGGGGGTGAACCCTGCCATGGACCCCGTGTCCCCTGGGTGGTCAGGAGGACGGGTGCTGGGGGGGGTCCTGGGAATGGTCCTGCTGCTGTCACCTCTTTCACTGCCCCAGGGGAGCCCCCAAGGGTGGCCAAGCCCCAACCCGGCCTTGCTGCCTCACCCAGCGCTGGAGCTGCCCGTGTTTGGGGTGTAAATGGGGGGACACCCAGACCTGCCCCAGCCCATGACAGCCGTGGTGGCTGCCAGGCCCTGGGGTCTCGGAGGTTCCTGGGGGCTGACATGGGGTGAGTGCCTTTCCCGGCACCCAGACCTGCTCCCTCTCCCGGTGCCACAGCCCCTGTGGCCCAACAGAGCCAGGAGCCTCCTAATTGACCCTATGACACCCCAGAACTTGACTTTTCCTCACACAAAATGGTGCCCAGGCCCTCCCTCCCCCCCCACCCCATGCTTCCCGCACGCAGGAATTCCACCCGAACCTCCGTTCCTCCCTCCAAACCTCCCTGTTCCCGGGGGTGGCTGCAGGACACACCTGGTGCTGGGGATCCCCTCTGCCCCCCAAGACCGCTGTCCCGGTTTTGGTAAATCGCGGCTGCTTTGGGCTCTGTCCTCCCCGGGCCGGGGCCAAGCACGGAGGGTGCTGGGGGAGCCCGGCCGGCGTGCGGTGGGTGCGGCGGGAACCGGGCTCCCAGTGCGCCCAGTTCCAGCCTGACTGGTGCCGGTGAGCTGGGCTGGTGAGTGCGGGAATGCGGGGGAGTCCGGGACTCGGAATTTGGGCTGGTTCGGGTACCCCGGGGCCCCTGGGCGGGTCCGGGCCAGGGTCGGGCACTTCGGGGCTCGGAACGCGGGCTGGGGCGGGTGCTCCGGGGCTTCAGGTCGGGACCGGGTCGGTGACCCCAGGGCTCGAAATTGGAGATGTTTTAAGTGTCCCGGAGCTCCACACCGGGTCCGGGTCCCGCCGCCCGGGGCTCGGAACTGGGGCTGGTTCGGGTACCCCGGGGCTCCGGGTCGGGTCCGGGTCCCGCCGCCCGGGGCTCGGAGCTGGGGCTGGTTCGGGTACCCCGGGGCTCCGGGTCGGGTCCGGGTCTCGCCGCCCGGGGCTCGGAGCTGGGGCTGGTTCGGGTACCCCGGGGCTCCGGGTCGGGTCCGGGTCTCGCCGCCCGGGGCTCGGAGCTGGGGCTGGTTCGGGTACCCCGGGGCTCCGGGTCGGGTCCGGGTCCCGCCGCCCGGGGCTCGGAGCTGGCGCTGGGGCGGGTGCTGCGGGCCGGGCCGGGGCCGGGCCGGTCCCGTCGGGACAGCGGGGGCGGGGCCGGGGGGTCAGGGCGGGGCCGCGATCGCCCCTCCCTCCCGCGGGCGGGGCGGGGCCGGGGCAGCGCTGGTGGCGGCGGCGGGGCCGGTGCGGCCGCCATGGACCTGCACATCCTGGAGCACCGGGTGCGGGTGCTGAGCCTGGCCCGCCGCGGGCTCTGGCTCTACACCCACCCGCTGCTCAAGCTGCTCTTCTTACCCCAGCGCTGCAGGTACCGGCCTTCCTCTCCTTCCCCCTCCTCCTCCTCCTCCTCCTCCTCGGGTGCCCAGCACCACTCCAGCCCCCGAGCTCTGGCGGGGTCGACAGCGCCGGTTTCTTCTTCAGATGCAAGTTCTTCAGCCTGACGGAGACCCCCGAGGACTACACCATCATGTTGGACGAGGAAGGCTTCAAAGGTACCGTGCGGTGGCCTCCGCGGCCGCCCCGTCCCTCGCAGAGTGGGCTGGCACCGCAGACACGAGTTGTGCCGGTTCTCAGCCCACCCGAGTGCAGCGATGCTCCGTCCTGGGCCGCGGGGAGCGAGTCCCGGCTTGTAGCGAGGCTCCCTGGGTACGTGCCCATCCCCGGGGCTCCCGGCCGGCAGCGCCTGCGCCGGGGATGTACCAGCTTGCCCAGTTGATGCTCTCCCAGCCTGGCCACCTTTGCCCTAATAACCCCCTTCCCAGCCGCAGCCGCGTCTCCGCCAGCTCATGGGACTGGGCTGTGGAACCGGTGGGACGGTGTGTGGGACCCCGGCACCAGCCGAAGCTGCTCCGGGCCAGGGGCAGGTACCCCCAGGATCCCCACGGGCAGCACCCCGGTCTCTGCCTGCACCGCGTGCTGCTGCCCAGACCTGCTGCCGTTGGTCCCTTGGCCACTGTCATCTTGTCCCCCTGCTCGGTGAGGGCCGGGACCGGCCAGCGTTTCGGCAGAGCGGGGCCGGTTCTGTGCCCCCCAGGGCTGGCAGGGGTACACCCTGCCTGGGGGTGCTGCGGGCAGCAGGGCCCAGGTTTTGGGGTGTCCTGGGAGGGGCTGAGCCCTTCTAGGCTGGTCCCCATCCCTAGAAGGTGTCATTTGGTGATGTCCCCACCGCCGGTGACCCAGCGCATGCCTGTGCATCAGCCTGACCACTGGTCTGGCCGGGGGTACCGGCCCAACGGGTCGTGCTGGGGGGGCCGGATCCTGTCCCAGCTTCCCATGCCCAAACCTTCCTGCTGAGGCCGTGGGACCGGCCGCAGTTTATCACCTTGGCGGTGCCCCAAGGAGCAATGGTCAGCGCTGCGGCCATGGGGCACTCGCCGGCCAGATCCAGCTCCCACCTCCCTCTCCGGCCCTTTGCTCGGAGCCGGGGCCGTGGGGCTGAGCTCCCCCCGCAGAGCCAGAGCTGTTCCCCACGTATTGTTTTATTTCAGGGCCTGTGGACAAATATTCCTCAATCCCGAGGGGAGGGCGGGAAGCGGCGAACAATGGTCCTGCGAGCCGGCAGCCCCGCTGTGCCGTGTCCCCCGCCCCGGGGCTGGGGGGCTGCCAGCGTCCCCCCGCTGTGGGGCAGGAGAGGGGCCCCCCAGGAAAGCTGCCCCTTCTCTTCCCTTGGGGATTGGGATTAACCCCCGGGATGGGTGGCAGGGGACAGTGGGGTCCCCGCCTTGTGCCTCACGGCCTCAGCCAGGGTGGTGTTGAAAAGCGATTAAGCAGCAAATGCTGGGACAGGTCCCATGTCCCCAAGTCTCCCCCACAACACTTGGCCCTGGGCTGGAGCTGAGGCTGTTCTGGCGCTTCCTGCACAGGAACAGGCGCTGGAAACACCCGCCGAGGGCCCGGATCCGGCCCTGCCCCGAGCCGAGGTTCAGGAGGGGGGTGCATCCCCTCATGGGGACCCATCCCCTCGTGGGGTCACCCCCCAGGGGTGCCAGACCCCTCCCTGGTGCCAGTGTCCCCCTGCTGGGTGTGATGAGTTTGCCTTCTCAGACGGGCTGGGTGCCGGGTGCTCACCTAAGGGCTGGGTGCTGGTGCTGGTGCTGGCGCGGGGCCGTCTCCCATGGGTGCTGCCTTTGCTGGGTGGGGGGAGCAGTCTGGAGATCCCTCGGGTGCCCACCCCACCCTGTCCCTTCCAGAATGGGGCTGAGAAGGGGGTGCCAGGGACAGGGGGTGCTGGGGTGAATCCTGGGGCACCCCGGCAGTGCCAGCCCCTCTCTGGGCAGGTGGGTGGGGTGGGGGGACAACTGCAGCCCCTGTCCCCCCCCGTCCTGGGCCAGGAAGGGACCAGCCAGTGCACACCCCCCACCAACAAAAGCAGCTTTTTGGGAGGCAGCGCTGGCCCCACCAGCTGGGGCTTGGCCTGTCCCCGCCAGGGTGGCATGAGGTGCCAGCACCCCCGGGACAGTGCGGTGCCCCTTCCTGTGTCCCCCCCAGTGCATCCCTGGTGCTGGATGCTGGGCTGGGGGTCCCGGGGTGCAGGGGATGGACTGAGCAGTCCCAGGGCCTGGCTGTGCCGGTTTTGGGGTGCAGAGCACCCCAGTGCCCCCTGCATCCAGCCCAGGGTGCTGGCATGGGGAAGAGAGACGTGTCCTGGGCCTGGGGGTTGTAGCCTCCACCCCTCTTTGTCCCTGTGGCCAAATTCAGCGCATGGAGGGGCTGAGCCTTCTCTGGCTCGTTCCAGGTGTGGATGGGGCTGGTCAGCACCCCCAAACCGGTGTCTCCAGCCCCACGCCAGGGGCTGATCCTGTCCTGGCTCTGCCGGGCCAGCTCACCTCCCGAGGGCCAGTGTGGCACCGGTGCCCGAGCCGCTGCCAGCCCCGTGGCACGGACGGGCTCACGGCACCGGCTGTGCCGAGCCCCAGGTAGCCTTGTGCCTCAGTTTCCCTTTATCCCTCGCAGAGCTGCCGCCCTCCGAGTTCATGCAGGTGGCGGATTCGACATGGCTGGTGCTCAGCGTCGTCTCCAACGGCCGGGCCCCCTCTGGCTCCCAGGCCACCGGCGTCACCAAGATCGCCAGGTCGGTCATCGCGCCGCTGGCCGAGCACCACGTTTCGGTGCTGATGCTCTCCACATACCAGACCGACTTCATCCTGGTGAGCGCCGGGGATGATGGGGACGGGGTCCCTGGTGGCTCTGGCGGGGGTGGGTGGGGACCCCGCTGTCCCCGGAGGTGGCAGTGCCAGCCTGACCCTGCACCCGGGCAGGTGCGGGAGCGGGACCTGCCGGTGGTGATCCACACGCTGGCCGGGGAGTTCGACATCTACAAGGAGGAGAGCGGCGAGTGTGTCCCTGTCACCTGCGACGACGTCAGCAATGGCTTCCTCAAGCCCAAGCCGGGTGAGTGACACCGAGTCTCATGTCCCCAGGGTCACCCCATCCCCAGGGCCACCTGGTCCTGTCCGGGATGCTCCTGCTGGTACCCACATCCTTACTCGCCGGGCTGCCCGTGTGCCCGGAGGGATGCCGGGCGGTGACGGCGGTGGCCACGGGGTGGCACTGCGGGACTGTCCCTGCGCTGTCCCCAAGCCTGACGGGTGCCTGTCCCCCTGCCAGCCGCCAGCCCCACGCTGCACCCGGTGCAGAGCCCCCAGACCCGCTTCTGCATCCTGACCGTGGCCCCCGACACGCTGCCCGCCATCGCCACCATGCTCATCGACGTCCTCTTCTACTCCCATAGGTGGGTCCGGGGGATGGGACATGGCGGTGGCCTCTTGCCTCATGTCTGCTGAACCATGGTGACATGTCTCCCCGCTGGCTCCCAGTGGCTTTTCAAGCTCTGGGTGTGTTTTGCAAACTGGTTTTGCCCTCCCAAGCATGGGGGCTGCGGCCACGTGGCACTGGGGGAGATGGGAGCCCTGAGGTGACGTGGGGACAAGCCCCCCGGTGCAGAACAGGAGGTGGGGGTTGCAAAAGGCTGGTGGGAGCCACGCTGGGATGTGGGGATGCTGCTGGCTGGGACCTCCCGTGTCACCTGGGGTGAGGTCCCTTCTGGTGGGAGTGTCCCGCTCTGGAGGCACAGCAGCGCTTTGGGGATGCCTCAAAACCCGGTGTCACCCCTGTCCCGTGTGTGGCCAGCACCTGCTGCCCCTCATGTGAGCTGCAGACCCCATGAGCAGCACCCACTCCTGGCCCCCTCTCCTGCTCCCACCCAGCTAACCCCTAAGACACCCAGTGCCACCACCAAGCCCTTCTCCCAATTTTGGGGGTTGTGACCCCTCCCTGTGGCTCTTTCCCCCTCCCCACAGCCCACCGCGGGACCCTGGTGCCACCAGCCAGGACCTCGACTCCATCACCTTCTTCGCCTTCTCCCTCATCGAGGGCTACATCTCCATCGTCATGGATGCCGAAACCCAGAAGCGGTAGGTGCTGTCTGTCTGTCTGTCTGTCTGTCTGTCCGTCCCATGGCTGGGGGCTCAGGCAGGTTGGGGTCACACTCAGCCCTCCCCATCAGGTTCCCCAGCGACCTGCTGCTGACCAGCTCAACGGGGGAGCTGTGGCGCATGGTGCGGATCGGGGGGCAGCCCCTCGGCTTTGGTGAGTGTGGCCATGGTGGCCGTGTCCCCCCTGTGCCACCCCCACTGGGGCTGTGCCACCGGGGCCACTGCTCACCCCGGGATCCCTTTTCCCAGACGAGTGTGGCATCGTGGCGCAGATCGCGGAGCCGCTGGCTGCTGCCGACATTTCGGCCTATTACATCAGCACCTTCAACTTCGATCACGCTCTGGTGAGCCCCTGCGCCCCCTGGGACGCGCCGCCCGGGGCTGTCCCCAGGGCTGACCCCGCTGTCCCCCGCAGGTCCCCGAGGAGGGCATCGCCGAGGTCATCCAGCTGCTGCAGCAGCGCCAGGACAGTGGCAGATAGCGGCTGCTGTCCCCACGCCGGGTGGCCCAGGGCAGTGGCATGGTGGGGTCCCCTGCTGCCCGCCCCCCCATTCCTTATTTTTCAATTTCGAGGCTCCTGCAGTGTGGGGCAGAGCCGGGTGCAGCGTCACTCCCTGTCTGCTGGGGACATGGGCGACGGTGGCTTCAGGAACCCAGTGGCCTAGTGACGGTGGGACAGTGTCCTGTGGGAGGGCGAGCTGTCCCGGCCATGCCACCCCGTGAGGGACGCCAAAGGGCAGCACCTGCCACCCTCTGTCCCCTCGGGAGGGGAGCAGGTGTCCCCAGGGACCTGCTGGTTGGGGGACATGCAGAGAGCAGTGATGTGCCACCATGGTGCTGGGGTGACAGCCCGGGGCTGGCAGGGCATGTCCCCACGCCCTGTGTGTGTCCCCATGGGTGATCCCTTTGAGTGGGGCTGTGATGCTCTAGGCCCACCCTGGTCTGGCCTCATGGGGGGTGAAAATGTCCCCAGAGCTGCGGGTCCCCTCGCACCCCGAAAATCTCCCAGGGAGAGAATGGGGGTGCTGTGGTTCAGCTCCAGCCTGGTGTCACCTCCGGGGTGGCCCTGTGCCCCTGCCTGGGCTGTGGCCTATTGAGGGGGAGCGACGGTGAACCCCCCAACTCCTTCCAAGCTATATTTTCACATAGTTTTTAATAAGTCAATAAAAGTTCTATTATTTGTATGTCTCTGTAGCTGGGGGGGTGGCCCAGGGCCAGTCCCCAGGGTGGTGGCACTGTGCGGGGTGGGAATGGCTGGGATGTGACAGGGGGATGGGGCACTCCCCGTGTCCCCACTGTGAGGTGACCAGGACAGGACAAGCTCACCTGCCACATTCTTGGGGAAAAAAGGGCAAAGGCTGCAGCCCCCAGCAAATCACCAGCCCTGGGGAAACTGAGGCACAGGCCCCGCTCCTCCATTTCTGCCCTGCCCCATGCTGGACCCGCTCCCAGCTCTGGGGGAAACTGCAGCACAAAGAGCCGAACTTGACCCCAGGCCTGGGGATGCCCCTATTGTGTTGCCACTGTGTCCCCACGTCCTCTCCTGTTGCCACCCCCCACAAAGCGGGGTGTGTGAGGTCAGGGCTGTCACCTCCTGGGGTGTCTGGGAGCTCCTGTCACCCCCTTGGTGGCTGGGGCTGCGTGGTGGTGGCCTTATCCCCCATGTCCCCAGCCCCTGGGTGTCCCTGGGGACCACGGCTCGTCAGGAGCACAAGCACAGCAGAAACCCCTTTGGGTCTGTTCCCCAGGGCGGGCGGCTCCGCAGGGCTCAGCGCGGTTGGCAAACGTGGCTCTGCCCCCATCCCGTCCCCCAAAACCAGCCCCGCGCCCCTGTGCACCAGGCGGGAGCGTGTGCGGGTCCCGGCGTGTCCCCCCGCGTCACCCCTCGGGTTCCTGCCGCCTCCCAGGGCACTTCTTTCCTGTCTCGTTCTCTTGTCCGCAGTCATGAGATGCCGGTGACGTGCGCCCAAGTGATGAAGAAATTTCAGCCGGCCCATGCGGTCACCGGCGCTATTTTTGTCCCCGTTGGGTATTGCACAGCCACCCGCTTTGCTCCAGCAAGGCGGCCACTGCCCAGCCCAGCAGGGACCCTGTGCGCCTCTCTGGGAGGTGACAGTGACGTGCAGAGAGACCAGGGCCACCTCTGGCTGTGGGGATCTGAGGGTGGGTGCGATCTACCTGTGTGGTCCTGCTCACCTGGCCAGGGTGTCCGGGGCTCCTGCTGCAGCATCACGCTCGCTGGAGGGTCCCTGGGGTCAGAGAGAGAGAGATGGAGGCATGGATAGATGGATGGATGCATGGATAGATGGATGGATGAATGGATGGATGGATGGATGGATGGATGGATGGATGGATGGACATGGACATGGACAAACGGATGGAAGAATGGATAGGTGGATGCATGTATGAGTGGATGGATGGATGGATGGATGGATGGATGGATAAATGGACAGACAGGTGGATGTGCATACATACAGATAAATGAGTGGATGAACGATTGGTTCATTGTATGGATGATGGACAGACAGGTTGCTGGACAGCTGGACAGAAAGAAGTATGGGTGGATGGGCAGATGGATGGATGGACAGCTGGCTAACAGACTGCCTAGACAGACAGACAGACAGATGGACAAGCTGCTTCAGCCAAGCAGGCTGGGGAGAAGAGGGTGTTCTCCTGGCTCCTCCGCCCCCTCAGGCACCGCCCTGCCCACCCTGAGCCCCCTGGCCCAGCCACGACCTCTGCTGGGGACACCCTGAGGAGGAGGAGGCGGCCGGGGGAGGAAGCAGCGCCAGCCCTGCGCCCAGCAGGGAATCCTGGAGCTCGTGGGGCGGCTGGGGAGGGGACATTCTGGGAAAAGACAACATTTCTTCTTGTGGAAAGGAATCACAGCCGCATGGTTCCACCCCGGAGCAGAGGTTGTGGCTGGGTTGTCAGCCCATGCTGCTGCAAAACCCTCGGAACCTGCAAACTGAGTGCGGGGCGGCTTGTGATGGGCACCAGCATCACCCGGATTGCGCTGTATCTCAAAGAGCTGATAAAATATATTCATTTTTATAGGAAGGAAAAAGCCCCTGTCAGTGCCGGGCTCCACCTGCGGGGAAAGGGGAGCTGGGGTGCACGGGGGTTGCAGCGGGTGCTGCCGGCTGTGCTGGGCGCTGTGCTGGGCGCTGTGCACGCCGGGCTGTGCCGCGGTGGCATTGCACAAGGCTGCCACGGCAGCAGGGACAGCTGCCGGCACTGCTGCCCACAAGGGCCTTCCGCTGCCCGGCCCTGCGCCCTTGGGCAACACCCGGGGCCCCACGCATGTCCCGGGGTGGCCTTTTGGCACCGGGCGGCTGTGATTCCTCCCTGGGGTCACCCATGGGTGCTGCCTGGATGAACCATGCCACTCTGTGTCCCCTGCTTAGTCAGCACCCCCATTTGTCACCCAGAGGGGTGGTATGAGGGGATGGATGGCCAGAGCATCCTCGGGAGCATCACCCAGTGCGGCGGCGCGGTGCGGTACCCAGCCGTGCCGAGATGCTCCGCACTTACCGAGCTTCAACCTCCCTCCTTCCCAGGCTTGATTTTCAGCTCTCATGGCTGGACTTGGTGCACGAAGCCTTTCACGATGTGACATGGGTGTCCCCACACGGCCAACGTCCCCAAGTGCCAGCCCTGCCACCGCCACCACCGTTACCTTCTTTTGCATTTGGGTTTTGAGGCAGACAGGCTGTTTGCAGTTCAGCCAGCGCACTGGGTGCCGAGCAGCAAACCTGGAGTAACTCAGAGCTGCCCTGTCCCAAGAAACCGGGTTTTTGGGCTCTGGCACAACCAGACCCAAGCCAAGCAGTGGGACCATGGGCTGGACCCACTGGGACTCCCTCGAGGAACTAAATCGAAGAATAAGCCCACGGGCAGTCCTGGCATCATTTCCTCTGCGGGGGTGACTCACCCCGCTCATTGGCCCTGGGGCCGTGGCTTCACTTCTCGCTGCCTTCCCGTTGGGTCTGGGTGCCTCCCGCGGAGGTGGGGGCAAATGGGCGCACTTTAAAAGGCGAGCTTCCCCATCGGGCCGGCAGTAAGGAAGTGGCTTGCGCGCCCGGCGGCCCCACGCCCAGACACCCCGTCCCGGCCATGCGGTGTGGCGGGTGGCCCTTGGGCATGCTGGCAGGTAGGTGGCTGCCGCGTCCCCAAACTGCCCTCTCGCTCGCGCGCCGGGGGCCGCGGGGAGAGCACGGTGGGGCCCGCGTGGGGATGGAGTCGGCGTGCTGCGGCTGATGGTGTCACCCAGGCTGTCCCTCCCTGTGCTGCCGCGGTGTCACCTCCCAAGGGTGCTGATGGGGGATGGGGATGATCCCCGCCATGGCATGTGGGATGGAGAGCACCAGGGATGGGCACCCAGGGATGCTGCCTTCATCTCAGGGCAGAAGGCATGCTGGGAGGGGGCGGGCAGGAGGGGACACGCGCTGGGGTCATTTTGGGGACAGATGGCAGAGAGTCAGAGGTCAGCTTGCTGGCATGGATCCTGCACACCCTGAAGCCCTTGAGCCAGGGACTGGATGCTGCGCGCTGATCCAGTGCCACCTCCTGAATCACCACTGGCACATGGCTCTGGGTGGCAGCAGGGCTGGGACAGCAATGGGCTGGAGCCAAGGGGCTGAATCCAGGAGTGTCACCGCTGTCCCCTCCTTTGCGGTGGCCTGTGCTGATGGGGGAGCTGCTTGGACAACCCCTGGCACTGGGCTGTGTCCCTGGCTGCTCCAGGGCATCTCCATCCTCCTCCTCCTCCCCACTGGGTCCCCAGCAGGCTCTTTGGTGCAGAGACTGGCTTGTTCCTGCAGCAGGACCAGGGACCGGTGCAGGGGGCACATGTACCTGGCACACACTGGTGCCGGGTGATGGGCATGGGGGGACTGGTGGGCTGGAGCCTCCCTACACCCAGCAGTGCCCCAGTGTCCCCCATGTCACTCCTCTTCCTCCCCAGCTGTCACCAAAGGACTCTTGATCCTCTGGGCAGTGCCTAGCCAGGGGGGACGGCCCCTGCCCCCCCCAACCCTGCAGCAGATCCAGGCGCTGGTGAGACACATGGCCGAGGACGCGCAGGAGCTTTTCACCTTTTACGTGAGTCCCATGCCTGTCCCCTCCGTGGGGGGATAATTCTGGCGAGGGGGTCCCACGCTGCTCCAGTCCAATGTCCCTGACTGTCCCCCCCGTCCCTGGGCAGGAGGAGAACCAGCACTTGGCCATCCACCACCTCTGCCGCACCAACCGCCCGCCCGAGTGGCTGCGGGGACCCGTGCTGGGCCCCGGGGGGCTGCGGGAGCTGCGAGGGACCATGACCCGCATGGCGCAGGCGCTGCAGGACATCACCGGCCACCAGCGCGACCTCAACCCCCCCGGCGCTGAAATCCTTCGCCGCTTGGCCAGCACCCACCTGAAGGTGCGGGGGCTCCTCAGCAACCTGGACGGGCTGTTCCCGGCCCCCAGCCCGGTCCCCGGCCACCGGCCGCCCCCCGGCCCCACGGCACCCACCAAGATCTTCCGGCAGAAGCTGGCGGGGTGCCGGATCCTCTGGAGCTATGCCCGCTTCATGGCCAAGCTCAGCGCACGGCTCGAGGCCCGGAGCCGCCGGGAGAAGCGGAGATCCCACCGGGGCCCACGGCCACCCACACGCTCGTAGTGCAGCTCCGGTGTCACCAGAGCTGTCCCCATCTCCATCATCTCCATCTTCACCCCCATCCCCAGATGGCAACTTGCCGGTGGGGACGCTCCTCAGGGACCCTCTGAGCTCCCAGGGGTGAGGACACGAGTGCGCTCGAAGCATCATCCATCGCCTCGGCTTACCGTGGGGACCCGGCTGTCCCCGTGCCACCGCGCGGCTGCAGGACAGCCCTGCTCCTGGCAACTCCCCTCGTCCTGCTCCACATTTCGGCAGTGCTGATGGGTGTCACACACTCGGGTTCACGCGGGTGTCCCCCGGGTGCCCAACGCTGCAGAATGGAGCCGTCCCTTGTCACCGAGTCCTGATGGATTTTCCAGTGATTCAGCGGGTCCGGTGACCCAGCCTGACTCAGCTGTGCTGCCGGCACCGGTGTGTGCCACCGGCACTGTCACCCCCTGCACCGCCCTGCCTGCACCTTCGGGGGGTTGTGCGCCCCAGGAAGTGTCTGGGAGCAGGACCCTGTGAGCCTGGTGTCCCTGTGAGCCTGGTGTCCCTGCGAGCCTGGTGTCCCCGTGAGCCTGGTGTCCTTGTAAACCTGGTGTCCCTGCAAAGCTGGTGTCCCTGTGAGCCTGGTGTCCCTGTGAGCCTGGTGTCCCTGCAAAGCTGGTGTCCCTGTGAGCCTGGTGTCCCTGTGAGCCTGGTGTCCCTGTAAACCTGGTGTCCCTGTAAACCTGGTGTCCCTATGAGCGTCGTGTCCCTGTGAGCCTGGTATCCCTGTAAACCTGGTGTCCCTGTGAGCCTGGTGTCCCTGTAAACCTGATGTCCCTGTAAACCTGGTGTCCCTGTGAGCGTGGTGTCCCTGTGAGCCTGGTGTCCCTGTAAACCTGGTGTCCCTGTGAGCTTGGTGTCTCTGTGAGCCTGGTGTCCCTGTAAAGCTGGTGTCCCTGTAAACCTGGTGTCCCTGTGAGCCTGGTGTCCCTGTAAAGCTGGTGTCCCTGTGAGTGCGGTGTCTCTGTGAGCCTTGTGTCCCTGTAAATGTGGTGTCCTTGCAGCCTGATGTCCCCATGAGCTTGGTTTCCCCATGACCTTGGTGTCCCCGTGAGCCTGGTGTCCCTGTGAGCTCAGCATCCCTGTGAGCTCCGTGTCCGTGCACACTCAGTGTCCCTACAAGCTCCATGTCCCTGTGCCCTTTGCTGTGCTTGTCCCTACACACTCATCCCCAGGCCCTCAGCACCTCTGTGCTCATCTCTGTGCCATCAGTGTCCCTGTGTGCTCAGTGTCTCTGTGCAGTGTCTCTGCTCACCCTCATGTGTTGGGTGACCCCCTGCTCTTGGTGTCCCCATGCTCCCAGCATCCCTGTGTCCTCAGGGACCCCCATGCTCTTCCATCTGTGCTCAGTGTCCCTGTACCCTCAGTGTCCCTGTGTCCCCAAGCCTCCGAGGCTGTGTCGGGCAGGGGCTTGGCTCTGGCCACTGTGCTGTGACAGTGGGTGACAGCACCCACCCCCTCCCCACTAATTTATACATTAATATTTGTGTGGTTGTGATATTTATTGAATCTTGGGGTTAATTTAATACATCCCTGCAGTGGGAGAAAAAATATTTAAGGACTTTTTAATATATAAATATCTATTTTTGTGATAACTTTTTTTGTATTGTGTTAAACTATGAATGTAACAAGGTGTTATTTATAAATATCAAGATTATTTTGTACTATGAGAAGGGCGGTGGTCACCCCGGGCTCGTGGCACCCCTGTATTTTTGTATAATGGCAGGAGAAAATAAAGAGCTGACTTTGGCCCACGGGCCACTGAGTGGTTGTGTCCCGGTGTCTGGGTGTCTGTGTGTCCGAGGCAGAGCAGGGCTGTGCCCGGTGTCCTCACCAGGGCAAGTGGCAGGTGGCACGGGATGTGGCATGGTGCTGGTGGCACAGGATGTGGCACAGCACAATGGCACACGGTACCCAACGAGAAGTGGCATCCGGCACATCGTGGTGCATGGCACAGCGTGGGCCGGCACATGGTGCAGTGTGGCACGTGATGTGACAAGGCGTGACGTGCCATGGCATGGCCTGGCACTACACAGCACGGCACCACGTGCCGCATGTCACACAGCCCCGTGTGCCACTCGGCACAGCTGCCGGGCCGTTGCGGGGACCAGGCCACCCCTCTGCCACCGGCCCCGCTGACTCAAAAATCCTAAGACCCGGTCATGTGGCACCGCAGAGTCACTCGTTCCTGCGTGTGCCGGTGCCACCGGGCTGCCCGGCACCGCTGCCTGAGTCAGTCACAGGGAGCATCGCTGCCGGGACGGCCACCGCCGCGCTGGCCCCTGCTGCCATTTGGGGACATTCCTGTTGGGGACAATGTCACCATGAAGCGCCCGGGCTGGCTTGCCGTGCCGTGGGTCACCGTGACCGTGACAGTGCCACCGCCCGCTGGCTGCCGAGCCACCCACCTGGCTCCGAGGAGGGGACGGCTTGCATGGGCTGCGGAGAGGAGGGCACAGGTATGTGACCCCCACCCAGGGAAGGGTGTGGAGGGGTGGGGGGACCCCCATGTGTGGGTGCACCCCGGGCTGAGTGTCACCAGAGGGATGCTGGTGGCCCTGGTGTCCCCGCAGGTCAGGGCCACCTGAGTGACCCTGCTGCCCACCCTGGAGCCACCTGGGAAAAGCCACCCCATGGTGGGGACATCCCTTGGCTGAGGTCCCCAAGGGAGCTGCTCACCCCACAGCCATGGGGACCCACTGCCTGGCTGGCAGGGAAAGCAGTGGGGTGACACCAGTGGGGTGACACCAGTGGGGCACAGGGCCGGGGAGGAGGCAGCCCCGGGCAGGGGAACATGGGGAGTCCAAGGGGAATTCGGTCCTGGCCGTTACTCAGCCCCGGGGTTTCCCAGGGAGGGACACCAGCCTTAGTCACCCCCCAGCACAGCCCCCCGGCCCCAAACCGGTGTGAGGGCTGAAATCTCAGTGTGTCCTCCACCCTGGGGACAGCACAGGGAGGGGTCCCAGAGGGACAGCACAACAAGGATGGGATGGGCATGGGGCAGGGGGGCAACTATGGGATGGAGCAGTTCTGGGATGGGGTTGGGGCAGGGGGGCGATTATGGGATAGAGACGAGGCAGGAGGGGGCAGTTCTGGGATGGAGAGGACAGGATGGGGGTGGGAATGGGGCCAGGGGGCAGTTCTGGGACAGAGATAGGGATGGGGGGCAGTTCTGGGCTGGCGACGGGGCGGTGGGCAATTATGGGATGGGGAGTGGTCAGTTCTGGGCTGGGGCAGCAGGGGGCAGCATGGGGACGGGGATGGGCGGGGGGGACACAAGGGGACAGGGATGGGGCGGGGGGGGCAGCTCTGGCGAGGGATGGGGCAGAGGCAGCTGCGGGGGAGCAGAGCAGCACCATGGCAGCGGTGGCCTTGCGACCCTCCTGGGCATGTCCCCATGTCGCCAGCTGGGATGGCAGCAGGGACAGGGGGACAAGCAGAGACAGAGGGACAACAGGGACAGCAGGGACAGAGGGACAGCAGGCAGCATTCAGCCAGGCAGGGCCACTGCCTCCTGCCCAACCTGCCCCCAACTCTGCTCCTGGGGTCCCCAAAGTGGGGACACCCAAGGAACACCCCACCAGCTTCCCATCCCCGCAGCCCCCGCCATGGGGAGGGCTGGATCGCCCCTCCGGTCCCCCCTTGGGACCCCCACCCTTGTCGCCACCTCGCCAGGCTCCTGCTGCCCGTGCCCAGGGGTGTCCGTGGGGGCACGTTCCCGCTCCCAAGCGCTGGGGAAGGGCATTTTCTGGGCATCCCTGGGAAATCGCCCCCGTCCAGCCCGCCCGGAGCAGGGACTGGGGTTTTCCTGCTGGAGCGCCCCGCTCTGCACAGGGGACACCCCCACCTTTTCATCCCCCCCGAAAAAGCCATTATAAAATGAACCCCCAAAGCCGGCCCATGTCCACGTTCCACCACTGCCGGAAAATTTGGAGAAAGGGCAGAAAACAGCAAATCTGCAGCAATTCCTGTGCAGGAGCCCCCGCTGGGGACGTTCCCATTAATTAAGAAACACCAGTTCCACAGCTAATTAAGTGCTGTCAGGCCAGCAGATATCCATTGATACGCAAGGTGCTGCTCACTGCGCCCCAATAAAACCAGGTGTGAGGCTGCAGGGGGTGAGACAGGGCTGGTCCCCCCCCCTCCACAGCCCCTCTGGCTCCCAGTCCCAGCCCAGTAAGGCCGGACTGGGCTGAAACCAGCTTTGGCTGCTGGGGCATCAATGCCACCTGGCAAACCAGGCTGGTCCCCAGGTTCCTGCATGGGGAAACTGAGGCAGCAGCTGTGTGACCAACCTCCCCTGCCCTGTTTCCCAGCACAGGGGGGGCCTGGTGTCCCCCCTCGATGTGTCCCCTGTCACGGGGACCAGCCGGGGTCGTGGTAGCGCTAGTGTCACCATTCCTTGACTGTCACTCCAGTGGTTTCACGCTGCCAGCACACCCAGGGCACAAACTTGCTAAACCTGATTAAAAGTTTCAGCTCGGGCCGTACCCTTGGTGAGAAAATATATATATATATTAAACAAACAAACAAACAAAATCCCTTTAACCTGATTTTCACCCAAATCAGGACGCAAACAGCCCTGTGGGACCCCCACGAAGGGTTGACCCCCTGCTTGTGTGTGACCCCACGTTGATTTTAGGATGTCGCCAACCAGCCCGTCGCTGCCCTGTCTGTCCTGCCTGCGCCGGGCAGGGGCCGCTCCTGCCCTGGAAGGGTTAACCCTGGGGGCCGGTCCGGCCTCTCCCCGCTCGGTGGGTTTGTCCATTTCTTTATCCCAGACAAAACCCACCCTTTTCATATTTTCACCCAAAGGGACAAGGTGGGCTGGGGGACGCCGGTACCATCGCGTCCATCCCACTGCGACCGGCGCTCCCGCACCCCTCCGGGGACCCCACCATCACCTCCGCTCACCTTTTATCCCTCCAACACCACCCCAAAACCCCTAATCAATTTCCCCCCCCACTCTTATTTTATTGATTGCTCCAGCAGCGGACGGGGAAGCCCCGGCCCGGGGAGGGGGACCCGGGGGTGAAAGTGCTTGTGGCTGGGTGAGTCACGGCCCCGCGCTCGCCATCGCGCCTCAACGCCGCCAGCGGCACCCGCCGCCCCCCGCGACGCCCCCGAACCCCACGTGCCGCCGCTCGCCTCCCCGGGAGGGCACAGCAATTCATATTCCCCCCCCAACTTCCCACCCACTTCCCCAGCACCTCCCCGACCCCGCGCGTGAAAAAAACACAAAACCCACAATCCCGGTGACATCAACTTTATCAGAAGTTTATTTCTAAGAATCATTCAGGATTTCCAAAGCCCTCGACTTCCTGATTTCCAGTTTCAATAGAAGTAACGATAGTGCTGCTCCCCCCCCGCGTCCCCCCCTCCTCCCCTTTCTTACAACACAGGCTGGCTGCCGGACCGGTATATAAACCCCGAGAAGTCCCCCAGTATGAACATGAATTTCTGAAAACGTCCTCTGCCAACACCAATCTCTATTAAGTTGCTCCCGGGACGCGGCTCACAATGAAGTTCGTACCGGCAGGTAAAAAAAGAGACAAGAAAACAAAATTCCAACTTGGCAGCAATGATTTCCCCTTCTCCCCACTTTTCCTTCCCCCCTTTCCGCGGGGATGCCCGGGCGGGCGGGCCGCGGTACCCGCAGCCAGGGCTCCCGCCGCGCCGCGCTCCCCCGGGACCAGCATCTCTGGGAATTGGCAGCGGGAGCGCGGCGCGGCGCTGGCGCGATGCAGCCACATCTGGACACTTATATAACTGGAATTGCTTCCAAACCAAAAAAAAAAAAGACAAGGGGGGGGGACTCTTTTTTTTAATTTGGGCTTTTTTGGCTTTTTTTTTTTTTGAATGTTGTCCCCCCTCCTGCTTTTCCTCCTGCTGGGTGTCTCGATGTCGCGAGCTGCACTGCCTGGGGAGCACCGGAGGGATGGGGAGGCTGCCAAGTGCAGGACGGGGGGTCGGGGCAGCGGCCACCACCCCAGAGGCCGTGCTGGGGGTCCCATGGGGCAGCACCCACCCGGGACCCCCCACCCATCCAGGACCCATGGGTGCTGAGCCCCACTCTGCCCAGCTGTGACATGGGGACACGGCAAGAGGGGCTTGCAGGGGGTCAGGGCAGCCGTGTCCCATGGGGGTGCGGGTCGGAAGGGTCCCCCCGTCCTCGTCCCGCGCAGGGGGGAGCGGCGGGTCAGGGCTCACAACACGCCCAGGTAAGTCCTTTCCCACCTGGGCAGGGTAAATAAAGGAAGGTTTGTATTACCCGGCACCGGCGGCACGTCGGAGGCGCTGACAAGTGTGGGCAGCTTCGGCGCTTGTCACGGCCGGGGACGTCACCTGGCAGCACCCCGGCGGCCTCCGGGCCCCCCAGGGACACGGCCAGGTCACCCACCAGCTGGGACCCCCGCAGGGACCTGTCCTGAGGACGCAGAGCACCATGGTGGGGCTCTGGATGGGCTTGGCCTCCCCGAGCAGGGGTGCTGCCTTGGGGGTCCCCATGGATGGGGGGCTGGAGCACCCCGCTCTCGCCCCATGGCAGGAGGGGGACGCCGGGGTGACCCAGCTGTGGGCAGCTCAAGGGTCCCCTTGTTCCGCGTCCAGGGATTTGCTGGCCGGCGTCTCTGGCAGCTGCGGCGGCTCTCCCAGGGCTCCCCCGGCGCAGCGCCCGCTTCGCAGACGGGGAAACTGAGGCAGGCGGCGGGGCCGGAGGCGGGAGGGAAGGGGGATGCCGGAGGCAGGTTTCCTTGCGGGCGCCCCGCTGAGTCAGCCGGGCCGGGGTGGGGCCTCGCTCCCGCAGGCCCGGCCGAGGATAACGGAGGGAAAAGCGCTTTGCATATTTGATTAAACCCAACAGGTCGTCACCGGGCCGGTTGCGAAATGTGGGAATGCCACGGGGCGCCCCGCCGGGAAGGGAGGCGGGGGAGCGCCTGCCGGGGGGCAGGTGAGGGCAACGGCAGCGCCACGGGACGGAGAAGTGGGGGGTCTGGGGCTGCCGGCCGAACCGGACCCTGACCTGAGCAGGACGGGTCCCCAGTCTGGCTGGACGCCCTGCCCTGGGGTGCCGGGGCTGGGGGCACCCCGGGAGGATGCTCTGCACCATCATGGACCAGCACCGGCTCGGTGCCCACCATGACGTCCCCTCTCTCCCCGCACAGGCGTCGTGCCCTTCGTGGCCCTGCTCCTGCTGCAGCGGCGGCCGGTGGCCGGGCGGGCGCTGCTGGTGACCGGCTCCAGCTGCCCCGGCCACGGCTTGTGCCGCTCCAACGTCCAGGAGCAGACCCGCAGGCAGGTCGCGCTGCTCAACGCCACCGCCCAGGACCTCTTCAGCCTCTACGTAAGTGACATTCGGGAACGGCCGGGACCTGTTTGTTCCAAGTGTGTGAGGAGGGAGGGCTGGGGACGCCATGGGGATGCTGCTTGCTGCTTCGAGCGCACAAAGCGGGAGGGCTGGGGATGCCACAGGGATGGTGACAGAAGTGGGGGGACAGACAGGGGACACTGGGGTGACACTGGCCTCTCTCCCCAGCTGAAGTGCCAGGGAGAGCCGTTCAGCAGCGAGGCCGACAAGCTCTGCAACCCCAGCGGTGCCATCTTCCCACCGTTCGCGTCAACCGGACGAGCGAGAGGAAGGAGGTGATGGTGGCCATGTACCAGCTCTTCGCCTTCCTCAACGCCTCGCTGGGGAACATCACGCGCGACCAGGAGGAGCTCAACCCCACAGCCAAGGAGCTCCTCGACCGGCTCCACAACACCACCAAGACCACCCGGGGCCTCATCTCCAACCTCACCTGCCTCCTCTGCAAGAACTACAACATCTTCCAGGTGGACGTCAGCTACGGGGAGAGCTCCAAGGGCAAGGGCACCTTCAGGAAGAAGCAGCAGGGCTGCCAGGTGCTCAGGAAGTACGTGCAGGTCATCGCCCAGGCGGCCCGTGTCCTCCTACCTCATCTCAGCCCCCCCTGAGCGCCCGCCCCCGCTCCTCCACCCACCCCCAGCGCTTGGTGAGGACACGGAGCTGGCCGTGCCGCCCCCGCACCGCTGCCTCCTGACCTCCTGCCTTCCTATTTATTACCCTGGACCCTGCACTGGCCCCATCCACCCTTTGGTGATTTATTTGCCCCTTCTGGGGTGAACTTCGCAGCCCGGTGTGTCCCGGGTGGAGCAGAACGAGGGGGGCGGCATCCAGCGGGACGAGGCAGCGCATCCCTGGGCTCAGCAGCAGAGGTGACACCGGGGCACGGGCCGGTCCCGGGATGCGCCTGGGCCATTCCCGTCCTCCCACGGGGTGCGGGGACACGGGGGGGCTGTGAGGGGCTGGACTGTGTCCCCCATGGCCTGTCCCCTCCATCACGGAGAGCAACCCTATGGACATCCTCGAGCATCATCCAAAGCCTGTACTTCCCTGGGAAAAAGGATTGGGATGAAGGACACTGGGATTCCACTGCTGATGGGGACACGGGGACACGCTCCCCATGCACATTTTTGGGGCTGGGCTCCCCTACAAGGAGCTGAACTGAGGGTACGGGGGTGGCCGCAGCGGTCGGGGCTGGGTCCCGCTATCTCAAACGAGGCCACTCGCTGGGGACAGAGCTGGTGGCCACCCCACCAGAGAACACCGTCTGCCCCACCGGGGAGCATCGTCCGTCCCACCGGGGAGCATCATATGCCCCGCGCGGGCACGGCGGGGCAGGGAGAGCCTGTCTCTCCCCTTCGGAAAAGTGCTTTTCATGTCAGAAGGGCTCTGAATGTACCAGTGGCCCAGCCACGGGCTGGGTTGTGCACGGCCAAACGTGCGTCTCTGGCACGGGGCCGTGGGGACGCAGAGACGTGGGGGTGCGGGGACGGGCCCAGGCCGGTGGCCGGAGGCGCTGGCTCGCTCCTGGCACCGGAGCGGCTGCGAGGGTTATTTATTGCCTCGGTGGACAGCCCAGCATGCACTGAGTGCTCTGACCTGACTTTTAATAATGTTATTAATAATAATAATAATTAATAATAATTAATAATAAGATTTGTGGTAATATATATATATATATAGAAGTCTATTTAAATATTTATTTTTTTATACTTCTTGTCCCCCTTTTTTAAATAAACCAACAGAAACAGACTGGATTTGGCTCCTCTTTGCTGGGTTCCCTTCATGCTCACCCTTACCCTCAGGCTGCCCCCAACACCCCCAAGCGTTGCTGGGGC